>NC_047085.1:523134852-523785314 GCF_902459505.1 Geotrypetes seraphini
TGACAAGAGAATATCTTCATATCTTGGTTGTAAAAAAAATATAAACCAGGACGAGAGCTTCACAAGAAAAACAAAATTTCACCGGGAGAGAGATCAGTTTTAAATACCGAATGTGAGAAAAGCTTCAGTCAAGGAGAAGCATTTACAGATCATAAAAAGACTGAAACTGGTGAATCTTGTAAATCTGAAGAAATAATTTACAGAATGGCAAATATCGCAGAATATCAGGAAATGGAGAAAAATGGGAGATTATATACTTGTGCTGTCAGTGGTAAAAGCACTTCTTGCAAAGGGAACCACAGAACAGCAGAAAAAATCCCCAGGGGAACAAAGCCATTTACATGTACTGAGTGCTATAAATGCTTTAATCGTACAGAACACCTTAGAACACACCAGAGAATTCACACTGGAGTTAAACCATTTACATGTACTGAGTGTGGTAAAAGCTTTTGTGATAAGCGAACACTCATAGCACACCAGAGTATTCACACTGGAGAGAAACCATTTACATGTACTGAGTGTGGTAAAAGCTTTTGTGATAAGAGAACACTCATAGCACACCAGAGAATTCACACTGGAGTGAAACCATTTACATGTACTGAGTGTGGTAAAAGCTTTTCTCTGAAGAAATCACTGACAATACACCAGAGAATTCATACAGGAGTGAAGCCATTTACATGTATTGAGTGTGGTAAAAGTTTTACTCATATAAGTAACCTCAAAAACCACCAGAGAATTCACACTGGAGTGAAACCATTTACATGTACTGTGTGGTAGAAGCTTTCGTGAGAAGAGAAATCTCACAGTACACCAGAGAATTCACACAGGTGTGAAACCATTTACATGTACTGAGTGTGGTAAAAGCTTTCGTGATAAGACAACACTCACGGAACACCAGAGAATTCACACTGGAGTGAAACCATTTACGTGTACTGAGTGTGGTAAAAGCTTTTCTCTGAAGAAATCACTGACAATACACCAGAGAATTCATACAGGAGTGAAGCCATTTACATGTACTGAGTGTGGTAAAAGCTTTAGTCAGAAGGGAAGCCTGACAATACATCAGAGTATCCACACTGGAGTGAGACCATGTATATGTACCGAGTGTGGTAAAAGCTTTTGTGATAAGCGATCACTCATAGCACACCAGAGAATTCACAGTGGAGAGAAACGATTTACATGTACTGAGTGTGGTAAAAGCTTTTGTGATAAGCGAACACTCATAGCACACCAGAGAATTCACACTGGAGTGAAACCATTTACATGTACTGAGTGTGGTAAAAGTTTTACTCATATAAGTAACCTCAAAAACCACCAGAGAATTCACACTGGAGTGAAACCACTTACATGTACTGAGTGTGGTAAAGGCTTTCGTGATAAGACAAAACTCACAGTACACCAGAGAATTCACACAGGTGTAAAACCATTTACATGTAGTGAGTGTGGTAAAAGCTTTCGTGATAAGACAACACTCACAGTACACCAGAGAATTCACACTGGAGTGAAACCATTTACATGTACTGATTGTGGTAAAAGCTTTCGTGATAAGAGAAAACTCACAGGACACCAGAGAATTCACACTGGAGTGAAACCATTTACATGTTCTGAGTGTGATAAAAGATTTCGTGTTAGGACATTACTGTCAAAACATAAGAGAATTCACACTTTAGTAAAACCATATCCATGTACTGAATGTGATAAAAGCTTTTGTGTGAAGGGAACCCTCACAATACACCAGAGAATTCACACAGGAGTGAAGCCATTTACATGTACTGAGTGTGGTAAAAGCTTTCTTGAGAAGGCATCAATGAGAAAACACAAGATAATTCACACTGGAGTGAAACCATTTACATGTACTAATTGTGGTAAAAGCTTTCGTGATAAGACAAAACTCACAGTACACCAGAGAATTCACACTGGAGTGAAACCATTTACATGTACTGAGTGTGGTAAAAGCTTTAATCAGATGAGTAACCTCATAAGACACCAGAGAATTCACACTGGAGTGAAACCATATACATGTACTGAATGTGCTAAAAGTTTTACTGATAAATCAAAACTTGCAACACACCATAGAGCACACCAGAGAATTCACACTGGAGTGAAACCATTTAAATGTACTGAGTGTGGTAAAAGTTTTACTCAGATGAGTAACCTCAAAACACACCAGAAAATTCACACTGAAGTGAAGTCATTTTCATATTCTTAGTATGATAAATGCTTTACTGAAAAGTGAACATTGACAGTACATCAGATAATCCAGACAGGAGTGAGATGAAGATGCTAGACAGAGTTCATTTCTGTTACCACAAAAGAGGTCTCTTTCTTACTGAGGAAACATAGAAACATGATTGCAGATAAAGACCAAATGGCCCATTCAGTCTGCCCATCCGCAGTAACAATTCCATCTTCCTCTCTTTAAGAGATCCCATGTGTCTATTGCACACCTTCTTGAATTTAGACACAATGTCTGTCTCTACCACTTCTTCCGAAAGTCTGTTCCACGCATCTACCACCCATTCCATAAAAAAGTATTTGCTCCGATTACTCCAGAGCCTGCCACCTCTTAACTTCATCCTATGCCATCTCATTCCAGAGCTTCCAAATGAAAGAGACTCGCCTCATGTGGATTTACATCACATAGGTATTTAATTATTTTCTCTTACCCTTTGAGTTAACTTTGTGAACCGGATTGAGTCCATTTTGGGAAAGGCCCGATATATAAAGCTAAGGACTGGATTAGATTAAATGTCTCTATCATATCTCCCCTCTCCCGTCTTTCCTCCAAAGTATACAGAGTGAGATCTTTAAGTCTGTGCCCATATGCCTTATGATAAAGACCACACACCATTTTAGTAGCCTTCCTCTGGACCGACTCAATCCTTTTTATATCTTTTTGAAGGTGCGGCCTCCAGAATTGTACACAATATTCTAAATGAGGTCTCACCAAAGTCTTATACAGAGACATCAATTCCTCCTTTTTCCTACTGGCCATACCTCTCCCTATGCAACCTAGCATCCTTCTAGCTTTCACCATCATCTTTTCAACCTGTTTGGCCACCTTAAGATCATCACCTACAATCACACCCAAGTCCTGCTCTTTACTATGATCGTTCAGATGATGGTATTACCTCAACTGGACTATTGCAACTCCGCCTACCTTGGAATCAACACCTTTCTTATCCACAAACTGTAGCTCATCCAGAACACAATCGTTAGACTAATCTATATATTATCAGGTAACTATTTTTCACACTACTAATGCGCAATAAATGATTCACACATTTGCACATTACATAATAAGCGCAAGAAAACTTACAAATACTACTGTATAATGAAATTTTCCCCACCCTCCCAGCTAATATACAAATATAATAAAACCGTCATTAAATTATTCATGAAATCCTTGAATCAATTCCAATTCTATTCCCTTCCTCCCCTAGGATGTGTATGTTTTCTTGACTATAAAATTAAATTAATTATTCCTCTTTACGCTATTTAGCCATAAAATTCTTACAACGTCCCTGTTGTATGGTCATGCAACGTTCCATTTTATAAGTATAACACAGGATTCCCACCAGAATGTCTAGTTCAACCTATCCCAGTTTTTCCAATTTCTTAAGATAAGCTGCATGGCAACCCCTGTCATTACAAAAAGTAACTCGTTATTTCTCACAGATAATTGACTTTTAGCTCTCATAAGAGTAGCAAATAAAATAGTATCATAAGATAAAGCCACTGGATTCTCCCACATATTATTCACTTGGTCCCAAATAGACCTCCAAAACTGCAGTATCAAGAGACAACAGTAAAGTAAATGTTCCAAAGTCCCAGCTTCAAGATGACAGTGCCAGTATCTATTAGACTTGGAACTATCTAATTTATGTAAATGAACAGGGGTCCAGAAAGCTCTATGTAATAAGAAAAATCAAGTTTGCCTCATAGATGCTGACACCGTACATCTCATCCTCCAAGTCCAAATTCGTGGCCATTGAGATGCAGTAATCTGATGCTTTATCTCATTGCTCCAAATGTCGCGAAGACCAGTTTTTTGTTTCTTATTCAAAAATCCAGATATTAATTTATACGACTGAGTGGCCTGGTGCCCCAGAAAGTCTACCTGAAAACATAATATCGGCAAGCTATATTGATTTGTAGGATTTTTCCATCTAGGGAACCCCTCCTGAATGGCCTGCTTCAACTGAAACCATCTGTAACTTTGAGATTTATTAAGACCAAATTTGTGCTGCAATCGTGAAAATTCAAGCAGCTTACCATCTGATATCACATCATTACATTACATTACATTAGTGATTTTTATTCCGCTTGTACCTTGCGGTTCAAAGCGGATTACATAAGAAGAGAACTGGACATTTCCAGGAGGGTACAGGACAATAGAGAATACAGATTGAGGATATAGACTTAATAACAGAATGATGGTAAAGACTTAATAACATCGGAAGATGTTTTGAACAGCAGTGTTTTGATTTCTTTACGGAATGTCTTGTGGTCGGGTGTTGTGGTTAACAATCTGGTGATGGAAGGTTCGAGTTTTGCTGCATGTGTTGCCAGGAGGCTATCATAAAGCTTTTTGCGATGAGTACCCTTGAGTGGTGGGTATGAGAATGATGTCAAAGTGCGTATGCCTGCCTTCATCCGATGCTTCCAGATGACCTTAAATACCTATTTGAATCTTGGAGTTTAGCCAGAGGGACTGACAGCTGGATTTAAGTATTGGAATAAAAATTTTCCAGTTTTGGAGTCACCTGGGACAATATGTTACGCTGCTTTGGGGGAGGCGTTGGCTTCCCAACCGAGAGCATTATTTGGATTTTACAATATTGCCAGGCATTTATGTCCGCATTTATAGCCAGAGTTCTCTTGATGGGGAAGAAAGCTATTCTCACCAACTGGCTGTCTACTACTCCCCCGACTTATGCTCAATGGAGATCCCTGATGATAATCCACGCAACGCTAGAGCGGAGACAGGTGGGAGACCTGGATCGTGGTCCGGGTCGTAGATTTCGCCAGACCTGGGAATGTTTCTGGCAGGATCTCACTCCACATGCCCGTAGTAGACTCTTAAATATTTAGGAAGATTTCGGACTCTCAGTTTTTGTTATGGCATTGGACTCCGGGGGGGGGGGGGGGGAGATGTTGCATTGTTCTTTCTTGGAATAAGTTACTGATTGTATTGTTTGTTTTCTGTTGGAACAATAAAAATCATTTGAACATAAGTATTGGAATAGGTGTCAAATTATTTACATATTTCAATGTCTGCCACGTATCTAGTAAAATTCTAGTGTCCTTATATAATCTTGGAAACTTGATACTCAGAACATGACTTAATCTCAGTGGAAACCTGAGCTGCCATTCCAACCTTAACCAATCTGGAAGATTTTCCATGAGCTCAGGGAGGACCCAATACATACCCTGACGTATAATATAGGCCTGATGGTACTTATAAGAATTGGGAAAATTTACCCCACCCTCCTCAGTTGTCTTTTGTAGAGATACTAAAGCAATTTTCACCGCATTCCCCAGCCAAATAAATTTAGGGAGAACACTATTTAACGTTTTGTAAAAAGACCCTTATGAAAAAACACTGGCAACATCCCCATTTGGTAGCAAACCACAGGCAGAATCATCATCTTAACTGTTTGGACTCTCCCCCACCAAAACAGATGTAAGGGGTTCCATTGTTCACACATTTCCGTGACCTTTAGCAATAAAGATTTTTCATTTACTTTCATAGTTTCTTCCAGTGCACTTTTTATTCAAATACCTAAATATTTTATACCCTCTTCCTTCCAAAGAAAAGGGAATGTATCAAATAATCCTTTTGTACAATATACATTTAGTGGAAGAACCTCTGATTTGCTCCAGTTTATTTTGTAACCAGAGAATTTTCCCAATCTATCAATCAGATCCAGTAAATGCGGAATAGTAGATTCAGGATTCCTCAAATGAAGCAAAATATCATCTGCATATGCAGAGACTTTATATTCCCGACCTGCATAAGGAATACCCTGTATCTCCTTTGCCTGCTGAATAGCCAATAACAATGTCAAAAAGCAAAGGAGATAACGGACTCCCCTCTTCAGACAAAAACGTTCAGAAAAATTATTATTAATGTACAATCTGGCAGAAGGTTTGAATCATTTGAATAAATCCGGAACCAATACCAAACCAATCCACTGCTTGATACATGAAGGTCCATTCAACAGATCAAACAACGACACAGAGAAGGTCGGATCATCCATGACTTTCGTCAAATTTAACATATGAAAAGCCAATCTACTGTTGTTTGAAGATTGTCTTTGAGCAACGAACCCCGTTTGGTGCATACCAATGATATAAGGGAGAGCCTTGGCCAAGCGTAAAGCCAATAACTTAGCCAAAAGTTTTCCATCTACATTAATCAGAGAAATAGGCCTGTAATTTGAAACCAACAAAGGGTCTTTATTTGGCTTCGGCAAAACTATAGTCAAAGATTCTGCCTTTAGTCAGTTGAGCCTGATATCAATTTAATAAATGAGGTAATAGGGTACTTTGAAATGCCTTATAGAACTCTACAGTGAAACCGGATCCAACTCTAAGGGACTTCAATGCTATTTGTAATTCCTTCATTAATATAGGCGCAATAAGGGTTTTTTGTATATGCTGAGGAATTTGAGATCCCTTAATTCATTTTAAAAACTCTAATCCATCCTTTTCTTTATTTGAATAAAGCACAGAAGAATACAAAGACATAATAGCTCCAAAATTGTTTTAAAATATTTTCAATTTTAACTTTTCATTTTTTTAGCTTTAAGATAATTAGCCAATATTCTCCCGCTTTATTCGAGCTTGTTGAGAAAACATCTCTTTTCTAGCCATTTGAGAGGAAATTTCATTATATTTATATTTAGCTTTTAAGAAGGCCTGGAAAGTATTTTGCTCCCATTTTAAGGCCAATTGAGCTTCCAAAACTTTAATATTTTGTTCCAAATTTAAAAAATTTTAAGTTTTTTCCTAGCATTTGCTGAATATGAAATAATTTGCCCTCTCATGGTAGCTTTGAAAGCATCCCATAATGTTTCTAATGAAACTTCCCTGGAATCATTAATTTGAAAATATTTGTTCATTTTTCATTGAGATTCCTCCCTAAAATCAGAATCTGCAAGCAGTGCATTATCGAACCTCCAGTCAGGTCTATTATATTCTTGTTCTTCAACTCTAAATTCAATCCACACTCCGCCATGATCTGTTAGAACAGGGGTGCCCACACTTTTTTGACTCGCGAGCTACTTTTAAAATGACCAAGTCAAAATGATCTTCCAACAATAAAATTTTTAAAAAATCACAACGCACACTGTACGCATAGAATTGTTAATTATGATTCCTATTCCGGGGTTTTTTCAAAGAGGTCATGGCAGATGACTCTATGCACTGTCACCTCAGTAACAATCATACAAAAATAGACAAAACCCACCCCCTCCCTTTTTACTAAACCACAATAGCAGTTTTTAGCGCAGGGAGCTGCGCTGAATGCCCAGCGCTGCTCTCGACGCTCATAGGCTCCCTGCGCTAAAAACCACTATTGCGGTTTAGTAAAAGGGGACCATATTGTAAAATATAGACAGATATAAATTCAGACACATTTTGATCACTAAATTTAAAATAAAATCATTTTTCCTACCTTGTCTGGTGATTTCATGAGTCTCTGGTTGCACTTTCTTCTTCTGACTGTGCATCCAATCTTTCTTTCAACCTGTATGCTTCCTCTCCTCCACACCTCATTCCCTCCCCCAACTTTTTCTTCCTCTCTCCCTGACCTTTCTTTCTTTCTCTCTTCATGCCCCCTTTCTTTTTTTTCTGTTTCTCTTCTTTCCTTCTGTCTCCCTGCCTGCCCCCTTTCTTTCTTTCTCCCTGCCCTTCCCCAAGCCACTGTCACTGCCGCTGCCATTGGGGAACAGGACCCAACCTGCCACCAATGGATAACATGCCCCAAAGCCGACACTGACGCCGCCCCATGCTCTCCTAGCTTCGGGCCGACCAGCATTTCTCCCCGACGTCAATTCTGCCGTCGGAGAGGAAGTTCCGCCCAGCCAGGCAGCGATTGGCTGGCCCGAACTTCCTCTCCGACGGCAGAATTGATGTTGGGGAGAGGAAGACTGATCGGCCCGATAGATCGCCAAGGCAAAGTGAGTCCTGGGTGATCGACTCACTTTGCCTTGGCGTGCTACCGGTCGATCACGATCGACCTATTGGGCACCCTTGTGTTAGAATGATTGGATCAATGGTGGCCCTTATAACCTGTTTTACAAATGAATCAGACACAAACACATAATCTATACATGAAAAAGATTTAGGAACATGGGAATAAAAGGAAAACTCCCGAGTATTGTAATTTAGGATTCGCCATATATCCTTTAATCCACAAGATTGCACCAAGTCTGCGATTAGTTCAAAATGCCACTGTTCGCTTGATTTTTGGTCTAAAAATATATGACCATGTAAGTTCCTTTTATATCAGATTCCATTCGAAGCCAGAGTAATTTTTAAATTTGGGTGCATCTGTTCAGTGGCGTACCTAGCATATGTGACACCCGGGGCCCATCATTTTTTGACACCCCCCATCTGTATGAAAACATGATTTTTAGTAACAATCCACACGTCACATATGAGTACCTAGGAAAAGGCAGCATCTTACATACTGCAATGAACAGTACAACATCAATACACCCATTGTAAAACTAAACAAGCCAGACTAGTACATATCAATCCTACACCGTCAATCCTAACAGAAAACCATGTCTTTCGAACACACAGAACATAGAAAACACCTTCACCTAGTATGGAATATGTCATCACAAACTAACCCCTCCCCCTTTTACAAAACTGTAGTGTGGATTTTAGTCACGGTGGTAACAGCTCCGACGCTCATAGAATTCTGAGCATCAGACCTGCTACCACCACGGCTGGTGCTAAAAAACGCTTCACAGTTTTGTAAAAGGGGGGATAAAATAGAAATACATAGACAAAGGTTAAATTGAACCAGCAAGAAGCTGGACTCTGCATACAATGCTTAACCCTAATGCTTAACAGAAACAGTGACACATGTCTCCTAAAGCAATAAATAAAGAGAAATTTTTTTCTATCTTTGTCTTCTGTGGTTTCTGCTTTCCTCATCTTCTTGTAACTCTCTTCCTTCCATCCACTGTCTGCCGTCTCTCTTCCTCTATATGGCATCTTCTCTCCTTCTATGCTCCTTCCAGAAACTGTATGCCTCCCCCTTCCATCTCTCCTTTCACCCCCATTGGTCTGGCATCTCTCTCCTCTCCTTCCCTCTTCCACACCTCTCCTCTGCAATTCCTTTCCCTTTTCAATTTATTTTCTGCATATGTCTAGATTATGTTCTTACTACCCTCTCATCAATGTCATTTTTTAATGTCTACCTAAAGATTGCCACCTCTTTCCCTCACCCCTCCAGTGTTTCCCTAACTCAATCCTTTTCTCCCCATCATGTGTCCTCCTTTTATTTATCCCCTCCTTCCATCATGTACCCTCTTTCTCCAACCCTTCCATCTAGTATCTTCTCCTCTCTCTGTCCACTTCCATCCAGCATCTGCTCCCCTCTTTCTCTCCTCCCATTTCCTTCTGGCATTTGCTCCCTTATCTCTCCCATCTGTACTTCCATCCAGCTTGTATAGGTTTGTGTGACTCACAAATGGAAGATTAGATTAGATAATTTCTTTACCC
The DNA here is from genome assembly GCF_902459505.1 of Geotrypetes seraphini. Classification (NCBI taxonomy): domain Eukaryota; kingdom Metazoa; phylum Chordata; class Amphibia; order Gymnophiona; family Dermophiidae; genus Geotrypetes; species Geotrypetes seraphini. Next base: position 523,144,597 of record NC_047085.1, read on the forward strand.
CTAAACTGTACCGTTCATTCGGGTTTTTGCAGCCTAAATGCATGACCTTGTATTTCATAACATTAAATTTTAGCTTCCAAATTTCAGACCATTCTTCAAGCTTCACCAGGTGTTTCTTCTTATTATTCACACCATCTGGGGTGTCTATTGCAGATTTTGGTATCATCTGCAAAAAGGCTAATCTTACCTGACAGTCCTTCAGCAAGATCGTTTATAAAAATGTTAAAAAGAACAGAGCCAAGAACAGAACTTTGAGGCCCACCACTGGTAACATCCCTTTCCTCAGAGCCATCTCCATTGATCACTACCATCTGTCGCCTTCCACTCAACCAGTTCCTGACCCAGCCCGTCACTTTGGGACCCATCCTGAGGACACTCAGTTTATTTATTAGATGTCTGTGTGGAACACTGTCAAAGGCTTTTCTAAAATCTAAATATACCACATTTAACGTACATCCTCTACTCAATTCTCTGGTCACCCAGTCAAGAAATTGATCAGATTTGTCTGACAAGACCTACCTCTAGTGAATCCATGTTGCCTCTGGTCGTGTAATCCATAGGATTCCAGACACTTGACCATTCTCTGTTTTAAAAGTGTTTCCATTAATTTGCTTACAGAAGTCAGACTTACCACTAGACCACCTGGTAAGGTCCGGGATATAGGAGGGAGGTAGGGATGGGTCAGAGTCAGCCCTAAAAGATATCCACTTGCCCCTAACCCCCACGAATATGGAGGGAGGAGTGTAAACCTTCAGATCGCATTATGAAGGACAATGTCAGTCTTTACTTGCATTGCGTGAAATTGACTATATTGCTGATATCAAATGGGATTCTACTATTATGGCGGTGATACGGCACAATCCTCAAATAAGATACATTGAATGGAAGGCTTGGCCTAAATCTTGTCTATTAATCAATTACTCAAGGATAACAAATTGTCTGACGATACGTCGTTTTCATCTGCATTTGACTTGCCTATGAACCAAGCATTTCGCTGGATACAGTTACATCACTGCCTCACATCATACAGAAAACAACATACGCTTTCTAGCGAAACACCTTCTAAACTAAACTAAACTAAACCTTAGGTTTGTATACCGCATCATCTCTACATTCGCAAAGCTCGACACGGTTAACAAGGATTAGGGTAGAAAGGAACTCCAGTGAAGGGAAAAGACAAAATGAAGAGAAAATTTAGGACAGAGTAACCAGAGAGAGGAAGAGTTACATTTTTGAAAATAACCAGGTTTTCAGATGTTTACGGAAGAGTTGGAGGGAGCTCAGGTTCCTAAGAGGGGAAGAAAGGTTGTTCCAGAGCTCAGTGATTCTGAAAGGGAGGGAAGAACCTAGTTTCCTACAAGGGAAACACCTTTTAGAGAGGGAAAGGAAAGTTTCAGTTTTTGGGTAGATCTGGTGGAATTGGGGTTAGAGGAATTCTAGGAAAGAGGAATAAAAGGGGGGAGGATGCCGTGTAGGATCTTGAACGTAAGGCAGGCACATTTGAAGTGGACTCTGGAGATTATGGGAAGCCAGTGGAGCTCACTTGGGCCACATTTGTTAGGGGGAAGAGAGGAGAAGCGTCAGCCTGGTATAAAATATACTTCTCCATCCGCCTTGTATGATATCTGGTCAAGGGACACATCTACCACACTCCCCTCTCTTAGCTCCAATGACATATGGCTATCCTCATTTAAGTCTTTAAAGCATCGGCAACCATGCAAATGGCGCGTTTTCTTTATCACAGAGCAGACTGGACACCAGATCAATTATCTAAACGCTCTCGCTCTAGTTCCAATGTATGTTGGTCATGTAATGTTGGATCACGTGTTATTGAACTGTCCATTGCGACAACCATATTGGTCTGAGATATGGTCCACTAGATGGAAGCTTTTACCAATTACAGGTTCTCTCTCCTATTCAGTTATAATATTTGGTGGATCTTCTATTGAATCGACCTTAGACAAATATGAAGCAAAGTTGTTTAAATCCCTTTTGTTAATTTTCTCTGAATTATAATCTATGGTGGAATAAGATTTGTCTTTGTGCTAGATTTGAATAGGCTGAGCGGAAAAATGGAATACTCCGTCATCTTTAATAAAGTATGGTCGGATGTGTTAAAATGATTATAGTACGGAGAAATATTCACAGTGTTACCATTCCGATGATTTAGTATAAAGTGTAAAACCAGCCAGGTCGGGAATATCTATTCTGTGAGCATTTCTTTCCTGCAAGCTTGTTATTCTTGGCTATTGTACTAAAAGTTTGTCAATAAAACATTATTGAACAGAAAAACTAGAAGTCTGAAGCGTCTCTGTGTCTAGCGTTGTTTGGCCTGTTATCCTGCTGGAAGCTATGGAGAAGAGGAAGGCTGTGAGCTGTGGGAATCCCTCCGTGCCTTGCTTCACCAGACTACCCACGGTTCTGCCTCTTCCATCTTCTGCACGAGGATCGGACTTCTCAGCCCAGTAGACTGATAAGAGAGTGTATGTAAGACTGTGCAGAGACTAATTTATGCAGACAAAATAGCCATGTGTATCAATATAATCTGGAAATAGAAGCCAGGTGGCTAGGAGTGATTAGGACAACACTCATTCTTCGCCTCAAGTCACCAGAGAAGAACTCTCTTAACATCCAGCAATGCCAAGAGTGTGGTCCAGTAGTGGCTCGCTATTGTTGAAATGTAGAGTTCCAAGATTTCCATGGACATGTCCTCTTTTGAGGTCTGTGTCGAAAGTCCAGGTGGATTTTTAATTTAACAACTTTTGTCTGGGGAAACCAGATATCTAGTAATCCTACAGCAGCTCAACCTACCTGGAGGCCTCTCCCGCCCTCCCCCACCCCCCTCCGCGCACATATCCAGAGTCCTGTTGCCTCCCCCATAGCCCTCCCTACACACCTACCTGGAGTCCTCCCCTCACCACACACAGCTATCCAGAGTCCTGTTGCCTCCCCTCCCCCAAGCCCTCCCTACGCACCTAACTGGAGTCCTCCTCTTCCCGCTCCCCCACAGGATCCTGTGTTTGCTCCCCCGGCGCTTTTGTAACTCTTCGGCCGTTGTCAGCATCAGTGAACTAAAAACGTTGCCTTCAACGTCCTGGAAGCTTTCTCTCATTGACGCAGACGACGGCCGAAGGGTTATAGCAACGCCAGGTGAGCAAGCACAGGAATGAGGGTGAGGCAAGGAGAAGAAAGATGATGGACTGCGAGAATACTGAGGAAAGGAAGATGCCCTAGACCAGTAGTAGGCAAACTCATTAGTCAAAAGAGCCATAGATGAGCAGTACAACGATTAAGATTTCTTTTGAGAGCCATTCCCCACGCCCGCTTGTGCTATGACGGCTACGTCAACCCGACTGACACCTCGCTGGCCCACACGTAGTTGAAATCGATTCGTGGCAGAGCCTAGAGAATGACACGGGGGGAAATTTGTCTCCGTCCCCGCCCACTTGCTCGGTCCCCGTCCCCACAAACCATCTGATCCCATCCACACAAGCCTCGAATAGTTTTATACTGAACTTATTATATTAAAGTATGAAAAGAAACAATATTCTGTACAATTATCAATTTATAAATCAGCGTCTTCTCCCCACTCTCTCTTCCCCATTTCCCTTCAGTGTCCTCAGCCCACTCTCTCTCCACCTTCAGCGCACACACATAAAAACAAGCAAGTAATTTTATATCATTTTCATTCTATTCATTCATAGAAATTAAAGTCTAAATAATGCCAGTCACATAACAAAACATGATTTTACAAAAATAATTCCCTGCACAGTCAAGCCTTAAACTCTTATATAATTCTGTTTTCTTTCCTTCTTTCTTTAAAAATTCAACAGTGAAGCACACCAAACTATAAGCTTCATGCTGCTCAGTTATCTCAAATAATTGTGTCAAAATATCCCTGTGATAGGTGAGCCCAATTGCAATTCACCATAACCCCAACGGGAAGGGTCAAAAACTGCATGAGACATCTGAAATTATACAAAACACAAATATAAAAATGTGCCAGAGGTGGCAGCAGCGGTTTCTGTCTCAGATAAAGAGGGAGTTGGTGCTTCCTCTCTCTGCTCTCATGTGTCAGGAAGAGAGGGAGACCCAGTCAGTATCAGACTCCGCCCCTTCCACTGATTGGTCAAAAGACTCCTGAAGGAGGAGACAGAGGGACAATATGACACCCTATGACACTGATTGGAATGTGCATTCCACCTTAGGATTGGTCAAAAACAGAATGCTCCTAGGAAGGCATAGAATGGGAGAATACTCATGTGGGTGGAGTCAGGAAGAGGCGGTCTTTCAACTCTCTGGCACTGATTGGTCAGATTGGGGGAGGAGTGAAGGAGGGGAGATACAGATCCCTCCTCTTTTTCCTGCCTTTGTCTCTTTTCCCTCCATTAGGAGCCAAGGCTGGAGCTGGTGCTGCGGAGAAGGGCAGGAGGATGGCTGAGCAGGTAGGAGAGGGACTGGCAGGAGGTGGGCAGCAGGGGATGCAGTGCCAGGCAATGCCAAGCAGAAGAACATGGATGCTGAACGGATGGGATCTTGTATGGCTATTAGCTACCTGCCCGGGAGTTTCCTGTCTTGCTCAGTTTGTTCCTGCAGCTTCAGTGCTAGGTTTCATCTCAGTTAATTCTGCTCCTGATTTGTTTTCACTTTCTAGTCTTATTTTTATTTTTTCGCGGGGTGTGCGAGTGATCGTTCGGTGGGAGATCGCAGACATGTTCACGTTTGTCTGCTTCTGGAGGGTGCTCTGTAAGCCTAAAAGTGCAGTAAGCCATCTGGACAGCCTGCAGATTGAATCGGGTCTCCAGGTTCAGGAGCCATCTCTCCCCTGGTTCGTCCGCAAAGGGGTAGTACGCCGGGATCGGAACCGCGCCGCGTGTCTTCCCTGATTTCCCTGAGGGGTCCTGGTGGTCGTGATCTGAGGTGGGAAGTTGAGGCGGCCAGAAGATCTGAAATTCCAGTTTAATCAGCTCCTGAGGTAGGATCTCCCTATGCTTGCACATGTCTCTGTGGGGTCTGTGAGTCACAGAGTTTGCCGATTTTGGGCGGTCCTCAAATTGGGGATTTGGGGGGGTTTCCCTGCATGTCCCCCCCACCCGTAAAATCCTAAAATCACCATTTTTAGCGTTTTTCTGTGTTTAACGGCCATTTATATGTCAAAATCGGCACCCGTGGTGGCCATCTTGGATTTTCTTTAAAGTTTTTAAAACTATATTTTTTTGACTTAGAAGCATCGTTTTTGCTCCAAACTTCACAGATGGCCACCTCAGGACAGGATGGCATGGATTCATGCTGTAAATCTGGTGGATGGCTTCCGGTTGCGCAGTCGCATATTCTGTACGCCGAGGCCCATCGGGGGCATATCTGGTGTGTGGATTCCGCACTTTCCTCCTCCGGAGTAGAGAGCTGCACGGGAACGGGGACGACAGGAATCCCGCGGGTTCCCCCTTTGGGTCGCAGGGATCCCGTGGGGACGTCCCCTAGGTTCACGGGAATCCCCCTATGGTCAAGGGGTTGGATCGCACTCGAGCTGGGAGGCTAGTCTCCTTCTCCTTACCTGCCCTGCCGCAGCACACAGCCGAACGGAAGTCTTCCCGATGTCAGCGCTGACGTCGGAGGGAGGGCTTAAGCAAAGCACATGGGGAAGCAAAGCACATGGGGAAGACAGAGGGGGAGAAGGACCCTGAAAGGACATGGGGAAGACAAAGGTGTGGAGAAGGACGCTGAAAGGACATGGGGAAGACGGGGGGGAGAAGGACGCTGAAAGGACATGGGGAAGACAGAGGGGGGAGAAGAACGCTGAAGGACATGGGGAAGACAGAGGGGGGAGAAGAACGCTGAAGGACATGGGGAAGACAGAGGGGGAGAAGAACGCTGAAGGACATGGGGAAGACAGAGGGGGAGAAGGACGCTGAAGGACATGGGGAAGACAAAGGGGTGGAGAAGGACGCTGAAAGCACATGGGAAAGACAGAGGGGGAAGAAGGATGCTGAAAGCACATGGGGTAGAACAAAGGGGTGGAGAAGGACGCTGAAAGGACATGGGAAGACGGGGGGAGAAGGACGCTGAAAGGACATGGGAAAGACGGGGGGAGAAGGACACTGAAAGGACATGGGGGAGAAGGACACTGAAAGCATATGTGGAAGGCAGATGGGGGAGAAGGATGCTGCCTGACAGGACATGGGGAAGATGGGGGGGAGAAGGACCCTGAAAGGAAATGGGGAAGAGAGAGTGGGGAGAAGATGCTGGCAGGGAAGAAGACAGAGATACCAGACTATGGGGGGAGCGGAGGGAAGAAGATGGATGCCAGATCAATTTGGGAGGGGGGAGAAAGGGAGAGGCACAGTAACAGAGCAAATGGAAGACGCAGAGAGAAGAGAGACAGTGGATGGAAGGAATTGAATGAGAACATGAGGAAAGCAGAAACCAGGCAACAAAGGTAGGAAAAAAATTCTTTTTTTTTTTTTGCTTCAGGATAAAGTAGTATATTAGTTGTGTTGATAAAAATTTATAAACATTAGAGGCTCTGGTAGAAATCCGTTTACAAAGCATATATTCTTCCCAATTAATAAAGTCTTATTTGCTTATTTTTAAATGGGTTTCTACCAGAGCCTTTAATTCAGTAGCATATTAAATGAAATAACTTTCTGTGGTTTATAGGACGGGCGTGGACGGAGGGGATTCCCTCGCGGGGACGGGCGGGGACAGAGGGATTCCTCGCGGGGACGGAGGGATTCCTCCGGGGACGGGTGGGACTTTGGCGGGGCGGGTGGAGACAGGTGGGATTTCTGTGCCTGCGCAACTCTCTACTGCCGGAAAGGACTTGCCTTCCTCCGTTGCCACCAGAGTTGTGATTCCAGCGTCTGGGATGCCGCAATTGTGCGAGGAGGGCATTGTCGCATAAATGCAGACGCAATTCCAGGGAAAGTCTCATCGATCATCAAACAATTTCAAATCTGAGTCCCGCTGATTGGCTCAGGCCGCCGAGGACTATTTTCTGCCGGACATTGTAGATATGTTGTCTCAGGCCTTCATGAGAAATCGGGCTATGCTTGTGTCTCCCTTTCAGACTGTGGTGCGGCAGTCTGTACAACCTTTGGATTCTAGCATGTCAATCTGATTCCTTGCTGATATGCCTGAACATCAGCAGCAACTTCCCGCTATTGTTGTGGTACCTGCATCACTTTCTAAGCCGTTGCTGTCGCACTGCAATTAGACGGGTCTCGCTGCGTGACTAGCCTAGCGGGTCTCGGGGATTCGCAGAACGCTGGAAAATGCTCTTGGAGGTTGGGGGGCCCATGAGGGTCCCCTGAAGTGCGCTAGGGCCATGGCTAAATTGTATCCCATGGCTTCAGAATTTTCCATGCGCCTAGTCCTGCCATGGGTGGATTTAGCGGTGGTTCAAATGTACTTCCCTGCCCTCGGATGGAGGGGGTTGGGGAGCAGTTTGCATGTCCTTCCCGATACAAGGCCGCTGGACAGGTATGGTCTGCGTCAGAGAGAGCTGATGATCGATCGATTGGCCGGAGCTACGAGCAATTGGTTAGCTTCGCTACGGTCCCAACTGTATCTCCACAGGACGGCTTGTCTGTGTGTTCTCAGCCAATGCGACGGCTGTTGCCTATGTCTGCCGTCAGGGGTCGCAAAAAGTCCCCAGCTGGGATTGAAGGCTCGGATGCTCTTTCCATGGGTGGCATGTCATCACTTGGCTTTATCCATGGCTCATGTGGCTGGTGTCGACAACATTTGGGAAGACTTCCTCAGTTGTCAATCTCTGAACAAGGGGGCATGGTCCCTGTCTGGGCTGGTTTTCGCTCATTCGATTCTGATGGTGTCCTAGTGAACAGGAAGGCGGACAGATTCTTCAGCCGTCGACGAGAGGTCGGCAGCGTCAGACTCGACACTCTGGTTCAATCTTGGCCCACAGGGGTCCTACTGTGCGTTTTTCTTACGTGGTCCATGATAGGGTGATTTTGCTCCTGGTGTCCCCTTGCACAGGGGCCCGGTGATCCTTGTGGCTTCGCACTGGCCCAGACGACATTGGTATGCAGACCTTGTGAGGTTGAGCTCTGGGAATGGTCTGCGTCTTCCTCGCCATCGGCGATTCCTCACGTAGGGTCAGTTTGCACTTCAAGATCTGGATTGCTTTAGTCCTGCAGCCTGGCGCTTGAGCGGACAGCCTTGATGGCCAGGGGTTATTGCTCTGCGGTCATTGCACACTCCTGCAATGCAAGTGGAAATCACCGGTCTCGGCCTATACGAACGCCTGGGGGTGTTTTCGGCTTGGTGTGTGGGGCTCCGGTTGGACTCTTTGGTTTCGTCACTGGCTCCGGTTCTGGACTTCCTGCAGGCTGGCCTCAGGTAGGGTCTGGCAGACTCCTCTCTACGTGTTCAGTTTGCAGGCCTCTCAAGTTTGGGTCCCTCTTCGTTCAGGGGTTCTCTAGCTTCTCACTCGGCTGTTGTCCGGTTCTTGCAGGGAGGCTGGGGCCTCCCTTACGACGGCCTTGCCCGTTGTGGAGCCTGAATTTGGTCCTAAGCTCTCTGACTTCTTCCGCCCTATGAACCCCTGGATACGATCTCGCTGAAAGATCTTACCATTAAGACCGTCTTCCTGGTGGTGGTCACTTCTACACGGCTAATGTCAGAGCTTCCGGCTTTGTCGTGCAGAGATGCTTTTCTCCGTGTCAGAGTCGGCAGTGATTTTGAGGACTGTGCCTTCTTTTTTTTCCGAAAGTGGTTTCTTCTTTCCACATACACCAGGGAGTTCGATTGCCGGCCTTTGTTCCTTCAGGTTCCACGTCTCGGGTCTGTGTTCTGCGGTCTCTGGCTATCTGGCATCGTCTTTTAAGATACCTAGGGCCACTACTGACTTATGTTTGTTGGCCCATCTGTTTGTCGTGGCGGGTCCTGCATGTCAGGGTCGGCCCTGCTTCTGAGACTTCTCTTTCGCGTGGATGTGAGCGGCTAATTCCGCAGCCTATATGGCGGTAAAGATGAAGCCTCCCCTTAGGGTGGAGGCTCACTCTCCTGTGGAATGTCTTCCTTGTGGGCTGAATCTCATGCGGTCTCGCCTGTGGAGACTTGTCTGGAGGCCCTGTGGCCTTCCCTTCATACCTTTTTCAGGTTTTCCAGGCTTGATATGGCAGCTATGGGTGATACGGTCTTTGGTGTTTCTGTTCTTGCGGCGGGTTCATCGGGCCTCCCTGCGTTTTAGGACAGCTTTGCACATCCCATCTGTTCAAAGATGTACAGAAGGTTCGTTAAGCATGACCTTCCCTTACAGAATCCGTGCTGGCTTGTTCTCAGTAGGCCATTTCTCTCGATGTGCTCGCAAATGCCGTCTTTGATCATAGCTTCCACCATCTTCCCTATAATTGAAGTCAGGCTCACCGGCCTGTAGTTCCCGGGGTCACCCCTCGATCCCTTCTTGAAGATAGGTGTGACATTCGCCAATTTCCAGTCCTCTGGTACCTCTCCAGTTTTCAAGGATTGGGGCAGGGGGTTAGAAGGGGTGTCATTAGATACCCCTTCTCTCAACCAAGCCTTCTAACGCTGCCCCAGACCTGATGTTATTTTTTCTGTTTGATAAATGTGCCTGACAGCTTTCTTTTTTTAGTTTTGCTGCGGGATACTAAATGACCAAATTTAAATGCAGTTTGCGTTAATGGTTTCAGCACCCACCCTGAAACAATTAGAGCATTGGATGCTGAAGAAGGCCTGGTATGGCGCAAACTGCTGCTGGATGAAAGGATAGTTAAGAAAAGGTGGATCTGTGGAGGAAGACAAAAAAAGGAAAGATGCCAGACATCCAGGGGAGGGAAGGGAAACGGAAGGGGAGGACAGAGATGGCAGATGGATGATTAGCACGGAGAAAGAAGAAAGAAGGAGACCCTGGCAAGCAAGTTATCAGAAGACAACCAGAGCCTGAGACTAACAAGATTTGAATAATGACAAAACAACAAAAAGGTAGAAAAACTAATTTTATTTTCTGTTTTATGATCACAATATGTCAGATTTGAAATGTGTATCCTGCCAGAGCTGGTGTTAGACTGCAAACGTGAGCTAGGATTTAACAGAGAGAGGAAAAGTCATTTTGTTTCTTTATTTTATTTACACCACAGCGCCAGTGTGGTTAGGAGAAGCCAAAGGGGGGGGGGGGGGGGGTGAAAAAGCTGTAAAATAAACCCACCAGGATGTTTGAAAAAAACACCCAATTGGGCAAGAAATCGAATCGATAAACCAATTCAATAGGCTGAATCGAATCGAAATTTTTTTTCCTGAATCTGGTAGCACTAGTTTGCGCTACTGTCTTAGACTTTAGGACCTGGGATTGGGGAGAAATGGCGTCCTCAGTACTTTATAATGCAAGTGAAATGAGGATTTGGTCAGATTTTTGAAGGGTCTGCACTCTGCAGAAGAAAAATATTATATAGGCCGGGGACATGAGACAGCAGGAAATGGGAACTTTTCTTCCTTCTATTTTTATGAATGGAAAGGCTGAGGATGTCAGAGAGTTCATTTAAAATATGTGCTTTATAAGAAAATATAATAATGTGTTTTATAAAGTTTATAGCATTGCTGGCCTACCCGGTGAGGTGTTCCTAGTGGTGGTGGCAGCAGCAGCGTGTCAATGTGTTGAGAGGAAGAGGTGATCTGGGAAATTCTGTTGAGCAATCTCCGGGCCCATTTCCACCCCCCAGTTAGTCCACTCCACTCAACTGGTACACACACTGAGTGGATCTTTGGGTGTTGTTCCTGGGTAGTTGTTTTGGGATCTCTTACAGTGGTTTGTCAGTATCTCCTTCTGGTCCAAGGAAGGAAACTTGTTAACCTTAGCACTGACCTACAGAATATGTTTGTAACAGCGCTGCTTGTGTGGCATTAGTCTATGTAGTGATCGAAAGAAAAAACCAGACCTTTGCACATTTTTGCACTATATGATGGGTGTATGAGGAGATTCACATTTTCTGCACAGCTAAGTCCGTGTGAAGTTACCTTGTGCTGTATTTGACATCTAGCAAAGTCTCTGTTTGGAAGGAAAGATCTCAGCTTAAAAATGAAGTGGCCAGAAGTTATGGTAAAAGCAGATAGCGTAGCTGGTTTTAAGAAAGGTTTGGACAAATTCCTGGAGGAAAAGTCCATAGTCTGTTATTAAGACATGGGGAAACATCTGCTTGCCCTGGATTGGTAGCATGGAATGTTGCTACTCTTTGGGTTTTGACCAGGTATTAGTGTCCTGGATTGGCTACCATGAGAATGGGCTACTGGGCATGATGGACCATTGGTCTGACCCAGTTAGGCTATTCTTATGTTATGTTCTCATCTGTAGGGGCCTTTGTTTTCAATTCTTATTTTAATGTATTTTTTTTCTGAGAACTTATCAGTGTTTTTTATAATGGGAACAAAAATGGAAGAGAATTAATGTGTGTGGAATTGGGGGGGGGGGGGGGTAACTAATTTCTTCAGCTAAATAATTCAATCCACCTCAACCAGACATAGGAGAACTCACACACCATTCACCATTCACACACCCTCCAACCAAAAACGTCAAAAGAAAAAAAAACTGTTCGACAACCTCCTAGCCATTCGAGCTGCAACACTCGACCCCCAACTCTACAACCAATTGACATCGACCACAGACTGCAAAACCTTCAAAAAGAAATAAAAACCCTTCTATTCAAAAAAACACATAAAACCGAACTAACACAATCAGAACTGTCCCAAGCATCACCTGCAACTACTCCATATGTACTTCTGATGTCATGACAATTCAGACATAATTTATGTTATGTTTGGAATAATGGTTACATATATGAGGTTCAATAAAAGAAAATTTTCACTGCTTGTTTCTATTATGACCATTTATTCAGTTTCATGGTTATTACAAAAAATATTTTTTTACATGGGGGAGTGTCAAAAAATTATGGTCCCCGAGTGCCACATACCTAGGTACGCAACTGTATATATAATATATACATAGAGGTATTAATGACGCCATCTTGTTTTCTGTCTCTCTCTGTCCCTCTCTGCATCTTTGTGCAGTTTCCCGCCTTGATTTCATGGCTCTAATTAATAGCAGACCTCTCAGTCTGGCTTGTGGAAGATATAGGGTTTCACATTTTTGAATAGAGATAGTTATATGTATCTTATGAATGCAATAAACCGTGTTGTGTGTGAAGGGATCCCTATGAATGATGTGTGAGAGAATGATTTGTATTTCATTTCAAATGTTTTACATATATAAGATTTAAGGGAGCCTAAAAGACACTGTTACCATGACAATACCAGTCTTTGAGAGGCCCAGAGCAGGAAAGGTCAGCTAGTTTGACCTCCAGCTTAGAACCCTGAGCCTGCAAACTTACAGTGCCAAAGCAAAGCTATCAGAAGAGTACATCCAGCTGAACTCTAATGCGTTCGGAGTGTTTCCTCGTGTCCTGAGTGAGTTTCTGGTTTATGTTTCAGAAGCAGGTGACGTTTGAGGACATCACCGTCGCCTTCTCCCAGGAGGAGTGGGAGTATTTAGATGAAGGGCAGAAGGAGCTTCACCGGGAGGTGATGAAGGAGAATTATGAGATCCTGAAGTCTCTAGGTAAGGACTGCATTTTCTGCAGACACAGGGCTGAGTTACTGATTTTCTGTTCCAGTGCAATAGGTGACAGTAGGGTTATTTCCCTTTAGCCGCATGGTTGCAGAAGGAATCCATTCCGGATTTTTCACTCTGCCGCTGGTCTATTTACTGTTCAGTTTAGTGCCCTCTACAGTTTTTTCCTTCTGCACACATGGATGCAGTTGTGTCTGTTCTGCTTTCCCCATTTTCCATGTAATTTTGTCCCTTTTTCTGAGGTCGGAGTGGAAGTTCCAGGCCGCCAATCGCTGTCTGGCTGTCCGAAAACTTCCTCTCTGACGTCAGAATTGACGTTGGGGAAGACTTCTAGGCCGGTCATTGTGCAGTCGCTGTATTCGCCTCGACTGGTCCTGTTGCTGCGGTGGTGGGGAAGCAGAGAGAAGAGAAATTAACCACAGATTAACCAAATCCACAAAAACATTAATATAATTGAAGAGAGAACTTCTTATTAAATAATAATATTAAATGAAGGAAAAGATCTCAGAATTGCCACTCCAAGGATCATAATGTTATCATTCCTTTAAGGAACTGGGTGTGGATATCTTTCATGGATTTAAAAAACCTTCATGTTATTATTTTAAAATTTTTGTAAAATTTCTATGAATGACTTATTTCGTCAAAATTCATCTACTCAATAATTTAAATTTCTAAAATTATAACTTTTTCTTTTAAACTTTTTATACCGTATATCCAAGCAGTGCAAATAGCAATTATTTTTGTGCAAATTGCAGTTGAAAAAATGTGCAAAACAGGCAATAATAAGCCTTAGATAAGTAAAGCCTTAAAAGAGTACTTATCTTTCTATGTGAGATAAAGCGGGGCGTGAGCAGAATTAATTTCCTGCCGCTTTATCTCACATAGAAAGATAAGTGCTCTTTTAAGGCTTTACTTATCTAAGGTTTATTATTGCCATGCTATAAGTTATTTTACTTCAAAGGGGGAAACAGGCCTTCAGGGATGGTGACACAGGCCTTTAGGGGTGGGGTGCAGGCCTTCAGGGGGAGGTGCAGACCTTTGAGATAAAAGGCTGCTTAGTTTACCTCATTGGAATAACTACAAGACGGCATTGTATCTTCCAAAACAGACAATATTTGTTTATTGTTAGTATAAAAACTTACAGTATTACAGCAGCAAAGACATATCTAAAAAATGTATTGTCAGTTCAGAATATGCAATGGAGAGAAGAATTTGCACCCCATATGCTTAGCAGGGGGCTAGCAGTTCCCCGTAGCATAAGTAAGTGAATCTCTCTGGCTTTACCTAGAATACACGTGTTTTTTATACAGAGCAATTCTTCCTTTGTTCCAAGAAAGTCCATCCCCGAATTCTGGTTATGTAATTCCCTATTGGTACAAAAAATATTGTATAACTAACTCTTCCCTTTCGTCCACGCCTCTCTCTCACCTCCACACCCCCCCCCCAGTAAAAGGGGGGGCCTTACAGAAACAGAGAACTGTTGCTGAACTTTATTCTTTCAGCACGGAGACATGCAGCTGCTAATTAGAGGTGTTACAATTCATTGCATATTCGAGTTGGTGTCCTTGTAAGATGAAAAGTTGGCAACGAGATAGCCTTTCCACAATCCAGCTGTCTGGTTCCCATAGCTTGGTTGGGAGACAGCAAACCCATGGTTTGGTACCAAGTTCTTTCATCTCGTTACACCCACATGAGCAAAGCTCCTTGCTCATTATAAAAGTTTTATGGCTTTGTAGGGTGTCTGGCATATGAAGTCTATGAAGTCATATAGCAGTGATAACAGATCAGCATAACCTTGAAGGGATATTCTCCCAGCAGGGAAACAAGAACATCATTGTTAGCATTGCAAACAGTCTGGGCCTGGCTATAGGAAAATATGTCTATAGTTTCCAGCAGGGTGTCCAGCATACACAAGTGAAAATCTAGGTCTGTAGAGTCCAGTTGAATCATCCATATGTCCAGGACATACATGTCACCTTCATGGGGGACAGACCTTTAGGGGAGGGGGGCCCTGGTGTAGAAGTGCATGGAGGGAGGGAGGGAAGGGGGGGTTCAAAGAGACGTGCATATACCAGATTTTGGGGGGGGAAGAAATAATGGGTCTGAAAATAGAGGAGAGGGAGAGAGATGATGGACAATGGGATTTAGGGAGGGAAGGAACAGAAAGGGAGAGAAGTTGGACACATGGGATGGTGTGGAGGGGGATAGAGATACTGGATAGGAGGGTAGTTAGGAAAAGAAAGGGAAAGATGGTGGACCCTGGAGTGGTGGGGAAGGAGGGAGAGATGCTGGATGAAAGGATAGTTAAGAAAAGGTGGATCTGTGGATGGAGACAAAAAAAAGGAAAGATGGCAGATCTCCTGGGGAGGGAAGGGAAACGGAAGGGGAGGACAGAGATGGCAGATGGATGGTTAGCATGGAGAAAGAAGAAAGAAGGAGACCCTGGCAAGCAAGTTATCAGAAGACAACCAGAGCCTGAGACTAACAAGATTTGAATAATGACCAAACAACAAAAGGTAGAAAAACTAATTATATTTTCTGTTTTGTGATTACAATATGTCAGATTTGAAACGTGTATCCTGCCAGAGCTGGTGTTAGACCGCAAACGTGAGTTAGGATTTAACAGAGAGAGGAAAAGTCTTTTTTGATTGAGCAGCTCTCCTAAGTGTGGAGCTGTGAGGTGGTGCCACAGGAGACCTCTCGAGTGGTGGACCCACACTGCATCCCTCTCCTTTCCCATACATCAGGATATTCGTGATATTGTCCTGGTGCATTGGAAGATGCCGGAGGTGCCTTTACGGTTTGCGCGCTCCATGGCTCATCTGTATCCCATCCTGGAGCGGAATCAGGATACTTTTAAGTCACCAGTGGTGGACGCTGTGGTCTCAGCTATTGCTAAGCGGCATACGATGCCCGTAGAGGATGTTTTTGCCTTACGGGACTCTGAGGAGCGTAAGTTGGAGACCCTCCTAACGCAGAATTTTGATGTCTCTGCCTTGGGTGTCCTGGTAGCCATTTGTGGTGGTCTGAGGGGAAACAAGGCTGGGAAAAAACAAGAGACAAATTACAGGAGTCGGCTAACCCAGAAGGAGAGGTTAGAAAGATTGTAGTAAAAGAGAAGACACTACAGACAGCAGCACAGGGAGAGAAAATGAAGACAACAAAATTCCAGGATCTGAATTGCATATATACTAATGCAAGGAGCCTAAGAAATAAAATGGGGGAATTAGAAGCCATGGCCAACGCAGAGGACATAGACATCATTGGAATCTCTGAAACATGGTGGAATGAGGAAAGCAAATGGGATACAGCACTGCCGGGGTACAAGCTTTATCGCCAAGATAGGTCAGGGCAAAAAGGAGGTGGAATAGCCCTATACATAAAAGAAAGCATACAATTGACAAGAATGGACACAGCAGAGACGACAAACAGGCTGGAATCACTATGGGTTAAAATACCGGGAAGGAAAGGTCCTGAAATAAAGATGGGCCTATACTATCGTCCACCTGGGCAGTCCGGAGATATCGATGAAGAAATGGAAGCCGAGATGAAGCGAGAATGCAAATGCGGTAACACGGTTATTATGGGAGACTTCAACTACCCCGGGATAGACTGGAGTCTTGGAAGATCAAAATGCGCTAGGGAGACAGGATTCCTGGAGGCTATACAAGATTGCTTCTTGGAGCAGCTTGTTAGAGAACCGACGAGAGGAAATGTCACTCTAGATCTAATCCCAAATGGGTTAGCGGGACCTGCAAAGGAAGTAGAAGTAGTGGGACCGTCGGGAAACAGTGATCATAACATGATGAAGTTCAAGGTGGAGGTAGGAATACCGAAAGGGAAGAGAACCATAGCGACAACTTTTAACTTCAGGAAAGGAAACTACGAAGCAATGAGGGAAATGGTTAGGAAGAAACTTAGCAAAACTTCCAAAAAATGGCAAACGGTAGAACATGCCTGGACTTTTTCAAGGACACGGTGAGCGAGGCGCAAAATCTGTATATCCCCAGATTCAGAAAAGGGTGCAACAAGAGTCGAACAAAAGACCCGGCATGGATAACTAAAATAGTGAAGGAAGCGATAGGCAATAAGAAAAATTCATTCAGGAAATGGAAAAAGGACAAAACTGAGGGGAACTGGAATGAGCACAGGAGGTATCAAAAAGAATGTCACCGTGTGGTTCGAAAAGCCAAAAGAGAGTATGAAGAGAGACTAGCCAAGGAAGCACAAAATTTCAAACCGTTCTTTAGATATTGTGGTCTAGCCGGCACCTGTGGATAAGGTAGGCTCCGGTCCAAACACACAAATACTCACACTTGACGTGCTTCCATAAAGTTGGAAGTCCTGCTGGGCTCAATGTTCATGGGTAAAGCATGAAAACAAAAATTCAAAAGAGTCAGTTTTATAGTTCATGCTACAAGTCACTTTTATTGGGGCTTATATTGGGAGCCAACTTCCATTCAGTCTGTACTCCAAGTCACCGATACAAGTATCTCAAAACAAAACCAGAGTTGATGAAAAACAGTATGTCTCAGCTCTCATCTCCATACCGGTAAGTAACCAAAACACTTTACACAAACGTTTGTCATCAGTGGCCAAGATAAATCTTCAAAACAATACTGTTATCTTCAAAAAGAAAGACAGTTAGCAAGGTTGCTATTAGCACTGCCGGTAGTGCTGTATCCAAGCCTGAGAGTAAAATAGGCTTGGCCCCAGCCAGCTCCAAAGGAGTTGGTGGGGGAGGGGAGTAAGCGAATCCACCAAAAATATCTGTTAACACAGAATGCCCAAATGGCCCCACAATCCCATCCAGTTGTACAGTGGATTCTCCCCACACTTACTTCCTCATTCTTCAGCATTCAAACACAAAAGTAAACTTAACAGAGCAGATTCCTTCAATTAAAGAAAAACGTTTTTTTTCTTTTCAAAAGTTCCCCTAAAGGGAGAAGTGCAGCACTGCTCTCTTTCTTCCCTCAAGTGTACACAGCTGCTGTGAAGCAATCCAAACAATTTGCTCACCTGAGCTGGAAGAAAAAACTCAAAAGTTTCACAAACATGTATCCTATTATTCTTCCATAGGCATACCTTCAGGACAAACTGCAGATTCCTGGCAATCCATAAATTCAAGCTCTGCTGGCTGGTTAGTCTCAGGGTCAGTATCAAACTCTAGCATTTCCACATCAGCAGAGCTGTGAGGATCAGGAGCATTGTCCTGGATACCTCCTTCCTGAGCAGGCTCAGGGCAGACTGACCTCCTTCCCCTCAGAGCAGCTTCTATTACGTTCAGCCGGGCACGCCCAGTTCTCTGAGGGGGAGGGCCAGCCTGCAGCTTTTTCCTACCTCTCTCAGGAGCAGCAATCAGCTTTTGCAGCTGAGAGTTGGCAGGAGAGGAGGGAGTGTTCTCAGGCTGTTCCAGGCTGTTACATTCAGCATCTTTCACACCCTGGAGCTCAGCTACCTGAGATTTAAAGGGAAATGAACCATCTTCCCTATTCTTTCCCTCTGGCTTGCTACATTGATCAGCTCTTCTGACAGTAGTAATGGGTTTAGACAAACCCCTGCCTGGCACAAACCGAGCTTTAAGGCTAGGGGTGTGACAATATGTTAAAGGGAAGTAACCGTCTAGGGAGGAGGTGGGACCGCTGGACGACGGAGAAAGGAAGGGAGTGGTGAAGGAGGAGAAAGAAGTAGCAGAAAGGCTTAACATGTTCTTTTCGTCTGTATTTACAAACGAAGACACAACCAACATACCGGAACCTGAGCAATTCTTCAATGGAAAAGTCAAGAAGAAAAATTAACATCCATGGAAGTGAGTCTTAAAGATGTGCGCAGGCAGATAGAAAAACTAAAAACTGGCAAATCCCTGGGGCCGGATGGAATCCAACCAAGGGTTCTGAAGGAACTAAAGGAGGAGATAGCGGAACTACTGCGGCAAATTTGCAACCTATCCCTGAAAACAGGCGTGATCCCAGAGGATTGGAAGATAGCCAACGTTACACCCATTTTTAAAAAGGGATCAAGAGGAGACCTGGGAAACTACAAACCGGTGAGTCTGACCTCGGTTCCGTGGAAAAAGGCGGAAGCACTAATAAAAGAAAGCATCGATGAACATTTTGAAAGAAACGAACTTCTGATAACCAGCCAACATGGTTTCTGCAGGGGGAGATCGTGCCTGACTAACTTATTGCACTTTTTTGAGGGAATTAACAAACGGATGGACAGAGGAGACCCCATAGACATCATATACCTGGACTTCCAAAAAGCCTTTGACAAGGTACCTCATGAACACCTACTTTATTGAGTTTCAGTCGTAATGCAAAGCAATTAAACACACATGTAATATTACAATAAAGCACTTTGAACTAATAAATATACCTAAACAATCATTTTAACCCTCCCAGCCCCTGATTAATAATCCACTACTAATGACCATTTAAAAATCTTCATGTACCCCTCCCCCCTGGATGTGTATCGATCAATCCTTACAATCATTTCTCAATGTTTTATAATTCCCTTGCTGTACAGCCAACATCCGTTCCATTTTAAAAATATGCCATAAAGATTCCCACCCAAAATTGTAAGTTAACCTGTCCCAGTTTTTCCAATTTCTCAAAATTAGTTGAACAGCAACTCCTGTCGTTCTCAAAAGGAATTTATCCTTAAAGATGACCTGTGATACCTTTACCCTTTTGTATCCGCACTCCATTTAAAAGCATTAAATATCTGACAAAACCTTTATCCTAAACCCATCCCAAGAGACTAAATAATATTCTCATAATAATTTCCACCTTAGACTCCATTATCACACTCTCAATATCCTCAGAACAGTAGTGTTTGAAATAAATTACTCCCCTTTTTATTTTTGAATCCATATCCATTAATATGATAAATGATATGAATTCATATATTAATATAACACTTCAATATAAACTCATAAATCCAATTAAAAACAGTACAAATATTATACTTCCAGCTTATGTCTAACAAATTCTCTATCTTGAACCCATCTCAAAAATTTATATCTAATGACTAAAATTAGTCCCCTATCAAGTTCCTTTAATATGATGATCACAGAAGATGGCGACGGAGTGAGTCACCCTTGAAAGCTGCTCCTGCTTGGCTTGGTGAATTTTATCTCATTTAAAATTTTCCTACCTCAATTATGCCTAAGCGCAGAGGCAAACAGAGAGGCGTTCTTCCAGCCTCATCTGGTACTTCAACGGCGAGACAGGTGGCAATCACAGCGTATGCCACACCGGCTGGATTGGGCATATCCGCTGACCGAGGGGGGCAGACCTCGGTCTTGGAGAGCGAAATCTCGCTTAGCCCTATGGGTCCTGGAGCTCCTCCGCGGCCCGGGAGGATGTCGGGGACACCGTCGGCAGCGCAGGAGGCGCCGGAGACGAGTTCTCCGTTGACGCTGCTGAACTCAACCCTGACCCCGGAAGTGTTCCACGGCTTGCCGACTCTCTTGCAGTCGACAATGGAGAACGGAGGAGCAGTTGCTGGTGAGGAAGCAGGGACAGAGGAGCAGCGAGCTAATGGGGTAATCCCTGGAATATCTTTCCCCCCTCCTCTGGTAAGACCTGAAGTCATCGATATGGAAGCAATCTGGAGTGGACTTGAATCAATCCATAAGGTATGCTCTCAACTTTTTTCTTCAACACAGAACACTAATTTACAAGTTAAAACTTTGGAAGAGAAACTCCAAAAGCAGTCCAATAGAACGGACAATGTGGAAAAATCAGTGTCAGAAATAAAGGCTTCTATGAATTTACATTTGAAGGAAAAATCTTTGCTGGTTAGAAAAATGGAAAATGCAAATAGAAATTTAAATCTTAGACTGTTGAACTTTCCGGTATCCAAATTTCAAACTCCAAGAGACTTATTTAATTCCTTCTTACAATCAGTCTTGAAATTTCCTGAAAATAATATGCCACCGCTCCAAAAATTATACTATTTGAATATTCCCAAAGAAGAGAAAAGCAAAGGGATTGTATCAGGAGACTTGGATCTCACTGGTATGCTGGAAACATCAATTCAAGAAGAAATAATTGTTAGAGCAACTTTACTGGTGACCTTTGTTTTTCTTCAGGATAAAGAGGCAGTTCTCCGTTTATTCTATAGGACTGAGAATGTGGAATTTCACGGCTCCAAAGTTTCAATATTTCCTGACGTATCAAAATTGACGCAAGCCAGACGGAAGAAATTCCTGGCTTATCGACAGTCAATTTTGAACATGGGAGCAACCTTTCAGTTACGTTTTCCCTGCAAATGCTGTCTTACCTACCAGAATATTAGATATATATTTTATGATCCTGATCAATTAAATTTCTTTTTAGAGGGTAAGATGGAGTCCAGAGCTCCAGATCCTTCCATACAGTCCTCTATCCAGGCAGATGATTAAATCCAACCGCACTCTGTAAATTTGTATGAGTTTTTCTTTTCTTTTAGATCCAACTTCCCTTGGAGGTGATGGACTCTCTCCTCAATATGTGGACTCTGATTAGTCTTATATGTGGAATTATTATATATAATTTAATATAATTATTTTCTTTTTCAATTGTTAATTTCTTTAGATTGTTGTTAAACAATTTGTGAAAATTATAAATAAATAAAGTAAAAAAAAAATTAAAAAAAATATGATCATCAGAATCAAAGCAATACCCTCTAAACAATATTATTGGAAATAAGAAACTCATATTCCTTACTTTAAAATCATATCCCCCCTTTACCTTCCCAAATATTACAGAATTCAATTCTACCCATAATAGAAACTAATTATAGACATTAATACATTTTCTAACCTGAGCCTCAGTTTAACAATTCAATAAAATAATATAATATAGAATATGATATTATTTTATCTATTAACTTCAGAGAATTGAACATGAACTCATAAACAATAATAAATCCATTAGTTTTGACCCATAAAATTTATCTTTCAACCTCTAAATAGACACTTTATATAAATAATCAACTTAAAATAAAACTTAAAATAAAAGTAGTGAATAAAATGTCAGAGTTTGTTTTTTTTTTTTTCCAAAAAACGTCACTGCAGGCCATTCTTCAGTACACAATTCCAGTTCCCCTCTCTTCTCATGAGCTCCTGGCATTGTATCACATAACCCCACCTTACGTAACTTCTACGTCAAGCCGCTCACATTACGGGGCGTTCCCTCATGCCTGATTTTCCTCCAATCAGCTGATATTAAAGAAGACTAGGAGGATTCCACCCCATAACCGGCAATTTTCAACTGTCAAACACTATTTTACATTTACACCAAAACTTCCAGTGACGTCATCGGGGTCCCCCCCTCTGTGTGAAAAACTTCTGCAGCTGCAAGGCATGACCGCAGGGCATGCCCTAAGGGGCACGCCCTGCCCCTTGGGAGCCACGAGGAATCAGGAGGTGTTGAGAGGGTAGACCATCTTTGGGTAAGATCCAAAAAATTTTGGTGTGAATATATTGATGGGTAAGGGAAAAGCTAAACCCAAAAGCTCCACCCCTGCCGCAGCCGGCCCTATGGACCACCACTTAATACCAGTGACTCCCTCACAAGTTAACCAAGAGTATGCTTCCGTTCAGGGTGCATCTTTAAGTCCCCTTGAAAGGACTCCACCCCTTCCACCATTATCCGATGATGGGGAGCCTATAGTAACCCCTAGCGAAACTTCTGAGGAACCCCGAAAGTCAATAACTTTATCCAAATTACAACATTTGTCAATACCTAAAGCATTAACTTTATTGGATTCAAGGGATGATAATCGGTAAACCTCAGAGGAACCAAAGGATATTACCTTGAAGGATTTGTGGAAAGCTTATTAAGATCAGTTGTTAAACACTCCTCAGATTTCTCAGTCAAAGTTGGAAAGAAGTTGGAGACTTGGTAGATAAAAGATTAATGTTGGTTGAAACACGGACATCGACCTCTGCGGTTAAGGATGTCTGTGTAATTCATTCAAAACTGGAAATTATGGAGAATTTGTCACGCTCAAGAAATCTCCGATTTGTTAATTTTCCCATGACGCACTCGATATCTCCAGAGATTTTATTACAAAAATATTTGAAAGAGATATTAGGTTTAACAAATTCAGAAACTTTTCTATACAAAATTGTTATTATATACCACAGAAAAAAAAAGTAAAATCAGATCAGGGAAACTTTTAGTTTCTGCTGAGTTCGATTTAACTCACTTCCTGGAAGATTCCCAAGATGTCATTAAAACTAGGGCTACTCTTTTGATGAATTAGATAAAAATTTACTCCTGAAATTATATTTCAAAATCAAAACAACAAAATTCTGTGGTGATACTGTGTTGATATTCCCAGATGTGGCTAGAGCTACCCAAATGCGAAGGAAGGAATTTCTTCCCTTAAAACTTAGGGTTTTAGCTCAGGCCGCTAGTTTTTTTCCTAAAATTTCCTTGTAAGTGTATAATCAAAATACAAGAGAAGGAATTTACTTTTTGGGACCCCACACAGCTCAGCAATTGTTAAGTTTTCGTGAACAAGAGAAAGATAAAGGGGTCCTTTTATCAAGCCGCACTAGTGGGGTTAGCGTGTCGGACATTT
The DNA here is from genome assembly GCF_902459505.1 of Geotrypetes seraphini. Lineage (NCBI taxonomy): Eukaryota > Metazoa > Chordata > Amphibia > Gymnophiona > Dermophiidae > Geotrypetes > Geotrypetes seraphini. Next base: position 523,167,770 of record NC_047085.1, read on the forward strand.
CATCATGCGCTAACCCCCATTGCGTCTTAAATCCCTACCAAAGCTTGATAAAAGGACCCCAAAGTAAACTAGTTATTCACTGATCTTTAAAAGGAATCTGAGAATAAGAAGCGAAAAACTAAAATGATATAACTTGGGGGAAGATTTCTGTTTTCTTAAGTTGGATTTTTATTTATAATTATAGTTGAATCTTTTCTCAAGATTGATATCTTATTTCCTTTAATTGTATTTGATCTTATGGTGGCTCCCCCCAAATTAATGTGGGCTAGAAAGATTTATATTAGATACTTATGATATATTTTCTTTTTTTTCTTTTGATGTATATCTTTATCCTTTACTGTTCTTGAAGAATTGTATGAAAAATTTGATAAATAAAAAGAAAAAATATATATAGAAGGGTTCAAAAAAGGTTAGAACAAGTTTCTGGAGGAAAAGTCCATAAAAAGATTTTTAGTCAGATAGACTTAGGAGAGCCATTGCTCATCTCAGGAACTGGATTTGCTCTATGGATCTGCCTGGCACTTGTGACCGGAGGGGCTACGGTTGGACACAGGATGCTGGACTTGATGGAGCTTGGGCTGGACTCAGCATGGATTTTCTTATACCTATGTGGAAAGACCAAAAAAGCACTTTTAAATATTGACTTGAATATGATCACACACTCTTATTTGCATCTCTGGTACTGATCAGCTTGGAAATGTTGTTTTCTGAACAGTGAGTGGGTGGTAAATTTACAAAGGGGATTTGTGTTACTGAACTTGTTCAAAGGTTTTACTCCTACAATAATATACAATGCTATTTTTTGATTTAGAAAAAGATGACCCTAAAAATAATCCCTGGAAGCTCAGTGAGAAGCCTGAAGGAGTAAAGATGTTATCAGAAGGAGAGAAAGAGAACTGGGGAGAGAAGGAAAAAAATCAAAATCCAAAATATTCACCAGGAGAGTCAGCTCTGCTCAAGATCACACAGACAGAGGAAGACCAGACGGACCAGATGAGAGATCAAAGATGTTCCTGTGATGTATGTGAGATATTCCTCAGTGATCGTTCAATTCTGAAACCACATCAGAGATCTGATACTGAAGAGAGATCATCTACATGTACGGACTGTGGGAAAAGTTTCAACAGCAAGAAAGAGCAAATGCAACACAGGAAAAATAATAAAGGAACTAGAATGTGTACAAATATCGAATATGGGGAAAACCTTTTCAATAAAGGAAACATGACAAAATGCCAGAAAAACAATACTGACAAGAGAATATCTTCATATCTTGGTTGTAAAAAAAATATAAACCAGGACGAGAGCTTCACAAGAAAAGCAAAATTTCACCCGGGAGAGAGATCATTTTTAAATACCGAATGTGAGAAAAGCTTCAGTCAAGGAGAAGCATTTGCAGATCATAAAAAGACTGAAACTGGTGAGGTATCAATCACTTGTAAATCTGAAGAAATAATTTACAGAATGGCAAATATCGCAGAATATCAGGAAATAGAGAAAAATGGGAGATTATATACTTGTGCTGTCAGTGGTAAAAGCACTTCTTGCAAAGGAAACCACAGAACAGCAGAAAAAATCCCCAGGGGAACAAAGCCATTTACATGTACTGAGTGCTATAAATGCTTTAATCGTACAGAACACCTTAGAACACACCAGAGAATTCAAACTGGAGAGAAACCATTTACATGTACTGAGTGTGGTAAAAGCTTTTCTCTGAAGAAATCACTGACAATACACCAGAAAATTCATACAGGAGTGAAGCCATTTACATGTACTGAGTGTGGTAAAAGTTTTACTCATATAAGTAACCTCAAAAACCACCAGAGAATTCATACAGGAGTGAAGCCATTTACATGTACTGAGTGTGGTAAAAGCTTTAGTCAGAAGGGAAGCCTGACAATACATCAGAGTATCCACACTGGAGTGAGATCATGTATATGTACCGAGTGTGGTAAAAGCTTTTGTGATAAGCGAACACTCATAGCACACCAGAGAATTCACAGTGGAGAGAAACGATTTACATGTACTGAGTGTGGTAAAAGCTTTTGTGATAAGCGAACACTCATAGCACACCAGAGAATTCACAGTGGAGTGAAACCATTTACATGTACTGAGTGTGGTAAAAGCTTTCTTGAGAAGGCAACAATGAGAAAACACAAGATAATTCACACTGGAGTGAAACCATTTACATGTACTAATTGTGGTAAAAGCTTTCGTGATAAGACAACACTCACAGTACACCAGAGAATTCACACTGGAGTGAAACCATTTACATGTACTGAGTGTGGTAAAAGCTTTAATCAGATGAGTAACCTCATAAGACACCAGAGAATTCACACTGGAGTGAAACCATTTATATGTACTGAGTGTGGTAAAAGTTTTACTCAGATGAGTAACCTCAAAACACACCAGAAAATTCACACTGAAGTGAAGTCATTTTCATATTCTTAGTATGATAACTGCTTTACTGAAAAGTGAACATTGATAGTACATCAGATAATCCAGACAGGAGTGAGATGAAGATGCTAGACAGAGTTCATTTCTGTTGCCATAAAAGAGGTCTCTTTCTTACTGAGGAAACATAGAAACATGATTGCAGATAAAGACCAAATGGCCCATTCAGTCTGCCCATCCGCAGTAACAATTCCATCTTCCTCTCTTTAAGAGATCCCATGTGTCTATTGCACACCTTCTTGAATTCAGACACAATGTCTGTCTCTACCACTTCTTCCGAGAGTCTGTTCCACGCATCTACCACCCATTCCGTAAAAAAGTATTTCCTCTGATTACTCCAGAGCCTGCCACCTCTTAACTTCATCCTATGCCATCTCATTCCAGAGCTTCCAAATGAAAGACTCGCCTCATGTGGATTTACATCACATAGGTATTTAATTATTTTCTCTTACCCTTTGAGTTAACTTTGTGAACCGGATTGAGTCCGTTTTGGGAAAGGCCCGATATATAAAGCTAAAGACTGGATTAGATTAAATGTCTCTATCATATCTCCCCTCTCCCGTCTTTCCTCCAAAGTATACAGAGTGAGATCTTTAAGTCTGTGCCCATATGCCTTATGATAAAGACCACACACCATTTTAGTAGCCTTCCTCTGGACCAACTCCATCCTTTTTATATCTTTTTGAAGGTGCGGCCTCCAGAATTGTACACAATATTCTAAATGAGGTCTCACCAAAGTCTTATACAGGGACATCAATTCCTCATTTTTCCTACTGGCCATACCTCTCCCTATGCAACCTAGCATCCTTCTAGCTTTCACCATCATCTTTTCAACCTGTTTGGCTACCTTAAGATCATCACCTACAATCACACCCAAGTCCTGCTCTTTACTATGATCGTTCAGATGATGGTCTTACCTCAACTGGACTATTGCAACTCCGCCTACCTTGGAATTAACACCATTCTTATCCACAAACTGTAGCTGATCCAGAACACAACTGTTAGACTGATCTATATATTATCAGGTAACTATTCTGGCTCCCAATATCATCCCGAATAATTTTCTATTTTAAAAAAAATTCTTTATTGATTTTTCACACTACAAATGCGCAATAAATGATTCACACATTTGCACATTACATAATAAGCGCAAGAAAACTTACAAATACTAATGTATAATGAGATTTTCCCCACCCTCCCAGCTAATATACAAATATAATAAAACCATCATTAAATTATTCATGAAATCCTTGAATCAATTCCAATTCTATTCCCTTCCTCCCCCTAGGATGTGTATGTTTTCTTGACTATAAAATTAAATTAATTATTCCTCTTTACGCTATTTAGCCATAAAATTCTTACAACGTCCCTGTTGTATGGCCATGCAACGTTCCATTTTATAAGTATAATACAGGATTCCCACCAGAATGTCTAGTTCAACCTATCCCAGTTTTTCCAATTTCTTAAAATAAGCTGCATGGCAACCCCTGTCATTACAAAAAGTAACTCGTTATTTCTCACAGATAATTGACTTTTAGCTCTCATAAGAGTAGCAAATAAAATAGTATCATAAGATAAAGCCACTGGATTCTCCCACATATTATTTACTTGGTCCCAAATAGACCTCCAAAACTGCAGTATCAAGGGACAACAAATGTTCCAAAGTCCCAGCTTCAAAATGACAGTGCCAGTATCTATTAGACTTGGAACTATCTAATTTATGTAAATGAACAGGGGTCCAGAAAGCTCCATGTAATAAGAAAAATCAAGTTTGCCTCATAGATGCTGACACCGTACATCTCATCCTCCAAGTCCAAATTCGTGGCCTCGTGGCCATTGAGATGCAGTAATCTGATGCTTTATCTCATTGCTCCAAATGTCGCGAAGACCAGTTTTTGGTTTCTTATTCAAAAATCCAGATATTAATTTATACGACTGAGTGGCCTGGTGCCCCAAAAAGTCTACCTGAAAACATAATATCGGCAAGGTATATTGATTTGTAGGATTTTTCCATCTAGGGAACCCCTCCTGAATGGCCTGCTTCAACTGAAACCATCTGTAACTTTGAGATTTATTAAGACCAAATTTGTGTTGCAATCGTGAAAATTCAAGCAGCTTACCATCTGATATCACATCATCCAAAGTGCGTATGCCTGCCTTCATCCGATGCTTCCAGATGACCTTAAATACCTATTTGAATCTTGGAGTTTAGGCAGAGGGACTGACAGGTGGATTTAAGTATTGGAATAGGTGTCAAATTATTTACATATTTCAATGTCTGCCACGTATCTAGTAAAATTCTAGTGTCCTTATATAATCTTGGAAACTTGATACTCAGAACATGACTTAATCTCAGTGGAAACCTGAGCTGCCATTCCAACCTTAACCAATCTGGAAGATTTTCCATGAGCTCAGGGAGGACCCAATACATACCCTGACGCATAATATAGGCCTGATGGTACCTATAAAAATTGGGAAAATTAGAAATGACTACGCTGGCGACACTTTTGATTACAATATCCTTAGCACCAGATAAAAACATTTTCTTTAAAAACAGACAAAAAAAAATTCATGGGACTTAAAATATTGATTTTTCCAGAACTGGCTCGAGATACGCAAAAAAGGAGACGCAAATTTCTTCTTTTAAAACCAGGGCTTTGGGAGAAACCTTTTTTCTTCGACATCCCTGTAAATGTATGATACAATATCGTATGAAAAAATATGTTTTCTTTGACCCAAGCCAGCCGACAACATTCTTGTCTGCAGCGCCTCAGGCTTAAGAGGAATTAAGAGGGCGAAATTGATTATTTGTTATTCTGTCTCAGTCTAAAGGGCCTATTTTTTCTTCATACAGCAATTTAGTTTGTTAAATGTTCTTTTAAGTTTCCGCTATGTATACCTGGATCACAATTGTGGACTTGAGCTGAAGTTAAGCTATAATGATTTTTCTTTTTTTTATTTTATTGATAATTGAGATGTTAGAATGAATACCTTATTGGCTTATCTTTATCTTTCTGTACAAGTGATACTTGATTTGTAATTTGTCAATGATAAATAAAGAAAAAAAATTGGGAAAATTTACCCCACTCTCCTCAAATGCCTTATAGAACTCTACAGTGGGAGGGGGGGTCACGTGATGCGTCTGCCTTGAAAAGACGTGTGCCCTCGAGCTCTCTGACCCCGGGTCTCCAAATATCTGCTAAACTCACGATATACTACTGCCCGATAGGCGCTGAGGGGCACCGAGGGACCAATTTGCAGACCGGATATGCAATCTAGGGAGGTCTGCTGTCTGCCTGGAGCCAGGATACGAGATGTCACCGCCAGTCTGGATAGACTACTCACGCCCTGAAACCACTTTCCTATGCTTCTTGTCCACATAGGAACCAACGACACTGCCAGGAACACACCGGAGACCATCACCAGAGACTTTGGAGCACTGGGTGAGAGGCTGAAGCGGACAGGAGCGCAGGTGGTTTTCTCATCGATCCTCCCAGTTAGAGGCAAGGGAAGAGCCAGAGATGAACGTATCCTGAGGACGAACGAGTGGCTACAGGGATGGTGCCGGGATATGAACTTCGGATTCCTAAACCATGGGGAAGCGCTACAAGGACTTCAGGGACCAGACGGACTCCATCTGACCAGTAGGGGTAAGAACGTCTTCGGACACCGACTAGCCTGCCTGCTTCACAGGGCTTTAAACTAGGTAAGTCGGGGGAGGGTACCCATTCACATATTAGTGCAGAAAGGAATTATCCTGATGAGGTGAGTCGAAACTCCGCTTCCATGTCCAAGGTAAGTACCCACATTGCAAACAGTTCTTTGGGAGTCACACCGACTCGGGTAGGATACGCCTCACAGGGACTTAGCAAACACAAGATATGGAGGACCATGTATGTCAATGCACACAGTTTAGGTAACAAAATTCTAGAATTAGAGGCTGAAATAAGGAATGCTGACCTAGATGTGGTGGCAATATCTGAAACTTGGTTCACGGACTCACATGGGTGGGATATGGCTATACCGGGCTACAATCTACTTCGTCAGGACAGAGAGGGCAGGTTAGGAGGGGGGGTAGCTCTATACATTAAAGAGAACATCAAAACCACCAGGATCACAGATGTCAAGTACACCGGGGAGTCCCTCTGGGTAAACCTGGCAAGAGGCAGAGAAAAATGCCTGTATCTAGGTGTGGTTTACAGACCCCCAAGACAACTGGAAGACATGGATGCAGAATTAATTGAAGACATAGAGAATATCACTCTACGAGGAGAAGCTATACTGCTAGGGGACTTCAATATGCCTGATGCAGACTGGAACTCATTTTCAGCGACAACCAGCGGTAGCAGGAGGCTCTTAACCTCCATAAAGGGAGCACGTCTCAAACAAATGGTAATGGAGCCCACTAGGGCCCAGGCGATCCTCGACCTGGTACTCACCAACGGGGAAAGTGTCTCAGAGGTCTCAGTAGGAGATACGCTAGCCTCCAGCGACCACAACATAGTATGGTTCAACCTTAGGAAAGGCTTCCCTAGATCAAACACGAAAACAAAGGTACTCAATTTCCGGGGCACAGACTTCGCACGCATGGGAGATTTTGTCCATCAGACGCTGCAGGACCAAGCGGAGACCGATGATGTAGAAGCTAAGTGGTTAACACTGAAATCAAACATACATGAAGCAACTAGCCGCTTCATAAAATCAGTAAATAAACGACAAAGAAACAATAAACCCCAATGGTTCACCGCAGAGATCTCGCACCTCATTAAGGAGAAGAAAAAAGCGTTTCTCTCCTACAAGCGCACGGAGAAAAGAGAGGCAAAAGTAGAATATAGGACCAGGTGTACAGCGGTCAAAATGGCAGTTAGGGAGGCAAAACTTCGAGTGGAAGAAATTCTGGCAAAAAACATTAAAAAGGACGATCAAATCCTTCTTCAGGTATATTAGTGACAGAAAAAGGAACACAGGCGGGATAGTACGCCTTAGAAGACCGGACGGAAGTTACGTGGAAGCAGATTCCGATAAAGCCGAACTACTGAATGAATACTTCTGCTCAGTCTTCACCTGTGAGGCACCGGGACACGGTCCCCAGTTGAAGGCAACACAAAGCACAGAAGACCCGTTTCAGAATTTTGAGTTCACACCAGGTGAAGTTTACAGTGAACTGGCAAGACTCAAGGTGAACAAAGCCTTGGGACCAGACAATTTGCAACCAAGAGTGCTCAGAGAATTGAGCGATGTCCTGGTGAAACCATTGGCTGAGCTATTCAATCTCTCCCTAAGTAAGGGGAAAGTTCCCCTGGACTGGAAATTAGCTAATGTCGTTCCTCTGCATAAAAAGGGTTGCAGGGCAGAGGCTGCGAATTATAGACCGGTGAGTCTCACATCAATAGTGTGCAAACTCATGGAAACACTAATTAAAAGCAAATTGGACACGATCTTGAATGAAGGGAATCTTCGGGATCCCAGTCAGCATGGATTCACCAAGGGTAGGTCCTGCCAATCCAATCTCAACAGCTTCTTTGACTGGGTAACAAGAAAGTTGGACTTGGGAGAGTCTTTGGACATCGTGTACCTGGACTTCAGTAAATCTTTTGACAGTGTCCCACACCGCAGGCTGCTAAGCAAGATGGAATCGATGGGGTTAGGAGAGACACTAACTGCATGGGTCAATGATTGGCTGAGTGGCAGACTTCAGAGGCTGGTGGTTAATGGTACCCTCTCTAAAACATCGGAGGTGACCAGTGGAGTGCCGCAGGGCTCGGTCCTGGGTCCACTCCTTTTCAACATATTCATAGGGGATCTGACTCAAGGGCTTCAAGGTAAAATAACACTATTCGCCGATGACGCCAAACTATGTAATATAGTAAGTGAATGCAGTTTACAGAATTATATGGCGCAGGACCTGCTTACATTGGAAAGTTGGTCCTCAACCTGGCAGCTAGGCTTCAATGCTAAGAAATGTAAGGTCATGCACCTCGGAAGCGGAAATCCATGCAGGACGTACTTCTTGAACGGAGAAACTTTAACTAGGACTTCAGCAGAAAAAGATTTAGGAGTAATCATCAGTGCAGACATGAAAACTGCCAATCAAGTAGAGAAGGCTTCATCTAAGGCAAGGCAGATATTGGGTTGTATCAATAGAAGTTTCGTCAGCCGAAAGCCTGAAGTCATAATGCCGTTGTACAGGGCCATGGTGAGACCTCATCTGGAGTACTGTGTGCAATTCTGGAGGCCACATTACAGTAAAGATGTGCGCAGAATTGAATCAGTTCAACGGACGGCCACCAGGATGATCTCGGGGCTCAAGGGTCTCTCGTACGAAGAGAGACTGAACAAATTGCAGCTCTACACTCTTGAGGAACGTAGGAAGAGGGGAGACATGATCAAAACATTTAAGTACCTCACGGGACGTGTCGAAGTGGAAGATGATATTTTCTTTCTCAAGGGACCCTCGGCCACAAGAGGGCACCCGCTCAAACTCAGGGGCGGAAAATTTCATGGCGACACCAGAAAGTATTTCTTCACAGAGAGAGTGGTTGATCATTGGAACAAGCTTCCAGTGCAGGTGATCGAGGCAGACAGCGTGCCAGACTTTAAGAATAAATGGGATACTGTGGCCCACTGTAGCCCAGGACAGGGCTTCAATAGCACACTCAGTGGTAAGCCACCCAAGATAACACCCAGACGTGTGGCCCGGACTGGAGCCACCCTGCAGGACCGAACTCCACACAGGAATAAAAAGGAAAAGAAAATCAATCCACAAAAGTTACTACAATTTTTCCTTTTGTAGAAAAAATAATATTAGATTTATTTCCTTATTGTCTCAAGGTGAGTATTCTTGCAAAATAATAGCCAAACTTGTCAGAATGTTCTTAATGAAAGCACCAGAAAAAGTAGCAAACAAGGAAAGCAAATAACAGCACAAAAATAAAGTCTTTATCTTGCTCTCAGCAGTGCTTCAACTTCAGCTGTGGTAGAGAGTTTAATTCCCCTCAGTCGCAGCCCTGTCTGCTCCCACGCAGGCAGTTTCAAAATACAAACATAACACAGCTCATGGCACTCACTCCACACTGGTGCCCAAAGTCCACACAAGCCTCTGGCCAGTTCCACTCACTGCCAGGTCAGGAGAGTGATAGGTTTTGCAAAATGAAGTCTTTAACTTGACTTGCCAATTCCCACCCAGGGTGTACACAAAACCTCTCCCCAAGAAAAATCACTCTCTAGCTTGCAAGCAAAAATAGTTCCTCAAACAGTACAAACCAAACCCAGTTCACTCACTGTTTGTGGGTGGAAGCCAAATCCACCTGCATAGTTTCCACAAACTCAGGATCATATTCTGCCAGGCTTTCCTCAACTTCCATGGACTGGACTTCTGGCAACTGTGGCTCCTCCGCCTGACCAGCCTCAACCAGCTCCATTGGAATAGGCTTGTTGCACCTGTTTGGCTCCAGAGACTCTCTAGGGAGAAAGGGCTTAAAGCTTCTCCCTAGCTGGCTTCCCTTCCTGTTCTCAGTTACAGGTTTAAGTACCTTGGGGCAACGCCCAGCTGAGTCAGTCCTGGCAGTGTTCCAAGGACCTCTTGGGCTCCCCCGGTGGACAGAATTAATATCATTCTCAGGAAGTCCCTGTCCCTTCCAGATTCCTTCCCGGGATTTCTTTCTTTCTGCTTTTTCCTCTGTCCTAACTGGGACCTGAGCAGGGAGAATACCTGGCTGGTCACAATACCCAGCGGGATTCCTACGAGGGTCAAGATAAGGAAATTGGGTCATTAGGGCATAGACAGGGGGTGGGTAAGCAGAGTGGGCAGACTTGATGGGCTGTAGCCCTTTTCTGCCGTCATCTTCTATGTTTCTATGTTAATCTTACCAGAGGCCTTCTTAAGGTGCTGTGCAGGAGCGGAGTTTTTGGAGAGGTGGTTTGCGACCGGTATGCCAGTGCGTTCTGCGAAGGCTCATAAACACAAATCTGCTTTCCCTGCACCTAACATGGCGGCGGCGCCGACTCCATCTTCTGCTCCAGCGCAGTGGGGTGTGTGGGCACTGGAGTTCTCCCGCATGGTGACCATGGCACTGGAGGATCGTCTCCATAAGCTTCAGTCAGCCGTGGACTGCATCAATGAATGTTTTGAGGCCCAGGTGACTCGCATTGCGGCGGTGGAACAGCGCATCTCTGATGGGGAGGATGCGGCTCTGCAGGATCGCACTAGCGTGGTCACATTGCAGGCCCAAGTGACCGCGCTGACTGGCCGACTCGACGAATATGAGAATCGCCAACGCCGGAACAACCTCCACGTGGTGGGTCTTCCAGAGCTCCGGGCAGATCAAGATCTCTACCACTTCTTTCAAACCTGGCTTCCGACTAGGCTGGGCTTGGAGACACTGCCAACCGGCTTTATCTGCGAGAGAGCGCATCGCATGGGCCAACGCTCGGGGATAACAATCGTCCTACGGCTGCAATCGCTCGGTACCTAAATTGGAAGGAAAAAGAGCTTATCCTGCAAGCCTATAGGAAAGCTGGTCAGGTGGACTATGAAGGGGAAAAGTTGTTATTTAATAATTACTCCCAGCATGTGGCATCCCTTCGTAAGGAAATGGCACCTCTCTGCACCATGCTTCATCGTCGGGGAGTGAGGTTTGTGCTTGTGTATCCAGCGTCTCTGCGCATTTGGAGGGATGGGAAGCCCCAAACTTTCACTGATAAAGCAGCAGCACAGTATTATCTGGACTCCCTACCAGCAATTGCTAACGGTGGAGCACCGGCGGCTGATCCAGTGGTGTGATCCTGCAGGCGGTCTTTGTGCTCTATATCTGCGGTCTCCACTGGTTTTCGCCATTTCTGGGTCAGCTTGGATTGCTGAGGGCAGCTATACCTGGATTTTTCCTTTCACCCGAGTGGGGGGTGAGGTGCCATGTTCCAGATGTTCCAGGATTGCTGTCTCGCATGGTACCACAGGTCTGCTCCTGGTTCTGAGGGGTGGTCTATATGCTGTCGGATCCTGTGTCTTTTGTTCCCACCTCCAGCAACTTTCTTCTTGTCGGGAACTTTTAGTCTGGGCTGCTCGTGAGAGACTGATGGCCCCCGGAGCTGGCTGCAATTCCTTACCGATTTGGCAGTGACCATCTTTGTGGGAGACTCTGGGTCGAGAGTTTAGACTTGACTTTAGGTTGCTCCAGGCTTTGGGAGTGCAGTTTTTTTGTTCTTAGTTTCTTTTTTTCTGTTGGGTTTTGGAGTGCTGGGTGTACTTCTGGGGATGGTTTTCTCTGGGTGAGGGAGTGGGTTTGGTGGTTGGGGAGGGGGGATGGCTGTGTGCATGGGGTTGTGGACTGGTGTTTGGTGTGTTTGAGTGGTGGTATGTGTGGTGGTTGAGTTTGTGGTTTGGGGGCAGGGTTGGCTATGGTGAGGTGCAGCTTACCTGGGGGGGGGGGGGGGGGTTGGTCTATTCCAGAGAGCCCTGGGACTATCAGGGGTGATACTGCTTTAGCTGTTCTGGGGGGAGGGCCTAGCTGGGGGGCCTTTCCTCTTTTTTCCTGGCTTGTTATCTACTATTGTTTTTGAGAGACTGTTTCCTCCATGACTAAGTTGACCATCACCACTTTAAATATGGAAGGCATCCACTCTCCTGTTAAGAGGAAGAAGGTTCTGAACTGGTTCAGGAAGAGGGGGACTGACATAGCTTTTGTCCAGGAAACCCATCTCTCCTCTGCCAAACACCTTAAGCTTCGGAGAGACTGGGTGGGTGAGGTCTGTTCTTCCTCCTTTGGTACCCGGAAGCGGGGGGTTGCAATACTTATTCATAAACAATTGCTCTTCCATGTACACAAAGTCCTCCCAGACCAAGAGGGACGTTCTATTATAATGCTGGGGGAATTATGGGGGCACAACTGGTTATTATGCAATCTGTATGCTCCTAATGTGTATAATCATAATTTTTTTTCAGCTCTGCTTGCCAAGATAGCCATGTATCCAACTTAACAGCCACTGGTGGGAGGGGATTTTAATATCATGGTAGATCCTGCCCTGGAGTGTAGTCCAACAAAGGTGGGGGCACGGGATCATGGAGCCAAGGGGGTTAATTTTTTTACTTAGCCAGTTGCAGTTATTGGACACCTGGAGGATTTTGCATCCCATGGAACGCACCTACACATTTTACTCACATCCACAAAATGTATATGCTCGGTTGGACTATCTGTTGGTCTCACCCTCTCTGCTTCCCCGGGTGTCTGGGATAGATATTGAGGAAGTTCCCTTGTCGGATCATTCACCGGTTGTCACGGAACTTCAATTTACCCCTGAGTCGAGGGAATGGCATTGGAAATTTCCGTGTTATCTTTATAGAGATCTAGAATTTCATAAATATCTTTGGGAGCAGTGGTTGGAGTATTGTTCTCATAACCATACTGACGATGTCCATCTGGTACTATTCTGGGAGGCCTCCAAGGCGGTTTTGCAGGGGTTCATTATTACTTATCTTTCTCGTAAGTGGAAGAAAATGGATGCTGACTTATTGGCTTTATCAGGGGAGCTTCGCCAATTGCGGTCGCGACATTGTACTTCCCTTTCTGAGGATGATAAACTTCGCCTGTTCACCGTACGGCGACAGATTGACACTATTTTAACGCAGAGGGCCTCTCAAGATATTTATTTTCAATGGTACAAATTGTATTCCTGGGGAGGCAAGACCAGGAGACTGTTGGCTAACTTAGTTCGCCCTCCACGAAAGCGCCAGGTTATTTTGTCTATTCAGGATCCGAAAGGTGCTCGTTTCACCCAGGAGCAGCAGATCCAACAACAATTTGTTCACTTTTATGAATCCCTGTATGCAAACCACCCATTCTCGAACTCTGATAGAGATGCCTTCTTTCAGGGGCTCACGCTTCCTAGGTTGACGGTTGCTCAGTTGGAACAATTGAATGTACCTATTAGTCCTAGGGGGGGGTGCAGCTAGGTATTAAGAAGCTCAAGTTAACTAAAGCACCTTTACCTGATGGGTTTGGATCTGAGTACTACAAGATTTTGTTGACGGTGTTGACGGAAGCATTTAATGTGCTGTCCGCAGAGCAGGGTTTGGGGACCCCTAATCTGGCCCATGTTGTGCTATTGCCTAAACCAGGCAAGGACCCCGCCCAGGTGGGGTCCTATCGGCCCATTTCTCTTCTTAATCAGGATGCCAAGCTCTTTGCCACGATCTTGGCAAGCCGTTTGAATGCATTCTTGCCACTCTTGATCCATGAGGACCAGACCGGGTTAGTGCCGGGCTGCTATGCATCAATGAATCTAGCTCGCGCTTTGATGGCCCTCCATTCCAGACGTGGACTGGAGGGAACATCAGCTATTGTGGGCCTGGACATGGAGAAGGCCTTTGATAGCATCTCTGGCAGTATCTCTTCTGGGTTTCGCATCAGTTTGGTATTGAGGGCCCTATTCATCAATGGATCTGTAGCTTATATATCCAACCGCAGGCACGGCTTTTAGTAAATGGTCAGTTCACTGCTCCGTTTGTCTTGGGTAGGGGGACGCAGCAGGCTGCCCACTGTCTCCGCTGCTCTTCGTGTTAGCTATCGAACCCTTGGCCGCTAAGATTCGTGGAGATCCATATCTTCGGGGTATTCGCCTTGGGGAGCAGGAGAGCCGCATTAATCTATTTGCCGATGATATTCTCCTTTATCTGGATCAACCTCGCCATGATCTGGGGCGTGCCCTAGCTCTTGTTCGTTCCTTTGGGATATTTCTGGCCTGTGAGTCAATTGCGATAAATCTGAACTTCTCCCGTTGCGGTCCACTACGTTGGAACCTGGGCATATGGGCCAAGAGATACCGCCGGTAAGGGGGCCAATGCGTTACCTTGGTGTGTATTTAAGTCCCAATCTCAAACTTCTGTACAACTATAATGTGCGACGCCATTTGGATGAGATCCAGCGTTTGTGTGATAAATGGAAAGACCTTCCGTTGGGAGTCTGGAGTCGAGTAGCTTTGTCTAAGATGATACTTCTTCCCAAGATCCTGTATCCTTTGCAGACCGTACCTCTTTGGGTTACTGATAAGGATGTGCGCCTGTTTCACTCGATCATCTCCTCCTTTATTTGGCGTCATAAGTGCGCCCGCATTAGCTATGCCACTTTGGCTTTGGATAAATTTAGGGGCGGTTTGAATCTTCCTGATCTTCGTTATTACAACGTAGCAGCTCTGGTTCGGTTTATCCATGAAGGTTGGTCGGGTTGTTATAAATTTTTTCCCCGGGGATGGGTGGAATCCTGGTGCGCACCCCACTCGGTCTTGTCCCTTCTTCATGCTCCACTGCTGGTTATCCCAGGAGGGGGGCCCAAGTTTGTGTTTCTTCTATCCCTGCGTCGTGCGTGGCGGTGGTGACGGCGTCGGCAAGGGAAAACTCCGGCAGCTTCCCTCTTGTTGCAATTGTATGGGAATGTCAACTTTCCACCGGGAGTGGGTCATTCTTGGTTCAACAGTGGGAGCAGAGGTGATGTAGATCTCTTCAGGATTTCCTTACCGTGGGGGGTGGGCAGTTTCCTACCTTTGCCCAACTGCAATCTCACTGGCACCTGCCCCAGACTCATTTCTGGGCTTACCTTCAAGCTCGGCATTACTACTTGTCCCTTGGTCGCAAGTGGGGGGATGCTTGGCTCTGTGGCCCCTTGGATGTTCAGTTCTTCCAGGCGCCTCTTGCCTTCAACAAATTATCCACCTGGTATCAGATTCTGATCAGCTTCAGATTTAGGATCCATTGATCGATTGGCCTCGCGTTGGCAATCAGAACTTGATATTTCACTTGATCGCAAGGCTTTTCTTGATCTTTTTGCCAATGTGCATGCCTTGGGGGGTTCAACGGATTTTCGGGAAATGCAATTTAAAATTCTGCATCGAGCGTATATCTCCCGGGCACAGGGGGCTCGCATGGGCCTTTGGGAAGGAGCGGTTTGTACTAAATGTAATCGCTCTTTAGGTACCCTTCTTCACCATTTCTTGGAATGCCCTTCTTCCACTTTATGGCTGCAAGTTCTTCCATTTTTGGAGCACCTTGTTCGGTGAGTTGTGCCCTTGAGCTATGGTTTCCTGCTCTTGGGAGATCAACAGGATTTGATTGAGGGAGGGCTTACGTTATCCCAGCGTAGGGTTCTTTACATGGCTGTCTTGGTGGCAAAGAAGATCTTGTTGCAACATTGGGTGGCTGATTCAGTGGCCTCTTTCCCGCAGTGGCTTGCTTATCTCGCTGAGGTGGGGGCGGTATGAACTTCAACGCATCCCTAGACATGGGACTCTTGCCCTCCGGTATTATCAAGCTATATGGAAGCGGGCTTTAACTTTCTGTTCCAGTTTGGAGTCAGAGACCACGGACCCCATAGCTTGATTTCTTCTTGGGATGGAGACCGCTCTCTCTTTGCTACTCCCCTGGGTAGCTGCACGTGTGGGTGTTCGTGTGGGTGTGAGTGTGTTGGTTGTTTGGGGGTATGCTTGTGGGCTGTTTGTTGTATGATTGTTGCGGCTTGAGGCCGGGTGTTTGGGATTTGTGTGTGTTTGCTTGGGGTTTTTTTGGTACATTAAACAACAAAATGTCAATTGTGTTGGCCATCCAGCCACAAGGTTTCTGCACTATGAACCATCTGCTGTCATAGTTTTCCCTTGTTGTTTCTTTGATTGTTGTTTTTTTTATGCTTTCACCACTCCTGGTTGTATGTTCCCTTTGCAATTGCTAATAAAGATATTAAAAAAAAAGAACTCTACAGTGAAACCGGATCCAACTCTAAGGGACTTCAATGCTATTTGTAATTCCTTCATTAATATAGGCGCAATAAGGGTTTTTTGTATATGCTGAGGAATTTGAGATCCCTTAATTCATTTTAAAAACTCTAATCCATCCTTTTCTTTATTTGAATAAAGCACAGAAGAATACAAAGACATAATAGCTCCAAAATTGTTTTAAAATATTTTCAATTTTAACTTTTCATTTTTTTAGCTTTAAGATAATTAGCCAATATTCTCCCCGCTTTATTCGAGCTTGTTGAGAAAACATCTCTTCTCTAGCCATTTGAGAGGAAATTTCATTATATTTATATTTAGCTTTTAAGAGGGCCTGGAAAGTATTTTGCTCCCATTTTAAGGCCAATTGAGCTTCCAAAACTTTAATATTTTGTTCCAAATTTAAAAAATTTTAAGTTTTTTCCTAGCATTTGCTGAATATGAAATAATTTGCCCTCTCATGGTAGCTTTGAAAGCATCCCATAATGTTTCTAATGAAACTTCCCTGGAATCATTAATTTGAAAATATTTGTTCATTTTTCATTGAGATTCCTCCCTAAAATCAGAATCTGCAAGCAGTGCATTATCGAACCTCCAGTCAGGTCTATTATATTCTTGTTCTTCAACTCTAAATTCAATCCACACTCCGCCATGATCTGTTAGAATGATTGGATCAATGGTGGCCCTTATAACCTGTTTTACAAATGAATCAGACACAAACACATAATCTATACATGAAAAAGATTTAGGAACATGGGAATAAAAGGAAACCCCCCGAGTATTGTAATTTAGGATTCACCATATATCCTTTAATCCACAAGTCTGCGATTAGTTCAAAATGCCGCTGTTCGCTTGATTTTTGGTCTAAAGAAATATGACCATGTAAGTCCCTTTTATATCAGATTACATTCGAAGCCAGAGTAATTTTTAAATTTGGGTGCATCTGTTTTAAAGCTCTTTTCAGTTTATTACCTTCTTATCTGGTTTCTTACCTGAAATTATTAAGTCAAATAAACACACAAGAAACTCCGGTATGTTCTCCAAAGGTTTGTCGTTATAAAAATTCTCTGGACAGGACTTTGGCATTTCAAGCAGGGAAGATGAACTCCTGGATATGCCCTTTGATTGTTCAATCTCAATCTTAGTTTACATTTAGGAAACTGTTGAAAACGCTCATATTTATTCGATAAATATGAACGTTAATTTTTAACAATATATTAGTGATGTATTTTAAAAAGCTATAAGTATTTTATTGAACTGTATTTCTTCACTGAAATGTCTCAGTTTCTCTTGCGGTAAACCGCCCAGAACTACTCGTAGGGCAGTATACAAGAAAATACATTATTATTATTATTATTACTCTTATCCACACACTGCAGCTCATCCAGAACACAGCCATTAGACTAATCTATAAATTATAGAAATATGATTCAATCACAACCTTCATCAGGCAACTACTCTGGCTCCCAATATCATCCCGAATAATTGTCAAAACCTCATGTATTCTACACCAGATTCTGTACGGAAACTCAGCAGCCAACTGTTCTCCACTGTTTGGTTGACATCAAGAAGAATCCTTAACAGAATCCAACTAAACCTGCCATCCACAAAATACCTCCACTACAAGCGAATTTTCCACTCTATGCTAACTTATCTGGGTGTAAAAACCTGGAATGACCTCCCAGAAGCAATCAGCAAAGAGACAAACTACACCGCATTCAGGAACATAAGAAAAGCCACTGCTGGGTCAGACCAGTGGTCCATCACGCCCATCAGTCCACTCACGCTGCGGCACACAGGTCAAAGACCAGTGCCCTAACCGAGACCAGCTCTACTTTCATTCGTTCTGATTCAGCAGGAACTTGTCCAACCTTGTCTTGAATCCCTGGAGAGTGTTTTCCCTTATAACAGACTCTGGAAGAGCATTCCAGTTCTCTACCATTCTCTGGGTGAAGAAGAACTTCCTTACGTTTGTACGGAATCGATCCCCTTTTAACTTCAGAGAGTGCCCTCTCGTTCTCTTAACCTTGGAGAGGGTGAACAACCTGTCCTTATCTACTAAGTCTATTCCCTTCATTATCTTGAACGTTTCAATAATGTCCCCTCTCAGTCTCCTCTTTTCAAGGGAGAAGAGGCCCGGTTTCTCCAATCTCTCACTGTACAGCAACTCCTCCATCCCCTTAACCATTTTAGTTGCTCTTCTCTGGACCCTTTCGAGTAGTACCGTGTCCTTCTTCATGTACGGTGACCAGTGCTGGACGCAGTACTCCAGGTGAGGGCGTACCATGGCCCAGTTCAACGGCATGATAACCTTCTCTGATCTGTTAGTGATCTCCTTCTTTATCATCCTTGCATTCTGTTTGCCCTTTTTGCTGCCGCTGCACATTGTGTGGATGGCTTCATCAACTTGTCGATCAGAACTCCCAAGTCCCTTTCCTGGGAGGTCTCTCCAAGTACCGCCTGGACATCCTGTATTCGTGCATGAGATTTTTGTTACCGACATGCATCACTTTACACTTAACCACGTTGAACCTCATTTGCCATGTCGCTACCCATTTCTCGAGCGTGTTTATGTTCTGTTGCAGGTCTTCACAATCCCCCTGCATCTTCACTACTCTGAATAATTTCGTATCGTCTGCAAATTTAATCACCTCACTCATACCCATTTCCAGATCGTTTATGAATATGTTGAAGAGCACGAGTCCAAACACTGAGCCCTGCGCCAACCCACTGGTGACGTTCTTCCAGTCCAAATATTGTCCATTTATCCCCACTCTCTGTTTCCTATGTGCTAGCCAGTTTTTAATCTACATGACTATTTCACCCTCTATTCCATGGCTCTCAATTTTCCAAAGTAGTCGTTCATGCAGAACCTTGTCAAACGCCTTCTGAAAATCCAGATATATAATGCCGACCGGGTCTCCCTTGTCTATCTGCCTGTTTACCCCCTCGAAGAAGTGCAGCAAGTTCGTCAAGCAAGATCGTCCTTAGCTGAAGCTGTGCTGACTGGTCCTCATCAAATTGTGTCCGTCGAGGTGATCAATGATGCGGTCTTTTATCAGCGCATCTACCATCTTTCCCGGTACCGAGGTCAGACTCACCGGTCTGTAGTTTCCTGGATCTCCCTTCAAACCTTTTTTGAGGATCGGCGTAACATTCGCTACCTTCCAGTCTTCTGGAATCTTTCCCGATTTTATTGACAGATTGGCTATTAGTTGAAGTAGTTCAGCTATAGTCCCTTTCAGTTCTTTTATGACCCTCGGAGGGATGCCATCTGGTCCTGTGGATTTGTCACTCTTAAGCCTATCAATCTACCTGCATACCTCTTCTAGACTGACTGTCAACCTTGTCAGTTTCCCATCTTTGCCTCCAGTGTATAGCCTGTTGGGTTCTGGTATGTTGGTAAATACAGATACAAAAAACATGTTCAGTTTATCGGCAATGGCTTTGTCGTCCTTTAGCACTCCCTTTATTCCTTGATCATCCAACGGTCCCACTGCTTCCTTTGTGGGATCATTTCCCCTTAATATATCGAAAGAACAGCTTGAAGTTTTTCGCCTCCTTGGCTATTTTTTCCTTATAGTCTCTTTTGGCCTCTTTTACCGCTTTATGGCACCTGCGTTGATGCTGTTTGAGCTTCTTCCAGTTTTTGTCCGTTTTTGACCTTTTCCATTCCTTGAATGAAGTTTTCTTATCTCTGATTGTTTCCTTCACCGTTTATATCCTGTAATTCGTTTTGATTCTCTGAATTAATCGGTTGTAAAAGCTGTACATCTTTGGCATAAGCAAAGATGGTAAATCCGATAGATTGACCAAGGATGATTAGTGGGGAAAGTATTGAACCCTGACGGATTCCATAGTTGGCGGAAAAGGAATCTGAGTTAGAATTATTAAAATTAATCTTAGCAGAAAGTAGGATTGGAACCAGCTAAGTACCTGATTGCTGATTCCTATTGAAGCGAGTCTCTTGAGGAGTAGGGAATGGCTGCAGAAAGATCAAGAGATATTAGAATGACAGATTTGTGGTGATCCAGCTGGTACAGAATTTTCGTTGTAAGACTGATAAGTAAATGCTCTGTCGAATGGTTTGATTTGGGTGCAGAATGTGTGTCTTAATGAAATCTGATTAAATACTACTTTTTCAGTTAGT
The DNA here is from genome assembly GCF_902459505.1 of Geotrypetes seraphini. Lineage (NCBI taxonomy): Eukaryota > Metazoa > Chordata > Amphibia > Gymnophiona > Dermophiidae > Geotrypetes > Geotrypetes seraphini. Next base: position 523,188,126 of record NC_047085.1, read on the forward strand.
TTGGCAAGAAATGGGAGATTCGCAATCGGCCTAGAGTTTGAAACTTCTTCTACAGAAATTGAATGATCTTTGACAATGGGTCTCACTAACGCTTCCTTCCAAGATTTCGGTAATGAACCCGAGGATAGTCTGAAAGTAATCAGGTTGTGTATGATAGGACCAAAAATAGGGAAGACATGAGCCTGGCACTGTTTGTGTGAACTAATATAAATTAAATATACAAGTCATAACATAAAAGATTTTGGTCTTTAAAAGGTAGCAAAGCATGAAAACGTAAGGCTTATTGTACAAATGGGGCTCAAAACGCAAATCAAAAACGTGGCGGGGAGTAATATGTCACACTTAAACAACTTACAATACAATATTTTTAGCCTAACTTGACATACACATTTCTTATTTCAATTATAGGGCAATAGACAGGGGATGAGCTGAAGAGGTAAGTTTGCATTGCTTTTGTAAAGTCAAGGAGACTTTTGAGGGATCTGATCTGATCTGAACTGGTTGCAGAAGCGTTTCGTAGGGCAGGACCTGGCCGGGATGTTTCCTCCTGAGAGGGGAGCGGAGTGATGAAAGGCCTCAGAGAGCAACTGGGCCCAACACAAGTCCAGCTGTAACCTAAATATCTCAACAGCACGGCAGAGGAAATCCCAGGCCAAAGGGTTCCTCGGGATGCTTGAATCTCACGCCAGCCCCGGCCACTTCCCTGGCATCGATTCTGGCTGGCAAACTGACACATATGGCTGGCCATGGGGGAGTTCCAGGTGCACTGGGTGCGCTTTTTCTGCTTCGTGCCCTCGGGGGTTCCGCTGTCTGCGTCACTGCACCTGTTTGGAAAGCTTGGCTGTGGCCCGCCTGGACGGCTCTGTCGAAATCTTCAACCTGGCCACCAACTGAGAAAACATAGACTTTGCAGAAAAATTCAACGGTCGGGATTGATAACCTAAACGGGCCATAGTTTGCCCATGTCTGGGTTAGCTTATACAGTACTTTGTTTAAAGCCCATTTTCCAAAAAGCATATTTAAGCAATATATCTAAGTCATTTTAATACAAAAGGCCTTGATATTTTGCATCTTTAATAGGGTTAGAGGGAACCCTATGCACCCTCCCCATCTCCAGCGGAAGTTGAAATTCTGGTGGCCGAACGGATAGTCCACCTACTGGAAGGAGTGGTCCTACACCCAAACAGTAATGGGAAAACCCCACTGTAAAGGACATACCTTAGATGTACTGTTTGGTAAACCCACAAAAGCATTTGAAAAAACATCCAACAGGGCAGGAAAAGTGATAAAATCAAAAAATCAAATCAAAAGACTGAAAATAATCGAATGGAAATTTTTTTCCCCCTGAATCAGGCAGCACTATCTAACTCTTGAGATAAACCTGTAGAAACATCCGGCCAGAGGTGGCAGCAGAAATTTGTCTATCAGGCTAAAGAGATAGTTGGTGCTTTCCTTGCTCTGCTCTCATTCACTGCCATGTGCCTCTAAGGCACAGAGGGAGAATCAGTGATTGTCCCAGACTCCGCCCCTTCCACTGATTGGTCAAAAGACTACTGAGGGAGGGGAGAGAAGCACAAAGTCCACCCTTCGAACACTGATTGCCACATTTCATCCGGGGACTTGCAAGAATGTTCCTGGGGGTGGAATGAAGGGGACTTTGCCCCTTTGTCCCTTCTTCCTCCATTAAGAGAGATTCTCCTTTCCTGAACGGACTCATCAAAGCTTAAAACTACTTCCCCAGCCCAGAGCTACATTGAAGGAGCTGGTGCTGCGGAGAAGGGCAGGAGAATGGCTCAGGAGGTGGGTAGGAGAGAGACTGAGCCTGGCCCTGCTCCCTCCACTCCCCAGGCTCTTCTTCCTCATCCTCCTCCTGCTTTAGGACCTTCTCACTTTCTGCTCCCTCGACTCCCCAGGCTCTTCTTCCTCATTCTCCTCCTGCTTTAGGACAATCTCATTTTCTGCTTCCTGGCACTGCTCCCTCCACTCCCCAGGCTCTTCTTCCTCATTCTCCTCCTGCTTTAGGACAATCTCACTTTCTGCTTCCTGGCACTGCTCCCTCGACTCCACAGGCTCTTCTTCCTCATTCTCCTCCTGCTTTAGGACAATCTCACTTTCTGCTTCCTGGCACTGCTCCCTCGACTCCACAGGCTCTTCTTCCTCATTCTCCTCCTGCTTTAGGACAATCTCACTTTCTGCTTCCTGGCACTGCTCCCTCCACTCCCCAGGCTCTTCTTCCTCATTCTCCTCCTACTTTAGGACAATCTCACTTTCTGCTTCCTGGCACTGCTCCCTCCACACCCCAGGATCTTCTTCCTCATTCTCCTCCTACTTTAGGACAATCTCACTTTCTGCTTCCTGGCACTGCTCCCTCCACACCCCAGGATCTTCTTCCTCATTCTCCTCCTGCTTTAGGACAATCTCACTTTCTGCTTCCTACACTACCCAGGCTCTTCTTCCTCATTCTCCTCCTGCTTTAGGACAATCTCACGTTCTGCTTCCTGGCCCTGCTCCCTCCACTCCCCAGAATCTTCTTCCTCATTCTCCTCCTGCTTTAGGACACTCTCACTTTCTGCTTCCTGACACTGCTCCCTCCACTTCCCAGGCTCTTCTTCCTCATTCTCCTCCTGCTTTAGGACAATCTCACTTTCTGCTTCCTGGCCCTGCTCCCTCCACTCCCCAGAATCTTCTTCCTCATTCTCCTCCTGCTTTAGGACACTCTCACTTTCTGCTTCCTGACACTGCTCCCTCCACTTTCCAGGCTCTTCTTCCTCATTCTCCTCCTGCTTTAGGACAATCTCACTTTCTGCTTCCTGGCACTGCCCCCTCCACTCCCCAGGCTCTTCTTCCTCATTCTCTTCCTGCTTTAGGACAATCTCACTTTCTGCTTCCTGGCCCTGCTTCCTCCACTTCCCAGGCTCTTCTTCCTCATTCTTCTCCTGCTTTAGGACAATCTCACTTTCTGCTTCCTGACACTGCTCCCTCCACTCCCCAGGCTCTTCTTCCTCATTCTCCTCCTGCTTTAGGACAGTATCACTTTCTGCTTCCTCCACTCGCCTGGCTCTTCTTCCTCATTCTCCTCCTGCTTTAGGACAATCTCACTTTCTGCTTTCTGGCACTGCTCACTCTACTCCCCAGGCTCTTCTTCCTCATTCTCCTCCTGCTTTAGGAAAATCTCACTTTCTGCTTCCTGGCATTGCTCCCTCCACTCCCCAGGCTCTTCTTCCTCATTCTTCTCCTGCTTTAGGATAATCTCACTTTCTGCTTCCTGGCACTCCTCCCTCTACACCCCAGGCTCTTCTTCCTCATTCTCCTCCTGCTTTAGGACAATCTCACTTTCTGCTTCCTGGCACTGCTCCCTCCATTCCCCAGGCTCTTCTTCCTCATTCTCCTCCTGCTTTAGGACAGTCTCACTTTCTGCTTCCTCCACTCCCCAGGCTCTTCTTATTCATTCTCCTCCTGCTTTAGGACAATCTCACTTTCTGCTTCCCGGCACTGCTCCCTCCACTCCCCAGGCTCTTCTTCCTCATTCTCCTCTTGCTTTAGGACAATCTCACTTTCTGCTTCCTACACTACCCAGGCTCTACTTCCTCATTCTCCTCCTGCTTTAGGACAGTCTCACTTTCTGCTTCCTCCACTCGCCTGGCTCTTCTTCCTCATTCTCCTCCTGCTTTAGGACAATCTCACTTTCTGCTTCCTGGCACTGCTCCCTCCACTCCCCAGGCTCTTCTTCCTCATTCTCCTCTTGCTTTAGGACAATCTCACTTTCTGCTTCCTACACTACCCAGGCTCTACTTCCTCATTCTCCTCCTGCTTTAGGACAGTCTCACTTTCTGCTTCCTCCTCTCGCCTGGCTCTTCTTCCTCATTCTCCTCCTGCTTTAGGACAATCTCACTTTCTGCTTCCTGGCACTGCTCCCTCCACTCTCCAGGATCTTCTTCCTCATGCTCCTCCTGCTTTAGGACAATCTCACTTTCTCCTTCCTCCACTCCCCAGGCTCTTCTTCCTCATTCTCCTCCTGCTTTAGGACAATCTCACTTTCTGCTTCCTGGCACTGCTCAATCCACTCCCCAGGCTCTTCTTCCTCATTCTCCTCCTGCTTTAGGACAATCTCACTTTCTGCTTCCTGGCACTGCTCCCTCCACTCCCCAGGCTCTTCTTCCTCATTCTCCTCCTGCTTTAGGACAATCTCACTTTCTGCTTCCTGGCACTGCTCCCTCCACTCCACATGCTCTTCTTCCTCATTCTCCTCCTGCTTTAGGACAGTCTCACTTTCTGCTTCCTCCACTCCCCAGGCTCTTCTTACTCATTCTCCTCCTGCTTTAGGACAATCTCACTTTCTGCTTCCCGGCACTGCTCCTTCCACTCCCCAGGCTCTTCTTCCTCATTCTCCTCCTGCTTTAGGACAATCTCACTTTCTGCTTCCTGGCACTGCTCCTCCACTCCCCAGGCTCTTCTTCCTCATTCTCCTCCTGCTTTAGGACAGTCTCACTTTCTGCTTCCTCCACTACCCAGGCTCTTCTTCCTCATTCTCCTCCTGCTTTAGGACAATCTCACTTTCTGCTTCCTGGCACTGCTCCCTCCACTCCCCAGGCTCTTCTTCCTCATTCTCCTCCTGCTTTAGGACAATCTCACTTTCTGCTTCCTGGCACTGCTCCCTCCACTCCCCAGGCTCTTCTTCCTCATTCTCCTCCTGCTTTAGGACAATCTCACTTTCTGCTTCCCGGCACTGCTCCCTCCACTCCCCAGGCTCTTCTTCCTCATTCTCTTCCTGCTTTAGATCAATCTCACTTTCTGCTTCCTGGCACTGATCCCTCCACTCCCCAGGCTCTTCTTCCTCATTCTCCTCCTGCTTTAGGACATTTTCACTTTCTGCTTCCTGGCACTGCTCCCTCCACTCCCCAGGCTCTTCTTCCTCATTCTCCTCCTGCTTTAGGACAATCTCACTTTCTGCTTCCTCCACTCCCCAGGCTCTTCTTCCTCATTCTCCTCCTGCTTTAGGACAATCTCATTTTCTGCTTCCTGGCACTGCTCCCTCCACTCCCCAGGCTCTTCTTCCTCATTCTCCTCTTGCTTTAGGACAATCTCACTTTCTGCTTCCTACACTACCCAGGCTCTACTTCCTCATTCTCCTCCTGCTTTAGGACAAGTCTCACTTTCTGCTTCCTGCACTGCCCTCCACTCCCCAGGCTCTTCTTCCTCATTCTCCTCCTGCTTTAGGACAATCTCACTTTCTGCTTCCTGGCACTGCTCCCTCCACTCCCCAGGCTCTTCTTCCTCATTCTCCTCCTGCTTTAGGACAATCTCACTTTCTGCTTCCTGCACTCCCACTCCCAGGCTCTTCTTCCTCATTCTCTTCCTGCTTTAGGACAATCTCACTTTCTGCTTCCTCCACTCCCCAGGCTCTTCTTCCTCATTCTCCTCCTGCTTTAGGACAATCTCACTTTCTGCTTCCTGGCACTGCTCCCTCCACTCCCAGGCTCTTCTTCCTCATTCTCCTCCTGCTTTAGGACAATCTCACTTTCTGCTTCCTGGCACTGCTCCCTCCACTCCCCAGGCTCTTCTTCCTCATTCTCCTCCTGCTTTAGGACAATCTCACTTTCTGCTTCCTGGCACTGCTCCCTCCACTCCCCAGGCTCTTCTTCCTCATTCTCCTCCTGCTTTAGGACAATCTCACTTTCTGCTTCCTGGCACTGCTCCCTCCACTCCCCAGGCTCTTCTTCCTCATTCTCCTCCTGCTTTAGGACAATCTCACTTCTGCTTCAGGCAGCTGCTCCTCCACTCCCCAGGCTCTTCTTCCTCATTCTCCTCCTGCTTTAGGACAATCTCACTTTCTGCTTCCTGGCACTGCTCCTCCACTCCCCAGGCTCTTCTTCCTCATTCTCCTCCTGCTTTAGACAATCTCACTTTCTGCTTCCTGCACTGATGCGCCTCCACTCCCAGGCTCTTCTTCCTCATTCTCCTCCTGCTTTAGGACATCTCACTTTCTGCTTCCTGGCACTGCTCCCTTCCACTCCCAGGCTCTTCTTCCTCATTCTCCTCCTGCTTTAGGACAATCACACTTTCTTGCTTCCTCCACTCCCCAGGCTCTTCTTCCTCATTCTCCTCCTGCTTTAGGACAATCTCACTTTCTGCTTCCTGGCGACTGCTCCCTTCCACTCCCAGGCTCTTCTTCCTCATTCTCCTCCTGCTTTAGGACAATCTCACTTTCTGCTTCCTGGCACTGCTCCCTCCACTCCCCTCTTCTTCCTCATTTCTCCTCCTGCTTTAGGACAATCTCACTTTCTGCTTCCTGACTTGCTCCTTCCACTCCCCAGGCTCTTCTTCCTCATTCTCCTCCTGCTTTAGGACAATCTCACTTTCTGCTTCCTGCACAGCTCCTCTACTCCAGGCTCTTCTTCCTCATTCTCCTCCTTTAGGACAATTCTCACTTTCTGCTTCCTGACACTGCTCCTCCACTCCCAGGTTCTTCTTCCTCATTCTCCTCTGCTTTAGGACAATCTCACTTTCTGCTTCCTGGCACTGCTCCATCCACTCCCCAGGCTCTTCTTCCTCCTTCTCCTCCTGCTTAAGGATAATCTCACTTTCTGCTTCCTGCACTGGCTCTTCTTCCTCATTCTCCTCCTGCTTTAGGACAATCTCACTTTCTGCTTCCTGACACTGCTCCCTCCACTCCCCAGGCTCTTCTTCCTCATTCTCCTCTTTTAGGACATCTCATTTTCTGCTTCCTGACACTGCTCCCTCCACTCCCCAGGCTCTTCTTCCTCATTATCCTCCTGCTTTAGGACAATCTCACTTTCTGCTTCCTGACACTGCTCCCTCCACTCCCCAGGCTCTTCTTCCTCATTATCCTCCTGCTTTAGGACAATCTCACTTTCTGCTTCCTGACACTGCTCCCTCCACTCTCCAGGCTCTTCTTCCTCATTCTCCTCCTGCTTTAGGACAATCTCACTTTCTGCTTCCTGGCACAGCTCCTTCCACTCCCCAGGCTCTTCTTCCTCATTCTCCTCCTGCTTTAGGACAATCTCACTTTCTGCTTCCTGACACTGCTCCCTCCACTCCCCAGGCTCTTCTTCCTCATTCTCCACCTGCTTTATGACAATCTTACTTTCTGCTTCCTGACACTACTCCCTCCACTCCCCAGGCTCTTCTTCCTCATTATCCTCCTTCCTTATGACATTCTCATTTTCTGCTTCCTGGCACTGCTCCCTCCACTCCCCAGGTTCTTCTTCCTCATTCTCCTCCTGCTTTACGACAATCTCACTTTCTGCTTCCTGACTCTGCTCCCTCCACTCCCCAGGTTCTTCTTCCTCATTCTCCTCCTGCTTTTGGACAATCTCACTTTCTGCTTCCTGACTCTTCTTCCTCATTCTCCTCCTGCTTTAGGTCAATCTCACTTTCTGCTTCCTGACACTGCTCCCTCCACTCCCCTGGCTCTTCTTCCTCATTCTCCTCCTTTCTTATGACATTCTCATTTTCTGCTTCCTGGCATTGCTCCCTCCACTCCCCAGGCTCTTCTTCCTCATTCTCCTCCTGCTTTACGACAATCTCACTTTCTGCTTCCTGACTCTGCTCCCTCCACTCCCCAGGCTCTTCTTCCTCATTCTCCTCCTGCTTTAGAACAATCTCACTTTCTGCTTCCTGGCCCTGCTCCCTCCACTCCCCAGGCTCTTCTTCCTCATTCTCCTCCTGCTTTAGGACAATCTCACTTTCTGCTTCCTGGTCCTGCTACCTCCACTCCCCAGGCTCTTCTTTCTCTGGTTAGTGATTGAGATTTCCAAGAGGAGGGCTGGGGTTGGGGGAGAATCCAGTCCTACCTGGGAGATGTCTTAGATGGAGTGAGTTCTGGAGCACAGAAGAGTCAGGTTTTCATCATGGGGAATTCAAACAAAAAACAACTGTAGTTACAATGCTAAAGCAAAGGCATGAGGGATGTCATTACATTACATTACTGACTTCTATTCCGCCTGTACCTTGCAGTTCTAGGCGGTTTACATCAGAAGATAACTGGACATTTCCAGGGTAATTACAGTATAGAGAGCTGGTTACATAATTGAGTCTTAGGAGGGAAATTACAGGAGGAGTGGAGAGTTGAGGGGGCATTTTACAGGGGAGGGGGAATGATGTGGGGGGGAGTTAAGATATCTGGACAAATTTTTTGAATAGCATGGTTTTGATTTCTTTTCAAAATGATTTGAAGTTGCTTGTTGCTGTCAACAGGTTGGAGATGAAGGGGTCTAGTTTTGCTGCCTGCGTTGCTAGTAGGTGGTCATACATCTTTTTGCGCTGAGTTCCTTTGAATGGGGGGTAGGAAAATGGGGACTGGGTTCTCCTTTGTCTGGGTAAGAGGTTCCAGTTTAGGCGATTGTTAAGGTGGGTGGGTGCAGTACCGTTTATTACTTTGAATAATAGACAGTATAATTTGAATTGAATTCGAGCTTGTATAGGTAGCCAGTGTGAATCTAGGTAGGCATTGGTGGTGTGGTCAAATTTTCCAAGTGAATAGATCAGTTTGAGGGCTGTGTTTTGTACAGTCTGTAGTTGTTTTATTAAGTTTGTGGGGCATGGTAGGTAGAGGATATTGCAGTAGTCCACTAGACTTAGGACTAGGGATTGAACAATGAGTCTATATTGCTCTTTCTTGAAGAATTTTCTTTTTCATAGATTGCGCATGGTTAAAAATGCTTTTTGAGTAGTCTTGTGGATTTGGACCTGCAGGGTGCAGCATCTGTCTATCATCACTCCTAGGAGTTTGAGAGCGGACTGTACTTCTTGAACGGAGAAACTTTAACTAGGACTTCAGCAGAACGAGATTTAGGAGTAATCATCAGTGCAGACATGAAAACTGCCAATCAAGTGGAGAAGGCTTCATCTAAGGCAAGGCAGATATTGGGTTGTATCAATAGAAGTTTCGTCAGCCTGAAGTCATAATGCCGTTGTACAGGGCCATGGTGAGACCTCATCTGGAGTACTGTGTGCAATTCTGGAGGCCACATTACAGTAAAGATGTGCGCAGAATTGAATCGGTTCAGCGGACGGCCACCAGGATGATCTCGGGGCTCAAGGGTCTCTTGTACAAAGAGAGACTGAACAAATTGCAGCTCTACACTCTCGAGGAACGTAGGGAGAGGGGAGACATGATCGAAACATTTAAGCATTTGATAGCGTACCACACCGCAGGTTGCTAAGCAAGATGAGTTCTTTAGGTTTGGGCGACACATTGACAAATTGGGTTGGGAACTGGCTTGGAGGTAGGCTTCAGAGGGTAGTGGTGAATGGCACCCCCTCCGAAATGTCAGAGGTGATAAGTGGAGTGCCACAGGGCTCCATCCTGGGCCCGATCTTGTTCAACATCTACATAAGAGACTTGACAGAAGGGCTCCGAGGAAGAATAACATTATTCGCCGATGATGCCAAGCTAAGCAATGTAGTGAACAAGAGCACAACAGACAATAATTCAATGGCAGATGATATGATGCATGACCTACTCCTACTGGAGCGCTGGTCTAGGTCCTGGCAACTCAGTTTCAATGCCAAAAAATGCACCGGGGAAGCCAAAATCCATGCAAGATTTACACCCTAAATGGCGAGATTCTGACAAGAACTGAAGCAGAAAGAGACTTAGGGGTGATTGTCAGGGAAGACATGAAGTCTGCAAACCAAGTGGAGCAAGCTTCATCCAAAGCAAGGCAAATCATAGGTTGCATACGCAGGAGTTTCGTCAGCCGTAAACCTGAAGTCATTATGCCACTGTATAGATCCATGGTGAAACCGCACCTGGAATACTGTGTGCAATTCTGGAGGCCGCATTACCGCAAGGATGTGCTGAGACTGGAATCGGTCCAGAGAATGGCCACCAGAATGGTCTCGGGACTCAAGGAGCTCCCGTACGAGGAGCGGTTAGAGAAATTGCAGCTCTACTCACTCGAGGAACGTCGAGAGAGGGGAGATAAGATCGAGACATTCAAGTATCTCACGGGCCGCATCGAGGTGGAAGAAGACATCTTCTTCTTCAAGGGTCCCGCGGCAACAAGGGGGCATTCGTGGAAAATCAGGGGCGGGAAACTGCACAGTGACACTAGGAAGTTCTTCTTCACTGAAAGGGTGGTTGATCGCTGGAATAGTCTTCCACTTCAGGTTATTGAGGCCAGCAGTGTGCCAGATTTTAAGGCCAGATGGGATAGACATGTTGGATCTATCTGCAAAGATAGATAGGGAGGGTCACTGGAGTGGGCAGACTTGATGGGCCATGGCCCTTATCTGCCGTCTATTTCTATGTTTCTATGATGTGTCGAAGTGGAAGATGATATTTTCTTTCTCAAGGGACCCTCGGCCACAAGAGGGCACCCGCTCAAACTCAGGGGCGGAAAATTTCATGGCGACACCAGAAAGTATTTCTTCACAGAGAGAGTGGTTGATCATTGGAACAAGCTTCCAGTGCAGGTGATCGAGGCAGACAGCTTTGCCAGACTTTAAGAATAAATGGGATACCCATGTGGGATCCCTACGAGGGTCAAGATAAGGAAATTGGGTCATTAGGGCATAGACAGGGGGTGGGTAAGCAGAGTGGGCAGACTTGATGGGCTGTAGCCCTTTTCTGCCCTCATCTTCTATGTTTCTATGTATGGGGTATTTAGTGGCATTTATTTCTAATTCAGTTATGGATGGTGTCTTGTCCTTTTCAAGCAATAGAAATTTTGTTTTGTCCGAGTTCATCTTCAATTTGTGGTCTGTCATCCATTTTTCCACTACTTCTAGTCTGTCATCCATCTGAATCCTAATGCGTTCGGAGTGTTTCCCTGTGTCCCTGAGTGAGTTTCTCGTTTCTGTTTCAGATGCGGGTGAAGTTGGAGGACATCACTGTCTCTTTCTCCCAGGAGGAGTGGAAATATTTAGATGAAGGGCAGAAGGAGCTTCACCGGGAAGTGATGAAGGAGAATTATGAGCTCCTGAGGACTCTAGGTAAGGATTGCATTATCTGCATTTTCCGCAGACCCAGGGGCTGAGTTACTGAAGGTTGTTTGTGACTTTTTCACTGAGTCCAGGTCTTGTATTTAACTTTGCCCGAGTCGGTACCTGAGATTGGTTCTGTGGTATTTTCACTTGAGACCAGCCTTTGCCAGTCAAATCTGAGCATTTAGACGCGTTTATGGTGAGAGCAGGAGACTTTGAACAGATTTTCTGCTATTCCCCTTATTAAAATCCTTACTCGAGCAAGCTCCTATGCCCTGGGCTGCTAGAACATGGTCTTCCACTCAGCATGTAATCTTTGAGGTTTCAAGCTGTGATCCAGAGCTCAGGGTGAGCATGGGGCAAAGAATCTGATGTGGTCATTGGAAGGGGATGAGGAACCAGTCCTGGAAAACAGGAATGTGCCTGCAGCCAGGGTGAGCAGAGATCCAAGTCACAAGTTTAAGATGAGTTAAACCTTCTTGTAGAGGAGAGAGAGAAGGGATAATCAGTAAAGAGACCGGTGAGCCAAACCTGCATCGAACAGCAGCTGGCTAGGGAGTGGAGAGAAATAGAAGGCAGAACAGGCTGAAAAGATTGAGACAGTTGAGCAGGGCCCTGCCCCCAAAAAGAGAGGGGGAAGAAGAAATTTGGGGGAATGGAGTACTTTGTAGAGGAGAAGAGAAGGGCCGGTTGGAGAAAAGTGCTCTGAGAGAAAGTATGAAGAGAGAGGGGAGGATCCTCGCGATTGAGATGTCCACATTAGCTGCCCTGCTCTTGACATTGACATACAGGTTGGTCATTTCACTACCAGATGAGGGGAAAATTTGATTTGTGATGTTGGGGTTGAGCACTGGAAGAGGCTGCTATCTTGCAATGAATAGAAATGACCTCACACCGACAACCCAATTGCTGTAAGATATATCTATGTTTAATCGTAACAAGAGTCAGCTTAGAAAAATAAATTGGTCCCGACCGTTGGGTCAAACGGAGGAATGAGAAATCGAGTGCCTGTGCTCATCCTGTCCCTTCTAACCTAATTCCCAATGTAACTGTAACTAAAATCATCACGTAACTTGGTGTCAAATACGACTTCCCTATTATCCCCTGGCAGTGTGTGTGCAAGTACTAAGGGTCAATGAGCCTTTGAGCCCCTTCCTGACTATGGGCTTTTCCTCCAGGAACTTGTCCAAAACCTACGTTATCCGCTCTTACCACATCCTCTGGCAAAGCTTTCCAGAGCTTAACTATTCTCTGAGTGTGAAAAAATTTCCTCCAATTGGTTTTAAGAGTATTTCCCTGTAACTTCATCGAGTGTCCCCTAGTCTGACTGAGTGAAAAATTGATCCACTTGTACCGGTTCTACTCCACTCAGGATTTTGTAGACTTCAATCATATCTCCACTCAGCCATCTCTTTTCCAAGCTGAAGAGCCTAACCGTTTAGTCTTTCCTCATATGAGAGGACTTCCATCCCTTTATCATCTTGGTCGCTCTTCTTGAACCTTTTCTAGCACCACTATATCTTTTCTTCAGATTAAGAGACCAGAATTGAACCCAATACTCCATACGATGGTCGCACCATGGAGTGATACATAGGGCATTATGACATTCTTAGTCTTGTTAACCATCCCTTTTTTAATAATGCCTAGCATCCTATTTGCTTTTTCTGGCTGCTGCCCACACATTGGGCAGAAAGATTTCATCATATTGTCTACGATGACACCCAGATCCTTTTCTTGGGTGCTAATCCCCAAGGTGGATCCTAGCATCCGATACACTGTGCTTCAGGTTTTTCTTCCCAATGTGCATCACTTAGCATTTGTCTATATTAAATTTCATCTGCCACTTGGACACCCCAGTCTTCCCATTTCCTAAGGTCGCCTGCAATTTTTTCACAATCCACATGTGTTTTAACAACTTTGAACAGTTTAGTGTCATCTGAAAATTTAATCACCTCACTCATCGTTCCAATTTTCAGATCATTTATGAATAAGTTAAATAGCACCGGTCCCAGTACAGACCCCTATGGCACTCCACTGTTTACTCTCCTCCATTGAGAAAAATGACCATTTAACCCTACACAACTGAACTTTGCTACTTATTTCATGACGTTAATTTTCTCAGGAGCCTCTCATGACGAACTTTATCAAAAGTTTTCTGAAAATCTAGATACTGACTCACCTTTATCCACATGTTTATTCACACCTTCAAAGAAGTCAAGCAAATTTGTGAGACAGGATCTCCCTCGGCTGAACCCATGCTGACTCTGTCTCATTAAATCATGTTTACCTACGTATTCCACAATTTTATTTTTTATAATTGTTTCCATCTTTTTGTCCGGCTTCGAAGTGAGGCTTACCGGTCTGTAATTTCCCAGATCTCTCCTGGAGCCCTTTTTAAAAATTGGCATAACATTGACCACCTTCCAATCTCCAGGTACTACAGACAATTTTAGCGGCAGGTTACAGATCACTAACAGCAGGTCATTGAGTTCTTTTAATACCCTGGAATGTATTCCATCCGGTCCTGGTGATTTATCACTTTTTAACTTGGTCGATTTGGCTTAGTACATCTTTCAGATTCACAGAGATTTCTTTCAGTTCCTCCACATCATCACTTGAAAATCATTTCCGGATCAGGTAGATCTCTTACATCTTCCCTAAAGACCGAAGCAAAGAATTCCGCTATGGCCTTATCCTTCCTGAGCGCCCCTTTCACTCCTTGATCATCCAACGGTCCCACAGATTCCCTCACAGGTTTTCTGCTTCTGATGTACCTAAAAAAATTGCTTTGAGTTTTTGCCTCTTTTGCAAGTTTCTCTTCATATTCTTTTCTTAGCTTTGCATTTAACATGTTTTTTCTTATTTTCTTCATTCGGATCCTTTTTTCCATTCTTTAAAGGATTTTTTTTTGGGCTCTAACAGCCTCTTTACGTGCCTTCCTTTTGCATGGAACTCTGCGGTCTGTGATTCTGGCGGTTCAGCCGGGGGAGTTTCTGGCCTCTCTAGATCTGATGGAGGCCTATTTACACATTCCTATTCGGGCCTTCCATCATCGCTTCCTGCACTTCGCAATCTTGGGACAACACTATTGGTTTTATCCACTTCCCTTTGGTCTGGCCATGGCTCCATGGACGTTCACCAAGGTCACGGTGGTTGTCGTGGCGGCATTGCGAAAAGAGGGCGCAGTGTTCGATGGTGGCTCCAGACCTCCCATCAGTCTGAAGCAGCTGCAGTGGACGGTGCTGCTCATGGATTCCAGTCGGTTGGATATAGGTCACTCAGCTCAGGGCACCTGGTCCACAGAGGAGGCTTCTTGGTCGATCAATGTCTTAGAGACCAGAGCCATCCATCTGGCGCTGTTTGCCTTCCAGTCCTTTCTGATGGGTAAGTCAATCAGGGCCCTTTTGGTCAGTGCCATGGCGATGGTCTATGTCAATCATCAGGGGGGCACCAGGAGCACTTTGGTGGTACAGGAGGCGGCTCTACTCATGGTCAGGACATCTCAGCCTCCCACATAGCCAGAATGAAGAATGTTCAAGCAGACTTCCTAAGTCGTCATGTGCTATATCCTGGAGAGTGGTGTCTAAGCCCCGTGACTTTTCAGTTGATAGTGCAGTCTTGGGGGTCAGCTCCTCATGGACCTGAATGTCAATGCCAAAACACCTCGCTTCTTCTATCGTTGCAGAGATGGTCAGGCTGTTGTATGTGTTCCCTCCGTGGCCATTATTGGGCAGAGTTCTCCGCATAGTTCGACATCCAGGCCTTGTGGTTCTGGTGGCTCCGGATTGGCTCAGGCGACCGTGGTACACAGATCTGGTGATGGATCCTCTTCCTCTGCCTCTCTTGGCCGACCTTCTCACTCAGGGTCCCATTCCAATGTTTGATCCTGGTCCCTTCTATCTTATGGCTTGACTCTTGAAAGGGATAGCCTAGGTAAGAAGGGGTATTCAGATAAAGTGATAACTCTCTTGGGGGTCCTAGAGGCTTTCTACCTCTCGGGCTTATAGAAACATAGAAGATGACGGCAGAAAAGTGCCATAGCCCATCAAGTCTGCCCACACTCTATTAACCCTCCCAAACTTACCCTCCATTGGGATCACTCACAGGTGGCATCACTTCTACACTACCCTCGTAGAGATCCGACGTGGGCATCCCATTTCTTCTTAAAATCTTGTATGCTGCTGGCCACGATCACCTGCTCCAGGAGTTCGTTCCAATGGTCCACCACTCTTTCTGTGAAAAAGTACGTCCTGGTATCCCCATGAAATTTCCAGCCCCTGATTTTCAGCTTATGTCTCTTGTGGCTGAGGGACCTTTAAGAAGGAACATGTCGTCTTCCTCATCTATGCGACCAGTGATTGTACTTAAATGTCTCAAATCATGTCTCCCTCTCCCTGCACTCTTCAAGAGAGTATAGCCGCAATTTGTGCAGCCTTTCCACGTATGAGAAATCTTTTAGCCCCAAAATCATCCTGGTGGCCATGCGCCTGAGCCAACTCAACTCTCAGCACATCTTTGCGGTAGTGTGGCCTCCAGACATTGCACACAGTACTCCATATGAGGTCTCAACCATGGTTCTGTACAACGGGCATTATGACCTCACGGCTTCCGGCTAACAAAGCTCTACGGATACAACCCAGAATTTGTCTAGCCTTGGATGAAGCCCTTTTCCACCTGAATGGCTGTTTGCATGTCTTCACTAATGATCACCCCTAAATCCAAGGCCTCGCATTCAGTGTGTATGTTCTGCTTGGATTATTGTTGCCAAGGTGCATGATTTTGCACTTTTTCGCGTTTGAAGCCCTAGCTGCCAGGTCGTGGACCAATGTTCCAGTAAAGCAGGTCATGCTTCATGCTGTCGGACAAATCATTTTTACTTACAGTATTGCATAATTTGGCATCGTCTGCGGATAATGGTATTTTACCATGAAGCCCCTCTGCGTCAGGTCTCCTATGAATATGTTGAAAAGGATCAGACCCAGGACCAAGCCCTGCAGCACTCCACTGGTCACCCTCGATGTTTTAGAGAGGGTACCGTTAACCAGCACCCTCTGAAGTCTACCACTCAGCCAGTCGTTGATCCATGCAAGTTAATGTTTCAACCTTATCCCATTGATTTCATTTTGTTCCAATAATCTACGGTGGGGGACGCTGTCAAAAGCTTTACTGAAGTCTAGGTACAACGACGTCCAGGGACTCTCCCTGGTCCAGCTTTCTAGAAACCCAGTCGAGATAGCTGATGAGATTGGATTGGCATGACCATGAAACCATGTTGGTGGGGAATTGTGTAGATTCTCCTCGTTTCAGGATAGTGTCTAATTTGCGTTTGATTAATGTTTCCATGAGCTTGCTTACAATCGCAAGTGAGACTCACTGGTCTGTAATTTGCAGCCTCTGCCTGCAACCCTTTTTTGTGCAGAGGAAAGACGTTAGCTGTTTTCCAGTCCAAAGGGACTTTTCCCGTACTCAGGGAGAGGTTGAAGAGTGTGGCTAACGGTTGCGCTATGACATCACACAGCCCTCTAAGCACCCTGGGGTGCAGATTGTCTGGTCCCATAGCTTTGTTCACCTTGAGTTTTGATAGCTCGCCGTAGACATCACTGGGTGTAAACTCGTGGTTCTGAAACGGGTTTCCCGAGTTATGCTTCTTCTGCAACTGTGGATCGGATACCGGCACCTCGCAGGTGAAGACCGAGCAGAAGTACTCATTTAGTAGTTTGGCATTATCTGTGTCTGATTCTGCATAATTCCCGTCAGGTTTTCTAAGGCGTACTATTCCATCCGTGTTTCTTTTTCTGTCACTAATATACCTGAAGAAAGATTTGTCCCCCTTTTTGACGTTCTTTGCTAAGTTTTCTTCTTCTCGAAGCTTGGCCTCCTTGACTGCCAGTTTGACAGCTGCTGACATGGTCATATATTTTATTCCAGCCTCTTTTTCTTCTGAGCGTTTGTAGGAAATGAATGCTCGCTTCTTGTCTTTGACGAGATCTGATATCTCTGCGGTGAACCATTGAGGTCTCTTATTTCTTCGCCGTTTACCTACCGATTTTATGTAGTGGTTTGTTGCTGTGTGTAGGGTAGATTTCAAGGTTGACCACATAGCCTCCACATCATTTGTCGCCGCCTGGTGTTGCAGTGCCTGACGGACAAAATTTCCCATGCGTTTAAAGTCCGTTTAAAGTTGAGTACTTTTTTTTGTCGTGCTTGATCTAGAGAAACCCTTTTTGAGGTTGAACATATCATGTTGTGGTCGCTGGAGGCTAGCCTATCGCCCACCGAGACCTCCGAGACGCTTTCTCCATTGGAGAGTACCAGATCGAGTATCACCTGAGCCCTAGTAGGCTCCAACACCAACTGCTTGAGTCGTGCTCCCCTAATGGAGGACAATAGCCTTCTGCTGCTGCTGGTAGATGCTGAAAGTGCGTTCCAATCTGCATCTAGCATATTGAAATCCCCTAGCAGTACCGTATCCCCCCTTAAGGTGATATTCTCAATGTCATTGATTAATGCAGTGTCCTTGTCTTCCTGCTGTCTTGGAGGTCTGTATATTACATCAAGGTACAGACATTTTTCGTTGCCTCTGGCCAGGTTGACCCAGAGGGATTCACCAGTGTACTTGACATCTGTGATTCTCATAGTTTTGATTCCTACTCTGGTGTATAGTGCCACCCCTCCCCCTACCTGCCCCACTCTGTCTTGACGAAGCAAGTTGTAACCCGGTATAGCCATATCCCACCCATGAGAGTCCGTAAACCAGGTCTCAGAAATTGCTACTACATCCAGGTTAGCAGTCATTATTTCAGTCTTTAATTCTAGAATTTTATTGCCCAGATTGCGTGCATTAACATACATAGCCCTCCATACCCTGTTACTGCTAGGCTCCCGAGGAGAGTTTCCCATCTGAACTGATGTGGCACCTAAAGAATCGTTTGCAAGGTGAGTACTTACCTCGGGCACAGAAGTGGAGAAGCGGCTCCCCTCCTCCGGATGGTTGCTTACCATACTGGTACCCTCCCCCAACCTAACTAGTTTAAAGCCCTGTGAAGCAGTCGGGCCAATCGGCATCCGAAGACGTTCTTACCTCTACTGGTTAGATGGAGTCCGTCTGGTCCCTGAAGTGCCTCTCTGTGGTCTAGGAATCCAAAGTTCATCTCCCTGCACCAGCTGCGTAGCCATTCGTTGTTTCTCTGGATACGCTCATCCCTGGTTCTTCCTTTGCCTCTAACTGGGAGGATCGAGGAGAAGACCACCTGAGCTCCCGCATGCTTCAGCTTCTCATCCAGTGCTCCGAAGTCTCTAGGTATATTCTCCGGGGTGTTCTTGGCAGTGTCGTTTGTTCCGATGTGATGAGAAGCATAGGAAGTGGTCCTGGGGCAGTGAGAAGTCTATCTAGACAGGCGGTAACATCATGAATTCTGGCTCCAGGCAGGCAGCAAACCTCCCTTGACTGCATATCCGGTCTGCAGATTGATCCCTCGGTGCCCATCAGCATGGAATCTCCAATGACCACTACTCTTTGCCTCATCAGAGGGAGTCGATCAGCCGTTACTGTGGGTTGGACCTCATCCTTCTCCTCGTCGGCAGTCTCTTCCTGTAGGATCTGGAATCTGTTCTTCAGGGTGAGATGAGGGGTTGATGTAAAGCTGCCCTGTAGGTGAAAAAAAGAAGAAGGTGAAGAAATTGAAATAAGGGGGGGGGGTCTCCCTGTGCTTACCTGTGGAGGAGGTAACCAGCTGTCAGGAATCGGTGTCCTCAGTCATTTCCTGTACTCCAAGTGTTGGTTTTGAAGCTAAAGGGTTTGGGTTTGGTGTCTATTTGAGGAGTGGTATGCTGCATGTGGAATAGAGAGCTGCACGGGAATGGGAACGATGGGAATCCCGCGGGTTCCCCTCATGCTCTCGGGGATCCCGTGGGGTTCAATACGAGGCTCATCTGATTTTCCTACCTGCCCTGCTGCGAGGCTCATCTTCCATTTCCTGTCTGCCCTGCTTCAGCACACATAGCCCTCCTTTCCTCCAACGTCAGCGCTGACATCGGGAAGACTTCCGGTCGGCTGTGTGTGGCAGGGCAGGTAGGGAAAAGGCAGTGGCGTACCAAAGGAGGGGGCAGTCCGTCCCGGGTGCAACCATGGGGGTGGGAGTGTGCACAGCCGGTCAGGTCCCCTTACCTTTGTGGCGCTTCCCCCGACCGACTAACAACAGGCCCGGCCGACAAACCTCCCTGTCCTGTAGCCGCGAATCTAAATTACCTTCTTACAGCAGCTTCAATACTCCAGCTGCTTTAAGAAGGTAATTTAGATTCACGGCTACAGGGCAGGGAGGTTTGTCGGACCGGGCCTGTTCTGTTGTCGGTCGGGTGGGGAAGGGGCAGGGAGGGAGGAAAGGGAGTGGAGTGGAGAAAGGGTGGAGTGGAGAAGAAAAGATGTTTAAGGGAAATGGGTCAAACTGAGGGGGGAGAAGGACGCTGAAAGCACTGGGGAAGACAAAGGGGTGGAGAAGGACGCTGAAAGGACATGGGGAATACGGGAGGGGGAGAAGGACGCTGAAAGCACATGGGGAAGACAGAGGGGGAGAAGGACGCTGAAAGGACATGGGGAAGACGGGAGGTGGGGAGAAGGACGCTGAAAGCACATGGGGAAGACAGGGGGGAGAAGGACGCTGAAAGGACATGGGAAGACAGAGGGGGGGAGAAAGATACTGACAGGACATAGGGAAAACGGGAGGGGGAGAAGGACGCTGAAAGAACATGGGGAAGACAGGGGGGGAGAAGGATGCTGAAAGGACATGGGGAAGACAGAGGGGGGAGAAAGACGCTGAAAGGACATGCGGAAGACAGAAGGGAGAGAAGGACACTGAAAACACATGTGGATGTGGAAGACAGAGGGGGGGGAGAAGGATGCTGACAGGACATGGGGAAGATAGGGGGGAGAAGGACGCTGAAAGGAAATGGGGAAGAGAGAGTGGGGAGAAAACGCTGGCAGGGAAGAAGACAGAGATGCCAGACTATGGGGGAAGCGGAGGGAAGAAGATGGGTGCCAGACCAATTTGGAAGGGGGGGAGAAGGGAGAGACACAGTAACAGAGCAAATGGAAGATGCAGAGAGAAGAGAGGATGGAAGGAATTGAATGAGAACATGAGGAAAGCAGAAACCAGGCAACAAAAGTAGGAAACATTAGTTGTGTTGATAAAAATTTATAAACATTAAAGGCTCTGGTAGAAACCTGTTTACAAAGTATGTATTCTTCCCAATTAATATTTCCAAATTAATAAAGTCTTTTTGCTTATTTTTAAATGGGTTTCTACCAGAGCCTTTTATTCAGTAGCATAATTAACTGAAATAACTAATTCTAGGGACGGGTGGGGACGTAGGGGATTCCTCATGGGGACGGGCGGGGACGGAGGGATTCCTCGCAGGGATGGGTGGGAGTCCTCTCGGGGATGAGTGGGACTTTGGCGGGGATGGGTGGGATTTCTGTCCCCACGCAACTCTCTAGTGTGGAATGGTCTCTTTTCATGCTTCCCTGCCTAACATCTTAGAGTTCTTGCAGGATGGCCTGGACAGGGGACTGGCTTGGTCTTCTTTCTGGGTTCAGCTTGTGGCCCTGTCAGCCTTTCGTGTGTTGTTGAAAGGTCAGCGTTTGACTGATATTCCCGATGTGATTCGCTTCTTGCAGGCAGCCAAATTGCTCAAGCCTCCCTTTACGACCCTCTGTTTCATCTTTGGATCTGAATCTGATTCCGTCAGTTCTGGTGCGCCCATCAACAATAAATGAAGAAAACACAAATTTATCTGAAAAAGAAAACTCATACAAAACAGAGGACAAAATCAAATCAAGTTATATTTGAATTACCAGACCTCAAATTACCCAAGGCACTACTAAATTGAATTTTCGTGCCCTTACTGGGGTAGTATATTCATCATCGGTCATTGGTAAAGTGACTTATGCTGTGCAAAATTATTTAAATATCAATTTTTTAATAAATATACATATAAAAGTGCTTTAAGTGCTTGAAAAAGGGCACAAAAGTTAAGTGCTCCCCTTTTTCATGCACCTTATGCACTTAAAGCACTTTTATATGTACAATTCTCCCTCCGGATTCGTGGGTGATAGGGGCAGAGCTGGACCGCGAATGGTGAAATACCGCGAATATCTTCTGGTCTGGCTCTGACCCATCCCCGCCTCCCTCCTGCCTTCCCCCCGGCATCCCGGCCTTACCCGGTGGTCTAGCGGGCTTTCAGGGCAGGAGCGATCTTCCTACGCTCCTGCCCCGTGCAGATCGCCAATAGGAAATAGCTGCCGTGAGTTCCCGTAGTCTCTCGTGACTACAACAGGAACTCCCCACAGCCATTTCCTATTGACGATCTACACAGGACAGGAGTGTAGGAAGATCGCTTCTGCCCTGAAAGCCCACTAGACCACCAGGTAAGGCCGGGACGCCGGGGGGAAGGCTAAACTATGGCGGTTTTGGGTTTTTTTTCCCCCTCCCCAAAAAATCACAAATATGTGGAATCGCGATTGCCGAAACCGCGAATGGGGAGGGGGAAGTTGTATATTTATTAAAAAATTGATATTTAAATAATTTTGCACAGCAGAAGTCACTTTACCAATGACTGTTGATGAATATACTACCCCAGTAAGGACACGAAAATTCAATTTAGTAGTGCCTTGGGTAATTTGAGGTCTGGTAATTCAAATATAATTTGATTTGATTTTGTCCTTTGTTTTGTATGAGTTCTGGTGCGCCCAGCTTTTGAACCGTTGGGCGACTGTTCTTTGAAGGACCTTACTCTTAAAGCGGTCTTCTTGGTGGCCATTACTTCTGCTAGACGTGTTTCTGAGCTGCAGGCTTTCTCCTATAGATCTCCCTTCCTGGAGTTTTCTAGAGAGCGGGTTGTATTACGGCCTTTTCCTTCCTTTCTGCCAAAGGTAGTTTCTCCTTTTCATGTCAATCAGTCAGTGGTCCTCCCGGTGTTGGGTAAAGCAGTTGCGCAAGTTGAATGTCTATCGGGTCCTTCGCTCTTATGTGCAGAGGACCTAGGAGATCAGGAAATCAGATCATATCTTTGTCCTTCTAGAGGGTCCTTGTAAGGGGGTTGGCGTTTCCAAGGCTACCATTGCGCGATGGATCAAGGAGATTATTGCTTCCGCATATCTTCTTCAGAAAAAGCGTGTTCCTGAATTTCTCAAGGCTCATTCCACTCGGGGTCAAGCAGCTTCTTCGGTGGAATCATCTTTTGTGCCTCCTGTTGATATTTGTAAGGCTGCAGTTTGGTCTTCCTTGCATTCCTTTGTCAGACATTGCCGTGAGGATGTTCAAGCGCGTCGAGATGCGGAATTTGGTGAGCGCATTCTGGTGTTGGCCCTTCAGGGGTTCCACCCTTGATGGGTACTGCTTTGGTATGTCCCATCTGTGAAGATTAACTATATCGGCCTATCAGGCGACACAGAAGGAGAAATTAGGTTCTTACCTGCTAATCTTCTTTCTGTTAGCCTGTAGAATGGTATAGTGTCTTTCTGTGGTGATTGCGGGTTTTGCTCGCATGCAGATTTTGCTTTTCTGCGGGATCTAGTATTTTTCTAGGGCTGGGCAGATATAAGAACAGCGGCTATGGCTTATGAGTTTGTTGTTTTTGTTCTTCTCCTGTTCAGAGTATTGTTCATGTTCTCAGTTAAATTTTACTAGGTTCTGCTTGGCTATTCGGCAGACTAGAGGGGAAGGGGGGAGCCTTACCTAATATACAAGTTTTGGTCTCAGTCTCCACCTGCTGGTCACAGTGAGATATAACCCATTTGTAAGGACTATACCGATCTACATGCTAACAGAAAGAAAATATAGAAACATAGAAAATGAAGGAAGAAAAGGGCCACGCCCACCAAGTCTACTCACTATAATAATAATAATAATTTATTGTTTATATACCGCCAAAGCCAAGGTAGTTCGAGGCGGTTTACAATAAAGAAGAGCTGGACATACAGCGAAAAAGAAATAATGAAGTCTTTAAGTACATGGCTGTTTGTATAGAGTAAGGTAATGACCCACCTCCCTAATTTCTTCCATGAGGAGATCCCACATGCTGATCCCATTTTTTTTTTTTTTAATCTGGCACACTGCTGGCCTCAATTACCTGCAGTGGAAGATCATTCCAATGATCAACCATCCTTTCGGTGAAGAAATACTTCCTGGTGTCGCTATGAAATTTCCCACCCCTGATTTTCAATGGATGCCCTCTTGTTGCTGTGGGTCCTTTAAGAAAAAAGATATCTTCTTCTACCTCGATACGGCCTGTGACATATTTGAACGTCTCAATCATGTCTCCCCTCTCTCTGCGTTCCTCGAGTGAGTATAGCTGCAACTTACCCAGCCGTTCCTCATACGGGAGATCCTTGAGTCCTGAGACCATCCTGGTGGCCGTTCGCTGAACCGACTCAACTCAACTCATCTTTTTGATAATGTGGCCTCCAGAATTGTAGACAATATTCCAACTGAGGTCTCACCATGGATGTGTACAACGGCATTATAACTTCGGGCTTTCGGCTGACGAAACTTCTTCGGATACAACCCATCATTTGTCTAGCCTTGGATGAAGCTTTCTCCACTTGATTGGCAGTCTTCATGTCTTCACTAATGATCACTCCCAAGTCTCGTTCTGCTGCAGTCCTTGCTAAGGTCTCACCATTTAGGGTATAAGTTCTGCATGGATTTCTGCTGCCAAGGTGCATGACCTTACACTTTTTGGCATTGAAACTTAGTTGCCAAGTCATGGACCAATGTTCCAGTAAGAGTCATACTGTCGGGCACAGTGCTTTTGCCTACTATGTTGTATAGTTTGGCATCTTGGGCGACTAATGTAATTTTACCTCGAAGCCCCTGAACCAGGTCCCTTACGAAGATGTTAAATAGGATCGGACCCAAGACCGAGCCCTGTGGCACTCCACTGATCACCTCCGACGTTTCAGAGAGGGTACTATTCACCACCACCCTCTGAAGTATACCTCTAAGCCAGTCTTTAACCCATGCAGTTAATGTTTCACCTAATCCCATCGAAATCATCTTGCTCAATAATCTGCGGTGTGGGACGCTATCAAAAGCTTTACTGAAGTCCAAGTACATGATGTCCAGGGACTCCCCCATATCCAGCTTTTTTGTTACCCAGTCAAAGAAGCTGATCAGATTGGATTGGCAGGACCTTCCATTTGTAAATCCATGTTGATGGGGATCTCGTAGATTCTCATCGTTCAGGATCGTATCTAATTTGTGTTTGATTAGTGTTTCCATAAGTTTACTCACTATCAATGTGAGACTTAACGGTCTGTAATTCGCAGCCTCCGTCCTGCATTCCTTTTTGTGGAGTGGAATGACGTTAGCTGTTTTCCAGTCCAACGGGACTCTTGCTGTACTTAGGGAAAGATTGAAGAGCGCGGATAACGGTTCTGCCAGGACATCACTCAACTCCCTAAGCACCCTGGGGTGTAGTTTGTCTGATCCCATGGCTTTGTTCACTTTGAGTCTGGATAGTTCATAGTTGACGCTGCTGGGCGTAAACTCGAAATTTCGAAACGGGTCTTCTAAGCTTTCCCTTGTCTGCAACTGTGGACCGGATCCCGGCGCCTCGCAGGTAAAGACTGAACAGAAGTATTCATTTAGTAGTTTGGCTTTATCGGAGTCCGATTCTACATAATTCCCATCTGATTTCCTAAGGCGTACTATCCCATCTGTGTTTCTTTTTCTGTCACTAATATACCTGAAGAAGAATTTATCCCCCTTCTTAATGTTCTTTGCTAGATTCTCTTTTATTCAGAGTTTGGCCTCTCTGACTGCTGTTTTGACAGCTTTAGACTTGGCCAGATAGTCTTCCTTAGTCTCTCATTTTCCTGATTGTTTGCAGGAGATAAAAGCTCTTTTCTTCTTTTTTACGAGGTCTGAGATCTCCGCAGAGAACCACTGAGATTTATTGTTTCTCCGCCGTTTACTAACTGTTTTTATATAGAGGTTGGTAGCTTCGTGTAGAGTAGATTTCAGGGTTGACCACATTACCTCTAAATTATCTGTTGCGGCTTGGTTTTGCAGCGCCCGATAGACAAAATCTATCTTAAAGTTGAGGACCTTTATGGATGTGTTTGATCTAGTGAAACCTTTCCTGAGGTTGAACCATATCATGTTGTTGTCATTGGAGGCCAACGTATCGCCTACCGAAACCTCTGTGACACTTTCTCCATTGGTGAGTACCAGGTCCAGTATCGCCTGATCCCTAGTGGGCTCCAATACCATTTGTTTGAGTTGTGCTCCCTTTATGGAGGTTGGTAGCCTTCTGGTCATAGCGGAAAGTTTGTTCCAATCTGCATCAGGCATATTGAAGTCCCCTAACAACAAAATTAGCAGGTAAGAACTTAATTTCTCCTTAAATATTGACTTGCAGACAGTGAGTGGATGGTAAATTTACAAAGAGGTATTGTATTAATGAACTTGTTCAAAGGTTTTTCTCCTACAGTAATAAATATACAATATTCTTTTTTATTTAGAAAAAGATGACCCTATATATAATCCATGGAAGCTCACTGAGAAGCCTGAAGGAGTAAAGATGTTATCAGAAGGAGAGAAAGAGGAAACATCTTCATGTTCTGACTGGGGAGAGAAGGGAAAAAATCAAAATCAAAAATATTCACCAGGAGAGTCAGCTCTGCTCAAGATCACACAGACAGAGGAAGACCAGACGGACCAGATGAGAGATCAAAGATGTTCATGTGATGTATGTGAGATATTCCTCAGTGATCGTTCAATTCTGAAACCACATCAGAGATCTGATACTGAAGAGAGATCATCTACATGTACGGACTGTGGGAAAACCTCCAGTCAAAAGGGAGAACAGAAAACCTGCTTAAAAGAGACACATTTTATATGTTCTGACTGTGGGAAAGATTTCAATGGGAAGAAAGAGCTAATGCAACACAGGAAAAATAATAAAGGAACTAGAATGTGTACAAGTATCGAATATGGGGAAAACCTTTTCAATAAAGGAAACATGACAAAATACCAGAAAAACAATTCAGACAAGAGAACATCTTCATATCCTGGTTGTAAAAAAAATATAAACCAAGATAAAAATTTCACAAGAAAAACCAAATTTAACCCAGAATCAAGATCAGTTTTAAATACCGAATGTGAGAAAAGGTTCAGTGATGGGGAACCATTCACAGATCATAAAAAGGCTGAAACTGGTGAGGAATCAGCCACTTCTACTAAATCTGAAGAAATATTTTACAGGGTGGCAAATATCCCAGAATATCAGGAAATTCAGAGAAACAAGAGATTATTCATTTTTGCTGACAGCGGTAAAAGCAGAAAGAGCAGAATGAAGAAGAAAATTCCTATAGGAATGAAACCATTTACATGTAGAGAGAGTGATAAAAGCTTCAATGTAAAGAGAGCACTCACAACTCACCAGATCATCCACACAGGACAAAAGCCATTTTCATGTTCTGAGTGTGGAAAAAGCTACAGACATAAGGTAAGCCTAAAAATACACCAGACCATCCACACAGGAGTGAAGCCATTTTCATGTTATGAGTGTGGTAAAAGCTTCTCTTATAAGAAATCATTCACAATACACCAGAGAATCCACACAGGACAAAAGCCATTTGCATGTTCTGAGTGTGGAAAAAGTTTCAGACATAAGGTAAGCCTAAAAATACACCAGACCATTCACACAGGCGTGAAGCTATTTTCATGTTCGGAGTGTGGTAAAGGCTTTTCAGACAAGAGAGAACTCACAAGACACCAGATAATTCACACAGGAGTGAAGCCATTTTCATGTTCTGAGTGTGGTAAAAGCTTTTCAGACAAGAGAGAACTCAAAAGACACCAGATAATTCACACAGGAGTGAAGCCATTTTCATGTTCTGAGTGTGGTAAAAGCTTTTTATGGAAGACACAGCTCACAAGACACCAGACCATCCACAAAGGCGTGAAGCCATTTTCATGTTCTGAGTGTGGTAAAAGCTTTAATCTGAAGGGGAACCTCACAGCACACCAGATTATCCACACAGGAGTGAAGCCATTTTCATGTTCTGACTGTGGTAAAAGCTTCAGAATTCAGTCACAGCTCAAAATTCACCAGATGATTCATACAGGAGTGAAGGCATTTACATGTACTGAGTGTGGTAAAAGCTTTGGCAGAAAGTTTAGCCTCATAATACACCAAAGCATCCACACAGGAGAGAAGCCATTTTCATGTTCTGAGTGTGGTAAAAGCTTCCGTTATAAGAAATCATTCACAGTACACCAGAGAATCCACACAGGACAAAAGCCATTTGCATGTTCTGAGTGTGGAAAAAGCTTCAGACATAAAGTAAGCCTAACAATACACCAGACCATTCATACAGGCGTGAAGCCATTTTCATGTTCTGAATGTGGTAAAAGCTTCACAACTCAGTCACAGCTCAAAATTCATCTGATAATCCATACAGGAGTGAAACCATTTTCATGTTCTGAGTGTGATAAAAGCTTTTTTGACAAGAGAGCACTCACAAGTCACCAGAACATCCATACAGGAGTGACACCATTTACATGTACTGAGTGTGGTAAAAGCTTTCATTATAAGAGAGCCCTCACAAGACACCAGATAATTCACACAGTAGTGAAGCCACTTTCATGTTCTGAGTGTGGTCAAAGCTTTCTTGACAAGAGAGCACTCACAAGACACCAGATAATTCACACAGGAGTGAAGCCATTTACATGTACTGAGTGTGGTAAAAGCTTTCATTATAAGAGCGAACTCACAAGACACCAGATAATTCACACAGGAGTGAAGCCATTTTCATGTTCTGAGTGTGGTAAAAGCTTTCATCATAAGAGAGCACTCACAAAACACCAGATAATTCACACAGGAGTGAAGCCATTTACATGTACTGAGTGTGGTAAAAGCTTTCATTATAAGAGAGAACTCACAAGACACCAGATAATTCACACAGGAGTGAAGCCATTTACATGTAATGAGTGTGGTAAAAGCTTTCATTATAAGAGAGAACTCACAAGACACCAGATAATTCACACAGGAGTGAAGCCATTTTCATGTTCTGAGTGTGGTCAAAGCTTTTTTCACAAGAAAGCACTCACAAGACACCAGATAATTCACACAGGAGTGAAGCCATTTACATGTACTGAGTGTGGTAAAAGCTTTCATTATAAGAGAGAATTCACAAGACACCAGATAATTCACACAGGAGTGAAGCCATTTTCATGTTTTGAGTGTGGTAAAGGCTTTTCAGACAAGAGTGCACTCACAAGACACCAGATAATTCACACAGGAGTGAAGCCATTTTCATGTTTTGAGTGTGGTAAAGGCTTTTCAGACAAGAGTGCACTCACAAGACACCAGAAAATTCACACAAGAGTGAAGCCATTTTCATGTTCTTAGTGTGGTAAATGCTTTTCAGACAAGAGAGAACTCACAATTGAAGAGGCCTGGGTTGGCGTATACTACACAGAAGCGTTAGCAGGGCGTGGCAGAGACCTCCCTAGTTCTGATCAGAGGGTCTTATATACATGCAAACACATTTAAAACTTTGAAAAAGTCAGAATAATTAACAAGAGACCAGGAAATCGGTATGTAGCGTAGGAAAATTGGAATTTCATATTTATGTGAATTGTTCGGTTAAGCCAGACCATAAAGGAAATCAGGATATATATAATAGATAGAGGTATGAAACTGCTTTCATGATTTTTTCTTCCTCTCTCTCTCTCTCTCTCTCTGTATGGTTCTTTGTTCAGCTTGTCGCCTTTAAACCTCATGGTCCTAATTGATACCAGAAGTGCCTTATGCTGGTTAGGAAGAACATATTAGTTTCTATATTTCAAACTGAGATATAACATGTATTAAGTGTGTTGAATGTGTGAAAGTATGAATGTGTGCAAGGGGCCCCGAACGAACGAAGGAATGATTGATATGTGAAGAGATATATGAAAGAATGGTGTGTACTAAATTTCTAATATTTTATATATTTTAAACCTGAAGAAACACTAAGGAAAATCCTAAGTTAACATCTGGAAGTAGTTAAGTTAGAATGCTGTATCAATCTCCAGCATAGGAAGGGGGGCATTGGTAGCCCACACTTAGGAATGTGTCAGTGTAACTTGAAACTGTCAGTTTCTGTAAAGCTCAAAGCAGGAGGGGGGAACAGCCCCAACTTTTTATGGTACTAACAGGGCCATGAAGTTTTCAGCACTTCAAATGCAGTTTCTCCTGAAACAGATAAGTAGGTTTAGATTTAAAGTTTTTGGCTTTTATAAAATGTTAATGCATATTTAAGGATGAATGTAAACAAAAAATATGATTTCTGGAACTTATATTCCATGCTAAAGAGAAGTTCTTTGTCCAAATTTAAGGACAGCCTCTGTTAGTGGATTGGCTGACAGCCAATGATGTCATACAGGACAAAAGGTATATATTGGGGAGCTACGAATTATCAGGTTGAGATCTTTATCAGAAGGCCAGCGTTTTGGCACTGTAAAGATTTCCCAGATGACACAACTAATCTTTTGAGGTCTATGATGGAAATAATAAAGGCAATAATTATTTTTTTAATATAAAACTTGCGTCGTGTGTCATTTTCCATGTATTTTATTTTTTTACACACCTTGAGTGAAAGCTAGCAATTCAACTGGCAACTACTGCTTAAAGAGTGCGCTGGCGTCCACTTACACATGCTCAATTGGCGCCCAACGTGGGGCTATGCGCACTTCACGCTCTTGGTATTTTCACATGAAACTTTGGCGGACACTGTTTCTCTTGGAAGCGGAACAAAAGGTGAATTCTGTTCTCAGATTAACAGACTGGTGGATCCCATGGAGGACGGAATGTATCCGTGAGCTATATTTGTATAATAATTGGGGAAAAAAACAAAAATTAAAAAATTGGAAAAAAAAAATTGGCCGAAAACAGGAAAAAAACCCTTAAGTAACATGTAATAAGCTGTAAATATGTAATTAATGTATAAATATGTAAGTAGAGAGGCGTTTTGAGGTTCTAATATGTAAAATCTGTATGTTAATGAAAAAAAACAGAAAAGACAGAAAAAACGGAAAAAAAAGAAAAATCCAGGGGAGAAGCAAGCATGGTTTCTGGCTGCTTTGCTGTAGTCCAAATTGTTCCTCCTCTGTGAAAATGAGAAAGGAAAGAAAATAAACCCTGCAGTAATGGCATCTTTTAAATCTGTTTTTTCCCTACTGAGTTGAGCAGAGCCAGCATATCTGAATTAAGTTATGGAGTCTGGAGAAAGAAAATAATTGTAGCTGTGGTATTTTTATTTTTTCTGCTGTGTATCTAAGCTGTCTCTCTGAACTAACCCTATTTTTCCTCTCTTTGAAAAGAAAAACAAATATTTTTCCTCTCTATGAAAAAGAAAAAGTACTGGCTGCCAGTTTTACTCTGATTGAGAGCGAACTTATTTGGGAAAAAAGTTTCCCTCGCTTCAGCTCCTCTTTGTCTGAAAGGGTGGGCATGTCTACTCACCCCCTCCTCTTTCTCCCTCAATGCCTTCCACAGTGCCTGTCACGTGAGCTGGAAGGCGGGCTTTTTGAAGGCTTCTCCTTTGTTCATAGGAGGAGGGGGAGGGAGGGGGATTGAGAAGCATGGTTTTTGTCCTTTGTTTCAGGCTCCTGATTTCCCAACAGGTATTTGCTTAAAATATGTTTAAATATTAGTGAGTTGAGGAATTTTAACATGTAATAGCTTGCAAATTAAAATCAAGAGTGTGAAAGGGAGAATACAAGGATCGAGAGGGGCTCATATAGCTTTTCTGGCTAAATTTTACTGGCAGTATGTTTGCATGGCTGATGTGGTGTGAATTTGTTGTGAGTCTCTGAGCAAGTTTGTCTGCATATGAAAGGTTTTATTGAGAACTAGTAATTTAGTAAGGCACTATAATTAATTTCATGCATGCAGTTTAAATTTGATTCTGATGTAGCAGGAAAATGAAAGATTACATAGTCTGAATATATTGCTATAAGTTAAAAAGCACTGATGAAACTTGTAATTCAGTACACTGAAGTCCGACCGGAGAGCCACTTAAGTGATCCCTGCTGTGTTGAGAACAATAGAGGTACCTTGGCTGAATTTTTCTAGCATTTTAGCTGTGTGCAGCCTGAGGGCTCTGTACAAGCCATTTGGCTATGGATGCATCATAGAAAAAAGATGTAGCTCAAATAGTTTGAATTGCTAGCGTTATAGGTAAAGTATGGAGAAATAGGAGTTATAATATAAGTTTGATTAGAACTGGGTGTAGACTTTAGAGAATATATTTCTCTTGTGCAGTGGCGTACCTAGGGTATGTGGCACCCGGGGCCCATCATTTTTTGACCCCCCCCCCATCTATATGAAAAATATGATTTTTCGTAACAATCCACATATCGCACAACAAGAGTGTACCTAGGAAAAGGCAGCATCTTAAACACTGTAGTGAGCACTAGAACACAACACATACATTGTAAAACTAAACAAGCCAGATCCCGCCAGTCAATTGATCCTGTAGTCAATGCCAACTGAAAACTATGTTCTTTTCATACACACAGAACAGAGATACACCCTCGCCCAATATGGAATAATCACAAACTAAAAATAGAAATATGTAGACAAAAGTTAAACTGAATCGTCAAGAAACCAGATTCTGGATACAATGCAACACCACAAAAAAACAGTAACACATGTCCTCTAATACAGTACAAAATATAAAGACAGTAGATGTAAATTTGAAAAAACTGATACATAACAATCACCACTTTACAAATTAACAAATAAAAATAAAACAAATAATGAGAAATAAAAAAATACCATTTTATTGGACTAATCCCCGTAAGCTCGGTCCCCATCCCCGCAAACCACCTGATTCCATCCACACAAACCTTGAATTGTTTATATTAAAGTATAAAAAGAAACAATATTCTGTACAATTGTCAATTTATAAATCAGCGTCTTCTCCCCACTCTCTCTTTCCCATTTCCCTTCAGCGTCCTCAGCCCACTCTTTCTCCACTTGCCTTCAGCGCACGCACATAAAAACAAGCAAGTAATTTCATATCATTTTCATTCTATTCATTCATAGAAATTAAAGTCTAAATATTGCCAGTCACATAACAAAACATGATTTTACAAAAACAATTCTCTGCACAGTCAAGCCTGCAAGGATTACTAGATGTCTTTCAGAAGCTCCCCTCCCTCCCTCCCCCTTACCTTTGTGGATAAGTCAAAATGATCTACCAACAATAAAATTTTAAAAAACACAAAGCACGCTGTATGCAGAGAAAATGTTAATTATAATTTATATTACGCAGGTTTTCAAAGAGGTCAAGGCAGATGACTTTATGCAATGTCACCTCAGTAACAGCTATACAAAAATAGACAAATATTCCCCCTCCCTTTTTACTAAACCGCGATAGCGTTTTTTAGCGCAGGGAGCTGCGCTGAATGCCCCACGCTGCTCTCGACGCTCATAGGCTCCCTGCGCTAAAAACGCTATTACGGTTTAGTAAAAGGGGACAATAGTGCAAAATATAGACAGCATATATAAATTCTCAAAACGGACACATTTTGATCAATAAATTGAAAATAAAATCATTTTTCCTACCTTTGGTAATTTCATCAGTCTCTGGTTGCACTTTATTCTTCCCTTCTTTCAGCCTCCTGTATGCTTCCTCTCCTCCAGACCTCATTCCCTCCCCAAACTTTTTTTTTGTTTCACCCTGCCCCCTTCTTTCTTTTTCTCTCTCTCCATACCCCCTTTCTTTCTGTATGTCTGTCTTTCTCTCTCTCTCCATACCCCATTTCTTTCTTTGTTTCACCCTGCCCCCTTCTTTCTTTCTCTCTCCATGCCCTCTTTCGTTCTGTCTGTCTTTCTCTCTCTCTCTCCATGCCCCATTTTTCTTTGTTTCACCCTGCCCCCTTTCTTTCTCTCTCCATGCCCTCTTTCGTTCTGTCTGTCTTTCTCACTCTCTCTCTCTCCGTGCCCCATTTTTCTTTGTTTCACCCTGCCCCCTTTCTTTCTTTCTGGCTCCCTGTCCCCCACTTTCTTTCTTTCTCCCTGCCACCACCATTGGGAAAATGCTGCCACTGCCGCCATCGGGAACAGGCCGGCGCCGAGTTCGCCCTGCTTCTCTTCCCCATGGGGCAGACCATCTCTCGCCAACTGACGTCAATTCTAACGTTGGAGAGGATGTTCTGGGCCAACCAGGCAGCGATTGGCTGGCCCAGAATGTCCTCTCCGACGTCAGAATTGATGCGGGCGGCGAGAGTTGGTCGGCCCCATAGGGAAAAGCAGGGAGAACTCAGCGCGGCCTGTTCCCAATGGCAGCGGTGGCACTCAAGTGGCTAAAGAGCCGCAGTTTGCCGGCCTAGGGAGAACACTGGAGGGTGGCCAGCTGTGCATCCCCTTGTGGTGTAAACCCAGGATGGACTGCCCCCCCCACCTTGGTATGCCACTGTCTGTACCTCAATCCCTCCCTATGACCAAAAATTTTCCATTCTTCCATTCCTGTGTAGACAACCATCTCTTTCCCTCCCTTCCTTTCTCCCAAGTCCATGCCTTCTGTGTCCAAAAATGCATTCCCTCCCCCTCAGCATCTCTTTCCTTCCCTTCTTCTCTCCCAAGTTCATGCCTTCTGTGTCCAAAAACGCACTCCCTCCCCACCTCTTTCCCTCCCTTCCTCCATCCTCTCTCCCAAGTTCATGCCTTGTGTCCAAAAATGCACTCCCTATCCCCTTTTGTGTTCCGCGTTTGCCTCCTGGCACTCATCTTAGCAACTTTCTCAGCCAAATACAACTCGATCCGCGAGGCTCGTCTTCTGCTCCTACCTGCCCTGCCATGCACACCTAGCTGACCAGAAGTCTTCCCCGATGTCAGTGCTGACGTCTGAGGGAGGGCTTAAGTAAAGCCTGCCCTCTGACATCAGCGCTGACATCGGGAAAGACTTCCGGTCAGCTATGTGTGCGCGGCAGGGCAGGTAGAAGCAGAAGACGAGCCTCGCGGCTTGAGTTATATTTAACCCCGCGGGTGCCCCGTCATTCCCGTTCAGCTCTCTCCTGTGCACCCCCTTGGGGCGTGTACCCAGGGCGGACCGCCCCCCCCCCCAGCCTCCCCTAGGTACGCCACTGCTCTTGTGCCTTTATTTTTAAAAGTTATAAGAGGGGTAAATGCCTTATAGGGAAAGAAAATGAATGTGAATTAAGAAAGTGTTTTCAGACAGATGAGAGAGAAGGAGGAAAGTGTTTTTTTAGACAAATAAAAGATTATAAAGATGAGATTGGTGGGTTTAATATTTGTTAAATGAGCAAGGCACCAGAATGGACAGTTAATGTGGTGGATTTTTGCCATAAGTGAATGGACAAAAGAAGTTTGAACAGCTAGATGGGTTATGAAATAGAATGTATTGGAATGTGAAAGAAAGTTTTGTAAAACATGGTAAGAAAGGATGTGTTATGGAATGTATTTAGCAGTGAAAGAATATTTTTTGTGAAAAGAAAAAGATTTATTCCAAAAAATAGATACCATGCTTAAAAGAAATATTGTTTTGGTGAGCAGGCGAAGAAGTGGATAAGAAAAAAATTCCCTGCCTT
Organism: Geotrypetes seraphini; assembly: GCF_902459505.1. Classification (NCBI taxonomy): domain Eukaryota; kingdom Metazoa; phylum Chordata; class Amphibia; order Gymnophiona; family Dermophiidae; genus Geotrypetes; species Geotrypetes seraphini. The sequence continues at coordinate 523,222,679 of NC_047085.1, forward strand.
CCCCGGGTTCAACTAAGTCCTGAATATGAATTTTTGTTCCCCTGCACGGCTTATAAAGTATGTTTAAAAAATTGTGTATTGCCTGAATGTATGCTTAGGGATTGATCACATTTTAACATACTTTAAAATTAAACTGGGAAGTTTAAAATAAAAGACTGACAAAGATAGAGGTTAAGTACCCATATTTTTCTGAAAATCGGCATTTTAAATTTTCCTGTGGCCATATTTGGCATTACAGGCCTCTGTAAAAGTTTATTTACTCTGTGTGTTTTGTGTTTCAGTTAAGGGACCTCCTATGAGTCTTTTTCAACTGCTGTTGCTTTCAACAATTCAGCTCAGAGGCTGTGACTTTCCAATGCAAGAACTAGCAGGGGCTAGTCCTGTTTCCAGAGGGGAGGAGGCACCACGTGTTTCTTTGTCCTCCTGTTAATGAGTATGTGCTTTCCTTGCAGTGGCCACACCGTTCTCGGAGGGAAAAGAACAGTACCACATTCCACCACTAGAGCTTTGAAGAGCATAGAAAATCCAAGTCTGAGTTTTCGGCAGGAATTTCAACTTTTCTTTGCCTCCCACTAATTATGTGCTTATTTTCCAGCTGTAGCAGAACACTCTCTCTACAGACAGCATGCTTTTTACTCCCTTGGGCAAAGGAAAGAAAGAAGGCATCCATGTACTCCCCAGCATCTAGGAGCAGTTCCGTAAAGATAGCAATGACAAGCTTGAATTTTCCCTGGCATATAACAGACAAGATTCCCTTAAAACGCTGCAGCACGAACTTTTAAAGTCATTATTCAGTTTTATTTAAATTAATTCAGAGACTCTGACTTTACAAGTTGTTAAAATATTTGCAAAGACATTTTGGACTCATAAAATTTTGAAAAAACAGACTTTATCTTAAACCACTTTACTTTAAATCACTTCATTTGAATTAGGTTTCTGAACTTTAATTATGCTTATGCATAATTCAATACGCTTATTATGACATCGTGTTAGCAACTGTATTTTCTTCATTATTGTCCTCAGAAAATATTTTGTTTATCCTGTATTTTAAATTTTACTTCATATTACTGTATTCTATGTACGGTGACAGATTCTAAGCTGTCACACAGTGCCACAGTATCTCTTATTGGGTTTAACTGCTGACATCACCAGTCCTTTTAATGATTTTAATTTAAATTTGAGAAATGAGTTCTTGCACCACACACAGAAAAAGAAAAATTATATCTAGTGTGCATTCACTGAGTGCATTATTTGCACATGGGTTGAATTTACATATTAAGCATATATTTGGGTTTTCTTAGCATTCTGCATTATTTTATACCTTATTGATTTAATTCTAGGTTACTATGCCAAACACTTCTGAGCATAGGGACCAATTCTAGGTTAAATAATACTGAGGTTCTCTTATTTTAGGGAAATCTAAGGATTTAGATATATTTAATATATATCTAAGGTTCTATCCTTCTCATAGCTATACTTTCTTTAGTAATAATAATAATAGCTTTATTTTTGTATACCGCAATATCACAAAACAGTTCAGAGCAGTTTACAGGAGAAGACTGTACATACACAGCAAAGATACAGAGAGTTAGATTAACCAGTGTAATGTAACCAGTAGCAATTACAAAATAATCCAGTAACAATTACAAGGGAGTGCAGAATGGGGATAGGAAAAACCGGGGGAGATGAGGTATATAGGTGAGAAGGGAGAGGGAAGGGAGGCGGGGTCGAGTTTAGTAGATTGGTTGGGAGGGATGGAGTTAGAGAAATTTATCAAAGAGGTATGATTTGAGAGATTTTCTGAAGGATAGGTAGGATGGGGCAAGAGAGATGAGGGTGGTCAAGCAGTCATTCCATTTGCCAGCTTGGAATGAGAGGGTTTTATATTTTCTGACCTTTATACCTCAAAAGTATTAGAGTTTCATTTACACCTCTATGAATAAAAGAACAGACCCAAGTTAAGTCTCTGCTCTGCTCTAGGGCTATTGCACCTGGACTAGAGCAGACACTACTTATATATCTACCACTGGAATGGTAAGTTTCCTGTATGGTGTAGCTTAGCCAGCAACTTACATAAATTACTTGAATGGGTTTTATCTAGGACAGTGGATGGGATTTGCTTGCTTCCTCACCTAAGAAATCAAGCATACCATGGGTAAGACACTCTCTGGGCTACCGTTAAGCCTGAGAATTGGAGTTTTCCTGGTTCTTTGTTGAATCTGTCCTGTTTAATTGGCCTCAGACTTATGTTTGCAGCAGTAGACCTCAACTGTACTCTGATCCATAGGTGATTGGTCCTGTCCAAAGCACCCTTGCAGAAGAAAGAATGACAAGTGACATCCAACCAGGCCTAAGTGTGTCCGCCTTCGCCATAAATGGCTCGACGGCCAAGAGGGAGCTGAAGAGGCCTGGGTTGGTGCATACTACACAGAATCGTTAGCAGGGCGTGGCAGAGACCTCCCTAGTTCTGATCAGAGGGTCTTATATACATGCAAACACATTTAAAACTTTGAAAAAGTCAGGATAATTAACAAGAGACCAAGAAATCGGTATGTAGCGTAGGAAAATTGGAATTTCATATTTATGTGAATTGTTCGGTTAAGCCAGACCATAAAGGAAATCAAGATATATATAATAGATGGAGGTATGAAACTGCCTCCATGATTTTTTCTTCCTCTCTCTCTGTATGGTTCTTTGTTCAGCTTGTCGCCTTTAAACCTCATGGTCCTAATTGATACCAGAAGTGCCTTATGCTGGTTAGGAAGAACATATTAGTTTCTATATTTCAAACTGAGATATAACATGTATTAAGTGTGTTGAATGTGTGAAAGTATGAATGTGTGCAAGGGGCCCGAAACGAACGAAGGAATGATTGATATATGAGAGATATATGAAAGAATGGTGTGTACTTAATTTCTAATATTTTATATATTTTAAACCTGAAGAAACACTAAGGAAAATCCTAAGGTAACATCTGGAAGTAGTTAAGTTAGAATCTGAGATGCTGTATCAGTCTCCAGCATAGGAAGGGGGGCATTGGTAGCCCACACTTAGGAATGTGTCAGTGTAACTTGAAACTGTCAGTTTCTGTAAAGCTCAAAGCAGGAGGGGGGAACAGCCCCACCTTTTTATGGTACTAACAGGGCCATGAAGTTTTCAGCACTTCAAAAGCAGTTTCTCCTGAAACAGATAAGTAGGTTTAGATTTAAAGTTTTTGGCTTTGTTATAAAATGTTAATGCATATTCAAGGATGAATGTAAACAAAAAATATGATTTCTGGAACTTATATTCCATGCTAAAGAGAAGTTCTTTGTCCAAATTTAAGGACAGCCTCTGTTAGCGGATTGGCTGACAGCCAATGATGTCATGCAGGACAAAAGGTATATATTGGGGAGCTACGAATTATTGGGTTCAGATCTTTATCAGAAGGCCAGCGTTTTGGCACTGTAAAGATTTCCCAGATGATGCAACTAATCTTTTGAAGTCTATGATGGAAATAATAAAGGCAATAATTATTTTTTTAATATAAAACTTGCAATGTGTGTCATTTTCCATGTATTTTATTTTTTTACACACCTTGAGTAAAAGCTAGCAGTTCAATTGGCAACTGCTGCTTAAAGAGTGCGCTGGCGTCCACTTACCCATGCTTCACACAGGAGTGAAGCCATTTTCATGTTCTGAGTGTGGTAAAAGCTTTTTAAGGAATACACATCTCACAAAACACCAGATGATCCACACAGAAGTGAAGCTATTTTCATGTTCTGAGTATGGTAAAAACTTTTATCCCAGGATAAGCAAGCAGCATATTATCACTGATGGGTGACGGCACCGACATTTTAGAGTGAATTGCACTCTAAGAACTTAGAAGTTCTGGCTAGCCCGCACTGCGCATGCGCGAGTGCCTTCCCACCTACAGAGGCGCGCCGTCCCTCAGTTTCTTAATTTCTACGGAGCTAAGAAGTTGCGTTTCAACGGCTGTTGAAATTTTTCGCACGGCTTTTTTTGTTTAATTCTCTGTATTACCAGAACAAGTTGGATACCTGTAAAATTTATTGTTAAAATGAATAAAAATAAAAAAAGTTCCCCTGATCAGAATTGGGGTGTAAATGTTTTGCTTTAATAAGAGATAACGTCCCTCCCTATCAGCACATACATGTGAGATCTGCCAGGGGCGTTTCTTGGCGCCCCCTTGATTGGAGGCCAATGAGATATGAGAGAAACGCTTACGACTGAGCAAGTGGGATTCCTGAATAAAAAGGACATCTGCCTGCAACTGAGAGGCCTCACGGAATACTAACTGGTGTTTCACAGGCATGTTCAAGCCCCCTAATATTCAAGGACATGATTTTCAGAGTCAGCATTTCACAATCATCAAAAGGTATAAGACCAACATAATCTATAATGAGCCATGGACAAGGTGATACAAAAAAATACAATAAACAAGCACAATCCCCCCTCCCCTACCCCTTCCTAGCACATTCCCCACCCCCTCTCCCAACCCCCTGAGTAACCCACTACCTTCAGTGGCACTCTACCAGAATGATCTTTGCGCATCCTCTTCTCAAACTCAGAAAGGGGATGCGTCTTACTCAAAAAAGGACACCCAAAATAAGAAAGATAACCCCAAAACAAAAAGGAAACCACTCCTCCCCAAGGGGGTATTAGAAAGGAACACAGAGCCCCAGGACTCATTCCTAAACTTTCAACAAGAGCATATAATATATAGGTACATTATAAAAGATACATAAGCAACCAAGAACCACACAGTGCAGATAATATATAACCCAAAACCACAATCAAAGAGAGTCTTACACTGACTCCCACAAGTCTACCATCCATGGACAGTCCAGTGATCTTCAAAGTATTACCGCCATATGGAGCTCTGAATAAGTCAGCCTTTATCCTGAGAAGATCCTCCAGGACTGGGACCAGCCGAGGGTTGCTGAGTGAGGCGGCCTCTGCCCTTGGTAACCCGTTGCCACTTCAATCGAGGGGAGAGCAATCCTCGGGACTTCGATCCTGATGATTGAGTGTCTGCCAGACTCCCCGATGTAGCCTGTATCTCCGGGAACATCACTGCAGCTTCAGCCAAGGATCAGACATGATGCAATTTACCGTCCAAATAGAAGGCTACAGTGAAATAGAGAGTTGCGCGGGGACAGAAATCCCACCCGTCCCCACCCGTCCCCGCCAAAGTCCCACCCGTCCCCACCCGTCCCCGTGAGGAATCCCTCTGTCCCCACCCGTCCCCGCGAGGAATCCCTCCGTCCCCACCCGTCCCCGCGAGGAATCCCCTCCGTCCCCACCCGTCCCCCGCGAGGAATCCCCTCCGTCCCCGCCCGTCCCCGCGAGGAATCCCCTATGTCCCCGCGAGGAATCCCCTACGTCCCCGCCCGTCACTATAAACTACAGAAATAGTTATTTCATTTAATTATGCTACTGAATTAAAGGCTCTGGTAGAAACCCATTTAAAAATAAGCAAAAAGACTTTATTAATTTGGAAATATTAATTGGGAAGAATACATACTTTGTAAACGGGTTTCTACCAGAGCCTCTAATGTTTATAAATTTTTATCAACACAACTAATATACTACTTTATCCTTAAGCAAAAAAAAAAAAAAAAAAAAAATTTTTTTTCCTACCTTTATTGCCTGGTTTCTGCTTTCCTCATGTTCTCATTCAGTTCCTTCCATCCACTGTCTCTCTTCCTTCTGCGTCTTCCATTTGCTCTGTTACTGTGCCTCTCCCTTTCTCCCCCCTCCCAAATTGGTCTGGCACCCATCTTTTTCCCTCCGCTCCCCCCATAGTCTGGCACCTCTGTCTTCTTCCCTGCCAGCGTCTTCTTCCCATTCCCTTTCAGTGTCCTTCTCCCCCACCATCTTTCCCATGTCCTGTCAGGCAGCATCCTTCTCCCCTCTCTGCCTTCCCCATGTCCTTTCAGCGGCCTTCTCCCCCCTCTGTCTTCCCCATGTCCTTTCAGTGGCATTCTCCATCCCTTTGTCTTCCCCAGTGCTTTCAGGGTCCTTCCCCCCCCCCTTCCTCCCGTTTACCCCATGTCCTTTCAGCGTTCTTTTCCACCCTTTTGTCTTCCCCAGTACTTTCAGCGGCCTTCTCCCCCCTTAAGCGTCTTTTCTTTTCCACTCCACCTTTCCTCCCTCCCTGCCTCCACCTTTGTGGCACTTTTGCACCCGACCGACAACAGAACAGGCCCGGTCGGACAAATCTCCCTGTCCTGTAGCCGCGATCTAAATTACCTTCTTACAGCAGCTGGAGTAGTGAAGCTGCTGTAAGAGGTAATTTAGATTCGCGGCTACAGGGCAGGGAGGTTTGTCGGCCGGGCCTGTTGTCGGTCGATCGGGGGACCTGACCGGCTGTGCACATTCTTCGGGGCGGACCGCCCCCTCCCCCCCTCTTTCGTTCGCCATTGCCTTCTTCCTACCTGCCCTGCCGCAGCCGCACACAGCCGACCGGAAGTCTTCCTGATGTCAGCGCTGACGTCGGAGGAAGGGAGGGCTTTGCTTAAGCCCTCCTCCGACGTCAGCGCTGACATCGGGAAGATTTCCGTTCGGATGTGTGCTGCGACAGGGGCAGGTAAGGAGAAGGAGACTACCCTCGCGGCTCGACCAACCCCGCTGCGATCCAACCCCGCAGGAACCCCGCTACCCTCGGAGGCGTCCCCATGGGATCCCCGCGACCCTAGGGGGCGTCCCCACGGGATCCCCGCGACCCTAGGGGGCGTCCCCACGGGATCCCCGTGACCCAAAGGGGGAACCCGCGGGATCCCCGCGGGTCCCGCGGGATTCCCGTCATCCCCGTTCCCGTGCAGCTCTCTACAGTGAAAGCGTATTACCATTTGTATTTGATGCCACGATCCACCAAGGTTTAAGTTCCCCCCTATGCCTTAGCATAGTCGCCGCCCAAGTCCTGATATATTTCCACTGTATAGGAATCCCATACATAAGATACTTTCTTCCTGGCTTTAGCTTGTAAGTCGCAAAACATACCACCACATCAAACATACCACCACATCACGACTGACCCTGTGGGCCTGTTCAATCAAAACCTCCTTAGGATGTAGGGCCTGGGCATGGTCATGCAATAGATTGCTCACCAGTTTCTGTATTGTTTGCTCACAATTAGCAAATTCAGGTGTCTTTATATTGGTGTAGAGAGCCCTCGAGCGCGGTAATGGCTTCATGATGCTCATCCAACCTCAATTCCGATTCCATCAATCAGAGATTTCATCCCGTAAGTCACTAACTAAGGTTGTCAATTCTGAGTGCACAGCCTCGAGATCAGTTTTCATTTCCTCCAGCACCAGGTCTGTGTCGGTGAGCGCCGTTGCTTCGGACTCCGCATGGGTTACGGGGAATCCGCTGCCATATTAGGAGGAGCTGAGGTCTTCTGTGTAATTGAGTGGTGCAAGAGATTAAATCCTCTCACCCCGACCCTCTTTTTTTTCATCTCTGTAGCCGAATCTTGCAGAGAACCACTTCACAGAGTGCCTGAACTGCAAATTTCCATTGAGAAGCACCATAAATATGCTATTTAGAACTGAGTCCTGGAGAGTTCTCGACTCAAGCTCGAGTTAGATGACATCACATCCTCCCATCAAACACATTTCATTTTCATTTGAATTAATATCATAGTTTAAACTTACTGATATAGGATTTGAGGAACTAATTATATCTAAAGGGGATTAAAGCAGACTGACAGCAAGTAAGACTAATCTCAAGATAACATGTCTAGCCTGTGTAGCGATAAAGTTGTTTGTCATCCGGTTTCTCATTAACTATCTGAAGCTAAACATTCTTCATTGTAATTCATTATAATTCTCCATTATATCAATTTCTTAGCTGTGTTGCTGTGTTTTTCTGTCCTCTGGGGGTAACACAGCTTCCCTTGTTTAAAAGCAGACTGAAAACCCATCTTTTTGATATAGCGTTCAAAGTAACATAGTAACATAGTAGATGACGGCAGATAAAGACCCGAATGGTCCATCCAGTCTGCTCAACCTGATTCAATTTAAATTTTTTTTTTTTTCTTCTTAGCTATTTCTGGGCGAGAATCCAAAGCTTTACCCGGTACTGTGCTTGGGTTCCAACTGCCAAAATCTCTGTTAAGACTTACTCCAGCCCATCTACACCCTCCCAGCCCTTGAAGCCCTCCCTAGCCCATCCTCCACCAAACGGCCATACACAGACACAGACCGTGTAAGCCTGCCCAGTAACTGGCCTAGTTCAATCTTTAATATTATTTTCTGATTCTAAATCTTCTGTGTTCATCCCACACTTCTTTGAACTCAGTCACAGTTTTACTCTCCACCACCTCTCTCGGGAGCGCATTCCAGGCATCCACCACCCTCTCCGTAAAGTAGAATTTCCTAACATTGCCCCTGAATCTACCACCCCTCAACCTCAAATTATGTCCTCTGGTTTTACCATTTTCCTTTCTCTGGAAAAGATTTTGTTCTACGTTAATACCCTTTAAGTATTTGAACGTCTGAATCATATCTCCCCTGTCTCTCCTTTCCTCTAGGGTATACATATTCAGGGCTTCCAGTCTCTCCTCATACGTCTTCTGGCGCAAGCCTCCTATCATTTTCGTTGCCCTCCTCTGGACCGCCTCAAGTCTTCTTACGTCTTTCGCCAGATACGGTCTCCAAAACTGAACACAATACTCCAAGTGGGGCCTCACCAATGACCTGTACAGGGGCATCAACACCTTCTTCCTTCTACTGACTACGCCTCTCTTTATACAGCCCAGAATCCTTCTGGCAGCAGCCACTGCTTTGTCACACTGTTTTTTCGCCTTTAGATCTTCGGACACTATCACCCCAAGGTACCTCTCCCCGTCCGTGCATATCAGCTTCTCTCCTCCCAGCATATACGGTTCCTTCCTATTATTAATCCCCAAATGCATTACTCTGCATTTCTTTGCATTGAATTTTAGTTGCCAGGCATTAGACCATTCCTCTAACTTTTGCAGATCCTTTTTCATATTTTCCACTCCCTCTTCAGTGTCTACTCTGTTACAAATCTTGGTATCATCTGCAAAAAGGCACACTTTTCCTTCTAACCCTTCAGCAATGTCACTTACATACATATTGAACAGGATTGGCCCCAGCACCGAACCCTGAGGGACTCCACTAGTCACCTTTCCTTCCTTCGAGCGACTTCCATTAACCACCACCCTCTGGCGTCTGTCCGACAGCCAGTTTCTGACCCAGTTCACCACTTTGGGTCCTAACTTCAGCCCTTCAAGTTTGTTCAACAGCCTCCTATGAGGAACTGTATCAAAGCTTTGCTGAAATCCAAGTAAATTACATCTAGCATATGTCCTCGATCCAGCTCTCTGGTCACCCAATCAAAAAATTCAATCAGGTTCGTTTGGCACGATTTACCTTTTGTAAAGCCATGTTGCCTCGGATCCTGTAACCCATTAGATTCAAGGAAATACACTATCCTTTCTTTCAGCAACACTTCCATTATTTTTCCAACAACTGAAGTGAGGCTCACCGGCCTGTAGTTTTCTGCTTCATCCCTGTGACCACTTTTATGAATAGGGACCACATTCGCTCTCCTCCAATCCCCAGGAATCACTCCCGTCTCCAGAGATTTGTTGAACAAGTCTTTAATAGGACTCGCCAGAACCTCTCTGAGCTCCCTTAGTATCCTGGGATGGATCCCGTCTGGTCTTATCGCTTTGTCCACCTTCAGTTTTTCAAGTTGCTCATAAACACCCTCCTCCGTGAACGGCGCAGAATCTACTCCATTTTCTCGTGTAACTTTGCCAGACAATCTCGGTCCTTCTCCAGGATTTTCTTCTGTGAACACAGAACAGAAGTATTTGTTTAGCACATTTGCTTTCTCCTCATCACTCATAAGAACATAAGAACATAAGAAGTTGCCTCCACTGGGTCAGACCGAGGTCCATCTCGCCCAGCGGTCCGCTCCCGCGGCGGCCCATCAGGTCTGCGACCTGTGAAGTGGTTTCTGACCACTTCTATAACCTACCTCAAGTTCTATCTGTACCCCTCTATCCCCTTATCCTCTAGGAACCTATCCAAACCCTTCTCCACATATTTGTTCCCAGCATCTTTTAGCCTAGCAATTCCATTTTTTATCTTCCTCCTTTCACTAATATATCTGAAAAAATTTTTATCTCCCTTTTTTACATTTTTAGCCATTTGTTCTTCCGCCTGTGCCTTCGCCAAACGTATCTCTCTCTTGGCTTCTTTCAGTTTCACCCTGTAGTCCTTTCTGCTCTCCTCTTCTTGAGTTTTTTTATATTTCATGAACGCCAACTCTTTCGCCTTTATTTTCTCAGCCACTAGGTTGGAGAACCATATTGGCTTCCTTTTTCTCTTGTTTTTATTGATTTTCTTCACATAAAGGTCCGTAGCCATTTTTATCGCTCCTTTCAGCTTAGACCACTGTCTTTCCACTTCTCTTATGTCCTCCCATCCTAACAGCTCTTTCTTCAGGTACTTTCCCATTGCATTAAAGTCCGTACGTTTGAAATCTAGGACTTTAAGTATCGTGCGGCCGCTCTCCACTTTAGCCGTTATATCAAACCAAACCATTTGATGATCGCTACTACCCAGGTGAGCACCCACTCGAACATTAGAGATACTCTCTCCATTTGTAAGGACCAGATCCAATATCGCTTTTTCCCTTGTGGGTTCCATCACCATTTGTCTGAGCAGAGCCTCTTGAAAGGCATCCACAATCTCCCTACTTCTTTCCAATTCCGCAGACGGAACATTCCAGTCCGCATCCGGCAGGTTGAAATCTCCCAACAGCAGAACCTCCTCTTTCCTTCCAAACTTTTGGATATCCACAATCAGATCCTTATCAATTTGCTGCGATTGAGTCGGAGGTCTGTAGACTACACCCACGTAGATAGAAGTTCCATCTTTTCTTTTCAGAGCAATCCATATCGCTTCTTCCTCTCCCCAGGTCCCTTGCATTTCGGTCGCTTGGATATTGATCTTTACATAGAGAGCTACTCCTCCACCTTTATGACCATCTCTGTCCTTCCTAAAAAGATTATATCCCGGTATGTTTGCATCCCATCCATGTGATTCACTGAACCATGTCTCTGTGATAGCAACAATATCTAGATCTGCCTCTAATATCAGGGCTTGCAGATCATGAACTTTGTTGCTTAGACTGCGAGCATTTGTGGTCATCGCTTTCCAGCTATTTTTCAGCGATAATCTCCTTTTTCGTATGGATTTTTGTGTCGTTTCACTTTCCGTTGCAATACTAAGAAATGAGTTGCTGATATTGCTTATGTTGCAGCCTTTACTACTATCACATCTTTTCTTTTGCCGGGGGTAGTCTCTATAATTGTCCTTCGTACATACACCACCCCCACCTTCTAGTTTAAATGCCTAGAAAAATATTGTCTAAATTTCTCTGCAAGGTTTCTTTTTCCTGCTGTAGTAATATGTAGCCCATCAGTGCAATATAGCTTCTTGTCCTTCCATGTATTTCCCCAACCTCCTATGTACCTGAAGCCTTCTTGATGACACCAGGCTCTGAGCCATCTATTGAAGTCCTCTGTGTTTTTCACTCTTTGCTCTCCCTTTCCATATGCAGGCAGTATTTCAGAAAAAGCTAAAGTCTTTACAAAAGGTTTCACGCCCTCACCAAGCTCCCAAAAAGCTTTCTGTGCTGCATGTGTGGAGTTGTTGGCCAGGTCATTTGTTCCCAGATGGATAACAACATCAGTGTTAAAATCCTTAGTTTCTTCCTTAATTATAGTCAGTATTTGCCTGGAACTCCTGGTAGCTGAGGATCCTGGAAGACATTTCACTATTTTGGTCTCCTCGCCCTGTGTTCCAAGGTTAATGCCTCTGATGATGGAATCCCCCAACAGTAATAGTTTTCTGTTTTTGGCTTTTTTATTTGTACTTAGGGTGCTCTTGTTCTCTTGAGTTTCCTTCATTGGTTCCAGTCCCACCTCCCTTCTGTTTTCCTGAGTATCGCAGTGCACTAGTGGAGCGAAGGAATTCTGTAGAGGTAATATTAGTGAAGGTGGATGTTTCTGTGTTACATGTCGCAGTCTTCCTGAGCCTACTGTGACCCATTTATTCCTGGGCTGTTTTATTCTTTGAGGTAGAGGTGGTAAGTTGGTATGATTTTGTGGAGTGATGGAAGCTGCTTTAATTGTATTCAATTCCTGTTTAAGTTTGCAGAGCTCCTCCTTAATACTGGCAAGTTGAAGACAGATGGGGCAAGCCTTAAGCCTCCAAATAGTATGTCTTGGAATTAAAGCACCACAGTGATTGCATAGAATAAAGGTCATCTTGATTGGTTGTGAAGTCCTGATTATATGGGTCTCTATATATGAATAGTGGTCCCTGGGGTTGGTGGGACTATAAGTAAGACTACTAGTAAGGCAGAAATATAGGCTCTATACCACCTAAAACACAGTATTTTAAACAAAACTGCAGGTTCTATTAGTGCTACCCTAAAACACAGGATTTATAACAGGATTTTCCCTACTTTAGTCACCCTGAGCCACAGGCACCAGAAATATAGGCTCTATACCACCTAAAACACAGTATTTTAAACAAAAATGCAGGAAGAGGAAATAAGATTTAACAGAGGAAAGAGAAGGATTTATTTTTTTGTGCTTTTTTATATTTTTTTTTAGTAAGAAACAGGGAGGAGAAGAGAAATTAAGCAGATATAATGCTGAAAACCAGTGAAAAGAGCAGAATATGAAATGCTGAGTAACTTAGCTTTTTAGAAGTTCACAGGGCAGCCTTGTTTCAGCAATGTCCCAAAGATAATGCAATTAATCAATCCATAACCCTACTCCTCTGCCCTCCAACCCAGTCAGCAGATTAACCCTTCCCCTTCACTGAATCCATGACATTCTGTTTAGATTGTAAGCTCTTTGGAGTAGGGACTGTCTTCTTTGTGACTCTGTACAGCACTGTGTACGTCTGGTAGCAATATAGAAATAATTTATAGTAGTACTGTAGTAGTATTAGTAACAAATTTAAGGGATATTAACCATCAAGTTTCACTCCAGTGTGGATTATCAGGTGATTTTTGAGGTTTTGCTTAATTCTAAGCTTTTAATACATACAGTACATGTAAATGGTTTCATTCTAGTGTGGATTCTGATGCTTGGTTCATGTTCCCTTCTCACTAGAGCTTTTTCCAAACTAAGTTCATGAAATTGATTTAACACCTACGTGGATTATCAGGTGATTTTAAAGGTGTGCCTTCTTTTTGAAGCTTTCACCACACTCAGTATATGAAAATGGCTTTATTCCAGTGTGGATTCTCTGATGTATTGTTAGTGTTCCCTTCCTATGAAAGCTTTTACCACACTCAATACATGAAAACTGTTTCACTCCTGTATGACTCATTAAGTGACTTTTGAGGCTAGACTTCACAGTGAAGCTTTTATCACATTCAGTACAGGTAAATGGCTTTACTCCTGTGTGGATTCTCTGGTGGACTTTGAGATTTACTTTCTGACTGAAGCTTTTACCACACTCAGTACACTTAAATGGCTTCACTCCAGTGTGGGTCTTCTGGTGCCTTGTGAGTATCTTCTTTGCAGTGAAGCTTTTACCACACTCAGTACATGTAAATGGCTTCAAGCCTGTGTGGACAGTCTGGTGTCTTGTGAGGTGTTCCCTCCTTATGAAGTTTTTGCCACACTCACTACAGGAAAATGGTTTCATTCCTGTGTGGATCCTCTGGTGTATTGCGAGGGTTCCACTCACTCTGAAACTCTTACCACACTCAGAACATGAAAATCGTTTCACGCCTGTGTGAATGGTCTGATGTAGTGTTAGGTATTCCTTCTGTCTGAAGCTTTTTCCACACTCAGAACATGAAAATGGCTTCACACCTGTGTGGATGGTCTGGTGTCTTCTTAGTCTTGCTTTCACTGTGAAGCTTTTACTACACTCAGAACATGAAAATGGCTTCACACCTGTGTGGATGGTCTGGTGTCTTCTTAGTCTTGCTTTCACTGTGAAGCTTTTACCACACTCAAAACATGAAAATGACTTCACGCCTGTGTGGATGGTCTGGTGTCTTGTAAGTCTTGCTTTCACTGTGAAGCTTTTACTACACTCAGAACATGAAAATGGCTTCACACCTGTGTGAATTGTCTGGTGTTTTGTGAGTGCTGACTTGTCATTAAAGATTTTCCCACACTCAGAACATGAAAATGGCTTCACATCTGTGTGGATCCTCTGGTGTCTTGCGAGTCTCTTCTTTGCAGTGTAGCTTTTACCACATTCATTGCATGAAAATAGCTTTACTCCTGTATGGGTTCTCTGGTGTGCTGTAAGGTTTTCCATCTGACTGAAGCTTTTACCACACTCAGTACATGAAAATCGTTTCACTCCAGTGTGAATTCTCTGGTGTATTGTCAGTGTTGTCTTATCACGAAAGCCTTTACCACACTCAGTACATGTAAATGGTTTCATTCTAGTGTGGATACTCTGGTGTCTTGTCAGGCTTCCCTTCTGACTAAAGCTTTTACCACACTCAGCGCATGAAAATGATTTCACTCCCGTATGGATTATCAGGTGAATTTTGAGCTGTTGCTTAGTTCTGAAGCTTTTACCACACTCAGTACATGTAAATGGCTTCACTCCTGTATGAATTATTTGATGTCTTTTCAGTTCATTCTTTCCATAAAAGCTTTTACCACACTCAGTACATGTAAATGGTTTCACTCCTGTGTGAATTCTCTGGTGTATTGTGAGTGTTGTCTTATCACGAAAGCTTTTACCACACTCAGTACATGTAAATGGCTTCACTCCAGTGTGGATTCTTTGGTGTATTATGAGTCTTGCTTTTACAGTAAAGCTTTTACCACACTCAGTGCATGTAAATGGCTTTGTTCCTCCAAGGATTTTCTCCACCATTCTGTGGTTTCCTTTCCAAGAAGTGCTTTTACCACTGACAGCACAAGTATATAATCTCCCATTTTTCTCAATTTCCTGATATTCTGGGATATTTGCCATCCTGCAAATTATTTCTTCAGATTTCGTAGAAGTGGCTGATTCCTCACCAGTTTCAGCCTTTTTATGATCTGTGAATGGTTCCCCATCACTGAAGCTTTTCTCACATTCAGTATTTAAAACTGATCTCTCTCCTGGGTGAAATTTTGGTTTTCTTGTGAAGTTCTCGTCCTGGTTTATATTTTTTTTACAACCAGGATATGAAGATGTTCTCTTGTCAGTATTGGTTTTCTGGTATTTTGTAATGTTTCCTGTATTGATAAAGTTTTCCCCATCTTTGATACTTGTACACATTCTAGTTCCTTCATTATTTTTCTCAATTTGCACTAGCTTTTTCTTTTCACTCTCAGAACATGTAAAATGTGTCTCTTTTAAGCAGGTTTTCTGTTCTCCCTTTTGACTGGAGGTTTTCCCACAGTCCGTACATGTAGATGATCTCTCTTCAGTATCAGATCTCTGATGTGGTTTCAGAATTGAACGATCGCTGAGGAATATCTCACATACATCACATGAACATCTTTGATCTCTCATCTGGTCCGTCTGGTCTTCCTCTCTCTGTGTGATCTTGAGCAGAGCTGACTCTCCTGGTGAATACTTTTGATTTTGATTTTTTTCCTTCTCTCCCCAGTTCTCTTTCTCTCCTTCTGATAACATCTTTACTCCTTCAGGCTTCTCACTGAGCTTCCAGGGATTATTTTTAGGGTCGTCTTTTCCTAAATAAAAAAGAGCATTGTAGATTATTGTAGGACTAAAACCTTGAACAAGTTCAGTAATACAACACCCACCCACTGCTCAGAAAACATTTCCAATTTGAACAGTACCAGAGATGCAGAGAGAATGTGACATAGACATAAGAAAATCCATGTGAGCCCGGGCCAAGCTCCATCAAGTCCAGCATCCTGTATCCAACAGTGGCCCCTCTGGTCTCCACCACGCCATCCATATAGGCAGCCAAACATGATGGGCAGGATACGTGGTTATAACCAAGGCTCCACTTATAGCCAACAGTATTCATCGTCCCCTTCCCCTAAGTTGCACAGCACCCCCACTCCCAGTATGTGTCAATAAAATGATCTGATGTATTAAAATAGACCAATGTTGTTTATGACGTTGTCTTTGTTATATACACCTTCACTCCACAACGGCATATAATAAACTTCAAAGTGCCCACTTTCTAAGCAATCTTTTTTTCTGATAATACATTTCAAAGTGTCTCTATGGTCTTCAGTTCCAGCCAACCACCAGCCAAATTATTTGAAGGCTTCTTTCTTTTTCTGGCTTTTATTCATCATCAGACCTTAGTTTTTTTTAAGTGCTTTTTTAAGCTTTTCTTATACAACTTTAAAACTTATGTACTTAGCTTTAGCTATTTCTTCATTCTTTTTTTGAACCGCGGGAAGGATCTTAAGGTTCAACAAGTTTTGCCCAAAGGCTTTTTCAAAAACGGGTCCCCTTCAAATAAGAGGCAAGAGTTGGTAAACACATCCGTTTCATTATTCTAAACCTTTAAACTAATCCCTCAATATCCAATAGTCCGTGTCAAATTGGACAATGTAAATAATCTTCTCTGCTCTATTTTGTCGATTCCTTTCAGTATTTTGAAGGTCTCGATCATATCCCCACGCAGTCTCCTTTTCTCAAGGGAGAACAATCCTAGTGTTATAAGTCTGTCCTCGTATTCCAGTTTCTCCATATCCTTCACCAGTTTTGTTGCTCGTCTCTGCACCCTCTCTAACAGTTTTATATCCTTCTTTAGGTAGGGGGACCAATGTTGGACACAGTATTCCAAGTGTGGTCTGACCATTGCCCTATAAAGCGGCATTATAACTTTCTCTGATCTACTCGAGATTCCTTTCTTTATCATGCCCAACATTCTATTTGCCTTCTTTGCCGCTGCCGCGCATTGTGCCGACGGCTTCAGGGTCCTATCTATCAGTACACCCAGGTCCTTTTCTTGTTCATTCTTCCCCAGAGTTGCACCTGACATTGTATACTCGTATTCCTTATTTTTATTGCCTAAATGCATTACCTTGCATTTCTCCACATTGAACTTCATCTGCCATTTCTCCGCCCATGTTTCTAACCGACACAAGTCACTCTGGAGTTTCTCTCTATCCTCCTGCGATCTGATTGCCCGGCATAGTTTTGTATCGTCTGCAAACTTGATGATCTCACTGGATGTTCCTTCCTCCAGGTCATTGATATAAATATTAAAAAGGATCGGCCCAAGTACCGAGCCCTGGGGTACACCACTAGTCACTTTCTCCCAGTCGGAGAACTTCCCATTTATGCCCACTCTCTGCTTTCGGTTTTCCAGCCATTTGCCTATCCATCTTTGTATATCCCCCTCTATGCCATGGCTTTGTAGTTTCCTGAGAAGTCTTTCGTGTGGAACTTTGTCGAACGCTTTCTGGAAGTCCAAGTATATTATGTCCACCGGCTTCCCACTATCAATTTGCTCGTTCACGGTCTCGAAAAATTGGAGTAAATTAGTCAAACATGATTTCCCTTTCCTGAATCCATGTTGACTGGGTTTCATCAAGTCGTATGCGTCCAAGTGCCGGACTATGCTATCCTTGATCAGTGCTTCAACCATCTTGCCAGGGACAGACGTAAGACTAACAGGTCTATAGTTGTCCGGTTCCCCTCTCGATCCTTTTTTGAAAATTGGGGTGACGTTCGCTATCCTCCAGTCGTCCGGTATCTGTCCAGTTCTGATTGTCAGGTTTGCAAGTTTTTGCAATAAATCTCCGATTTCAAACTTCAATTCCTTTAAGACTCTCGGATGAATCCCATCCGGTCCAGGGGATTTGTCACTTTTAAGTTTGTCGATCTGATAGTATATCTGGTCTAAGTCCACTTCAACTGTGGTGAGGCTGTCTTCTATTTCTCCTGCAAACACTTTCTCCGCTTCAGGTATTGTTGAGGTGTCCTCCTTCGTAAAGACGGACGCAAAGAAGGAATTTAGTTTGTCTGCGATTTGTTTATCTTCCTTGATGTACCCTTTTCTTCCCTGGTCGTCCAGGGGTCCCACTGCCTCTTTTGCAGGTTTTTTCCCTTTCACGTATCTAAAGAAGGGCTTGAAGTTTTTGGCCTCCTGGGCTATTTTTTCCTCATATTCCTGTTTTGCATCCCTCACCGCCTTGTGACATTTCTTCTGATCATCTTTATGTTTGTTCCAGGCTTCGGTTGTCTTTATGCATTTCCATTTTTTGAAAGAGTCCTTCTTTTCTTTTATGGCTTCCTTCACCTGTATGGTAAGCCATGCCGGTTCTCTTTTGCTCTTTGTTCTCCGATCTTTGGAAATCCTCGGAATGTAGAGATCTTGTGCTTCTGTGATAGTATTTTTCAGTAGGGTCCATGCCTGATCAACCGTTTCAAGTTTGTCCACCATCTTCTCGAGTCGTTTTTCTACCATGGCTCTCATGCGATCGTATTTACCCTTTTTAAAGTTTAAGGTGGTGGTTAAGGTTTTGGCATGTTTCCCTTTCCCGATGTCAAGTTTAAAGTTGATTACATTGTGATCACTCGTTCCCAGTGGAACTATGACTTCCACTTCTGTTATCGGTCCCGTGAGGCCATTTAGGACCAAGTCCAAGGTGGCGTTGCCTCTTGTCGGCTCTTTTACCATTTGTTCCAGGAAGCAATCCCCTAGCACCTCCAGGAACTTGGCTTCCTTGCCGCAGTTGGAGGTTGCTAGTTTCCAGTCTATCCCTGGGAAATTGAAGTCTCCCAATATAATTACATTGCCTGTCTTGCATTCTTGTTTGATTTCCTCCATCATTTCTGAGTCAGTTTCCTCCGCCTGTCCTGGTGGACGATAGTAAAGGCCAATTTTCATATCTGCGCCATATTGACCAGGAATTTTGATCCAGAGTGATTCAAGCTTCTCTTTCATTTCTGTTGTAACCATTTCAACAGAATCTATTCCCTCCTTAACATATAGAGCAATACCTCCACCTTTCTGCCCTACTCGGGCAGGAGCAGCTTTGATCTAACCCTGAGGAGTGAGGGCTTTTTGCATTGTGGAGTTTTCCAAATTACCTCACTTTCCGTCTTCTACATTCTGATATTTTTGGGGCCCCCAGGGGCATCTTTGTATGACTTGAATTAAGTGCCGGCCTTCCGGACACCACATAGGAATTTGGATGTTTGGTAGCGCTGTTACCTCCCCTGAATTGGCCGCATTGAAGATGTTAAGAAGTTGATTCTGCCCCAGTTGCTTTTCTCTTTCAGGGGAAAAGTCACAAACGACCTTCAGTATCTCAGCCCCTGTGTCTGCTGAGAATGCAAATAATGCAATCCTTACCTAGAGACATCAGGATCTCATAGTTCTCCTTCATCACCTCCTTGTAAAGCTCCTTCTGCTCTTCATCTAAATACTCCCACTCCTCCTGGGAGAAGAAGATAAAGATGTCTTCAAACATGACCTGCATCTGAAATACAAACCAGAAACTCATTCAGGGACACGGGGAAACACTCTGAACGTATTAGATTTCAGCTGGATGTACTCTTCTGATATGTGACCGCCCTCATGCCTTTGCTTTGG
The DNA here is from genome assembly GCF_902459505.1 of Geotrypetes seraphini. NCBI lineage: Eukaryota > Metazoa > Chordata > Amphibia > Gymnophiona > Dermophiidae > Geotrypetes > Geotrypetes seraphini. Next base: position 523,242,239 of record NC_047085.1, read on the forward strand.
CATTGTAACTGTACAGTTTTGTTTTTTTTAATTCTGTTTTGTTTGTAGGTTTTTTTTGTTCGAATTTGAGAGATCCCTCGGGGGACCCCTCTGCGGAGGCCCTGCATACAGGACTAAAGGACAAGGGCCCTAGTAGAGAAAACAGGCCAAGCATAAAATGGACTCTAGCACAAAATGGATTCTATCCTATATAATAAAACCCTAGAGCGCGCTTGCACTCTTGAAAAATCGTGATCCCTGGCGCTGTGTTTTCTGATCCGTGGCCGCGTTCCATTTTAGAACGCGGCCAGGGATCACTCTGGCCACTCCCCTCCTCACTCACCAACCGGAAGCAAGCACCTCACCTCCCGCCCTCGCTCACCACTGCTGCTGCCGCTGATCCTTCTCTTTGGGGCAGCCTGCGATCATGGCCGGCTTTGGCGGGCCTCGCAGGCCGCTTTCCGGCCTCGGTGGCACATTCCCTTTGACGCACGGGATCGCGTCGGAAGGGAGTGTGCTTCCGGGTTGGGGAGCGGCCTGTGAGGTTCACTGGGGCCGGCCACCACGATCGCGGCCTGGAGCAGGCCAGAAGACGCCGGGATGCAGGGAGGGTAAGCAGGGGAATCAATACAGGGGGCTAGAGGGAAAGGGGGCTGCTTTGGGGGAGGGGTGTGCTGGGGGGAGACAGAAGGGGCCATGGAGACATAGGGAGAGGGAAAGGGGACTGCTTTGGGGGGGAGGTGTGCTTAGGGCAAACAGCTTTGCTCTGGGGGGAAGACAGAAGAGGGCCATGGAGAGACAGTTAGGGAGAGGGAAAGGGGGCTGCTTTGGGGGAGGGGTGTGCTGAGGGGAGACAGAAGGGGCCATGGAGAGAGAGGGAGAGGGAAAGGGGGATGCTTTGGGGGAGGGGTATGCTGGGGGAGACAGATGGGGCCATGGAGACATAGGGAGAGGGAAAGGGAAAGGGGGCTGCTTTGGGGGGAGGTGTGCTGGGGACAGACAGTTTTGCACTGGGGGGAAGACAGAAGGGGCCATGGAGAGACAGTTAGGGAGAGGGAAAGGGGGCTGCTTTTGGGGGTAGGGGTGTGCTTAGGGCAAACAGCTTTGCTCTGGGGGGAAGACAGAAGAGGGCCATGGAGAGACAGTTAGGGAGAGGGAAAGGGGTATGCTTTGGGGGGAGGGGTGTGCTGGAAGCAGACAGCTTTGCTCGGGGGGGGGGGGGGGGAAGAGACAGAAGGACACAGACAGCAGCCAAGGAGAGAGAGATAAAGAAACACAGACAGACAGACACACATATATTCTAGCACCCGTTAATTTAACGGGCTTAACGACTAGTGATTCTATAAAACTTTATCTCTGACCACAGCTGTTTGCTGACAACTTCTAAGAAGCTGAGAACATCTAAGCAGTTACATTGAAATTTCCTAACAGCAGTGCTGCTCATAGATAAGCACTGAAAAGCAGAACTTATACTATGGAAAGTCAGTCACAGGGCAGTGACTTGGAAATAATTGAAATATCCTGAGCACACAGCACAGAACAGGTTTCCTATGGGGCCCTCCCCCCCCACCTTTAAAACAGTATTCTTGGCAGTCTGGTGAACACTCTGACCCTCTCAGAAAATCCTTGCTGGTCTTGCGGACCATCTCTGTCCCCTCACAAGAGGCCCTGCTGGACTAGTAGACCCCGACCATACTCCTCCCAAAAACCCACAGACAAAGCCCTGCTGGCCAGGCCAGACCCCTTCCCCCCCTCCCTGAAATCCACCCTGACTGACTAGCAGTAGTAGTGGCCCACCCTCCCTCTCATCCCTGACATACATGCTAGGCATCAGGGAGGGAAATATGCCTACTCCATCCTAGGTGACATCATCAAAATGTCCCACTCTTTCATCCTCTCACTCCTCACTTCTCACCTAGCAAGCACTTGCCCTCCCAAAACACTACCCGACGTATCCCATTCATTGTCCCTCAGGCCCTTCCTTTTCTGATGCTCTACACAACTGGAGGAGCAAAATGAGAGCTGCTGTATGCCAGATCCTGCTCCTCTGTTGTGCTGACTTGGCTACAAATACTACTTCTCATTTCTACAGCAGGTACTTTCTCTGTCCCTAGGGGGTTCCCAATCTAAGTTTTTCTATCTGGGACAATGGAGGGTTAAGTGAGTTGGCCAGGATCAAGGGGAAATGCTCCCAGGAGTAAGATTATGCACAATATGTGCGGAAAGGAAGGGGAGGGAAGAAGGAGAATATGGAGAAATGCCAGGAAGCAGAAAGCCTTTCTTTCTTTCTCTCTCCCTGGCCCTCCTCTTTCGGCCTTTCTTTCTGTCTCTCCCTGGGCCACTTTTTATTTCTGCCTTTCTTTCTCTCTCCCCCTGGCCCCCTCTTTATTTCTGCCTTTCTTTCTCTCCCCCGGTCCCCCTCTTTATTTCTGCCTTTCTTTCTCTCTCCCCCTAGCCCCCACAAAGCCATTGTGCCGATTTCTCCACTTCCACAATTCTTTCCCTACCCCCACCCCCAAGCCAGCAGCTGATTTTTCCCTGCTCCTTCCCCGAGCCAGGCCCGACGCGTACAAGCGCCGGTCTCACAAGAATACACCTCCGGCGTCAATTCTAATGTCGGGGAGGAAGTTCCAGGCCAGCCAGGCAGCAGTTGGCTGGCCCAGAACTTCCGCTCCAACGTTAGACGCCAGAGGCAGTGGCGTACCTAGGGTATGTGGCACCCAGGGCCCATCATTTTTTGACACCCCCCCACCCATCCCCCATGTAAAAAATATTTTTTGTAATAACCATGAAACGGTATAAATGGTCAGAATAGAAACAAGGAGTGAAAATATTCTTTTATTGAACCTCATATATGTAATCATTATTCCAAACATAACATAACATAAATTATGTCTGAATTGTCATGACATGAGAAGTACATATGGAGTAGTTGTAGGTGATACTTGGGACAGTTCTGATTGTGTTAGTTCGGTTTTATGTGTTTTTTGAATAGAAGAGTTTTTATTTCTTTTTTGAAGGTTTTGCAGTCTGTGGTCGATGTCAATTGGTTGTAGGGTTGGGGGTCGAGTGTTGCAGCTCGATTGGCTAGGAGGTTGTCGAACAGTTTTTTTCTTTTGACGTTTTTGGTTGGAGGGTGTGTGAATTGGTGCATGAGTTCTCCTATGTCTGGTTGAGGTGGATTTAATTATTTAGCTGAAGAAATTAGTTACCCCCCCCCCCCCCATTCCACACACATTAATTTTCTTCCATTTTTGTTCCCATTATAAAAAACACTGATAAGTTCCCAGAAAAAAAATACATTAAAATAAGAAGTGAAAACAAAGGCCCCTACAGATGAGAACATAACATAAGAATAGCCTAATTGGGTCAGACCAATGGTCCATCATGCCCAGTAGCCCATTCTCATGGTAGCCAATCCAGGTCACTAGTACCTGGTCAAAACCCAAAGAGTAGCAACATTCTATGCTACCGATCCAGGGCAAGCAGACACTTCCCCATGTCTTAATAACAGACTATGGACTTTTCCTCCAGGAATTTGTCCAAATCTTTCTTAAAACCAGCTAAGCTATCTGCTTTTACCATAACTTCTGGCCACTTCATTTTTAAGCTTAGATCTTTCCTTCCAAACAGAGACCTTGCTAGATGTCAAATACAGCACAAGGGAACTTCACACGGACTTAGCTGTGCAGGAAATGTGAATCTCCTCATACACCCGCCCCTGATTTTCCACGGATGCCCCCTTGTTGCCGTGGGACCCTTGAAAAAGAAGATATATTCTTCTACCTCGATGTGGCCCGTGAGATACTTGAATATATCGATCATGTCACCCCTCTCTCTGCGTTCCTCGAGTGAGTACAGCTGCAACTTATCCAGCCGTTCCTTGTACGGGAGATCCTTGAGTCCCGAGACCATCCCGGTGGCCATTCTCTGGACCGACTCCAGTCTCAGCACATCCTTATGGTAATGCGGCCTCCAGAATTGCACACAGTATTCCAGGTGGGGCCTCACCATGGATCTATACAATGGCATAATGACTTCAGACTTACAGCTGACGAAACTCCTGCGTATGCAACCTAGGATTTGCCTTGCCTTGGATGAAGCTTGCTCCACTTGATTGGCAGTCTTCATGTTCTCACTGACGATCACCCCTAAGTCTCGTTCTGCTTCAGTTCTTGTTAGGATCTCGCCATTAAGGGTGTAAGTCTTGCATGGATTTTGGCTGCCCAGGTGCATGACTTTGCATTTTTTGGCATTGAAGCTGAGTTGCCAGGACCTAGACCAGCGCTCCAGTAGGAGTAGGTCGTGCATCATGTTGTCGGACATTGAATTTATGTCTGTTGTGCTTTTGCCCACTACATTGCTTAGTTTGGCGTCAACGGCGAATAATGTTATTTTACCTCGCAACCTCTGCTAGCTACCATTTTATTATTTTGTTTTGCCTGCTTGGATTTGGTTGGGGAGCGTTTTACTTGCCAACTGAGTTGGAAATTACATAAATGGTGGTCTGACCATAGAGATTCAGTCCAAGTGGCTTGTTTCCAGTAAATCTTGGGATTGAGTTGTTCTTTGGAGGAAAAGGAAACTAAATCTAGCTGATGGCCTTTTTGGTGGGTCTTTTCAGGGGCTGGCATGAAAAAGTCTAAAGAAGAAATAAAGGATAGTAAATGTTTACGGTCACCCTGCTCTAGATGAATGTTACATAAGTTCCTGCTGGACCAGAACATACGAAGGTAAGGCTAGATTCAGGGCACTGGTTTTTGACCTAAGGGCCACCGCGTGAGCGGACTGCTGGGCACGATAGACCACTGGTCTGACCCAGCAGCGGCAAATCTTATCTTCTTATACAGTGGATGATTAGAGACTGCTTTTGCGTGCAAGTTGACGGGACGGCCTGGCATGACTGTGTTTGCCTGGGATATAAGTGATAATGAAAAACTGACACCAGTTACAATTGTAATCAGTTTTATGTTAACTTACTGTTGCAATACAATTAAGAATATAAGAAGTTGCCTCCGCTGGGTCAGACCGCTCCCGCCGCGGCCCATCAGATCCATGACCTGTAAGTGATCCTTTGACTAAAACCTTTCAATTCCCATTTTTCTTCTATCTATCTATCTATATATCTATCAGAATACAGCCGTAAAATTAATTTATAATGCAAAAAAGTTCGACCATGTTTCCCCTCTCTTAAAAGATGCGCATTGGTTACCTATTGGTCATAGGATCATGTTTAAAATATTGTTCCTTATTTTTAAGACATTAGCATCTAATGAACCACAGTTCATTTCCAAATTACTGATTCCTTATAAACCAAAACGCTCTCTGCGATCATCTGAACAAAATCTCCTCTTGGTACCGTCATTAAAGATTATTGGGACCAGAAGATCAGATATTTTTACAGTTATGGGCCCTCAATGGTGGAATACGCTGCCTCAGTATATTCGATCTGAACAAGATATTGGAAAATTTATAACCCTTTTAAAGACCTATTTATTTAAAGATGCCTATGATTTTTAAAATTAGTTTTTTCTTTTAACTAATTTAAAATTTACTTTACATGGTGCTTTGGTTTTATAATTCCCTTCCTTTTGTTTTTTCCTTTTTCAACCAAACCCAAATATTGTAACTTTTATCCCTACTCCTCAAACTCATGTATGTATTGTTTTAAATTTGAAATTTGTATTTGTTTTGTAAGTTTCTTCTATCTAAATTGTAATATGAACATCGCCTAGAATTTGTAATAGGCGATTCATCAAAAATTAAATAAACTTGAAACTTTCATGGTCCTATCTCTACCTCTATCTATATCCCTCAATCCCCGTATCCTTCAGGAACTTGTCCAATCCCTCTTTGAATCCCCTTAATGTACTCTGTCCTATCACATCCTCCGGAAGTGCATTCCAGGTGTCCACCACCCTCTGAGTGAAGAAAGATTTCCTAGCATTGGTTCTAAACCTGTCCCCTTTCAATTTCTCCGAGTGCCTCCTGTAAGGATTGATAGTGGCCCCACAATGTTAGGCGCCCTTACAAACGTCAGGTCCCAGGTTCAATTCCCTCACCGAAGATTCACCAGGAATAGAATCAAATGAGAAGCACAGCCAGAGGTGATTGCATAAAGAATATATTATAGAAATAGGCTTACAGAAAAGTAAGATTCATAAAAGTTAAAAGTTACAATTACAGAGACTGCTTCTGTGTTCTTGTGAATGAGAGCGAACACACAAAGAAAGAGAGAGAAAGGGGGTGGGGAGGGCGATGCCCCAAGCTAGCAAGGGAGACCAGAGCCAAGCTTCGGGTTCCAGAGATAAAGAGAAGGATAGACAGAGAAAGAGATAGATCCTTGTGTGTTGCAGAGAGGAGGCTTTTCTAGCTTGGAATCTTATTCTGAACTAGTCTTTAAGCCCGTTACATTAACCGGTGCTAGAGATTCCTCGGCTTCCTACCCTCTCTTTCCCCTTCCCGTCCCGTCAACCCCCTTGTTTCCCTTTGCACAGTCTCCCTGCTTCATCCGCTCCTTCTCCTGCGCGGGCCACCGGAGCAGAGAGGACTGGGCAGAGGGGGCTGCCAGCCGGGGCCGGCGGAGAGGAGCTAGGCGGCTGGAGGAGTAGCAGCAGCCGCTGCTGATTGCAGCCTCCGTCCCGCCTTCGCCTCCCTGGATTTGCTAGAGCGGCCTGCAAGGTTCGCTACAGTGGCTGGCGAACCTCAGCAGGCCGCTTTGAAGAGGACCGGCAGTGGGAGGGAGGAGTCGCTGGTACACGCGCTAGCGCAGGCGCCGTGAGCACTGGCACAAAAGCACAGCTCACGCCACCAGGACTCACGGATTTTCGACAGCGCATGTGCACTTAGCCTTTTATTATTATGGACATGAGAATGAGCTAGAAGAGTCTGGGGAGTGGAGGGAAAAGAAAGTGAGATTGTCCTAAAGCAGGAGGAGAATGAGGAAGAAGAGCCTGGGGAGTGGAGGGAGCAGTGCCAGGAAGCAGAAAGTGAGATTTTCCTAAAGCAGGAGGAGAATGAGGAAGAAGAGTCTGGGGAGTGGAGGAAGCAGAAAGTGAGATTTTCCTAAAGCAGGAGGAGAATGAGGAAGAAGAGCCTGGGGAGTGGAGGGAGCAGTGCCTGGGGAGTGGAGGGAGCAGTGCCAGGAAGCAGAAAGTGAGATTGTCCTAAAGCAGGAGGAGAATGAGGAAGAAGAGTCTGGGGAGTGGAGGGAGAAGTGCCAGGAAGCAGAAAATGAGACTGTCCTAAGACAGGAGGTGAATGAGGAAGAAGAGTCTGGGGAGTGGAGGGAAAAGAAAGTGAGATTGTCCTAAAGCAGAAGGAGAATAAGGAAGAAGAGTCTGGGGAGTGGAGGGAAAAGAAAGTGAGATTGTCCTAAAGCAGGAGGAGAATGAGGAAGAAGAGCCTGGGGAGTGGAGGGAGCAGAGCCAGGAAGCAGAAAGTGAGATTGTGCTAAAGCAGGAGGAGAATGAGGAAGAAGAGCCTGGGGAGTGGAGGGAGCAGTGCCAGGAAGCAGAAAGTGAGATTGTGCTAAAGCAGGAGGAGAATGAGGAAGAATAGTCTGGGGAGTGGAGGGAGAAGTGCCAGGAAGCAGAAAATGAGACTGTCCTAAGACAGGAGGTGAATGAGGAAGAAGAGTCTGGGGAGTGGAGGGAAAAGAAAGTGAGATTGTCCTAAAGCAGGAGGAGAATGAGGAAGAAGAGCCTGGGGAGTGGATTGAGCAGAGCCAGGAAGCAGAAAGTGAGATTTTCCTAAAGCAGGAGGAGAATGAGGAAGAAGAGCCTGGGGAGTGGAGGGAGCAGAGCCAGGAAGCAGAAAGTGAGATTGTGCTAAAGCAGGAGGAGAATGAGGAAGAATAGTCTGGGGAGTGGAGGGAGAAGTGCCAGGAAGCAGAAAATGAGACTGTCCTAAGACAGGAGGTGAATGAGGAAGAAGAGTCTGGGGAGAGGAGGGAAAAGAAAGTGAGATTGTCCTAAAGCAGGAGGAGAATGAGGAAGAAGAGCCTGGGGAGTGGAGGGAGCAGTGCCAGGAAGCAGAAAGTGAGACTGTCCTAAAGCAGGAGGAGAATGAGGAAGAAGAGCCTGGGGAGTGGCTCCTTTCTTCTTTCCACCTCCTGCCTCTCTCCTACCTGCTGAGTCATCCTGCTGTTCTAGTCCTGGTTCTCTTCCTCTGGGCTGTTGAAGTCGTTTAAGAATTTCTCTTAATGGCCTGAGGAAGGAGACTTAAGGGTGAAGTGAAACTCCTCCCCCTTTGCCCGGGAACATTCTGGCAACTGGCCACTTAGAATGTGCCCATCAGTGTCCGAGGGGCGGACCTTGTGCTTCTCTCCCCTCCTCAGAGTTCTTGTGACCAATTATTGTTAGGAGGGTGGGACCCTGTCTTCCCTTCCTCCTTTAGGAGACTTTTGACCAATCAGTGCAAGGGGTGGAGTCTGGGACAGTGATTGGGCCTCTATCACTCTTTCCTGCTCTTTCCTGTGGATCATAGAGCCAATTGGAGTCCATGAGAGCAGAGAGAGAGGAAGCCCCCAACTCTCTCTTTATCTAAGATAGAAGTCTCTGCTGCCCCCTCTGGCCGGATGTTTGGGCTCAGGAGTCAGATACTATTGCACAGAAAACACCTTTTAGCTGGGCAACAGGATATTAAGAGCAATGAGTGAGAGAGTGAGTGAGTGAGTGTAAGGTGGAGAGTGCATGAGCCTTCCTTACTCCTGGGGGAAATTTCTGAACATTCTGTGCCCAGTGGTTCAAAATTCTCCTTTGATTGTTGGACGTGTTTTTGCACCAAATTAGCCCTTCCTAAAGCCTGAAATTCCTTCCTGCTTTTTCCTCAGGCTCCGGCCTCCCCAGCTCACTCCAGCTGCACTTCTCTTTCCTTCAAAATGCCTTATCGCGCTTCAGGCACTACAGTGGAGCAGTAAGGGGGAGGGGCGGTCTGCCCCGGATGCCTTCTTGGCTTCCCCCCCCCACACACACACGTGCATGCCGCTTCCCTTTCCCCATACCTCTGTAACGTTCCTGGCGTAAGCAGCAACCTGCAACCTGCTGCCGTGCCTGTGATGGCTTTGGTGGTCTCTCTGACGTCATGCTAGGTGCAGGTCCCAGAAGTGACATCAGAGAGTGCGCCAAAGCTGACACTGTAAGTAAGTTAGTGGCTACTCAAGCCAAAGATAAAAAAGGTACAGGAGAAGGGGGTGGAGAAGAGGAGGGTTACTGGCGCCCCAAGGAAGATGACACCCGGGGCAGACTGCCCTCCTCACTACACCACTGCCTGTGACATCACTTCCTGTGGCCCACGCCTAGGAAGTGACATCAGAGGAAGAGCCAAGCAATATACATTATTGAGACAAGCTAAGCAACAAACGGGGGATATTTCTCGCATATTACTCAACAAAGAACATAGATTTATATTTAAATGGCAGACATTGACCCCTCTGGGACATAATTTAGATTTTGATTGGTTTCAGCTGTAGGGTTTCCTTTTTGCTATTTTTGATGTCAGTCTGCAGGGCTCCCCTTAGTTAGGATAAGGTATGCGCATGCATTGGTTTCATTCTTGCTTACGCCGTTGGCTTCTTTTAATTGCTGCTTTGGCCTTTCCCTCCTTTTTTCCCCTTGTTGTGGTTTGGTAGCGCTGTAGTGGGTTCCTCCCCTTTTTTAGAATGCGCCTGCTGCTTGTTCGTGGGACTCGCGATAACTGATGACATCCATTCAGGAAGAGGGTCGGGCAAGGCTGGAGCACAAAAAGATCGTGAGATTGGAGGAGGCAGCCGGCAACTATCCAGTGAGGGAGGGATTTAAGGGGGATTTAAAAAGGTACGGGGAGGGAGGGATGATTTAAAAAGGTACAGCTACTCTAGTAACACCGCGGCTAATAAAATGGGGCGGCTTATCTAACATTTTTAAACCATAAATCAGCATTTACGGCAGCCTATCAAGTGGGGCAGCTTATCTTTTGGGAAATACGGTAATTGTTAGAAAGACATCTGCTTTGTAACATGAAATAAGTTATTTGGTAATATGATGGGTCTTTTTTGTATAAATCTTTTTATTATAAGTTAAGAAATTAGTAAAACTTTTGCTTTTTCATAAATGTATCTTGGTAAAATGACTGAATAGGAAGAAGTTTTATTGCTTTACATAGAAACATGACGGCAGATAAAGGCCAAATTGCCCATCCAGTCTGCCCATCCGCAGTATCCATTATCTCTCTCTCCGAGAGACCCTACGTGCCTATCCCAGGCCCTCTTGAATTCAGACACAGTCTCTGTCTCCACCACCTCTTCCGGGAGAATGTTCCACGCATCTACCACCCTTTCTGTAAAAAAATATTTCCTCAGATTCCTCATGATCATTTACATTACGTAGGTATTTAAACATCTCTATTATATCTCCCCTCTCCCACCTTTCGTCCAAAGTATACAGATTGAGATCTTTCAGTCTATCCCCATACGCCTTATGATGAAGACCACATACCATTTTAGTAGCCTTCCTCTGGACCGACTCCATCCTTTTTATATCTTTTTGAAGAATTGTATACAATATTCTAAATGAGGTCTCACCAGAGTCTTCAACCAACCTCACTATACTCATGTCACCCCTCTCCTTAAGTCACTTCATTGGCTTCCTATTGATCACCCTCTGTCTTCTCCCCACCTTAAACCCCCTCTCTCCTCTCTCCCCTGCCTATCTTCTCCCTAAATTTCAATATAGTCCTCTCCTAGTCCTTACACTGACAAACTGTATCTAAACTCATAGAACTGTTCTTAAACTAAACTACTTATATGTAAAGTCTACTCTTAATTTGCTTATTCTCCCTTTATTTAAATTACATCACATTCTTATAGTCCAAACATTTAAACCTGTTGTACTTCTTATATGTCAAATTACTCTCCATTGTGTATGTTCACTTGTAGACCGTTCTGAGCTACTGGGAGGACGGGATAAAAATCTAAATAAATAAAATAAAAATAAAATAAAATAAATAAAATATTGGCCATCGCATATGGCTCAAGATCTTATTGCTAACCTACAAGTGTTTTCATTCTGCTGCCCCTCAATATCTCTCTCTTCTCTCTCCTTATACACCTCCCAGAGAACTCCATTCCTCAAATAAGCTACTCTTAGCTGTACCCTTTTCCTCCACTTCTATGCCTTAGAACGTAAAAACATTCCGGATCAGATCCTGGGCCCATCAAGTCCGGTGATCCACACACGCGGAGGCCCCACCAGATGTACCCTGGCATAGTTTTAGTCCCCATATCACTGTATGCTTCTCAAGGGAGATGTGCATCTAATTTACCCTTACCCGTATCACTCTATGCCACTCTTAAGGAGATGTGCATCTAGTTTACCCTTAAATCCTAGAACAGTGGATTCTGCAATTACTTCCTCTGGGAGAGCATTCCAGGTGTCCACCACTCGCTGCGTGAAACAGAACTTCCTGATATTCATCCTGGACCTGTCCCCCCTCAGCTTCCGTCTATGTCCTCTTGTCTGTGTCACATTGGACATTGTAAAAAACTGCTTTCCCTTGAATTGATGGTGGTAAGTATATTGTACAGAATATCAGGGGGACATAACTAATATGGCCCCCATAACCCATATATTTATTAGATACACTTTTAGTTAGGGCTCTGAAAGACACTAATATTATAGCTGAATAATAGAAATCCTTCACACACAGCAAAGTATAAACAACAGAATTCGCAGAGTCCATATTTTTCCTTCCTAGAGCAAAATATTATGGTGTAATGTCTGAAACTAGCTCAGTAGATTTCAGACCTCCTCTTCACCAAATCAAATAGATTTTTTTTTTTTTTTAACAAAGCTCTATCTAATAATGGGTATTGTATTATTGCAGGGGATTTCCTTGATACAGCCCGTTTGGGGCGAAACGTAGCTCTATGTCGGAGTGCCTACCCCCACCCGCGTAGATGAAGATGAGTATTTGTATTTATACTAATTTATTTAAAATATTTTAAAAAGTATTTAAAAAGTATTAGAGGCCATTGACAACTATGGGTGCCAATAGTCTGTATGATCTAAAAGTTTAGTGGCATACAGATGGTACCGCTGAGGTCTGTTAGCCTAAGAACTCTGAAGTTGTTTAATGCTTGGAGCCATAACATAGCAGGTCCCTGCAAATCAGCTAAACGTCACGCTGATGATGTTTAGCAAAGGAAAGAGTTTCGGGAAAACATATTGTCTCTTCCAGTAGTTGTTCAGACAGGTTAATGAGAATAATATGTCTGTGCATGAGAACATACGGCCTCTTTTTCAAAACTGCGCTAACGGCCCCGAAGCCCATAGAGATTTAAAGGGCTTCGGGGCTGTTGCCGTGTGGCTTTGTAAAAGAGGCCGGTAGTTTTCTTCCACTTACATAGTTAGGGCAAATATTGATAAGCTGGGAGTTATAGATAATCATCTGTAAACGAGATATTTGCAATAGATAGCAGTGATGAGACAATAGCATGTGATGAATTAAGTCATTGTTAATAAGGAATGAAGTAACCAATAGAATATTGCAATTTGTAAATGGATTGTAATTGGACGATGCACCAACTATGTATGTTTAATAATGAATTAATTAATGCTGTCAATAAAATAGCCAGTCACCTGTCTCATTATTTTGGGGATGCAGAAACGCTTCTCAAAGCTTTGACTACCTAAACTTTTGTGTGGATTTCTTTCTCTGATCTTTCCAGAAATAGACTAAAGAACTGAGGAGGCAGGTAGATAGCCTGAGTAGATGGTTAGTTCAACCAGAGTTTGTCCGTCAAGCCCCTTCCCTTGTTTAAAAGCAGACTGAAAACCCACCTTTTGGTTCAAGCCAATTCCCAAAGAAAAGCAGGACTACAAGTCCCAGCATGCACCAGGCAAACTCTGATCTGCACATGTGGATCCAGTTGGCAGCCTCAGGTCTGGCAAATCTGAGCCCACCTATTACAACCCCATGCACGTTTCATTGTCTCTTATACTTGTTTAAAACAGCCCCAGCCTTCCCTTTTCATAAAACAAATCTATAAAGGCAAAAAGAATCTGCAGCCATTCTGACCCTGACTCCGCCCCCTTCCATTGATTGGTTAATAGGACCTTTGTGAGAAATGACAGACCAAAAAGCAACCGGTCTAAAACCGATTGGTCACAAGACTCCCGAGGGCGGGAAAGGAAGGCACTCCTTGCTTTCTGATTGGATAAAATGCTCCTGCATGAGAGAGAAGTGGGTAGGACGCTACAAACGTTAGTCAACAACGGAAGGTCTCGAGAATGAGTCAGAGAGCAGAAGCAAAGGGGCGGAGCTTCAGCTCTTCCTGCACTGATTGGTCAGATTCCTAGGAGAGACGAGGACGACAATTGCACTGGATTCTTAGCTGCTTTTTCCTCCATTTTGTTCTCTCCCTTCATTAAGAGACTCTGATTTCCAAAGACAACCCCAGCAGCCCTTACAGAGAGGGAAGCAGGGCTGGAACCAGTGCTGGGCAGGACAGGAGGAAGAGGCCAGAAGGTAGGACAGAGACTGGCAGGAGGGAAGAAGGAAGAACAAGGAGGGAGCCTCACCCTGCTCCCTCTACCCCCCCAGGAACTGCTCCCTCCAACCCCAGGCTCTTCATTCTCACCCTGCCCCCTCCCCTCCCCAGGCACTGCTCCCTCCACTCCCCAGGCTCTTCATCCTCACCCTGCCCCCTCCCATCCCCAGGTACTGCTCCCTCCCCTCCCCAGGCTCTTCATTCTCACCCTGCCCCCTCCCATCCCCAGGCACTGCTCCCTCCCCTCTCCAGGCTCTTCATTCTCACCCTGCCCCCTCCCATCCCCAGGCACTGCTCCCTCCCCTCCCCAGGCTCTTCATTCTCACCCTGCCCCCTCCCCTCCCCAGGCACTGCTCCCTCCCCACCCCAGGCTCTTCATTCTCACCCTGCCCCCTCCCATCCCCAGGCACTGCTCCCTCCCCTCCCCAGGCTCTTCTTTCTCACCCTGCTCCCTCCCATCCCCAGGCACTGCTCCCTCCCCTCCCCTCCCCAGGCTCTTCTTTCTCACCCTGCCCCCTCCCATCCCCAGGCACTGCTCCCTCCCCTCCCCAGGCTCTTCATTCTCACCCTGCCCCCTCCCATCCCCAGGCACTGTTCCCTCCCCTGCCCAGGTTCTTCATTCTCACCCTGCCCCCTCCCATCCCCAGGCACTGCTCCCTCCCCTCCCCAGGCTCTTCATTCTCACCCTGCCCCCTCCCATCCCCAGGCACTTCATTCTCACCCTGCTCCCTCCCCTCCCCAGGCTCTTCTTCCTCACTCTGCTCCCTCCACTCCCCAAGCTCTTCATTCTCACCCTGCCCCCTCCCCTCGCCAGGCACTGCTCCCTCCACTCCCCAGGCTCTTCTTCCTCACCCTGTTCCCTCCCCTCCCCAGTCTCTTCATCCTCAACCTGCTCCCTCCCCTCCCCAGGCTCTTCATTCTCACCCTGCCCCCTCCCATCCCCAGGCACTGCTCCCTCCCTTCCCCAGGCTCTTCTTTCTCACCCTGCCCCCTCCCATCCCCAGGCACTGCTCCCTCCCCTCTCCAGGCTCTTCATTCTCACCCTGCCCCCTCCCATCCCCAGGCACTGCTCCCTCCCCTCCCCAGGCTCTTCATTCTCACCCTGCCCCCTCCCATCCCCAGGCACTGCTCCCTCCCCACCCCAGGCTCTTCATTCTCACCCTGCCCCCTCCCATCCCCAGGCACTGCTCCCTCCCCTCCCCAGGCTCTTCTTTCTCACCCTGCTCCCTCCCATCCCCAGGTACTGCTCCCTCCCCTCCCCTCCCCAGGCTCTTCTTTCTCACCCTGCCCCCTCCCATCCCCAGGCACTGCTCCCTCCCCTCCCCAGGCTCTTCATTCTCACCCTGCCCCCTCCCATCCCCAGGCACTGTTCCCTCCCCTGCCCAGGTTCTTCATTCTCACCCTGCCCCCTCCCATCCCCAGGCACTGCTCCCTCCCCTCCCCAGGCTCTTCATTCTCACCCTGCCCCCTCCCATCCCCAGGCACTTCATTCTCACCCTGCTCCCTCCCCTCCCCAGGCTCTTCTTCCTCACTCTGCTCCCTCCACTCCCCAAGCTCTTCATTCTCACCCTGCCCCCTCCCCTCCCCAGGCACTGCTCCCTCCCCTCCCCAGGCTCTTCTTCCTCACCCTGTTCCCTCCCCTCCCCAGTCTCTTCATCCTCAACCTGCTCCCTCCCCTCCCCAGGCTCTTCATTCTCACCCTGCCCCCTCCCATCCCCAGGCACTGCTCCCTCCCTTCCCCAGGCTCTTCTTTCTCACCCTGCCCCCTCCCATCCCCAGGCACTGTTCCCTCCCCTCCCCAGGCTCTTCTTTCTCACCCTGCCCCCTCCCATCCCCAGGCACTGCTCCCTCCCCTCCCTAGGTCTTCATTCTCACCCTGCCCCCTCCCATCCCCAGGCACTGCTCCCTCCCCTCCCCAGGCTCTTCATTCTCACCCTGCCCCCCTCCCATCCCCAGGCACTGCTCCCTCCCCTCCCCAGGCTCTTCTTTCTCACCCTGCTCCCTCCCATCCCCAGGTACTGCTCCCTCCCCTCCCCTCCCCTCCCCAGGCTCTTCTTTCTCACCCTGCCCCCACCCATCCCCAGGCACTGCTCCCTCCCCTCCCCAGGCTCTTCATTCTCACCCTGCCCCCTCCCATCCCCAGGCACTGCTCCCTCCCCTCCCCAGGCTCTTCATTCTCACCCTGCCCCCTCCCATCCCCAGGCACTGCTCCCTCCCCTCCCCAGGCTCTTCATTCTCACCCTGCCCCCTCCCATCCCCAGGCACTGCTCCCTCCCCTACCCAGGCTCTTCTTTCTCACCCTGCCCCCTCCCATCCCCAGGCACTGCTCCCTCCCCTCCCCAGGCTCTTCATTCTCACCCTGCCCCCTCCCATCCCCAGGCACTGCTCCCTCCCCTCCCCAGGCTCTCCATTCTCACCCTGCCCCCTCCCATCCCCAGGCACTGCTCCCTCCCCTCCCCAGGCTCTTCATTCTCACCCTGCACCCTCCCATCCCCAGGCACTGCTCCCTCCCCTCCCCAGGCTCTCCATTCTCACCCTGCCCCCTCCCATCCCCAGGCACTGCTCCCTCCCCTCCCCAGGCTCTTCTTTCTCACCCTACCCCCTCCCATCCCCAGGCACTGCTCCCTCCCCTCCCCAGGCTCTTCATTCTCACCCTGCCCCCTCCCATCCCCAGGCACTGCTCCCTCCCCTCCCCAGGCTCTTCATTCTCACCCTGCCCGCTCCCATCCCCAGGCACTGCTCCCTCCCCTCCCCAGGCTCTTCATTCTCACCCTGCCCCCTCCCATCCCCAGACTCTTCATTCTCACCCTGCACCCTCCCATCCCCAGGCACTGCTCCCTCCCCTCCCCAGACTCTTCATTCTCACCCTGCCCCCTCTCATCCCCAGGCACTTCATTCCCACCCTGCTCCCTCCCCTCCCCAGGCTCTTCTTCCTCACTCTGCTCCCTCCACTCCCCAAGCTCTTCATTCTCACCCTGCCCCCTCCCCTCCACAGGCACTGCTCCCTCCACTCCCCAGGCTCTTCTTCCTCACCCTGTTCCCTCCCCTCCCCAGTCTCTTCATCCTCAACCTGCTCCCTTCCCTCCCCAGGCTCTTCTTCCTCACCCTGCTCCCTCCACTCCCCAAGCTCTTCATTCTCACCCTGACCCCTCCCCTCCCCAGGCACTGCTCCCTCCACTCCCCAGGCTCTTCTTCCTCACCCTGCTCCCTCCACTCTCCAGGCTCTGCTCACTCCACTCCCAGGCACTGCTCCCTCCACTCCCCAGGTTCTTCATCCTCACCATGCTCTCTCCCCTCCCCAGGCTCTTCTTCCTCACCCTGCTCCCTCCACCCCCCCCCCCCCCCCGTAGGCACTGCTCCCTCCTCTCCTCAGGCTCTTAATCCTCACCCTGCTAGCTCCACTTCCCAGGCTCTTAATCCTCACCCTGCTCTCTCCACCTCCCAGGCACTGCTCCCTCCACCCCCCAGTCACTGCTCCCTCCACCCCCCAGGCACTGCTCCCTCCACTCCCCAGGCTCTTCTTCCTCATTCTCCTCCTGCTTCACGATAATCTCACTTTCTTCTTCCTGGCACTGCTTCCTCCACTTTTCAGGCTCTTCCTCATTCTCCTCCTGCTTTAGGACAATCTCACTTTCTTCTTCCTGGCACTGCTCCCTCCACTCCCCTGGCACTGCTTCCTCCACGCTACAGGCACTGTCCTCTGCACTCCACAGGCACTGCTCCCTCCACTCCCCAGGCTCTGCTTCCTCATTCTTCTTTTGCTTTATAACAATCTCACTTTCTGCTACCTGGCACTGCTCCCTCCACTCCCCAGGCTCTTCTTCCTCATTCTACTCCTGCTTTAGGACAATCTAACTTTCTGCTTCCTGGCACTGCTCCCTCACTCCCCAGGCACTGCTCCCTCCAATCCCCAGGCACTGCTCCCTCAACTCCCCAGGCAATGCTCCCTCTACTCCACTGGCTTTTCTTCCTTATTCTCCTCCTGCTTTATGACAATCTCACTTTCTGCTTCCTGGCACTGCCCCCTCCACTCCCCTGGCACTGCCTCCTCCACTCCCCAGGCACTGCTCCCTCCACTCCCCAGGCTCTTCTTCCTCATTCTCCTCCTGCTTTAAGACAATCTCACTTTCTTCTTCCTGGCACTGTTCCCTCCACTCCTCAGGCTCTTCTTCCTCACCCTGCTCCCTCCACTCCCAAAACTCTTCATTCTCACCCTGCCCCCTCCCTCCCCAGGCACTGTCCCTCCACTCCCCAGGATCTTCTTACTCACCCTGCTCCCTCCACTCCCAGGCACTGCTCTCTCCACTCCCCAGGCTCTTCATCCTCGCCCTGCTCCCTCTCCTCCCCAGGCTCTTCATCCTCAACCTGATCCCTCCCCTCCCCAGGCTCATCTTCCTTACCCTGCTCCTTCCACTCCCCAAGATCTTCATTCTCACCCTGCCCCCTCCCTCCCAAGTCACTCTGCTACCTGGCACTGCTTCCTCCACTCCCCAGGCTCTTCTTCCTCATTCTACTCCTTCTTTAAGATAATCTCACTTTCTGCTTTCTGGCACTGCTCCCTCCACTCCCCAGGCTCTTCTTCCTCATTCTCTTGCTTTACGACAATCTCACTTTCTGCTTCCTGGCATTGCTCCATCCACTCTTCAGGCTCTTCTTCCTCATTCTACTCCTGCTTTAGGACAATCTAACTTTCTGCATCCTGGCACTGCTCCCTCCACTCTCGAGGCATTGCTCCCTCCACTCCCCAGGCAATGCTCCCTACACTCCTCAGGCACTGCTCCCTCCACTCCCCAGGCTCTGCACTCTCCCCTCCCAAAGCACTGCTCCCTCCCCAGGCACTACTCCCTTCCCTCCCCAGGCACTGCTCCTTCCACTCCCCAGGCTCTTCTTCCTCACCCTACTCCCTCCACTCCCCAGGCTCTTCATCCTCACCCTGCTCTCTCCACCCCAAGGCATTGCTCCCTCCACCCCCCCTGGCACTGCTCCCTCCACTCTCCAGGCTCTTCTTCCTCATTCTCCTCCTGCTTTAGCACAATCTAACTTTCTTCTTCCTGGCACTGCTCCCTCCACTCCCCAGGCAATGCTCCCTCCACTCCCCAGGCTTTTCTTCCTTATTCTCCTCCTGCTTTATGACAATCTCACTTTCTACTTCTTGGCACTGCCCCCTCCACTCCCCTGGAACTGCCCCCTCCACTCCCCAAGCTCTGCTCCCTCATTCTTCTCTTGCTTTACAACAATCTCACTTTCTGCTACCTGGCACTGCTCCCTCCACTCCCCTGGCTCTTCTTCCTCATTCTCCTCCTGCTTTAGGACAATCTCACTTTCTGCTTCCTGACACTGTTCCCTCCACTCCCCAGGCTCTTCTTCCTCATTCTCTTGCTGCTTTAGGATAATCTCACTTTCTGCTTTCTGGCACTGCTCCATCCACTCCCCAGGCTCTTCTTCCTTATTCTCCTCCTGCTTTAGGACAATCTCACTATCTGCTCCCCAAGCAATGCTCCCTCCACTCCCCAGGCTCTGCTCCCTCCAGTCCCCAGGCTCTTTTTCCTTATTCTCCTCCTGCTTTAGGACAATCTCACTTTCTGCTTCCTGGCACTGCTCCATCCACTCGCCAGGCTCTTCTTCCTCATTCTCCTCCTACTTTAGCACAATCTCTCTTTCTGTCCTGGCACTGCTCTCTCCATTCCTCAGGCTCTTCTTCCTCATTCTCCTCCTGCTTTAGGATACTTTCTGCTTCCTGGCACTGCTCCATCCACTCTCAGGCACTGCTCCCTCCACTCCCTAGGCAATGCTCCCTCCACTCCCCAGGCTCTTCTTCCTCATTCTCCTCCTGCTTTAGGACAATCTCACTTTCTGCTTCCTGGCACTGCTCTCTCCACTCCCCAGGCTCATCTTCCTCATTCTCTTCCTGCTTTAGGACAATCTCAATTTCTACTTCCTGACACTGCTCCCTCCACTCCCCAGGCTCTTCTTGCTCATTCTCTTTCTGCTTTAGGACAATCTCACTTTTCACTCCCCAGGCTCTTCTTCCTTATTCTCCTCCTGCTTTAGGACAATCTCACTTTCTGCTTCCTGGCACTGCTCCCTCCACTCCCCAGGTTCTTCTTCCTCATTCTCCTCCTGCTTTAGGACAATCTTACTTTCTGCTTCCTGGCACTGTTCCCTTCACTCCCCAGGCTCTTCTTCCTCATTCTCCTCCTGCTTTAGGACAATCTTACTTTCTGCTTCCTGGCACTGCTCCCTCCACTCCCCAGGTTCTTCTTCCTCATTCTCCTGGTTTAGGACAATCTCACTTTCTGCTTCCTGGCACTGCTTACTCCGCTACCCAGGCTCTGCACTCTCCCCTCCCAAAGCACTGCTCCCTCCCCAGGCACTACTCCCTTCCACTCCCCAGGCTCTTCTTCCTCACCCTACTCCCTCCACTCCCCAGGCTCTTCATCCTCACCCTGCTCTCTCCACCCCCAGGCATTGCTCCCTCCACCCCCCCTGGCACTGCTCCCTCCACTCTCCAGGCTCTTCTTCCTCATTCTCCTCCTGCTTTAGCACAATCTAACTTTCTTCTTCCTGGCACTGCTCCCTCCACTCCCCAGGCAATGCTCCCTCCACTTCCCAGGCTCTTCTTCCTCATTCTCCTCCTGGTTTAGAACAATCTCACTTTCTGCTTCCTGGCACTGCTCCCTCCACTCCCCAGGCTCATCTTTCTGATTCTCTTCCTGCTTTAGGACAATCTCAATTTCTACTTCCTGGCACTGCTCCCTCCACTCCCCAGGCTCTTCTTGCTCATTCTCTTTCTGCTTTAGGACAATCTCACTTTTCACTCCCCAGGCTCATCTTTCTCATTCTCTTCCTGCTTTAGGACAATCTCAATTTCTGCTTCCTGGCACTGCTCCCTCCACTCCCCAGGTTCTTCTTCCTCATTCTCTTCCTGCTTTAGGACAATCTCACTTTCTGCTTCCTGGCACTGCTCCCTCCACTCCCCAGGCTCTTCTTCCTCATTCTCTTCCTGCTTTAGGACAATCTCACTTTCTGCTTCCTGGCACTGCTCCCTCCACTCCCCAGGTTCTTCTTCCTCATTCTCCTCCTGCTTTAGGACAATCTTACTTTCTGCTTCCTGGCACTGTTCCCTTCACTCCCCAGTCTCTTCTTCCTCATTCTCCTCCTGCTTTAGGACAATCTTACTTTCTGCTTCCTGGCACTGCTCCCTTAACTCCCCAGGTTCTTCTTCCTCATTCTCCTGCTTTAGGACAATCTCACTTTCTGCTTCCTGGCACTGCTTACTCCGCTACCCAGGCTCTGCACTCTCCCCTCCCCAAGCACTGCTCCCTCCCCAGGCACTACTCCCTTCCACTCCCCAGGCTCTTCTTCCTCACCCTACTCCCTCCACTCCCCAGGCTCTTCATCCTCACCCTGCTCTCTCCACCCCCAGGCATTGCTCCCTCCACCCCCCCTGGCACTGCTCCCTCCACTCTCCAGGCTCTTCTTCCTCATTCTCCTCCTGCTTTAGCACAATCTAACTTTCTTCTTCCTGGCACTCCTCCCTCCACTCCCCAGGCTCTTCTTTCTCATTCTCCTCCTGCTTTAGGACAATCTCACTTTCTGCTTCCTGGCACTGCTCCATCCACTCCCCAGGTTCTTCTTCCTCATTCTCCTTCTGCTTTAGGACAATCTCACTTTCTGCTTCCTGGCACTGCTTCATCCACTCCCCAGGCTCTTCTTCCTCATTCTCTTCCTGATTTAGGAAGCTCTCTTCAAGAGCCGAGACTTTAGATCTGATCTAAAATATTCTCAGTGTTTCTCCGTGGGCTTGATTTTGTTTCTGGTTTGTCTTTCAGATGCGGGTGACATTTGATGACATCTCTATCTCTTTCTCCCAAGAGGAGTGGGAATATTTAGATGAAGGGCAGAAGGAGCTGTACCAGGAGGTAATGAAGGAGAATTATGAAACTGTGATGTTTGTTGGTAAGTAGTATTTCTTTTATTTATTTATCCCATCCTCCCAGCAGCACCCAGAGCGGGTTAGAGAATAAAATTCATAAAAATCAGACAAACGACAAATAAGTCAAATTCAAAAACTACACCAGAAATATTAGTCTATTATGTTTTTTTCCATATAATCTTATGAAATCCCAATAGACCTTTTAAATCGAGGGAATTCTATTCTATAGCCATTGAAAAGGAGTAGGTCCCAATTCCTGCCCCATACTTTCTCTGTCTCTGTCATTTGGAAGTTAGAGGCAAGAGAAAATCTCCAAAACATGTCCAATTTATTATAAGCTTTACATCTCTTTTATATCATTCTAAATGAATCAGTGTTGTCATCATGTGTCAGCATGTGACGTAAATGCAAACCATATATGGTCACAGGTCACATGAAACTAAAGAAATCAGCATTTTTTCTATCTCAAGACTGGAGTCCAAAAGGTCAGAAGAGCCTTGGCCAGCAAAGCCTTTTCTGTTTGCACATACGACTTATAAAAACAATTGAAGTCACTTCACAACAAGATAACACACACATCTTATCAAACATAGATGTCCTTGCACCATCTCAGCAAGAGAAGGCAAACAGAGCCTGAATTTACAGCTTCAAACACTGTCTATGGAAAACTACCAAGGTACATGATACATGTCCCTTCAGCCATACCAAGTAATAAGAATAAGCTTGAGACCAAAGTGGCAACTGTCCAGACCGGTATAGCCATAGATAATCTTACAGATGGGACATACCAAAGCAGTACCCATCATGGGTGGGATCCCCGAAGAACCAACACCAGAACACGCTCACCGAACACCGACACGCCTTAACGTCCACACGGTAGTGCCTGACAAAAGAATGGAAGGAAGACCAAACCGCAGCCTTACAAATATCCACTGGAGGCACCAACGAAGACTCAGCCCAGTAAGCCGCCTGACCCCGAGTGAAATGAGCGCTGAGTAAATCCAGAAGAGGCTTCTTCTGAAGAAGGTATGTGGAAGCAATAGTCTCCTTAATCCAGCGTTCAATGGTAGCCTTGGAAGCGTCATCCCTCTTACGAGGACTCTCTTGAATGACAAAAAGATTTTCAGATTTCCTGATCTCCTGAGTTCTCTGCAGATAAAAGCGAAGGACCCGACAAACATCCAACTTGGGCAAATGTTTCTGATCTGAAGATCCCCCCCTGACTACCCAACATAGGGATTGCCTGATTGACATGAAAAGGAGAAACTACCATGGGCAGAAAGGAAGGAACAGGCCGCAACACGACCCATTCCCTAGAAATCTCCAGGAAGGGAGACCTACAAGAGAGAGCCTGCAGCTCAGAAACACGCCTAGCAGAAGTTTTTGGGTTTTTTTTTTAAATTCTTTATTCATTTTCAATCTTACATCAAGTGTACAAACATTAAAACAATACGGTTAAACACATCACTTGACAATCTTTCTATTTTATCTTATAATATATCATTCCCTCTCTTATTTATGAATAATAAAATATAAAGCCCCCCCTTCCTAACATTAGACGGTGTATATTTCAATTATTCTTTTTCCTTATATGATAATTGAAAGAATGGGGGATGGGTGGGTTATGATAATTTAATATATATGTGCATAATTTAATTGATTAATATACATAGGAATTATATTATTCATGTATAGTTATGAGATGGGGGTGGGATATAAATCTTTTAGGTATATATTGTTATGGAATTATCAAGTGAGAATGTAATATGTTGTGTTCATATTTTAATGTACACTTGATGTATAAGTTAAAATGGATAAAGGTTTGAAAAGAAAATGGTATTTACTCATTACAATAAGAAGTTAATGGCTCCCAAATTTTATTAAAATTCTTATAGTTCCTTTGTTGTATAGCTATTGTTCTTTCCATTTTATATATGTAGTGTTCTCCCCAGGGCTTTTTAACCAGGCGGTCCGCCCAGCTAATTTAGATTACCACCCAACTGTCATCTATCAGGAATCCTGCTGTTGCTGCCGCTCAACATAAAAAAATTCCCCCAAAATACCATCTCTCACCGATTTGGAGATGCGAACTCATGCTTCGGGGCTCTAAGGTATGCGTGCCGGCTTCCCTCCGAAACCGGAAGTTACGTCCCGGGGCGTGGGGAAGAAGAGAAGGGAAGCCGGCACGCACACCTTAGAGCCCCGAAGCATGAGTTCGCTACGGGCTAAGACAGGAAACTGGTTAACGACAGATGGAAACTTACAACTTACTTTGGGTCTTTCTCGCTGCCGGGTCCTGCCTACTTTCTGTTTCTACGAAGGCAGGACCCGGCAACGAGGAAGGCCCGAAGCAAGTTGTAAGTTTTCATCCTTGCTGACCTATGCCTAATGGCGCAAGGGAAGCCTCCCCTTCTCTCGCTTGGAAACTTCACCGCAGCGCAGGATGCCTATGGTGCAGGACAGGACACTGAACAAATCAGACCTCGCACTCTCTACCACACTGTCCCACACCTACATTGTAGCGAACAAGGAATCTCCGGGAGCTCGAGTAGGTGACGTTGCCGTAGTAGAAGTCAGGTGGACTGGTCTGGCCTTGTACTTATAGGGGTGTGAGTGACATCTTACTCCATGATTGATTTGACTGATTACTAGGTTTCAAAGGGCCAAAATTCATTTGTGGATATTGAAACGAAGTGGTAACCATCACAGGAAAAGGGGGATGGACAAGAGAGGGGAGGGGGTGCATGAGCAGGATATGTACTTCATTGTTTAAATCTTAAAGGTGTTAAGAGCTGTGGGGGGTTGAGCCTTCATGTCTCAGACAACTAACCTAGTTAACATAAATTAAATGACCTCTTCCCAAACCATTAAGAGAGTAAACACCCAACATTCTGCATGTGATTACCTCCAGCACAGGCAGGAACAAAAGACATCCTTTTAGACAGAGACAGAAAACTTATCCATTAAAATGTGACCTTTCAGATATGTTTTGATATTATTTTATATTTATAATTTGTTACTGGAAAAAATGTGTGGTATTTTTCCCCCCCAGGATTTGAAGTTACTGTAAAGTTATTTAAAGTTTGTTTAGCTCTTGTTAGCATAGTAATTGTGAATCATTCCTAACCAAAATTTGTATGTCTACTCAGTAAACAGGGATGTTCAAGATGCTGAGTGCACAAAAAAAAAAAAGAGGGAGAGAAAACTTAAAAAATGGTGAACTTGTGTCATATGAATATAAAGGAGTGAAAAAAGCTAATATAAGGGGCCTGTATGCAAAAACTTAAATAGCTATGTGTAGAAAATAGCTCGGTTTGCATCTTGGAGATAAGGATTTTTTAAAATTGAAAATGCAAAATTATGCCAAAATTTCTGGGATGCGATCATTTGTCCCCCTTCCTCTCAGCAGGTCTACCATCTCTCCTCCCACAATAGGCCCAGTCACTAGAATGCTTTTTTGTTTGGGGGGCCCGAAAGCACTGCCCAGGCTCCACCCCAGACCCAGCCGCCATACTAATAATAGTACTAGTTGTAAATGCCATTTCTTCCATTCATTTTTCACATACACACAATATAATCTTATTCATAATACATAATGGTAACCACAAAATTAAACTACACAAAGCACACTCTTTTACCCCTTCCCCACCTTGCACAGCATTTCTTCCTCTCTCCTCCACCCCCATGTGCTATGTCCACCATCTCTCTCTCATTCCTTCCCTTGCTGTAAAGGGAGTGAGGAAAGAAAGTTAGAGGGATCCAGGATATATCGCTCCAACTCCTTCTACTGCCACATCCAACATTTCTCCCTCTCTCATCCCCCCCGGACTGTGTGCAGCATCTTTTACCCCTGTCCACCAGCCCCATGCCCAACATTTCTCCTTCTATTACCCCTCTCCAGAACCATGCGACATCTCTTCCTCCATTCCCTCCACCACCAGGTCCAACATTCTTCCCTCTTGCATTTGTCCCACTGTTCCCTCTCCAACACCACATCCAACATTTCTCCCTCTCATCTTTCTCTACCTTACTCCTCTCCCACCAACATGTCCAACAATTCTCTTCTTATGCCCAACATTCTCCTCTTTCTTCCTTTCCCCATGTACACCATTTCTTTCCCTCACACCCATGCTCAACAATTTTCCCTTTCTATTCCCTCCTCCACCTCAGCATCTCTTTCCTTCTATCCTTCCATGCTATGTCCCAAGTTCATGCCCCTTCCCTCTCTTCCTTCTGTATCCCAAGTTTGTGCCCCCTCCCTCCTTCCTTACTGACATTTTCTCTGCGTACAGTGTGCTTTGTGTTTTTTTAAATTTTATTGTTGGTAGATTATTTTGACTTGGTCATTTTAAAAGTAGCTCGCAAGCCAAAAAAGTGTGGGCACCCCTGCTGTAGAGCCATTTCTTATATGACTGGATGAACTATATTTATATTTTTTTTGTTAGTTGTTTAAATTCATGCAGAAATAAATGGCTAGATTGAATCTAATGACTTCATTAACGTCTTTCCCTTTTTTAAACCTCTATACCATTTGAAAGAGGGCAAATATCTAATTATTCCCTTCTAGAATTGGATACTTCTTAAATTTAGTAAAAATATTCTGGCACAAGTGTCAAACCTTAAAAAAGGAAGTCATATTGAGCATTGGAAAATAATAATAAACTAATAAAAAATAGTACACATTTAGGGCTCCTTTTACTAAGTTGCGATAGTGGTTTTAGCGTGCTCTTAGCGCACGCAGAATTACCACGTGCACTAGATGCTAACGCCAGCATTGAGCTGGCTTTAGTTTTCTCGCTTAGCGCGGGGGTTTGCGAGCGCTAAAAATGCTAGTACACCTTAGTAAAAGAGGGGGTTAATTTTCCCCATCCGGCTACTTTTTCATGCCACCCGGCTGGAAAAAATTTCTGGGGAGAACACTGTATATGTGACATAATGAGTTCCACCAGAAGTTATAATTGAGTCTACTGTAGTTTTTCCAATTATTTGTGATATGCTGAATGGCGACTCCTGTCATTATCAGTAAAAGTTTATTGTTATTTGCTGATATTTGGCTCTTTTTCCTCATAGACATACCAAATAGTACTGTTTTATAAGATAATGCCACATGCTTTTCCAATAAACAATTTACTTGATTCCAGATTGAATTCCAAAAGGCAAAAATATAGGGAAAGTGAAACAAAAGATGATCTAAAGCACAGTTCTTCAACCGCCGGTCCGCGGACCGGTGCCGGTCCGCAGAAAATTCCTGCCGGTCCGCGCAGGGCCGGCGAGATGGACGCTGTTAAATTTCCTGCCCTGGTGGTGTTCGGGGAAATCTTCTGTTCCGCCCAGCCTCGGGCGATCAAGACAGGCTGCTGACGTCGGGCATTCCCTCTGAGTCTCGCCTATGCGGAAACAGGAAGTTGAAAAAAATAGGCGGGACTCAGAGAGGGAAGGTCCCGACGTCGGAAGCCTGTCTTGATCGCTGCCCCTGCCGAGTCGCCGAAGAGGGCCGCGGGGAAGCAGCAAGTAGAAGGGAGATGCGCGATGGTCAGCGTGCGCGGTGGGGGCAGCGTGTAGATTGGGGCCATCAGCAGCATCTGTGCTGAGAGTCTGCCCACGTGCAGGATGCGGCGGATAGGGGCCTCCGGCTCGTCTTGGGCGGCAGGGCCTGCAGTGCAAAGTTTTTGCCGGCTTGGGGGGGGGGGTCGCGAATGTGCAAGGAGCCTTCAACAGTGGCTGTCTCCTCTCCTAGCAGCTCTATACTTACCAGGGCAGTGATTCACTTTGGCAACTTTACCTTCCTCAGAGGCAGCAACGACTTAAGGCTGCCTAAGGAAATCACTGCTGCAGGCAAGTACTGAGAGCTGCTGGATGGAGAGGAAGCCACTGTTGGAAGCTGGGAAGTTGCTGGATAAAGGGAGAGCTGCCACTGCACCTGGAGGTAGAAAGAGAGATGCTGCTGGGAGGGGAAGAGGGAAAGGGATGGTTAGAGAGTTACTGTTGGATAGGGGGGAGGAGGGAAGGGAGAAGGAAAAAAGGAAGGAAACAGCTGGCAGGGAGATTAGAGGAGGGAAAGGGGAGAGACTGGAATGAGAAAGTAGAGAGAGATTGATGCTGGAAAGGGGATCAGCAGAGAAATGAGAGAGGGATAAATATGCTAGATCTGGTGTAGGAGAGATAAAAATGAAGAAAGCAGTGAAGCTGGAATGAATGATGTAAAAAGGAGAGAGGAGGCACAGGCTGGATGGAAAGGAGAGAGGGGCATAGAAAGAAGTCAGATACATATGGAAGGAGGAGAGGCCAGACAGTGGATGGAACGGGCAGACGCTGGAAGTACAATATATCAGATTTGAAATATATATCTTGCTACTGCTAGAGACATAACTGGGGACTGCAAAGCCTAACACTATTTCTATCATGTGTGACTGCAGTATTCTGTTAGCATGATATTTCTGTGTAGCATTCTGTAATAATTTGGCTTGTTCAGTTTTCTTGATAGTAGAGGGGATATATGTGAAGGGGAGGGGAGACAGGGGTTTTGTTGGTCCTTGCTCTGAATATTTATATTTATAAAATGACAATTGTACAGAATATTGTTTCTTTTTATACTTTAATAAAATACGTTCAATATAAAATCATAACTGAGGCTTGTGCAGATGGGATCAGATGGTTTGTGGGGACCAAGCTTGCGGAGACGGGCGAAAATGTGTTTTTTTATTTCGGTCTTAGTAGTTTGCCGGTCCACAAAATAATTCTTTTATTTCTGCCGGTCCACGGGTGTAAAAAGGTTGAAGAACACTGATCTAAAGTCCCTATTTCAAGGTTACAATGCCAACATCTATTAGACTTTGAACTATTTAACTTCTGTAATCTAACCGGGGTCCAAAATACTCTATGCAAAAGAAAAAAACATGCCGACATTGTACATCTCATCCTCCAAAACCAAATTTGTGGCCATTGAGATGCTGAAATTTGATGCTTAATCTCAATGCTCCAAATATCCCAGAAAGTCCGCCTGAAAGCATAGAAATTCCAGACTATATTGCGTATTCAGATTTTTCCATTCAGGGAACCCCACCTGAATGGCCTGCTTCAGTTGCAGCCACCTAAAACTTTGTGATTTATTAAGACCATATTTATGCTGCAACTGTGAAAAATCAAGCAGTTTACCATTTAAAATAACATCATTTAAAGTCCTTATACCTGCAATCATCCAATGCTTCCAGATGATCTTAAATCCGCCAATTTGAATCTTGGGGTTTAGCCATATGGTTTGATTTGTTGATTTACTAATAGGAATATTTGTTAGATTGCTGACAAATCGTAATGTTTTCCATGTGTCCATTAAAATTCTGTTATCTTTATACAGTCTAGGCATCTTGATACTAAGGACATGACAAAGATGTAAAGGAAACATGAGTCGCCATTCCAGATACAACCAATGAGCTCAGGGAGGATCCAATACATACCTTGGCGTAAAATATAGGCTTGATGGTACCTATAAAAGTTTGGAAAATTTATCCCACCCTCCTTAATTGGTTTTTGTAAAGATACTAGAGCGATCCTAGGAGTTTTACCTAGCCAAACAAATTTAGTAAGAATAGAATTCAATTTTTTATAAAAAGACCCCTGAAAAAAAACTGGTATCATTCCCGTTGGACAACAAACTACAGGCAATCTCCCCCACCAAGATAAATGCAAAGGATTCCACTGCTCAACCATTTCTGTTACCTTTTTTAATATAAATTTTTCATTCTCTTTCACCGTATCTTCTAGTGTGTTTTTAATCCAAAAACGAGTGCACCGGTTTGCGAGTGTTTTGCAAGACGAGCAAAACATTTCTGTATTGTTTTGTTTATTTGTGGTTGCACGGTGCAGCATCTGTCTATAGTCATTCCCAGTACTTTTAGGGTGGTTTGGATGGGATAATTGATTGAGTTGATTTCTATATTGGTTATGGTTGGGACTTTGTTATTTTCGAGGAGGATGAATTTGGTTTTGTCTGGGTTGAGTTTCAGTTTGTGATCTTTCATCCAGGTCACTAATGTTCGGTGTAGTGTGTCTGTCATAGAGGGCTTTGGTTGATCAAAAGGTATGAGAATTAGAGAATGACACAGTGGTTGTTACCCGCGGCTAGCCGCGAGTAACCTGCTGAAACGGTGAAAGAAAAAATAGTAGTCGCTGCGGGGACGGGGACAAGGCCATTTACCGCCCCGTGGAGCAGTGAATGGTCTTGTCTCCGCAGTGAGGCAATCAAGGATCGCACGGTCCAGCAGTCCCCACCCGCCCATCGCAGCGTTCAGCCAGCTCCCTCCCTCCACCTCACCTTATATGAAGAGTTTGACGGCTTTCTTTTTCACCCAGCCGCACGCTTTCAAAAAGCAACGCACACGCGGCTGCTCAAGTTGTTCAATCTTTTCCTCTGCTGCAACTTCCTGTTTCTGGTTGCGTCAGAGCAGAAGATTGAACAACTGAGCAGCTGTGCGTGTGCAGCTTTTTGAACGTGTGCGGATGGGCGAAAAAGAAAGCCGGCAAACTCTGCATATAAGGTGAGGTGAAGGGAGGGAGCTGATGGAACGCGCAATCGGGCGGGGGGGCTTCTGGACCACGCAATCGCGTGAACTCTCAGGCCTTGAGTATGCTCACATGCTCAAGGCCCAGCACAGGAGGCAGATCTTTGGGCACCGGCACCAACGCACAGGACATGTTGGTGCCGGTACCGGTGCGGAGGCTACACTAAAGTAAGAAGAGGGTTCGGGTGGGGCGAGTGGGTGCCCGATGGCGGTGGGGGGGGGTGCCGGTTTGCGGGGGGGGCGCTCGCAAATCGAGGCGCACTCGGTTTCCGAGGCGCCAGTTTTGCGAATCTTTTGCAATCATGAGAAACCTAAGACAAGTTTGAAAATTTTTCGAGAGAGCACAATTCCAGCTCATAGTTCAATCCTTCATCCTAGGTCTACTGGATTACTGCAACATCCTTTACCTCCCCCGCCCTGCTACAATGACTAAACAACTACAAACAATCCAAAATATAGCTCTGAGACTCATTGAGGAAACATTACAGAAGCATACATCAACTCACACTGGCTACCAATCCAAGAAAGAATACTATTTAAAACCATAAACGGAGACAGCCCAACCTACCTGAACAACCGCCTCATCCAGACATAGAAAAACACCCCCCCCCATTCATACAACCCCCCAATCAAAGAAGTTAAATGGAAAAAAC
This sequence comes from Geotrypetes seraphini, assembly GCF_902459505.1. Classification (NCBI taxonomy): domain Eukaryota; kingdom Metazoa; phylum Chordata; class Amphibia; order Gymnophiona; family Dermophiidae; genus Geotrypetes; species Geotrypetes seraphini. Next base: position 523,272,893 of record NC_047085.1, read on the forward strand.
TATACGATGGCCTCCTAGCCACTCAAGCAGCAAAACTAGATAACCAAATCTCCAATCTACTGATAACAACTCCAGGCTACAAGATGTTCAGAAAAGAAATAAAAACTATACTCTTCAAGAAATCCCTGAAAAAGGCTTAACACCATAAGTACCATCCTTCTTCCCTTTTTCTCCCTAACTCACCGATACTACCTGATCTACTCTTTACCTTCACAAGAAATGATCTGTGATCCTACTTTGTAACCCCTTTTATCCCAGGACAAGCAGGCAGCATATTCTTGACTGATGGGTGACGGCACCGACGGAGCCCCGGTACGGACACTTTTAGAGTGATTACACTCTAAGAACTTGGAAAGTTCTAGAGGCCGCACCGCGCATGCGCGAGTGCCTTCCCGCCCGACTCAGGCGCGCGGTCCCCAGTTTCTTAGTTTCCGCGGAGCTAAGAAGTCGCATGTTTCAACGGCTGTTGAAAATTTTTTCTTACGCCTTCCCGCTCGCGAATCCTTTTTGGGGTCTTTTTGCCCTTCTTTCTTTTATTATTTTTCTTTAAAAAAAAAAAATCTTTCTCTTCATCGAGTTTTTTCGTTTTTCGGTTTTGCCCCGGCGGGGCCTACTGCCACCATCGAGGCCTCGGTCTTCGATTTGGCAGAAGCCGTCTTTCCTTTCATGCCCCCCCAGCCAGGGTTTAAGAAGTGCCAGCGGTGTGCACGGCCTATCTCCCTTACGGACCCGCACAACTGGTGCTTACAGTGCCTGGGTCCGGAGCATCAGGCTACCACCTGCACCCACTGTGCCACGTTGAAAAAACGTACTTTGAAAAATCGCCAGATACAACAGCGATTACTTTTCGGTACCGAGATGTCCGATCCCGCGACATCGACACCGGCATCGGCTCCTGTCCAGTCGGCACCCACCTCGCCGGCGTCGCAGCACCCAGGTAAGCCGGCTAAGAAGCCTTCCCCGCTGTAGCGTCCTCCGGTCTCGATTGCAGCGAGCCCAGTCCTGCCGACCGTGAGACGCCAGCGGAAGCGCTCCGCCCCTATTGAGGTGAGTCCCTCGACATCGGGCTCCTCATCTCCGGGGTGTAGAGCGGCACCGCAGGTACCGCAAAAGAAAAAGGCGGTACCGGTGCCTTCATTAGATGATCGCATTGCAGCCATCTTACAAGTGCAGCTCAAGGAGCAGCTTCAACAACTCCTTCCAGCTATCCTGGCACCGAGCCTTCCGGTGCCGGTCCCCACTGAGCCGCCGGTACCGATAGTGGAACAGCCTATATTGTCTGCATCCACTCTTTCGGTACCGGTACACTCGGCCTCATCGGTGTCGATGCCAGTCCTTGCACCGGAGCCGAGAGCTCAGCACCAGTCGGTACAGACTTCGGCTCCGGTGCAACCGGTAACATCTCCCGGTACCGTATCGATGAGGTCGGGTAAGTCGGTTCGCAAGTCCCGACACTTGGAACCATCCACCCCCGAGTCTCGGGACCGTAGTTCCCATGTTCGGGACCCTGATCTGTGGGGTGATTCCGAAGAGCCTTTTCTGTCAGAAGGTGAATGTTCTTCGGAGGAGGATGAGCCTGTTATTCCTGACCCATCCTCCAAACATGATTCCTCATCTTTTTCTTCCTTTTTAAAAGACATGTGTGAATCTCTTTCCATTCCTTTGGAGGCTGAGTCTAAAAAGTCTAAAGCCTTTCTAGATGCCCTTGATTTTGATCAGCCTCCAAAGGAGTTTTTGAAACTCCCTCTTCATGATATCTTGAGGGAAACCTTTTATAAAAATTTAGAGACTCCTCTTACTGTCCCGGGAGCTCCTCGCAAATTAGATTCCCTGTATAAGGTTATCCCTATTCCAGGGTTCGATAAGCCCCAGCTCCCACATGAGTCTCTCCTTGTGGAATCCACACTTAAAAAATCCTCAGGAGCTAGTGTATATGCTTCTGTCCCTCCTGGCAGAGAAGGTAAAGCCATGGACAAATTTGGTAAGCGTCTCTACCAGAATGCGATGCTCGCTAATCGATCTGGCAACTATGCTTTTCATTTCTCTTTCTATTTAAAGCATCTCCTTACCACCATGGCTTCTTTTGAGCAGTACCTTCCTGAAAGGAAACGTTTGGCTTTTGACCAATGTTCCTCTTCTTTTTTTCAGCTCAGAAAATTTATGGTAAGATCTATATATGATACTTTTGAACTTACCTCCAGAGCAACAGCTAAGTCTGTGGCCATGCGCCGCTTAGCCTGGCTGAGGGTATCCGAACTTGATGTTAACCATCAAGACCGGTTGGCTAATGCACCATGTTTGGGGGATGAGCTGTTTGGAGAATCCATGGACTCAACTACCCAAAAGCTCTCCGCTCATGAAACACGCTGGGATACTCTCCTCAAGACTAAGAAGAAACCTCCACCAGCACGGCCTTTCAGACAGCAATCGGCCTACCAACGCCGTTATGTGGCTCGTCCCTTACAGTCTGCTCCACAACAACCTAGGAGGCAGCGTCAGCAGCAACGACAGACACCTAGACCACAGCAGCAGCAACCTGTCAAGCCGCCTCCTCAACAAAAAGCGACTCAGCCCTTTTGACTTGATTCTCCAGGGCATAGCCAGCATCCAAACCATCTCCACTCCTGCCTCAACCCATAGGAGGTCGTCTCTCTTTGTTCCTAAGCCGGTGGGAAGTTATCACTTCGGACCAATGGGTCCTCAACATCATCCACCACGGCTACTCTCTCAACTTTCAAACCCTCCCGGGCCCAAGTCTACCAAAAGAGTCTGCTTTGCACACTCCTCAATCTTCCCTACTTCTTCAGGAAGTTCAATCCCTCCTCCTTCTGAACACCATAGAGGAAGTTCCTCCGGAGAAAAAGGGGCAGGGATTCTACTCCCGTTATTTTCTAGTCCCCAAAAAAACAGGGGATCTCAGACCAATTCTGGATCTTCGCGATCTCAACAAATGCTTGGTCAAAGAGAAATTCAAGATGCTATCTTTAGCTACGCTTTACCCTCTTCTCAATCAAAACGACTGGCTATGCTCCCTCGATCTCAAAGAGGCATACACTCACATACCTGTCCATCTGGCCTCCAGACAGTATCTCCGATTCATGATAAATCACTGTCATTACCAATACAAAGTGCTCCCTTTCGGTCTTGCCTCTTCTCCAAGAGTGTTTACCAAATGTCTGATCGTGGTGGCTGCTTTTCTACGCTCCCACCACCTTCAGGTCTTTCCTTACCTGGACGACTGGTTGATCAAGGCCGTTTCACCTCACTCAGTGCTCCTGGCCACCAACCAAACCATCCTATTTCTGCAACTTCTAGGGTTCGAGATCAATCTACCCAAATCTCACCTTCTTCCTACTCAAAGACTTCAGTTCATTGGAGCCGTGTTAGACACAGTCCTGATGAGAGCATTCCTGCCAACCAACCGTCTTCAGACTATCCAATTTCTATGTCAGCAAGTACTTCTTCAGCATTCCATTTCAGCCAGGCAGATGATGATACTCTTGGGTCACATGGCCTCTACAGTTCATGTCACACCCCTGGCACGTCTTCACCTACGCACTCCTCAATGGACCCTAGCTACCCAGTGGTCCCAAGCGACGGATCCTTGCTCTCGACACATATCTGTGACATCATCTCTTCGTCAGTCTCTTCAGTGGTGGTTGATATCTTCAAATCTCTCCAAAGGTCTTCTGTTCCATCTACCTCCTCATCAACTTGTCATCACTACCGACGCCTCCCCTTATGCCTGGGGGGCACATTTGAACGAATTCCAAACTCAGGGCCTTTGGACTGCTCAGGAAATGAAGCATCACATCAATTTCCTGGAGCTCAGAGCGATGTTCTATGCCCTCAAGGCCTTTCAACACCTTCTCTTTCCTCAGGTCCTCCTGCTGTGCACAGACAATCAGGTTGCGATGTACTACATCAACAAACAGGGTGGGACAGGCTCTCACCTCTTGTGCCAGGAAGCCCAGAGAATCTGGACTCGGGCCACAGCTCGCCAATTATTCCTGAAAGCGATCTACATTCAAGGAGAGCAGAATTCATTAGCGGACAAGCTCAGCAGAATTCTCCAACCTCACGAATGGACTCTCGATCCCTCGACCCTGCAATCCATCTTCGCTCAGTGGGGCACTCCTCAGGTGGACCTCTTTGCAGCTCCTCACAATCATCAACTGCCCCAATTCTGCTCCAGACTCTACACTCCTCACCGTCTGGCAGCGGATGCATTTCTTCTGGATTGGTCCAATCTGTTCCTGTATGCTTTCCCTCCTCTACCGCTCATGTTACGAACCTTGTTCAAACTCAAGAGGGAACAAGCCACCATGATTCTGATTGCTCCACGGTGGCCCAGACAGCATTGGTTCTCCCTTCTACTTCAACTCAGTTCCAGGGAACCTTTTCTGCTTCCAATATTTCCTTCTCTGCTTACGCAGCATCAGGAGACCCTTCTGCATCCCAACCTCCAGTCTCTGCACCTGACAGCTTGGTATCTCTCGGGCTGACTTCACATGATTCTCTTCTGTCTCAGCCCGTTCGTTCGATTCTGGATGCTTCCAGGAAACCTGCTACTCTGCAATGTTACCATCAGAAGTGGACACGGTTTTCTTCTCGGTGTCTTCGTCATCACCATGATCCCACATCCCTTGCAGTGGAGACCTTGTTGGATTATCTGCTTTCTCTGTCTGACTCTGGCCTCAAATCTACCTCCATCAGAGTCCATCTCAGTGGTATTGCTGCTTTTCATGAGCCGGTCCATGGGAAACTCCTTTCAGCTCATCCCCTGGTCTCCAGATTCATGCGAGGTCTTTTCAATGTGAAACCACCTCTTAAAGCACCTCCTGTGGTCTGGGATCTTAATGTGGTTCTCTCCGCTTTAATGAAGCCTCCATTTGAACCCTTGGCTACCGCCACTTTCAAGTTTCTGACTTGGAAGGTACTGTTCCTTATTGCTCTCACCTCTGCCAGGAGGGTCAGTGAGCTCCATGCACTAGTTGCTGACCCACCTTTCACAGTCTTTCATCATGATAAGGTGGTTCTCCGCACACATCCAAAGTTTCTCCCTAAGGTTGTCTCTGAATTCCATCTCAACCAATCTATTGTACTACCTGTTTTCTTTCCGAAACCTCACTCTCATTCTGGTGAACAGGCTCTTCATACTTTGGACTGTAAACGGGCTTTAGCTTACTATTTAGACTGTACTAAGCCCCACAGATCATCGCCCCAACTCTTCCTGTCCTTTGATCCAAATAAATTGGGGCGTCCTGTCTCTAAACGTACGCTGTCGAATTGGTTAGCAGCGTGCATTTCTTTCTGCTCTGCTCAGTCTGGACTGACACTGGAAGGTTCGGTCACAGCTCATAGGGTTAGAGCTATGGCAGCATCGGTAGCTTTCCTCCGTTCTACGCCTATTGAGGAAATCTGCAAAGCTGCCACTTGGTCCTCAGTTCATACTTTTACATCACATTATTGTCTGGATGCATTCTCCAGACGGGATGGTCACTTCGGCCAATCTGTTTTACAGAATTTCTAATGTTTTCCTAATGGCCAACCTTCCCACCATCCCTCTTTTTGTTAGCTTGGAGGTCACCCATCAGTCAAGAATATGCTGCCTGCTTGTCCTGGGATAAAGCACAGTTACTTACCGTAACAGGTGTTATCCAGGGACAGCAGGCAGATATTCTTGCGTCCCACCCTCCTCCCCAGGTTGGCTTCTTAGCTGGCTTATATTAACTGGGGACCGCACGCCTGAGTCGGGCGGAAAGGCACTCGCGCATGCACGGTGCGGCCTCTAGAACTTTCCAAGTTCTTCGAGTGCAATCACTCTAAAAGTGTCCGTACCGGGGCTCCGTCGGTGCCGTCACCCATCAGTCAAGAATATCTGCCTGCTGTCCCTGGATAACACCTGTTACGGTAAGTAACTGTGCTTTCTAATCCGCCTTGAACCGCAAGGTAATGGCGGAATAGAAATCTCTAATGTAATGTAATCTTCATCATGACTGAAACCAAACTGTGGAATAGTACTAAGTTGCCTTTCCCTATTCCGATCAGTCTGCCGACTAGCCAAGCAGAACTAGGAACTTGAAACAGAAATAAACAAGACTCCAAACAGGAGTAACAACAAATATACCCAAATGCTTTTGGAAAATGCAAAGGAGAGATCCCAGCAAGAAAATGTCCTCACAGCTCGCCAGCCGAGCCACAGCCGCTGTTCTTCAATTCTCCCCGGCCCTAGAAAAATACTAGAACCCGCGGAAAAACCAAAATCTGCATGCACAACACGACAATAGACAGGGTGGAGTCTGGGGAAGCTAAAAGAAAGTAATCTGGAAGCAGGGACTTTGGATCATTTCATATTTTATTGTCCCTGTATCATGGTTTTTTGGAAATCAATTTGGTCTCAAATTAATTGTTTACTAGAAAACCATGTAGCTTTAACATATGATACAATTCTGTTTGGGATGTCAATGAGAGCAAAAAGTCAAATTTCATCAAATAATAACCAGCTTTTATTAATTAGGACAGGAGTTGCCATCCAACATATTACCAACAATTGGAAAAATTACAAAAGGCTTCGGTACACATTTTGGTGGAATTAATTATGTCATATTTATAAAATGGAAAGATCAATTGCCATACAAAAAGGGAATTATAATAATTTTAAAAAGATTGGGGGGCCATTAACAAATTATTGCAATGAATAGACATCATTTTCCTTTTTTTTTTGGTAAATCTTTATTCATTTTCATAAATTTCAACAAGTGTACAAAAATTATGCACAAAATACGTTAATAGACATCATTTTCCTAATGAAAGTACATTTACATGTAGGAGGAGGGTAAATAGTTCTTTTAAAGGTCTGATTAATAGAGTGAAATATAATATATAAATTATATTTTAATTAAATGACTTGTGGGAAGTGTGGATGGGGGGCGATAAATTCATTTATCCCAGGACAAGCAGGCATGATATTCTCACATGTGGGTGACGTCATCTACGGAGCCCCAACGCGGACAGCTTTTCAAGCAAACTTGATTGAAGTTTCAAGTTTGCACACTGCACCACGCATGTGCATGCCTTCTTGCCCACTAGAGGGCGCATCCCACCTCGTGGTCCTCAGTTCAGTTTTTTCCGCGGAGCCAGAAGCCCTGTGGAAATTGAGCTCTGCTGTTTTTGCCTTCTGTCACCGCGTCCGGTTGATTTTGATCTGTCGCTGTGCTTTAATTCTCTTTTCTTTTGTTTTTGTAGTTATCGTGTAAAAAAAAAAAAAGTTTTCTTTCCGTTCGGCTCCGGGGGCTCCCGTGAGCCGCGGCCGGCCTTGCTTCCGGCCGATACGGTTTTTAATGTCCCGTCCCTTGACGGGTTTCAAGAAGTGCACCCGGTGTGAGCAGTTACTTTCCATTACCGACCCACACCGGTGGTGCTTGCTCTGCTTAGGGCCTGAGCATCCGACTGACTCTTGCGATCGGTGCTCCACCTTTCAGGCCAGAGCGCTCCGCCGACGCCGTGCCAGGATGGCGGAGCTCTTCGCGGTCGACTCCGCGCCGGGGAAGGCCTCGACGTCGGCCTCGGCTTCGGCCCCGGCCTTGACCTCGGCCTCGGGATCCTCGGCTTCGCTGCATCCTTCGACTTCATCGAAGCCTGCTCCTTCGACTAAGCCTGCCTCGGGTAAGTCCTCTCTTCCATCCTCGACTCCAGGGTCGACGAAGAAGCCATCTTTGGGCTCCTCTACGGCGGGGGGGGGTCGTCCTCGGCCCCGCCCAGAACTACGGCCACTAATGCCTCGAGGGAATACTCGAGACCGAGGTCGCCCTCCAGGGAGCATCCCCCGGCCTCGGACCTGCCGACCATGGTGGGGATCCCGGCGTTCCAAGACTTGCTCCGAGCCCTGATTGCCTCGGAGCTGTCCGGGGCCATCGAGCACTTGCAGCAGGCTTCGACCTCGACTGCTCCGGCCTTGATGGCTCTGACCTCGGCGGCCTCGGTCTTCGCTCCCTCGACCTCGGGTACCGGGGCGGCACCGACCTCGGCCCCGACCTTACCCTCGACTTCGGCCTCGGGGGCCCCGCCTGAGAGAAGCGTAAGGCCCCGTGACAAGGTGCGCAGGATACGTCGGATCTCCTCCTCTTCCTCGAGGTCCTCTCGGGGCTCCTCGCCCTTGGGCCGGCCTCGGGCGAGGCGTCGTCCGAGGAAGCCCAAGCGTTCACGAGGTTCTCCTCGGCGACGTGATCGCTCCTCGCCGCTCGGGGGCGAGACCTTGCAGGTCTCGGAGCTCCGCCTCGACAACCCGAGGCTGCTCCGTTCCCCAGCCAGAGGGGGTTCGCGGGACTCCTCACCGAGGAGGAGGGGGCGTGCCTCGGTACCTCGGACACCTGGTACCTCTCCCAGGGGTTCTTCGAGACGTAGACGTTCCCCGACCCCCTCGAGGCCATTGGATCTGGCCTCTTGGGACTTGGGGTCCGGTAGGGAACCACGCTATTCCCACGAGGCTTCCCCCTTCTGTTCGGCGGAGAGGTCGAGAACCCCCTCGCCGCCCGCCAGACCGTCCTCCTTCTCCAGTTTCGTACAGGACATGGCACGTGCTTTGGGTCTGGACCTCATGGCGGGATCTCAGTACACCAAAGAGTTCCTCGAGGAGCAGGACCTTCCCACTCCCCCGAGGGAAACCCCCCCGTCTTCCTCTGAATAAGGTCCTTCTTCAGACCTTCCTTAAGAACCTGACTTCACCTCTTACAGTCACAGCGGTGCCGTCTAAGATGGAGTCCAAGTACAGGACAATACCACCCAAGGGATTCGATAAGGCTCAACTCTCACACCAGTCCTTGCTGGTCGAGTCGGCGCTGAAAAAGACGCAACCCTCCAGAGTTTCTGCGGCGGTCCCGCCCGGCAGGGAGGGTCGAACCCTGGACAAGTTTGGTCGTCGCCTCTATTCGAATTCCCTCATGGCAACAAGGGTTCTCAATTATGCCTTTACATTCTCGTCCTATTTACGTGGCATGGTAAAGGACCTGCCTCAGTATCGCGAGGCCCTGCCGGATTCCCATAGGGAAGGGTTTGACAAGTTCATGTTTGCTGTAGCTATGCGCCGGCTGGCGTGGCTACGCACCCTCGATATGGACCCAAACCTGCAGGAGCGTCTTGCGGATTTACCTTGCGTAGGGTCCGAATTATTTGATGAATCCCTAGAGGCGGCGACCAAACGGTTGTCGGAGCAGGAGCGCTCGTTGGCCTCTTTGGTCCGTGAAAAGGATTTAGGTCCCAATTCCTGCCCCATACTTTCTCTGTCTCTGTCATTTGGAAGTCAGGTACCTGGGGACACATCTTAAAGACCAGAAATCGTCTTCCAAAACATGTCCAAATTTTATTATGAGTTTCACATCTTTTATATGAATCAGGTTTGTCAGCATGTGACGTAAACACAAACCATATATGGACACAGGTCACATGAAACTTCAAACACATCAGCATTTTTCCTATCTGGAGATTGAAGTCCACAGAGGGTCAGAAAAAGCCTTAACCAGCAGAGCCCCTAATCTAAATCTGTCTGTAAATACGGCTTAACAAAACAATTGAATTCACTTTACAGCATCTCTGTTTAAACATTCTTGTCCTTGTATTCTCTTCAAGGAAGGGAAAGACAAACAAACAGGGCCTGGTTTTCTTACAACTTTAAACAACAAATGCCTAAGGAAAATTATCAAGGTTCATGATACGTGTCCCTTCAGTCCGTACGAAACCTCGGGCCACGCCGCAGAAACCCTTCCGGCCACCTCCGCGGCGTTACCCTCAGAAATCAACGCCGGCTTTTTCTAGGCCTCCGCCACGGCGTCCACCTCAACAGGGAAGAGGGGGACATTCGAAACCTCCGGCGCAGGGTGCGTCCAAGCCAGCGCCGTCCTTTTGACGGGCTATGCGGATGGGGCCGGCCCCCTTCTGCGATCGCGCCGGACCCCCTACCCATAGGGGGTCGACTCCGGTCCTTTTATGCGGCTTGGATCGAGATAACATCCAATGCTTGGGTGCTCCGGACCGTCTCCGAGGGCTACTCTCTCAACTTCTGGTCTACACCGCCGGATCAGTCACCGGGGGCTTGCCCATACAATCGGACCCAGCTCCCCATCCTCCTGGCAGAGGCCAGGGCCTTGTTGAGTCTTCGGGCGGTGGAACCTGTACCCCCCGACCAGCGGGGGCGGGGGTTTTACTCCCGTTACTTTTTGGTCCTAAAAAAGACCGGGGACTTGCGCCCCATTCTAGACCTCAGAAAGCTCAACAAGTTCCTGGTCCGGGAGAGGTTCAGGATGTTGTCGCTTCCGGTATTGTATCCTCTCTTGGAGGAAGGGGACTGGATGTGCTCCCTGGACCTGAAGGAAGCGTATACCCATGTTCCGGTGCATCCCTCCTTCCGCAAATTCTTACGGTTCCAGGTGGGCGAGCTTCACCTACAGTACCGGGTCCTCCCCTTCGGCCTGGCTTCGTCCCCTCGAGTCTTCACGAAGTGTATGGTGGTAGTCGCTGCAGCCCTGAGGTCTCGGGGGCTTCAGGTCTTCCCCTACCTGGACGATTGGCTGATCAAGGCCCCGACCAGGGAGGGGGTTATCTCAGCGACCCGACAGTCTATCATCTTCCTTCAACGACTGGGGTTCGAAGTGAACTTTCCCAAGTCACAGTTGTGCCCGACCCAATCACTTCAATTTATAGGCGCAGTGCTGGACACTGTTCGCCTCCGTTCGTTCCTCCCCCCTCCTCGTTTGGAGGCCCTGATTTGGTTGGGTCGTCTGGTTTCTCGACTTCCTGTGGTGTCGGCTCAGCGCATGATGATGCTTCTGGGCCACATGGCGTCTACGGTCCACGTCACTCCGTTCTCCAGATTGCACCTGAGAATTCCTCAGTGGACTCTGGCCTCTCAGTGGCGCCAGGATTGCGATCCTGTCTCTTGTCTCATAGCGGTGACTCCTTTGAGGCGATCGCTCCGTTGGTGGACCGACTCTTCGAATCTTTCCGGGGGTTTGCTCTTTCTCGTCCCTCCGCATCGCAAGGTTCTGACCACGGACTCCTCGGAGTACGCGTGGGGGGCCCACCTCGACGGTCTGCAGACCCAGGGTCTGTGGTCGGCGGAGGACCGACACTGTCACATCAATGTGTTGGAGCTTCGTGCCATCTTTCTGGCGGCTCGAGCATTCTGCCACCTACTCCGCGATCAGGTAGTCCTCGTGCGCACGGACAACCAAGTGGCCATGTATTATGTGAACAAGCAAGGTGGGACGGGCTCTTGGTCCCTTTGCCGGGAAGCCCTACGCCTTTGGGAATGGGCGGTCTCCCAGAACATCTTCCTACAGGCGGTCTATATCCAGGGAGAACGGAACTGCTTGGCAGACAAACTCAGTCGTCTTCTCCAGCCGCACGAGTGGTCGCTCAACTCCAGGGTCCTGCGCGAGGTCTTCGACCGCTGGGGGACTCCGCAGGTGGATCTGTTTGCCTCTCCGGAGACTCACAAACTGCCCCTATATTGTTCTCGGATGTACTCCCGGGACCGTCTCGAGGCCGATGCCTTTCTTCTCGACTGGGGAGGGAGGTTCCTTTATGCGTTTCCTCCTTTTCCTCTGATCTTGAGGACGTTGGTTCGTCTCAAATCATCCAGAGCCACTATGATTCTCATTGCGCCTCGGTGGCCTCGTCAACACTGGTTCTCCCTGCTTCTTCAACTCAGTGTCAGGGAGCCTCTGCTTCTGCCTGTGTTTCCCTCTCTGCTATCTCAGAGTCGGGGTTCGCTGTTGCAGCCCAATCTTCAGTCTTTACACCTGACTGCTTGGTTCCTTTCCCCTTGACTTCGGTTCCTGTTTCTCAGTCTGTGAGGGAAGTTTTGGAAGCCTCGCGCAAGGTCTCGACCAGGCTTTGTTATTCCCAGAAATGGACCAGGTTTTCATCCTGGTGTTCCTCGCATCATCTGGATCCGGATTCGGTCCCGGTGTCTTCGGTGCTGGAATACTTGTTGCATCTGTCTAATTCGGGCCTGAAGACGACATCCGTTCGGGTGCATCTCAGTGCCATTTCCGCATTCCATCGTCATCTGGAGGGGCGTTCTCTCTCTCTTCATCCTCTGGTGACTCGTTTTATGAAGGGTCTCGTGAATGTTTGTCCTCCTCTCAAACCTCCTCCGGTGGTTTGGGATTTGAATGTTGTCTTAGCTCAACTGATGAAGCCTCCCTTTGAGCCTATCGACAAGTCTCTCCTTAAATTTCTTACTTGCAAGGTGCTATTTCTGATTGCGCTCACATCTGCTCGTCGGATTAGTGAGCTGCAGGCTTTGGTTGCGGACCCGCCTTTTACTGTGTTTCATCATGACAAGGTGGTTCTTCGCACCCATCCTAAATTTTTGCCTAAGGTTGTGTCTGATTTCCACCTCAATCAGTCCATTGTTCTTCCTGTGTTCTTCCCGAAGCCCCACTCTCATCCTGGCGAGGCGGCGCTCCACACGCTTGACTGTAAGAGGGCGTTGGCATTTTATCTCCAACGTACCAAGTCTCATCGGAAGGTTCCTCAATTGTTTTTGTCCTTTGATCCTAATCGTTTAGGACATCCTGTTTCCAAGCGCACCTTGTCGAACTGGTTGGCTGCTTGTATCTCGTTTTGCTACGCTCAGGCTGGTCTTACGCCCCCGGGTCGAGTCACGGGGCATAAGGTCCGGGCGATGGCAGCTTCTGTTGCTTTCCTCCGGTCTACTCCTGTGGAGGACATATGTAAAGCTGCCACTTGGTCTTCGGTTCATACGTTCAACCTCCCACTACTGTCTGGACACTCTGTCCAGAAGCGACGGCCGGTTTGGCCAGTCGGTGTTACGTAACCTGTTTTCCTAAATTGCCATCCTCCCACCTGCCCTTTTTTGGTTGGCTTGGAGGTCACCCACATGTGAGAATATCATGCCTGCTTGTCCTGGGATAAAGCACAGTTACTTACCGTAACAGGTGTTATCCAGGGACAGCAGGCATATATGCTCACAACCCGCCCTCCTCCCCGGGGATGGCTTCTTTGCTGGTTATGGAACTGAGGACCACGAGGTGGGGATGCGCCCTCTAGTGGGCAAGAAGGCATGCACATGCGTGGTGCAGTGTAGCAAACTTGAAACTTCAATCAAGTTTGCTTGAAAAGCGGTCCGCACTGGGGCTCCGTAGATGACGTCACCCACATGTGAGAATATATGCCTGCTGTCCCTGGATAACACCTGTTACGGTAAGTAACTGTGCTGTCTGTAAAATCATAATTGTATGAATATCAAGTGATATGTAAAAGTTAATATGATGAAGTATTGTGCACTTGTTGTAAGATGGAATAATGAATAAAGAATTTTTTTTAAAAAAAGCAGGTAAGAACCTAATTTTGCCTTCCCAGTTACTAAAATTATGTTTGTCTCTCTCCATATCCAGCAGATAATGAGGTGAAAGAGAGCAGAGAAGAACCTCCTTTAAAACGGAAACTGCGTCCAAGACCTCTTTGTGTTTCCCAAGGGACAGAGAGGGGAGAATCAGGGAGTTGTCAGCTGCGCTCCCAGAAGAAGCAGAGGGACTCACCGGATGGCATCGCCGAGCGCGAGAGAAATGACGAGAAGCTCGCAAACATCCCTGAGCGCCAGAGTAAGAGCGCGGAGATGCCCTTCCAAAAGAACAACAGCCGGCAATCGACCTCTGACCTCCATCGCCAAAAGAGGAAATGGAAGAAATCTCACGGGGACGAGAGGAACCACTCTCCGGAAGGGCATTCGAGGTCTTTTCAGTGCACTGAATGTGGAAGGCGTTTCTTTTACAAGCACTCACTAACTACGCACCTGAAAACGCATGCAGCAGCGTCTGGACACGTTACTCCAGAAAGATCTTTGATGTCCTGTGTCTGTGCTGAATGTGGTCAAACGTTCAGTCACGTGGGTAACTTAAAAAGGCACCAGAAAATCCACAAAGGAGAGAGACCATTTCATTGTGCTGCATGTGGGAAACGTTTCTATCATAAGTATTCCCTGAGGACTCACCAGAAAATCCACAGAGGTGAGAAACCCTTTGAATGTACTGAATGCGGGAAATGCTTTGCTTTGAAATGTGAACTAGTTTCCAAGTTTATTACAAATTTGATATTACAATACTGAAATTTTTAAAAAAAGAGAGGTGAGAGGCATTGAAACCAAAAATATCAAGGATGGATCAGACAGAGACAAATGGTAACAAAGGGGCCAAGTACATAGAGATAAAATGAAAGGTATTTCGATTGACAATAGGAAGGGGGAAGCTCTTCTTAAAAGTGGTTTGTGATTATTACTTCAGCCTGAAGGGATCGTTGTGACTTCTCTTTGTCTTTTCATGACTGGTGTCAGTTTAATAAAATGTAAGGATGGTCGCACCCCCACAATGTTAGGTTGGAGGGGTTAAGTGAAAAGCGTCCTGACAAACGCTGGTCCCAGGTTCAGTTCCTTCACAGAAGTTTCATTAGGGATAGAATCAAATAAGAAGCACAGCCAGGGGTGATTATATAAAGAATATATTATAGAAATAGTCTTACAGAAAAGTAATATTTATAAGCATTACAATTAAGCAGAGAGCATTACACTTAAGCAGAGAGCAAAGCAGTCTCACTGCCTTACAGAGTCCAGAAGGAAGCGTGAAGTTTCAGGGAAAGGCAGAGAGAGAGAGAGAGGGGGATGGGGTGATGTTTCGTGTTCCATAGATAAAGAGAAGGATAGACAGAGAAATAGAGAGAGCTCAAGAGAGAACCAGAGTGCCAAGCCAAGAGCCAAGAGATAGCTAGATAGAAAGAGAGAGAGAGGGCCAAGACCCCTCTCCTGATAGCTTGATAGAAAAAGAGAGAGAGATTGATAGCTCCATAGAAAAAGAGAGAGATAAACTGATAGAGCCGAGAGCAGGCTTTTATACCTTGGAATCTTATTCTGACTAGAGAAAATATTGTATCTCCCAGTATCTTTCTGTTTAGAACTTGCAAACTGTTTGAGACAATGGTCAATTTAATTAACAAAGGAGGGTGTAATACCTGCAAGCATGGTGATGGGATTAAGTCTCTGGCTTGATCTGTGCACCATTGTCCTAAGCACCCTCTTAATCAGACATTAACACCTTTTAGCTAGCCATGATTCAATCAGGGCTACTTGAAACTTAAAATATATCAGTCAGGGCTACTTAAAACAGTTTCCCTGCACTAAGGGTCTATCTGCCTTCCCATGCCAGGGTCAGATTGATATAATATCCCATAAGCCTCTAGGCTGACAACTGGTAGGCATCCTTGAAGAATAACAATTTTATTCTTATATACCGCCACACCTTCAGTTCAAGGCGGTTTACAATAAGAAAAAAGCTGGACATACAGCGAATTACAATAAATGTCAAATGTTTCTCAGAAAAATACCGATTACAATTGAATCAAAATGTGAGAAAAAACTGAACATACCACAAACAGGAATCATAATGATCAAATATTTCTTTAAAAATAGAAAAATGCAGTTAAGTCAAATATTTTTCGAAATGAATCATAAGATTGGGTTTGAGGAATAAGAGGATTCCAATAGGAAGGACTTTAGTTTGCATCGAGGGATTTGTCAAATCTGATATCTGATGGTAGAGCATTCCTTAGGGACAGAGAAAATAGCTGTCTTCCGTTGGATCGTAGGGCACATGATAGGGCGGTGACCCATCAAAAAGCACGCAGGACATTGGCGTGCCGACAATCCCGCCCTGACATTGGCATGCAGGACCTTACCATTTGCCTTCCCGTTTGCGCTCTGAGGGCGGTTGGGGGGGGGGAACCCCCTAATACACTCCCGCTCTCATTCGGGGTGGGGGGTGGAGAGAACCCCCTGCACCACACTTACAACTCACGCAAACTCTAAACTTTTCCTTTTACGCTCTCAGAAAATCCCCCCCTCCAAAATAATGATAATAATTTATTCTTATATACCACCAAAGCCATAATAGTTTGAGGCGGTTTACAATAAGAAGTGCTAGACAATCAAAATAGTCACAATGTAAAATCATCAAATACACTCGTACAGAATAAAAGAAATAAAAACAGTAAAATTCTTAGCTTACAAATCAATTAAACAGTTTTGTTTTTACTGATTTTCTAAAACTAAAATAGGATGAGGAGTGCATAATAATGTTACCCAGCCAATCGTTCAATTTACCTGCCTGGAAAGCAAGAGTTCTGTCCAGGAATCTTTTCTAACGACAGGCCTTTATTGTTTGATAAGTGAACATGTGTCCTAATAGGACAATCCAAATTAAAATGAGAAAGCAAGTACGTAGGGGCCAAACCAAAGACAAGAAAATGTAAAGAAAACTCTTGCTTCCAGGGGGATCCCGACGCGCACCATTCTTGCAAAAACCCCTACTCCACTTACAATTTCGCCCAGAAGGTAAGGCAATACGGCAGCATGCATTTGTCAGTGTTTTGGAAGGAGAACCATCAAAATGATAAAGGGGACGTAATTCCTCTCCGATGAGGAAAGACAGATGCGGTTCGGGCTCTTCAGCTGAAGGGGGCTATGATGGAGCTCTACAAAAACCAGAGTGGTGGGAATCCTTTTTTTTCACTCTTTCAGAAAGTACAAAAACCAGGGGACACTCCAATGAAATTACATGGGAATACTTTTAAAATAAATAGGAGGAAATATTTTATTCACTCAACAAATCATTAAACTCTGGAACTCATTGCCAGAGGATGTGGTAAAAGTTAGCATAGCTGGGTTTAAGAAAAGTTTGGACAAGTTCCTGGAGGAAAAGTCCCTTAAGAACATAAGAATTGCCGCTGCTGGGAGAGGATGAACAACTTGTCTCTATCTACTAAGTCTATTCCTTTCATTATCTTGAATGTTTCGATCATGTCCCCTCTCAGTCCCCTCTTTTTAAGGGAGAAGAGGCCCAGTTTCTCTAATCTCTCAATGTAACAGCAACTCCTCCAGCCCCTGGACCCTTTTGAGTAGTACAATGTCCTTCTTCATGTATGGCGACCAGTGCTGGACGCAGTATTCCAGGTGGGGGCGTACCATGGCCCAGTACAGCGGCATGATAATCTCTGAGTAGCAACATTTCATGCTAGCGATCCACAGCAAGCAGTGGCTTCCCCCATGTTTTTCCCAAGGACAGACTATGGACTTTTCCTCCAGGAACTTGTCCAAACTTTTCTTAAAACCTGCTACGCTATCTGCTCTTACCACAATGTTGAAGAACTATCAATTTTAATCTGTAATTTTTTTAAACTTATCTTTTGTCTCATTTACTGCTTTTTCCTGCATAGTAAAGGTTTTGTCTGGGCTTATATTTGGGAAGATTTTAGGGTTTTTTTTCCTCTGTTGAGAAGGACTCTGGAAATTGTATTATGGTTTTTTTAATCTTAGTTATGCTCATGAGTGCTGTCAAAGGTGTATTGTGTTTGGATAGTGAAACTTCATTGGTCAAGTTTTTTATGAGGCAAGATATACACTTCTCCCTTCGTATTCGCGGTTGCAACGATCACAGTTTCGATTATTAACGTTTTTTAGCTTGCTGGCTCCTCCCCCCTCCCCCAAATTACATCAGCTTGCATAGAGAAATCACTAATTCCCAGCACTTTCTTCACCGTGTTTTGCCTCTCCCACCATGTTATTCACAGTTTCACCATATTCATGATGGGTTTTAATAGAAAACAGCAAATAACAAATGAAAAAGTTATTTGCGGTTTTTCTGTCTTTGCGGTTC
The DNA here is from genome assembly GCF_902459505.1 of Geotrypetes seraphini. Classification (NCBI taxonomy): domain Eukaryota; kingdom Metazoa; phylum Chordata; class Amphibia; order Gymnophiona; family Dermophiidae; genus Geotrypetes; species Geotrypetes seraphini. Next base: position 523,290,619 of record NC_047085.1, read on the forward strand.
TGTTAATCCCCTATCACAGCGAATACGGAGGGAGAAGTGTACTGTAAATGACAAATGAAGCGAAACATGAAGCTTACAAGTGCAAATGCAGTAGAATTGGAGGGATGAGGAAAGAGTCGATCTGACAGAAGGGGCAGGAAGTAGGAAATCAAGCCAGCAGGGAAAAGAGGGGAGCATCAGGCTAAAATACGTTTGATGTCTTTGTTCTTATCCCGCAGATAATGAGTTGACGGAAGAAGTAAAAGAGAAAAATGGAGAAGAACATCTGTTAAAATGGAAACTGCGCCCAAGACATGTCGGCGTTTCCCAAGGGACGGAGCGGGGAGAATCTGGGAGAAGTCAGCAGGAATCGCAGAAGAAACAGAAAGACTCCCCGGTTGGCGTCACTGAGTGTGAGAGACGTGATCAGAAGCTCACAAACTTTCCAGAGTACCAGAGTAAGCAGAGAGCAGAGACACCCTTCCAAAATAAAAGTGGAAAGGGGAAATGGAAGAAATCTCTTGGAGCAGAACAGACTGACCCCTTGGAAGGGCATTCGAGGTCTCTTCAGTGCACAGAATGTGGAAGACATTTCTCTTATAAGCATTCACTAACCGCGCACCTGAAAACCCACGCAGCAGCAGCATCTGGAAGTATTACCCAAGAAAGATCTTTGATGTCTTGTGTGTGTGCTGAATGTGGCCAATCTTTCAGTCATATTGGCAACTTAAGAAGGCACCAGAAAATCCATACCGGTGAGAAACCATTTAAATGTACAGAATGTGGAAAATGTTTCCGTCATATGTATTCCCTGAGAACTCATGAGAAAATCCACCGCGGTGAGAGACCATTTAAATGCTCTGAATGTGGGAAAAGTTTTGTTTTGAAGTGTGAACTAGTGAAACACAGTAGGAGGCATGTGGGAGAGAATTCTAACCCCTTTGGAGACAATGCGTCGCAAGAGAAACCCTTTAAGTGTACTGAATGCGGGAAATGTTATTCTTGGGAGTCACGCCTAAAAGACCATCTTAAAATTCACACAGGAGAAAAACTCTTTAAGTGTACTGAATGCGGGAAGCAGTTTGTTCGACGCACAGAACTAGTTAGGCATCAAAGAACTCACACTGGAGAGAGAGCCTTTCCATGCACTGAATGTCATAAAAAATTTGCCAGAAAAGAAGGCCTAGAGAAACACCTAAGAATTCATACGGGAGTGAAACCTTTTCCATGTATGGAATGTGGGAAAAGGTTCAGTCGTAAGGATCTCTTATTGCTACACTTAAGAAACAAGAAAGAAACTCCAGCATCAAAGAAGAAAACTCATTCATGTACCGAGTGTGATAGAAAATTTCCTGACAAGTCACAGTTGGCATACCATCTTATGACCCATACGGGAGAGAAACCATTCAGATGTTTTGAGTGTGGTAAAAGCTTTAGGCACAAACCATATCTGAAAATACACCAAATGATTCATACTGGAGAGAAACGCTTTAAATGTTCTGACTGTAATAAATATTTCTACACAAAAACTAGTTTACGAAAGCATGAAATAATCCATGCTGGAGAGAAACCATTCAGATGTTTTGAGTGTGGTAAAAGCTTTACGCACAAGCCTTCTCTGAAAATACACCATATGATGCACACTGGAGAGAAGCCCTTTAAATGTTCTGAGTGTAATAAATATTTTTACACAAAATGTAATTTAAGACACCATGAGCTAATCCATTCTGGAGAGAAACCCTTTAAGTGTTCTGACTGTGATAAATGTTTCTACACACAATCTAATCTAAAAAGCCATGAAATTATTCACACAGGAAAGAAAACCTTTAAATGCTTTGAATGCAATACATGTTTCCGTTTAAAATCATCTTTAAGAAGGCATGTAAAAATCCACACTGAATAGAAATCAGAATAATGAAAATAGCTTACCCTTATCAATCATGAAATTATCCCACTGGAGAGAAAAGATGGCAGCACTCAACAGTCTGTCTCTGCTTTTACCTGGTTGTAGAAGCCGTTTTTATACACCACCTGGTTCTACTAACCCCTGATGCAGCCCTTTGCGGGTGGGTGAAACGCAGGTTTTTTTAATATGTGTTTTTTATGTCTGTGCCACAATAAATCATTCTTGGTTTCTGCATTTTGGCTGAGCTGCTGTTTTGCCTACTAGCTTAGGAGTGAGGTTTGTTATTGTTGAGTTATGTGCAAAATTAATGGTTTTATAGCCATTACCCTGAAAATACCATGTAAATTTACTTAGCCAATGAAATCGTGAAATAACTCCACGCTCGAGATAAAAAATCTGATTTGGAAGAAAACCAGACTTGGCAGTAAAAAAGAACCATCAGAATGGCATTAAGCATTGAGGTGTCGGTTGCAAGCAGTTTATTCTGTGAACCAAAGTGCAGTCCATGCCAAAGAAACTAAGACAAAGATGCTGAAACTTCCCATCTTTTTGGGATTCCGCAGGCTTAAGAACATAAGAATAGCTTTACTGGGTCAGACTAGTCTTGTTCTTTTGGGTTTACCCGCAACTTCATTATGTGCGTTGTAGGTTGCGCAAAATTCGGTAATACGAACACTTTCGGTTAGGGAGAACCCGATAGGTTTCAGATTGCTTGTGTCGGTTTATTTGTGTATGCATGGTCAAGCACCTGCGAGCCTGATGGGTACTATTCAGTTACCAAAGCCGCGCTCTGTCCGTCGCGCAGACTTGTTTGTTCCCCCAGTTAACTGTCTGAGAGTGAAAATGACACGAACAAGCACGGCAGCAGAGTAACCTTGGTGTTTTAAAGAAGTAAGATCCACTACCCAATGAACGGACACGTATCAGAACTTTAGTAAGTGTCCTTAGGCATATGTTGTTTAAAGATGCAAAGGTAGGCCCTGTTTATCTTTCCCTTCTTTGAAGATGGTACAAGGACATCTATGTTTATCTTTCTTTCTTTGACATGAATGTTTAAACAGAGTTGTAGTGAAGTGAATTCAATTGTTTTGTTAAGCCGTATTTACAGACAGATTTAGATTAGAAGCTCTGCTGGTTAAGGCTTTTTCTGACCCTCTTTGGACTTCAATCTCCAGATAGGAAAAATGCTGATGTGTTTAAAGTTTCATGTGACCTTCCATATATGGTTTGAATTTACGTCACATGCTGACAAACCTGATTCATATAAAAGATGTGAAACTCATAATAAAAGATGGACATGTTTTGGAAGACGATTTCTGGTCTTTAAGATGTGTCACACTAAATCAAAAAATGGATAAAGTCCTTTCCTAAACAAGTAAAAGCAACAAGGACTTAGAAAGAGTATCATCAAAATAGATACAGGTCTCTTAAGCTCTCAGACGCCTGCGTTAGCTTTAGCATTGTTTATAAGCTAACAGAGCAGACATGGTGGTATCTTTCATCGAGCTTTAAAGAGTTTTTATAAATATTTTACATTTTTTAAGATTTTTAATATGCAAATAAAATTTCATGCATCGAATTAGAAATGCATTAAGAGGTCAAAAACCGGCACTTAGCTTTTAAGTGATATTCGCCGGTGTAATCCTCTAATAGTCACTCAACGGGCCCCGTTTCACCCAAAATAGGGCTTCATCAGGGGTCGGATTACTGTTCGAGCTGTTAAGGCTCGATGAAAGATACCACCATGTCTGCTCTGTTAGCTTATAAACAATGCTAAAGCTAACGCAGGCTTAAGAGACCTGTATCTTTAAGATGTGTCCCCAGGTACCTGACTTACAAATGACAGAGACAGAGAAAGTATGGGGCAGGAATTGGGACCTAAATCCTTTTCACCCAACATCTTCTCGCAATCTGGAAGTCTCTACCAACCCATATAAGGGCAGAAAGCAATTCTTGATCAATTCAAAGGAAGTCTGAAATGCTTTGAAGACGCTGCGATATCTTCCGTGTATTTAAATGACCTCACACCGCCACCCAATTTCTGTATATAATGTATGTTTAAAGTCAGCTTACATGAAATAAATTGTACCCAAGCAGGATGGAGTAACAGCAGTTAAGCCAACAGATGATGTCCGATCCGTCCTACCTTTTAAGGAACTCAGCTGGACCTTTTATAACCGAACTTAGTAGCCTGAGGTCCCGAGTCTTGCATAGTTACTAATTACATCCTTCATTTCTTTGTCATTTTTATGTTCAAACGATTTTATTGATGAAACTAGCGAAATAATCTTAAACAAATCAAAGTCGAGTAAGAAACAATGGAACATCATCAACAGCAGAGAGAAACAGTCAGCATCAGTTTTTATACATAATATGCAAAAGCCACCTGAGTCCAGAAGCAAAAGCAAAGCACACCAGGGCCCTGGACTCTTATGAGCCCTGGAGTCGTCCATCCATCATCCCTCCCCCCCCCCCTCTGACATGGAAACTGTTATATCAGAAGCATAGTGTACAAAAAGAACCTCCCCACCCTAATAGCGCAGTCTCGTAGCCAGATTCAAATGGACGCCATCCACCAGAACTATCCCTCCACCCAGTTGTCATTTTTAATGATTGAATGGTATACATAATGGCAGTTGAGTCCTAATGAAGCTTGGTACCACGTCTGACTTCTCTATTTTCCCTGACTCTTAATACTAAGGTCAATGATCCCTGAGAGCGATTGATTGTAGATTGGCAGCAGTTTTCACCTGCGGTTCATGGTGACCTTGTCATGTGGTTTTCTCAGACTAGAACATCCACCACTTGTCAGTCAGCAGATAGTTGGCATCTTCTTGGGCAAAGACGAAGATTTTTATTTGTGCTGACAGGGAAAGATAAACTTTGCACCGTTCATAAATCTCGTGTAAGGCACAATGTCTCTCTTAAAGTTCTCCCCTCAGCTTCCACTTCAAAGATGCTTCTGAAAGCTGATCCAGGCCTCTGATTGCTCTATTCCAGGGGTGGGCAACTCCGGTCCTCAGGATTTCCCCAATGCATGAGATCTATTTGTATGCACTGCTTTCAATGCATATTCATTGGGGAAATCCTGAAGACCGGAGTTGCCCATCCCTGCTCGATTCCACCTTAATTGTCTACTTTTTCTTCAAATATTGCAGTTCTCCCTACTCTCCTCTTGTTTTGTCGTCCGTTATGTCTGTATTGTTTTTAATTTGACTCGTGATTGTTTCCCCCACTTTCTATTATAAAACGCTTAGAATTTATGATTGGTGTTTTATCAAAATTTTAAGAGACTTGGAAATATAGGACTTGAGATTCTGGTCGCTTTTTGCTAGTGTTTCAAATGTGTATTATTTGTATTGTGTATGTTAAATTGTGAGCCGCTCTCTAAAAAGCGGGTTATAAATTTAAAAAAAACCATCAAACCATCTAGCCCAGTATACCGTCTTCACGGAGGCCAATCCAAGCCACAAAACCCCCAAAATAGTAGCATACCTGGATAAGAACATAAGAATCGCCACTGCTGGGGTCAGACCAGTGGTCCATCGTGCCCAGCAGTCCGCTCACACGGCGGCTACCTGTGCCCTAACCGAGACCAGCCCTACCTGCGTTCATTCGGCTGGTCTCGGTTAGGTTGCCCCTGCAGTAAATGTTACATCTTATGAACCCCACAGGGAAACTCTTTGGCTTGATAGAAATACTGCACTGAGTATTACAGTAGCAGTAAATTTGAGAGACTGAGATCAAACGACACCTACCCTGGTTTAGGATCGAGGATCATGCCCAAAACTAACTCATTTGGAGAAATCGATAGGTGAGAATTTGAGTGGAAATAGTTTTGAATTGATCCACGCCAGAGTCGCTTAGCCTTCAAGATTCTACATGGCGTCCTTCCCCCCGTTATCCCACTCCTTTGGAATTCCTCTAACCTCCCCAAAACTGAAACTATCTTTCCCCTCTACAAAAGGTAGATCCCGCGCAGGAAAACTTAGAACATCCCTCCCCTTTAGAACCACAGAACTCTGGAACAACCTCTCATCCCCGCTCAGAAATTCTAGCGCCTTCCGTAAACACCTGAAAACTTGGCTCTTTTCAAAGTTCTCTAGTACCCTGTCCCTCTCTATCTTCTCAGTCCCTCTCCTATATCCATCTTTGTAGTTCCTTTCCTCTCAACCTCTGTAAACCGTGCCCAGCTCTGCGCTTGTGGAGACGGTGCGGTATACAAACCTAAGGTTTAGTTTTGAGAAACTCCTTTGGTAAAGATCCAGAGATAACAGCATGCTTGCTCCTTGTGAAGGAGTGAGAGCTTCCCAGCCATCAACATTTAACGGAACAATTCTGTCCAGGAAACGTTTTCAGGATGACTTTTGGCCTCGACAGATGGGCTAAGGAGCAGTGGTTAAAGCTACAGCATCCATGCTGCTCCTTGTGACCCTGGGCAAGTCGCATTGCCCCAGGACAGACAGGGGCAAATGCTTGAGTACCTGAATAAACTCCTGTAAGCCATTCTGAGCTTCCCTGGGAGAACAATTGGATAAATGGTGTGAAAAGTTTCAGCCTCTGATAAGCAGAGCTGGTATTGTGACATCATAAGGCCTCATTCCACCAATAGGAGACAATCTCATCAGTGATGTCACAAAGATTGTCCTATACTTGGCTCACTTGCTACGTTTGTGGGTTCAAACCCACTCTGCTCCTTGTGACCCAGGTCCATTAGATAGATTATGAGCCCACTGGGACAGAGAGGGAAAAAGAGCTTGAGTACCTGAATAAATTCATGGAAACCGTTCTCCCTTGGGAGAAAGGTATAACAAATGGAATGAAGAGTTTCAGCCTCCGATAACCAGAGCTGAGAATGTGATGTCATAAGGCCTCATTCCACCAATGCCTAAGAACCAACCTCAGTCAAAACAATACTGGGGAAACCAGATCTCGCTGGGAGTGATTGAAAAGGGCTCTCCTATGCAATATTCAAACTTCGGACAGCCTGTTTTACAAAGCCGCGCTAGAGCCGTTACCACGCAGCAGCCACTAGCGTGGCTTTGTAAAACAGGCGCTTAGAATGTAACATGTATCTTCATATTTAGTCACAAAATATGCTCAGACATGAAGGCTAAAACAAGAAAAAAGCCTCACTACCCAATCATTGCAAATAGTTGGACTCACTTAGAAAAATATATACTTTCTTCGCTGCAAAAGCAGTCTAAATGATTAATGGCTGAAAAATGAGAGAATTATCTTTACTGAAGGTTCCAACGTAGCCCGTTTCGCTCCTGCATCAGGGAACCGATATGCAAGATTCAAACATTTAAAAGGTGGCGTCAGAAATGCAGGCTGGGGTCACATGATGCACTCAGCCTGATCGGACGTGTCTGAGCTCCTCTCCCGAACCCGGGGCTCTTTTTGCCCGTATTTCCCGCTAAAACTCTACCGTGTCAACCTGTACCGACCTCCACCGGCTGGCCACCCGCCGATATCTTTCCTCACCGGGGTTTTAAGTCTGCTAAACTTCTGAGAGGCCCTGCTACACCGGCTAAGATGGTGGCGCAAACCCCCTCCTGAGCACACGCAACTCAACCTGACTATCATGCTGCAAGCCGACGCAATCGAAGAGCTAAAGAAACACCTTACCACGTTTCTGGATGACAAGCTCACCAGATTGCAATCGACGGTCGATGGCCTCAAAGACACGGTTGAACGGCAGCCTACCCGATTGCAACACGTGGAGGATCGGGTGCACAGGCCCTGGAGGACAAATGCTGTCGGTTGGAGGAAAAAGCCGAGGCCCTGAGTTGAGTTTCAGTTTGAATTCGGTCATCCATGATTCAATTTGCTTTAAAGTTGATGCTAGATGATTCTTCGTCTCAAAGTCACGTTTATTAGGGGAAGAACTATGGTGATGTCGTCAGCTTAGATATAAAATTTGATTTTTAAACTTTGCAGTAGATTCCCCAGTGAGGCTAGGTAAATGTTAAACAGTGTGGGTTACCCAGTTGGAGGATTGTTTATTATCGCTATAGATTCGGTACGAACGTTTCGTCAAGAAACCTTGAACGGAGAGTCCAATTGTCTCCAAAAAGTCAATTAGGATAAGATGATCGACTAAATCGAAGGCAGCGTGTGTCCAAGGGGAAAGGCCGTCTCACCAGACAACCTTCTCATGGAGATCAGGTTCGGCTTAAATGATTCTTCGGGTATAATGATGTTTGTGATAAAGAAATGGGAGGTTTTTCTCTTTCTTTAAAGGGTTGATATTTGTTCTTTTTCCATTTCCCTATAGTAAGATGTCACGTCTTTAGCCAGAACCCTCCTGCTTTGACATGAGGGAAGATTTGCTGATCTCTTGTAGTGCTGCCCGATTCAGGAAAAAAATTTCGATTCGATTTTCCTGCCCAATTGGGTGGTTTTTTTTAAACATCCTGCTGGGTTTCTTTTTTAGCCTCTTCACCCCCTTTGCTTTCGCTGTGGTGTAAACAAAATAAAGAAACAAAAAAGACTTTTCCTCTCTCTGTTAAATCCTAGCTCACGTTTGCAGTCCAACACCAGCTCTGGCAGGATACACATTTCAAATCTGACATATTGTAATCATAAAAACAGAAAATAAAATCATTTTTCCTACCTTTTGTTGTCTGTTCATTTTTCAAATGGTTGTCTTTTGATCAGGCTTTCCCTTCTTTCTTCGTGCTAACCATCCATCTTCCATCTCTGTCCTCCCCTTCTGTTTCCCTTTCCTCCCCCAGAGGTCTGGCATCTTTCCTTTTTTTCATTTCCATCCCCCCGCAGCTGCAGCGATGGACCCCCACCATCCACAGATCCACCATCTCTCCTTTTCTCAACTATCCTTTCATCCAGCATCTCTCTTCTGTGTCCCTGTCCCTATTCTCCTTTCCAGTACTGTCCCTTTCCTATGCTCCCTCCATACCCAGCATCTTATCTCTCCCCATATCCAGCTTCTTTCTCTCTTCCTTACCTCTTGTATCCCCTTCCCCAGGTTCAGGCTTTCTCCTACTATCGCTCCTGCCATCCTGCACCCTGGCCATCTACTTTGGAGCAGTATCTGTCCCTCTTGTAACCTTCCCCTTGTAGTCTTGCATTTCTTTCTCCCTCTCTCCCCATTAGTCCAGCACCTCTCCTCTGCTTTCCTCCCCCTCTTTTTGGTTTGGTCTCTCTCTTCCCTTCACTTTACCCCAGGTTTGGCATCTCCCCTCCCCTCTCTTACTCCTTCCTCCTCCCCCTCTACACAGGCCTGCCTCCCTGCCCTGAAGGCCTGCTCCCCACCACAAAGACCTGTTCCCCCCACGAAGGCCTGCTTCCTCCAGGAAGGCACTTTCTTTCTTCCTCCCTGCGCGAAGGCCTGCTCCCTCCACGAAGGTCTACTCCCCCCTGCCACGAAGGCACATTTTCTGCTTTTGCTGCGAAGGCCTGCTCCCCCCACCCTCGCGAACGAACGCTTGCTCCCCCTGCAGCCTGCACCTTCCCCACTCTTACCTCCTTAACGCTAATAGGGCAGTCTGCAAGCTTGCTGATAAGATAAGAATTGCCGCTGCTGGGTCAGACTAGTGGTCCATCATGCCCAGCAGTCGGCTCACACGGCGGCCCTCCGGTCAAAGACCAGCAACCTATCTGACCATTTAACCCTACTCTCTGTTTTCTACGTATCTTTTAAGCAGATCTTAATCCATAATAGAACATTACCTCCTATCCCATAACTTTTTTTAAATTTCCTCAGAAGTCTTAGAAACATGATGACAGATAATGGCCCATGCAGTCTGCCCATCCGCAGTAACCATTATCTCTTTCTCTCTTTGAGAGATTCTCACGTGCCTATCCCAGGCCCTTTTGAATTCAGACACAGTCTCTGTCTCCACCATCTCTTTCAAGAGACTATGGAGACAGTAAGGCAATAATGCACCTATAAGGCCCAAGGCAGCTAGTTAACCCCATCCTAAGGCCCAGGCTCCCGTAATAAGGCAGCAGCACGGCTATAGAGCCCAGTACTGACTGGTGGTAACTCTCTGCAGTCTCAGCACGTCTTCAGGGCTGACTGCTCCCCGCCTGTGCTGCAGCTCCTCAGTCCGTGGCGGTGGCGGGTTCCCGGAGGCCTGTGGCCTCCAGCTCCTGGCCAGAGAGTCGGCAGTACTGGGAGACGAGCAGCATATCCTCCAGGCCTGAACCTGCCTTCCGGGTCTTCTTTCAGCAGGGGTAGCTTTCCAGGGCTTGGGCTCAGCAGAGAGGATGCTCTCCCGCTATAACACTGTGCCCTCTGTTATAGCGATCCCTGCAGCTGCCCGTGGTTCTCAGCGGCACGTTCTCTCTGCCACAATCCTGCTCCTGACGTCAGAGCAGGGGCAGGATCGTAGCAGAAAGGACGTGCCGCTGAGGACCACGGGCAGCTGCAGGGATCGCTATAACACCAGTGAGCCTGCAAGCTGCCCTATTAGCCTATAGGAGGTAAGAGCGGGGAAGCTGGGGGAGGCAAGAGTGGCCAAGCTGGGGGAGGCCTTTCTAATCTAATACAATAAAACGCTAAGCGCGCATACGCACTCATACCCCGTGCTTCCCTGATCCCTGATCTGTCGTGCTGTGCAAGCAAGAGTGCGCATGTGCGCTTACTATGTCGTCGGCTGCCATGAGGAGGGCTTCGAGGGAGCCGTGTGTGAGCGGAGGGCAGACGCCGGCCCAGGACGGTCTGCAGAGAGACGACTTGCTCCAGCTCGCGCCACCTTCAAAATTAAAAATAAGCGGCCCCATACCGCCTCCCTGCTCGCGCAGACCTCCATCAACGAAAAACGGCACTACCATTTGAAGTTTATTTTTAAAAGTTTAAAGTCGCTGCGGTGGCTCCTCTCATGAGCCGCACCTGCGTCGGAGAAGGCTTTGGACGCAGGCAGCGATCGTGAGAGGAGCCGCCGTGGCAACTTCAAACTTAAAAATAAACTTCAAATGGTAGTGCCGTTTTTCCATTTCCGGCTGTGCCCTCTCTTATTAACTCAGCGCTCCGTGCAGGCTCCTCTCTCGCGGTCTTGCCGGCTCAGGCTCCCTTGCATGCAGGCGGAGGTCGAGAGAGGCTCTCTGGCTTTCTGGCTCTCAATCCACCACCCTGGTCCAGCGTCCCACCCGGTCCTACCTTTAAAATTTATCTTCGGCAGCGGCAGTCAGGCCGGAAAAAGGAAGTCACATCAGGAGGGGTGCGGGGTGTGGGATGCAGCACAGGGAACTTTACCAATGGGTGCAACTGGGTGGGCCTTGAGGCGGCTGTCGGCGGAGGGAACCTCTGATCAGGGGCAGAGCAAGGTAAGTGTATCATAGGGATAAGAAGGAGGAGGGGGGAAGAAAAAGGAAGGGAGGCCTACTGCTGAACAGGGGGAGCAGGAAAGAGGTGCTGCTGAACAGGGAGAAGGGCTGCTGCTGGATAAGGAGAGCAGTGAAGGGGTGGTGGACACAGGGGAGGTAAAAGGAAAGGAGACTGGACAGGGGAAGCAGAGAAGGGGTGGTGGTGGACAGCCAAGGAAAAAGAAAGACAAAAATACAGAAAGCGACTAAGGAGAGAGAGAGAAAGAAAGAAAGACAGACACACATATATTCTAGCACCCATTAATGTAACGGGCTATAAGACTAGTTTATCTATAATTTTTTGGTCACTTTGAGAGGTGGAATTCAATCTATGTTGGTAACTTATCTGAGCGATAAGAATAGCCTTACTGGGTCAGACCAATGGTCCATCAAGTCCAGTAGCCCATTCTCACGGTGGCCAATCCAGATCACTAGTACCTGGCCAAAACCCAAGGAGTAGCACCTATCTTCCTAATTACCAATCCAGGGCAAGCAGTGGCTTCCCCAGGTCTTTCTCAATAACAGACTATGAAAAACATTTCCTCCTATTGGTTTTAAAAGTATTTCCCTGTAACTTCATCGAGTGTCCCCTAGTCTTTGTCATTTTTGACAGAGTGAAAAATCGATCCACTTGTGCCCGTTCTACTCCACTCAGGATTTTGTAGACTTCAATCCTATCTCCCCTCACCCGTCTCTTTTCCAAGCAGTTTGTACTATATTTGCAATGACTAAATAAATCATATAAAAAAGGAATGGCACCATGTCCTTTGTCATACTGTACATGGTTTGCCACATTTTTAAAAATGAAATTAATGTACTCAATCAAAGAGTTTATTTTCAAGGTCATTTATTATTTAGGAGTGTGTTGGTATTTAAGCTATGATTTTACATTAAAGTTTCTAAAGCCAAAAAACAAAAAAATATCTGAAAAAAACAACAACCCCAGAACATTTCATATCAAATAAAGACTTTTGCACTGCATTGAACATTGGCTTTCTCAGATATCCTTTCTGCCATTGGTGGACATAAAACTTTCTATCATACTCACTGCATTAATGTAGTTTCTTCCTTCTGCATTCCTAAGTGTAAGATTAAGAGATCCTTTCGACTGAACCTTTTCCCACATTCCACACATAGAAAAGGCGTTTCTCCTGTGTGAATTCCTTCCTCCCAAAAGCTTTATTACATTCAGTACATGGACACGGTCTCTCTCCAGGATGGGTTTTATGATGTTTCAAGAGCTCGCATTTCGCAATAAAACCTTTTCCACACTCTGTGCACTGAAATGGTTTCTCGCCTGGGTGTATTCTTAAGGTATCTTTACGATAGAAGCATTTCCCACATTCAGTGCATGGAAAAGGCATCCAAGGTCTTTCTGGGTTAATGGACCCAGCCGCTGTTGGAGAATTCCTACTTGACTGCATTGGGAAGACCTAGAAGAACTTTCTGTTGTGTGAGATTTCAGGGGTCGTATCAGGGAATCCTTTCAGGTGAAATATTTCTTACACTTAGTACTTGGAAGAAGGGCCGCTTCTGTGTGTGTTTTCCGATGGCGTCCTAGATGCCTCTTCCACATTCTGAGCACAAAAGGGGTTCTTTGATGCGGCAGTAAATCAGATTGCTTTTGAACACTTCTCCCACCGACATCACACACAAGAGATTTCTTCCCTTCCTCCTTTATCTGGTGGTGTCGATCGGTCATTATTATTTTCAGGGGATAGCTCTGTGCTCGGGTATCTCCGGTGGCATTTAAAAGTATTCTGGAAGGGGGTCTCTGGTGCTTGGGGGATGTTTGTGAACTCCCCATCTTTCATGGAGTGAATCCCCTACAGGGTCTTTCGGCTTCTTCTCCTAGTTTCTCCTCTCAGTCCTTTGGGAAATATCGACCTGGCTTGAGTACGGTTTCCATTTCAAAAGCTGTTCTTCCCTCTTCTCCTTTTTCAGTCTCATCTCATTAGCTGCTGGATATAAAAAGAAATATGAACCATGTATTAGTGACCAAGAATCAAACTGTCAGAAGAAGGTGAAAGCCTGTCTCTTTTCCTAAGCCTCTAATGGCTTTGGCAACTGACCAGCCAGTCACACTCCATCGAGACAACCTAGATGCGCATAGAACTTACCCCAAATTTACTTACCCACTTTATTTCGCCCAGTGCCTTTGTCTCAACCATCATATCTGTCCCTGTGTCCCATCTGCTGCCCTTTAAGATACTGCATTGCGGAGTAAGAACTGACTGAAAACAGAGATTCATACAAGCCTTGAAGCAGGGACTTATTTGCCTCAAGTCGCGAGTTGTGTAGAAGGAATCCTCGACATTTCTCTCTCTCTCTCTCTCTCTCTTGGCTCTGCTTCACTGGGCTGTGGAGGGCGGTCCACCCCGATTGCCGTCTTGGTAGGGGTGGGGCATCCGGCCTCCTCTCTCCCCGTGCCTAGGAGTGACATCAGAGGGCGAGCCCACGCAGGTTGGAGGTTGCTGTTACTAAGGTACGGGGAACGGAAAGCAACACGCGCTCGGTAATACCGAGGTGGGGGACTGAGAAGGGGGCGCCACGAACCCTCACTACACCTCTGGGCCCCATGTTGATCCTGAGGGCTCTATCGGGTGCCGGCCGTGTTCCCCCTCCCCACTAACGTGGTGTCTCAGCCTCTGACTGGCAGCCTGAAGACAGAAGCTTTTGGATTATGTCCACGTGCTTGCCCAAGGCAGATTCCCCAGCTGAAGCAGGCTTAGCAGCAGCACAAATATGAGTAAGCTCCGTTGAAGTCCGGGAGACATTGGGGAGGGCAGAGGTCCTTTAAGTGCAGTTTTAGAGGTTTCTGGGGCCAGGATTTGGAGGAGGCTATAGTCAGAAGGATGTTGGGCTGTATCGAGAGAGGCATATCAAGCAGAAGAAAGGAGTGTTAATGTTGTTGACGAGGTCCCGACTTTTGGAGGTTGTATCTTGTATGGACATCAAAAGATTTGAGGCGGTTCAGAGGAGTGTGACAAAAACGATATGGGGTTTGTGCCAAAAGATGTACGACCTCAATATAGTTCCCCTAGACTGGATATGACGGACGTTTAAATATTTAAAAGGTATTGTAATCTTTTCCAAAATGAGGAGGCAGCAGAACTAGAGGTCACGAGCAGAGGTTGCAGGGTGGGGTGTCTTAGGAGCAATGCTGGGAAATACTTTTTCCACAGACATGGGGATTCCTGGATTTCCCCCCCCAAAAAACTCACAACAACTCACTTCCAAAAGGGACGAATACCAAAAATCAAAAAATGGAAGTGACACTACTTGTTTTAAAGCCAAGGTGAGTCAAAACGGCAACTCAAGCCTATCTCTTTAAGTGCTCAGTCGAAATGATGGAGCATCTGAAGTAATCACCTCAAATCACGGTGTGTACAAATTCATCATCCAAAAGATCACTGTGTAAATTCAAAACGTGAAAACTTATCTGAGAAGAGCAGGGTAGGGCTCAGAAACACGTTCTGTGGTTCTAACGCAGCAGATTTCACCCCTGAGCCCAGGCGAAACACGTTAGAACCCAGAACGTGTTTCTGAGCCCTACCCAGCTCTTCTCAGATAAGTTTTCACGTTTTGAATTTACACAGTGATTTCTTTGATGATGAATTTGTGCACCGTGTCTCACATCCAATGATTTGAGGTGATTACTTCAGATGCTCCATCATTTCGACTGAGCACTTAAAGAGATAGGCTTGAGTTGCCGTTTTGACTCACCTTGGCTTTAAAACAAGTAGTGTCACTTCCATTTTCTGTGTTTTGACAAAAAAATGGTGACAGAATTCAAGAACGCAGGGGATAAACCCAGAAGATGGAATCTGACGAAGCAACACATAAATGACCTCCTAGCTGGAGTGAGCTTTGACAGCAGCTTCAGATACTTTTACAGACTGGACAGTGGCGTACTAAGGGTGAAAGGCGCCCGGGGAAGTGGTGCCCCCTCCACGGCCATCTTCTCCCCCCCTGGAATGCACATCCCCCTTCCCCATACCATTTTTACTTCTCCTGTGCGAGCACCATGTCCACGTTGGTGTCGACTCACCCTTTGACGTCACTTCCTAGAAACCGGTCCCGGAAGCGATGTCAGAGCGCACCCACGCTGACGCGGGCAGCAAACATAAGGTATGGGGAAAGCAAGAGAGGGGCCAGAGAGGAGGAGGGGGCCGTGCCCAAGGCGGACCGCTTCTCCCGCTCCCCTCTGGGGAGTGTGGTGCAGTGGTTAAAGCTACAGCCTCAGCTCCCTGAGGTTGTGGGTTCAAACCCACACTGCTCCTTATGACCCTGGGCAAGTCACTTAATCCCCCCATTGCCCAAGGTACATTAGATAGCTTGTGAGCCCACTGGGGCAAATGGAAATATACCTAAGTACATGAATGTAAATTATTTAGGCTATAAAAACTGTAATAAAATAAATGAATAAATGGCAAAAAAAAAAACCCAGATCAGGCTGAACACTGCCGTGGGCTTCAACCACAAATCCAGTAACTGGGAAGTAGGAGCAATCTGAGCAGACAGGAAAAGGTCAGCTAGACCAGTGTTTTTCAACCGCTGTTCCGCGGCACACTAGTGTGCCGCGAGATGTTGCCTGGTGTGCCGTACGGTCAGGGCCGCCATCAGGGCAGTACCACCAGTCTAGGGAGAGGGGCGGTCCGCCCCACGTGGACAGGAGAGAGCTGGACGGGGGACCCGCGGAGTTCAATACATCTCGAGCCGCGAGGCTCGTCTTCTGTTCCTGCCTGCCCTGCAGCTAACATATAGCTGATCGCAAGCGTTCCTCGATGTCAACGCTGACGTCGGAGGGAGGGCTTAAGCAAAGCCTGCCCTCTGACGTCAGCGCTGACGTCGGAGAATACTTCCGTTTGGCTATTTGTGCGCGGCAGGGCAGGCAGGAAGCAGAAGACAAGCCTCGCGGCTTGAGCTTCGTTTTGCTGAGAAAGTTGCAAAGAACACACGGAACACAAAAGGGGGGAGGGAGTGCGTTTTGGACACAAGGCATGAACTTGGGAGAGAGGAAGGGAGGGAAAGAGATGCTGAGGTGGGGGAGGGAATGGGTTTTTGGACACAGAAGGTATGGACTTGGGAGAGAGGAAGGGAGGGAAAGAGATGCTGAGGTGGGGGAGGGAATGCGTTTTTGGACACAGAAGAAATGGACTTGGGAGAGAGGAAGGGAGGGAGAGAGGAAGGGAGGGAAAGAGATGCTGAGGTGGAGGAGGGAATGCGTTTTTGGACACAGAAGAAATGGACTTGGGAGAGAGGAAGGGAGGGAAAGAGATGCTGAGGTGGGGGAGGGAGTGCGTTTTTGGACACAGAAGAAATGGACTTGGGAGAGAGGAAGGGAGGGAAAGAGATGCTGAGGTGGGGGAGGGAATGAGTGTTTGGACACAGAAGGCATGGACTTTGGAGAGAGGAAGGGAGGGAAAGAGATGGTTGTGTACACGGGGAATAGAAGAAAGGAGAATTTTTGGTCATAGGGAGGGAGTGAGGTACAGATAGTGGCATACCAGGGTGGGGGTGGGGGGTGGTCTGTTGTCCCTAGGCCGGCAAACTGCGGCTCTTTAGCCACTTGAGTGCCACCGCCGCCAACGGTGTTGTTGGCGGTGGCAGCATTATAAAATACTTTCTTTGTGTTTATTTGATTCCTATTCAAGAGAATTACTTTATATATAGTCAATATAGGCACAGAGTTAAATTTTTTAACATTTTCTAATGGTGGTGTGCCTCGTGATTTTTTTCATGAAACAAGTGTGCCTTTGCCCAAAAAAGGTTGAAAAACACTGAGCTAGACAGTTCTTTACAGGCTCAGAGAGGCAAGCAGCGACTGAGGCAGTGATGGGATTCTTATTCCCCCCCCCCCCCACACACACACATTTCTGCTTCTAAGAGTGGAAAGAGCTTCCGAGACTGGGTAATCGAGACCCGGAAACCTGCAACAAGCACAATCCCAGCTGCAGAAACCCTGAGAGAACAGCTTCAAAGACTGGCCAAAAATTCAGAGGCAAAATCCTGTCTGCAGCAGCAGAGTCTTAACTATGATCCACCCCTGCAAGGATTATTTCCCAGCACTAGAATCACTGAAATATGTACAAACCTTAGGATATGAGTGCAAATAAAACCCCACAGTCTGCTAAAAATGTAATCCTTACCTAGAGACCTCAGGAGCTCATAATTCTCCTTCATCACCTCCCGGTGAAGCTCCTTCTGCCTTTCATCTAAATACGCCCACTCCTCTTGGGAGAAAGAGACAGAGATGCCCTCCAACTTCACCCGCATCTGAAACACAAACCAGAAACACACACAATGTTTTACATCAGATAATCAACCTATGCTCCTGGAGACAGTATCCTAAATTCAGAAGGAGAATGAGGAAGAAGAGCTTTGAGAATAGATTGAGCAATGCCAGGAAGCAGAAAGTGAGATTGTCCTAAAGCAGGAGGAGAATGAGGAAGAAGAGCCTGGGGAGTGGAGGGAGCAATGCCAGGAAGCAGAAAGTGAGATTGTCCTAAAGCAGGAGGAGAATGAGGAAGAAGAGCCTGGGGAGTGGAGGGAGCAATGCCAGGAGGCAGAAAGTGAGATTGTCCTAAAGCAGGAGGAGAATGAGGAAGAAGAGCCTGGGGAGTGGATGGAGCAGTGCAAGGAAGCTTAAAGTGAGAGGGTCCTAAAGCAGGAGGAGAATGAGGAAGAAGAGCCTTGGGGAGTGGAGGGAGCAGTGCCAGGAAGCAGAAAGTGAGATTGTCCTAAAGCAGGAGGAGGAGAAAGAAGAGCCTGGGGAGTGGAGGAAGGAGAAAGTGAGATTGTCCTAAAGCAGGAGGAGAATGAGGAAGAAGAGCCTGGGGAGTGGAGGGAGCAGTGCCAGGAAGCAGAAAGTGAGATTGTCCTAAAGTAGGAGGAGAATGAGGAAGAAGAGCCTGGGGAGTGGAGGGAGCAGTGCCAGGAAGCAGAAAGTGAGACTGTCCTAAAGCAGGAGGAGAATGAGGAAGAAGAGCCTGGGGAGTGGAGGGAGCAGTGGCAGGCTCAGTTTCTCTTTTACCTGCTGAGCCATCCCCCAGCTCTTCTCCACAGCACCAGCTTCAGCCTTTCCTTTCTCCCACTTTGCTGCAATCCCTGAGGGTAGATTTTGGTGCTGGAGAGCAGAGAGGAGGAGTACAGGACAATCAAGCCATTATGACATCACTGATATGGTTGGTTCTTATTGGTGGAATGAGGCTTTATGACATCACAATCTCAGCTCTGCTTCCCAAAGACTGAAACTTCACACTACTACTATGAATTATTTCTATAGTGCTACCAGACTTAACGCAGTCACAAAGAAGACAGTCCCTGCTCCAAAGAGCTTACAATCTAAACAGACAAACAGGATGTCTTGATGCAGTTAAGGGGAATGGGCTGGACTGGAGGTCTGATGAGTAGGGTTATGGATTGAAAGCTATATCAAAATGGTGGGTTTTCAGTCTGCTTTTAAACAAGGGAAGGAGCTTGACGGACAAACGGGCAATTTATTCCAGGCATAGGGGGCAGCTAGATGAAAGGAACGAAGTCTGGAATTGGCAGTGGAGGAGAAGGGCAACGCTAAGAGCGACTTATCTGAGAAAAGGCGTTCTCTGGGAGGTATATAAGGAGAAAGAAGCGAGGAGAGATATTGAGGGGTAGCAGAATGAACCCACTTGTAGGTCAGCAATAAGATCTTGAACTGTATGCGGTGACAGTGACTTAAGGAGAGGGGTGACATGAGCGTAGCGAGGTTGGTAGAAGATGAGTCTCGCAGCAGAGTTTTGCACAGATTACAAGGGGGAGAGGCGACACTAAGGGATACGAGTTAGGAGTAGATTGCAGTAATCTAAGCATGAGGTTACGAGAGCTTGGACAAGGGTCTGGGTAGTGTGCTCAGAGAGGAAGGGGCCAATTGTGGTGATATTGAGGAGATGGAAGCGACAGCAGATTGTTGGATATACGTAAAAAATGAGAGGTCAGAATCGAAGATGACTCCAAGGTTGTGAGCAGAGGAAAATGGAGCAATGACAGTATGGAGAAAGGAGGAGGAGGAGGAGCAGCTCAGTCTTGGATATATTTCGTTTCAGATGACGGCAGCAATGTCAGCCAAACAAGCCGAGACTTTTTCTTGGACTTTAGGTGAAATTTCAGGTGTAGAGAGGTAGAGCTGGGAGTCATAATAATAATAACAGTTTATATACCACAGGACCATGAAGTTCTATGCGGTTTACAATGCTTAGAAATGTTACAGATTGAATGAGCAAAGTACAGATTTAGCGACAGGTGGTTCTTGCGCTCGGTTGTTAAGGACTAAGATTGAATAGGTTGGTCTCCTAAGTATTTCAGGAACAGATGTGTTTTCAGGCGTTTCCTGAATTCTCCATAGGTAGTAGGCACAAGCAGTTCAAGGTCTTTACCCCATAATGCTGCTTGATGTGCGAGAAGATGTTGGTGATGACTTTTAAATTTACAACCTCTAACCGGTGGAGAAACGAAGTTCAGGTGTGAGCTTCGCTTGTGTCTGTTGGTTGAGAAAGAGAAAAGGTCTGTTATGTATTTAGGGGCTAAGCCATAGAGTGCCTTGAAGCAAAAACAACCAAACTTGAATTTCACACGTGCCTCCATCGGTAGCCAGTGTAAAAGTCGATAGGAAGGTGTCACATGATCAAACATCTTCAGTCCACAGAGTAGTCTAACCGCTGTATTTTGAACTAGTTGCAATCGTCGCATGTACTTCTGGGGGAGTGCCAAGTAGGCGATGTTACAATAATCGAGTTGACTGAGAATAAGGGATTGTACTAGAATTCAAAATGATGAAGCATCGAAGTAAGCTCTGATGGACCGAAGTTTCCAGAGGGTGTGAAAGATTTTTCTGATCTGTGTCTGTTCTTAGGCATAAGGGCTTTGTTTGAAACTCTAAAACCAAATATGTTGATCAGTTTCTGTCCTTGAGAGCCGCAGACAAACTTAGGAACAAGGTTACATAGAAACATGAGGGCAGATAAAGGCCAAATGGTGCACCCCAGGGTTCTGTCTTAGGACCTCTTCTCTTCTCTAGGTGCCCTGATCTCCTCCCATGGCTTTCAGTATCACCTCTATGCTGATGACTCCCAGTTCTACCTCTCTACACCTGAAATTTCACCTAAAGTCCAAGAAAAAGTCTCGGCTTGTTTGGCTGTCTTTGCTGCCGTCATCTGAAACAAAATATATCCAAGACTGAGCTGCTCCTCTTTCCTCCTAAACCCTCTGCTCCTCCTCCTCCTCCTTTCTCCATACTGTCATTGTTCCAGTTTCCTCTGCTCACAACCTTGGAGTCATCTTCGATTCTGACCTCTCATTTAAAAAAAAAAAAAATTGTAAAGAACCAGCAACATCAATAACCAACTATAGACCTGTAGCATCTATTCCATTTATGGTAAAAATCATGGAAGGACTGGTACACACCCAACTAATGGAATACCTTGACCAATTCTCCCTCCTGCACGAAACTCAATCTGGTTTTAGGCCTCTATTTAGCACTGAAACGGTAATTGCGGCCATTCTGGACAATTTGCGCTACTTGTACAGTAAGGGCCTCAATGCCCTAATCATGCAATTTGACATGAGTTCCGCCTTCGACTTGATGGACCATGGAAAACTGTTACAATGCCTAGACGCAATCGGAATCAGAGTAGAAGTACTGAACTGGTTTCGAGGTTTCCTTATATCACGCACATACCAAGTCCGTTTCAATCACGATCTCTCAGATACATGGAGCAATCCATCTGGCGTGCCACAAGGATCACCGCTATCCCCTTTGCTCTTCAATGTTTACATGTCCTCATTGGGTGCACAACTATCCCGGCTGGGGATAAAACTATTTAGTTACGCTGACGACTTCATGATAATCATCCCATTCACCAACTCTGTCTCAGAAGTCACCCCCAAAGCAACAGAAGTATTAAATCGGATGGAGCAATGGATGACCGAATTTAGACTAAAACTAAACTCAGAGAAAACAAAATTTTTCATAGCAGCGCCATACCCACTTGACACTAAAGCACCAATGTGTATCAACAGCCTTAGTTATCCAATTCAACCCACTATGAAGATATTGGGTGTAACACTGGACCAAAACCTGACCATGAAAGACCAGGTAGACAAGGAAACATGCTTAGGCCAATCCTATAACATCACATTGGGAAGAATAACCGGAATCACATTTACCGGATGCTAGGGTCCACCTTGGGGATTAGCACCCAAGAAAAGGATCTGGGTGTCATCATAGACAATACGATGAAATCTTCCGCCCAATGTGTGGCAGCGGCCAAAAAAGCAAACAGGATGATAGGAATTATTAAAAAAGGGATGGTTAATAAAACTAAGAATGTCATAATGCCCCTGTATTGCTCCATGGTGTGACCTCATCTGGAGTATTGCGTTCAGTTCTGGTCTCCTAATCTCAAGATATAGTGACGCTAGAAAAGGTTCAAAGAAGAGCGACCAAGATGGTAAAGGGGATGGAATTCCTCTCGTATGAGGAAAGACTAAAACGGTTAGGACTCTTCAACTTGGAAAAGAGACGGATGAGGAGAGATATGATTGAAGTCTACAGAATCCTGAGTGGAGTAGAACGGGTGCAAGTGGATCGATTCTTCACACCGTCAAAAATGACAAAGACTAGGGGACACTCGATGAAGTTACAGGGAAATACTTTTAAAACCAATAGGAGGAAATATTTGTTCACTCAGAGAATAGTAAAGCTCTGGAACGCATTGCCAGAAGTTGTGGTAAGAGTGGATAGCGTAGCTGGTTTTAAGAAAGGTTTGGACAGTTTCCTGGAGGAAAAGTTAAAGTCTGTTATTGAGAAAGACACGGGGCAAGCCACTGCTTGTTCTGTCTGACCCAGTAAGGCTTTTATTATGTTCTTTCGATATATTAAGGGGAAACAACCCGTGAAGGAAGCGGTTGGGCCGTTGGATGACCATGAAATGAAGGGAGTGCTAAAGGAGGACAAAGCAATCGCCGACCAACTAAACACATTTTTTGTGTCTGTATTTACTGAAGAGGATATACACAGCATACACTGGAAATGAAGACGGGGTTGACGGTCAGTCTAGAAGAGGTATGCAGGTAGATTGATAAGCTTAAGAGCGATAAATCCCTGGGACCGGATGGCATCCATCCGAGGGTCATCAAGGAACTGAAAAGGACTATAGCTGAACTGCTTCAACTAATAGCCAATCTGTCGATCAAATCGGGAAAGATTCCGGAAGACTGGAAGGTGGCAAATGTTACACCGATCTTCAAAAAAGGTTCGAGGGGAGATTCGGGAAACTACAGAGCGATGAGTCTGACCTCAGTATCGGGAAAGATGGTAGAGGCACTGATAAAGGACCGCATCATTGATCACCTTGACGGACACGGCCCCAGCACTGAACCTTGAGGGACTCCGCTACTTACCTTTCCTTTCTCCAAGCGACTTTCATTAACCACCACCCTCTGGCTTCTGTCTGTCAACCAGTTTCTAATCCAGTTCTCCACTTTGGGTCCTAACTTCAGCCCTTCAAGTTTGTTCAACAGCCTCCTATGTGGAACTGTATCAAAGGCTTTGCTGAAATCCAAGTAAATTACATCTAGCATATGTCCTCGATCCAGCTCTCTGGTCACCCAATCAAAAAATTCAATCAGGTTCGTTTGGCACGATTTACCTTTTGTAAAGCCATGTTGCCTCGGATCCTGTAACCCATTAGATTCAAGGAAGTACACTATCCTTTCTTTCAGCAACACTTCCATTATTTTTCCAACAACTGAAGTGAGGCTCACCGGCCTGTAGTTTCCTGCTTCATCCCTGTGACCACTTTTATGAATAGGGACCACATCCGCTCTCCTCCAATCCTCAGGAATCACTCCCGTCTCCAGAGATTTGTTGAACAAGTCTTTAATAGGACTCGCCAGAACCTCTCTGAGCTCCCTTAGTATCCTGGGATGGATCCCGTCTGGTCCCATCGCTTTGTCCACCTTCAGTTTTTCAAGTTGCTCATAAACACCCTCCTCCGTGAACGGCACAGAATCTACTCCATTTTCTCGTGTAACTTTGCCAGACAATCTCGATCCTTCTCCAGGTTTTTCTTCCATTAACACAGAACAGAAGTATTTGTTTAACACGTTTGCTTTTTCCTCATCACTCTCCACATATCGGTTCCCAGCATCTTTTAGTTTAGCAATTCCATATTTCATCTTCCTCCTTTCACTGACATATCTGAAAAAATTTTTGTCTCCTTTTTTTACATTTTTAGCCATTTGCTCTTTCGCCGGATGTATCTCTCTCTTGGCTTCTTTCAGTTTCACCCGGTAGTCCTTTCTGCACTCCTCTTCTTGGGTTTGTTTATATTTGACGAACGCCAACTCTTTCGCCTTTATTTTCTCTGCCACTAGTTTAGAGAACCATATTGGTTTCCTTTTTGTCTTGAAAGGAAACTCTGCAATGAGAGGGCATAGGATGAAGTTAAGAGGTGATAGGTTCCGGAGTAATCTGAGGAAATAAACTTTTATAGAAAGGGTGGTAGATGCATGGAACAGTCTCCAGGAAGAGGTGGTGGAGACAGAGACTGTGTCTGAATTCAAGAAGGCCTGGGATAGGAACATGGGATTTCTCGGAGAGAGAAAGAGATAATGGTTACTGCGGTTGGGCCATTTGGCCTTTATCTGCCGTCATATTTCTATTAGGCACGTGGGATCTCTCGGAGAGAGAAAGAGATAATGGTTACTGCGGATGGGCAGCCTAGATGGGCCATTTGGCCTTTATGTGCCGTCATGTTTCTGTTTCTATAAATGAATGTCAAGAAATGTCATGTAGGAAGATATTTATTTATCGGTTCTCCTTCAGCCTGTCACTTAAAAATTAGCAAAAGCCTTTTGTTACATAGAGCATTTTGGACCCCAGTTAGATTACAAAAGTTGGATAGCTCTAAGTCTAATAGATGCTGGCATTGTAATCTGGAAGCAGGGACTTTGGATCATTTATTATACTTTTGTCCCTGTATCATGGCCTTTTGGAAATCAATTTGGTCACAAATTAATTCCTTATTAGAAAACCATGTAACTCTATCATATGATACAATCCTATTTGGGAATGAGAATAAAAAGTCAAATTTCATCAAATAATAATAAACTTTTATTAATAATGACAGGAGTTGCCATTCAACATAGCACCAGAAATTGGAAAAATTACACAAGACTTAATTACACTTTCTGGTGGAATTCGTTATGCCATATATACAAAAGGGGAATTATAATAACTTTAAGAAGATTTGGGGGCCATTGACAACTTATTGTAATGATTAGACGCCATTGAAAGTATAATTATAATTAGGGGAGGGGGGTGGTATATACCTATAAAATAGATTTAATCAATATCTATGAATATTGCACATGTATGTTAATTCTTGATTATAATATCTGTGAAAAGGGTGGTTGGGGAGGGAGATAATTTATATATTTAAGATGCTAATAGAAAGAATTTCAAGTGATGTGCATGATTCAATTGATGTAATATTCTGTACTTGATGGAAGATGAAAAATGAATAAAGAATTGGAAAAAAAAATTAGCAAAAGCCACTGCTCTAGATAGTCCAGTAAAAAAGGTATCACCTGATTTTGCATAAGAAAATATAAATAAAAAAAGATGTGAAAAGAAAGCAAGGAACAAATGTGAAGCAACATCCAGCCAGATGTGACAGCAGCTGCTTGTGTCTAGGATAAAAAAGCAAGATGTTGCTTCCTCTCTCAGGCCTCCATGACTGCAAAGTGCTAGGAAGTGACTCAATGATATAAAATAACAGCAAAGGGAGACTCCACCCCTTCCACTGATTGGTCACCAGACTCTGCTGGGAGGGGACAGGAAGACAAGATCCCGCCCTTCTAACACCCATTGGCTCAGTCTCTTCCTACTGGCTAAAGCTGCTCCCAGGGAGGAAGACAAAGCACAGCTCATTGGCATGGAAGAAAGAAGGAAGATGGCTGCTAAGGAGGTAGGAGAGAGACAGGCAGGTGGGCAAGCAGAAGAAGAAAGGAGACTGGCACTGCTCTCTCCATTCCCCAGGCTGTCCTTCCTCATTCTCCTCCTGATTTAGGACAATCTCACTTTCTTTTTCCCGGCACTGCTCCCTCCGCTCCCCAAGCTCTTCTTCCTCATTCTCCTGCTTTAGGATAATCTCACTTTCTGCTCCCTAGCACAGCTCCCTCCACTCCCCAGGCTCTTCTTCCTCATTCTCCTCCTGCTTTAGGATAATCTCACTTTCTGCTTCCTGGCACTGCTCCCTCCACTCCCCAGGCTCTTCTTCCTCATTCTCCTCCTGCTTTAGGACAATCTCACTTTCTGCTTCCTGGCACTGCTCCATCCACTCTCCAGGCTCTTCTTCCTCATTCTCCTCCTGCTTTAGGACAATCTCACTTTCTGCTTCCTGGCACTGCTCCATCCACTCTCCAGGCTCTTCTTCCTCATTCTCTTCCTGCTTTAGGACAATCTCACTTTCTGCTTCCTGACACTGCTCCATCCACTCCCCAGGCTCTTCTTCCTCATTCTCCTCCTGCTTTAGGACAATCTCACTTTCTGCTTCCTGGCACTGCTCCCTCCACTCCCCAGGCTCTTCTTCCTCATTCTCCTCCTGCTTTAGGACAATCTCACTTTCTGCTTCCTGGCACTGCTCCCTCCACTCCCCAGGCTCTTCTTCCTCATTCTCCTCCTGTTTTAGGGCAATCTCACTTTCTGCTTCCTGGCACTGCTCCCTCCACTCCCCAGGCTCTTCTTCCTCATTCTCCTCCTCCTTTAGCACAATCTCACTTTCTGCTTCCTGGCACTGCTCCCTCCACTCCCTAGGCTCTTCTTCCTCATTCTCCTCCTGCTTTAGGATAATCGCACTTTCTGCTCCCTAGCACTGCTCCCTCCACTCCCCAGGCTCTTCTTCCTCATTCTCCTGCATTACGACAATCTCACTTTCTGCTCCCTAGCACTGCTCCCTCCACTCCCCAGGCTCTTCTTCCTCATTCTCCTCCTGCTTTAGGATAATCTCACTTTCTGCTTCCTGGCACTGCTCCCTCCACTCCCTAGGCTCTTCTTCCTCATTCTTCTCCTGCTTTAGGATAATCTCACTTTCTGCTCCCTAGCACTGCTCCCTCCACTCCCCAGGCTCTTCTTCCTCATTCTCCTGCATTACGACAATCTCACTTTCTGCTCCCTAGCACTGCTCCCTCCACTCCCCAGGCTCTTCTTCCTCATTCTCCTCCTGCTTTAGGACAATCTCACTTTCTGCTCCCTAGCACTGCTCCCTCCACTCCCCAGGCTCTTCTTCCTCATTCTCCTGCATTACGACAATCTCACTTTCTGCTCCCTAGCACTGCTCCCTCCACTCCCCAGGCTCTTCTTCCTCATTCTCCTCCTGCTTTAGGACAATCTCACTTTCTGCTTCCTGGCTCTTCTTCCTCATTCTCCTCCTGTTTTAGGACAGTCTCACTTTCTGCTTCCTGGCTTTGCTCCCTCCACTCCCCAGGCTCTTCTTCCTCATTCTCCTCCTGCTTTAGGACAGACTCACTTTCTGCTTCCTGGCACTGCTCCCTCCATTCCCCAGGCTCTTCTTCCTCATTCTCCTCCTGCTTTAGGACTATCTCACTTTCTGCTTCCTGGGACTGCTCCCTCCACTCCCCAGGCTCTTCTTCCTCATTCTCCTCCTGCTTTAGGACAATCTCACTTTCTGCTTCCTGGCACTGCTCCATCCACTCCCCAGGCTCTTCTTCCTCATTCTCCTCCTGCTTTAGGACAATCTCACATTCTGCTTCCTCCTCTCCCCAGGCTCTTATTCATTCTCCACCTGCTTTAGGACAGTCTCACTTTCTGCTTCCTGGCACTGCTCCCTCCATTCCCCAGGCTCTTCTTCCTCATTCTCCTCCTGCTTTAGGACAATCTCACTTTCTGCTTCCTGGCACTGCTCCCTCTACTCCCCAGGCTCTTCTTCCTCATTCTCCTCCTGCTTTAGGACAATCTCACTTTCTGCTTCCTGGCACTGCTCCTTCCACTCCCAGACTCTTCTTCCTCATTCTCCTCCTGCTTTAGGACAATCTCACTTTCTGCTTCCTGGCACTGCTCCCTCCGCTCCCCAAGCTCTTCTTCCTCATTCTCCTCCTGCTTTAGGACAATCTCGCTTTCTCCTTCCTGGCACTGCTCCCTCTATTCCCCAGGCTCTTCTTCCTCATTCTCCTCCTGCTTTAGGATAATCTCACTTTCTGCTTCCTGGCACTGCTCCATCCACTCCCCAGGCTCTTCTTCCTCATTCTCCTCCTGCTTTAGGACAATCTCACTTTCTGCTTCCTGGCACTGCTCCCTCTATTCCCCAGGCTCTTCTTCCTCATTCTCCTCCTGCTTTAGGATAATCTCACTTTCTGCTTCCTGGCACTGCTCCATCCACTCCCCAAGCTTTTCTTCCTCATTCTCCTCCTGCTTTAGGACGCTCTTGCTTTCTGCTTCCTGGCACTGCTCCCTCCACTCCCCATGCTCTTCTTCCTCATTCTCCTCCTGCTTTAGGACAATCTCACTTTCTGCTTCCTGGCACAGCTCCATCCACTCTTCAGGCTCTTTGTCCTCATTCTCCTCCCAGCTGCTTTCTCTGCTTTAGTATCCTCTTATTTTGTAATTCCTGTATTCTGAACATCTTCTCATGTCCCTGAGTGAGTTTCTTGTTTGTATTTCAGATGCGGGTGACGTTTGAAGACATCACTGTCTCCTTCTCCCAAGAGGAGTGGATGTATTTAGATGAAGGTCAGAAGGAGCTTTACCGGGAAGTGATGATGGAGAATTATGAGATCCTGATGTCTCTAGGTAAAGATTGCCTTATCCGCATTTTTTGAAGACACTGAAGGTCATATGTGACTATTCCCCTAACTCCAGTTCCTGAATTGTCCTGTGTCTAGTTTAGAATCTGAGGTTGTATCTGTGAGTCTTTCTGCTTGAGACCTGCCTCTGCCTGTCAGTCTGTGCCTTTATCCCATATCTGTGATGAGATCAGGAATCTCTGAACAGATTTCCTGGTATTTCCCTTTTACACATAGGTTTGTGAGTGACTGACAGTGAGTGAGACTCAGAACAGGAAGCTGGAGTGATTTCTATAGCAGATATAGGGTAGATTCACAAAGCAAACCTATCGTGTACCGATCGGTTTGTGACCCCCTTGCGACCAGATTTCCCTTGGGCCCCATTCACTAACCTCTCCTGCGATCTGCTTCGAATCCGTGCATGCAGATGAGGAGAAACGCATGAAAGGTAGGCAGGGATGCGATTCACAACACAAAATTCTCAATCTGACTGGGCTGATCAACTGAAAAAGTGACTGCTGGGGACCAGTCGAAAACGTCTTTCCGTCTCTGGAAACCCTGCTTTCTGCCCTGCTCGCCGCCCTCTCCTGCCTGCTTGCCGCATCGCCGCCCTGGTTCTTCTGCCCTGACTTCCCCGAAAATCTCCTGCCTGCCCGTTGCATCACCACCCTGGTTCTCCTGCCCTGACTTCCCTGAATCTCTCCTGCCCTTCCCCTGCAGTAAAAGCTCCAGTGTTCATGGAATTCCTATGACTGTCGGTGCTTTAACCGCCATGGCTTGCAATAAAAACACCCTAACACTTCATTAAAGGAGGGTTAAATTAAACTTCAGATTGAAACAGCAGCAGAAATGTGGGTGGGGTGCAGAGTCAATCTGACAAAAGAGGCTGCAAACTGGAGGTAGGAAAGTCAGCCACCAAAGTACCCTACTCAAAGACACTGAGCAGTAGCAGATGACGGCAGATAAAGACCTGAGTGGTCCATAAAGAAGAATTTCCTTACTAGACTCAAGAGCAATGGAAGGAAATTCTTCTTTACGGAGAGGGTGGTGGATGCCTAGAATACGCTCCCGAGAGAGGTGGTGGAGAGGAAAATGGGATGAACACAGAGGATCTAGAATCAGAAAATAATAGTAAATATTGAACTAAGGCCAGTACTGGGCAGACTTGCACGGTCTGTGTCTGTATATGGCCATTTGAGGGAGGATGGGCTGGAGCGAGCTTTGATGAGGACTTCAGTAATTGGAACCCAAGCACAGTACCAGGTAGAGCTTTGCATTTTTGCCCAGAACTTGCTAAGAAGAAAATATATATATATATATATATTTTTTTTTTTTTTTATTCTTTATTCATTTTTCCAACTTACATCTAGAACACAATATTACATCATTTAAACCTTGTAAACATTACTTGTATTTCTTCTAACATCATCTTAAAAACATAAAATTATGCCCTCCCCACCCACCCTTTCCACAAATATTTTAATCAAAAAATATAAAAATATTATATTCTTATCTATTGATCAAACCCTTAATATAACTTTATACCCTCTCCCCTCCCCCTATGTACTTTCAGTAGATAATGGCGTCTAATCATTGCAATAATTTGTCAATGGCCCCTCAAATCTTTTTAAAATTATTATAGTTCCCTTTTTGTATGGCCATTGTTCTTTCCATTTTATAAATATGACATAGCGAATTCCACCAAAAAGTATAGTTAAGCCTTTTATAATTTTTCCAATTACTGGTGATATGTTGTATGGCAACTCCTGTCATAATCAATAAAAGTTTATTGTTACTTGATGAAATTTGACTTTTTGCTCTCATTGACATCCCAAACAGAATTGTATCATATGATAAAGCTACATGGTTTTCTAGTAAGCAATGATCCAGATTACAATGCCAGCATCTATTAGACTTAGAGCTATCCAACTTTTGTAATCTAACTGGGGTCCAAAAAGCTCTATGTAACAAAAAGAACCAAGTTTGTCTCATAGATGCAGACACTGTACATCTCATTCTCCAAGACCAAATTCGTGGCCATTGAGATGCAGAAATTTGATGCTTAATCTCAATGCACCAAATGTCTCTAAGACAAGTCTTTGGTTTTTTATTCATATATCCATATATCAATTTATACCACTGTGTGGCTTGATGTCCCAAGAAATCCGCCTGAAAGCATAAGAACTCCAGACTATACTGATTATTGAGAGTTTTCCATTCAGGGAACCCCTCCTTCAGTTGCAACCATTTAAAGCTTTGTGATTTATTAAGACCAAATTTATGTTGAAACTGTGAAAAGTCAAGCAGTTTACCATTTGAAATAACATCATCTAAAGTCCGTATACCTGCAATAATCCAATGCTTCCATACGATTTTAAATCCGCCAATTTGAATCTTGGAGTTTAGCCATAAAGACTGATTTGTTGATTTGTGTATTGGGTTAGGTGTTAAATTACTGACATAACGTAATGTTTTCCATGTATTCATTAATATTCTGTTCTCTTTATATTTCCTAGGCATCTTGATACTGAGAACATGAGATAAATGTAAAGGAAACATGAGTCGCCATTCCAAATTCAACCAGTCTGGGGTATTTTCCATGAGCTCTAGGAGTACCCAAGAAGAAAAAAATTTAAATTGAATCAGGTTGGGCAGACTGGATGGACCATTCGGGTCTTTATCCGCCGTCATCTACTATGTTACTAGGGTCCATCCAGTCTGCCCAACCATACATCCTCTATAAATTATTTAGTTTAAATGGTCCTTTTTCTTAGATATTTCTGGGCGAGAAACCCAGAACCCTCCCTAGTAGTGTGCTTAGGTTGCGTCTACTGGAGTCTCCATCAAAGCTCACTCCTTCCCATCTTACCCATCCCAGCCATTGAAACCCTCCCCAGCCCGTCCTCGACTGAATGTTCATTTTCCTAACATTGCTCTCGAGTCTACTACTCCTCATCTTGATTGTTTGGATTAGAATAATATACAACACTTCAACACATATTCATTCGTACTCAGTTGCCTACTCTAGAAATTTAAAGAGCTCAACTAGAGGGAAGGAAAAGCCTCAGGTTTTCAACGGGAGTTATATAGAGAAATTCTCAAACTCCCTAGCTCAGTCACTGGCATAAAAACCTACCCTCTGGTGCTCAAAAAGCTTGAAACAATTACACAACATATTCCTAAAACAATATAAATATTCAGTTATTCAAATAATTGCCTTATGATCATATCAAAAGAGTCAACTTTTTTTCCATTTTTCTACCCATGTAGAAGTTTCAAAACATTCCTTTGGCCATTAGACATCCCGGAAAGTCAGGACAGCAGTGAAAGCAGGGGAGCTTCAGGCTGGCATTAGATAAAGTCTGATTCCTGATTACTAAAAAATGTTTAATGTCTCTGTTCATATTCAGCAGATCATGAGGTGACAGATGAAGTGAGAGAGAGCAGAGAAGAACATTGTTTAAAATGGAAACCGCACCCAAGAAATGTTGGTGTTTCTCAAGGGACGGAGTGGAAGGAGAGACATCCTGTAGGAGTCACCCAGTGTGAGAGGGAGCTCAGAAACATCTCTGAGCAGTTGAGACTCCTGAGAGAGGAGACACCCTTCCAAAATAGCAATGACCTCCATCACAGAGAGGGGAAATCACTTGGAGCAGAGAGGACTGACCCCTCGGAAGAGCTTTCGAAGTCTGTCAAATGCACTGAATGTGGAAGAAGTTTCTTTTGCATGGATTCACTAACAGCACACCGAAAAATGCACACACCAGCAGCGGCAACATCTGGAGGCATTGCCCAAGAACGATCTTCGATGTCTTTTCCACGTGCTGAATGTGGTAAACCATTCAATAATAATCTTCCCCTGAGAACACATCTGAAAATCCACACAGGTGACAGATTGTTTCAATGCACTGAATGTGGGAAAGGCTTTCACTGGAAATCAAAACTAGTGCAACATTTTAGAATCCACACAAGAGAAAAACGCTTTCCATGTACTGAATGTGGGAAATGTTTTGCTCTTGAGCACTCCCTGACAACTCACCAGAAAATGCACACAGGTGTCAAGCCATTTCAATGCACTGAATGTGGAAAAGGCTTTCTTTGGAAATCAAGCCTGGTGGAACACTGCAGAATCCACACCGGAGAACGCTTTCCATGTGTTGAATGTGGAAAACATTTCAGTCAGAAGCAAACCTTGAGAACTCACCAGAAAATCCACACGGGCGAGAAGCCATTTCATTGCACTGAATGTGGAAAGGGCTTTCTTTGGAAATCAAACCTAGTGAAACATTGTAGAATCCACACCGGGGAGAAACGCTTTCAATGCGAAGAATGTGAGAAATGTTTTCTTTGGAAATCACAACTAGTGAGCCATCAGGCGATCCACATGAGGCAGAATCCCTTTACATGTACTGAATGTGGGAAATGTTTTAGCGGGAAATATTCCCTGACAACTCACCAGAAGATCCACACAGGCGAGATATCATTTCAATGTACTGAATGCGGGAAAAGTTTCAGTCAGAAGTATTACCTGAAATCTCACCAGAGAATCCACACAGGTGAGATGCCATTTCAATGTACTGAATGTGGAAAGCATTTTGTTTTGAAATCTCAACTAGTGACACATCAAAGGAATCACCAAAGAGAGAAAACTAACCCCTTTGGAGACATTGGCCTGTGAGGGAAACCCTTTCAGTGTAATGAGTGTGGGAAATGGTTCTCTTTGAAATCGGACCTAAGCAACCATCTTGAAATCCACACTGGAGAGAAACCCTTTAAGTTTACTGAATGTGGGAAACAGGTTGTTCATGCACTCTGATAAAATTTTATCTAAAATCAGTGCTAGAAAAGTATCGCACACCCATTTCATTGTTCACAGTGGAAGAAAAGATTTCCCGACAAGACAAACTTGAGCCACCATCTCCCGATCCACACAGGGAAAAAACCCTTTAAATGTCCTTTATGTACAAAGTGTTTCCATTCAAAATATAATCTAAGAAGCCATGTAAAATCCATACTAGGGAGAAATCAGAGTAATAATAAAAGCCCTACCCGTAAATTTATCCTATTGAAGAGAATACTCTGCATTCGCTAGCTTAGGAGTGAGGTTAACTACTGTTGCAGTTGTTTTGGAGATATTTCCGAGAGGAACCATATAAATGTTCTGTACTTGATAAAAGATTCACTCAAAACTATAGCTACAGAAATCATGACATAATCCACAGGAGATAAAAAGCTAACGGTGAAAGAGAAACCTACCCGAACTGCATGAATCATAGAGGTGTCGGTTCCAAGTGATTAAGAATCATGCAGAGAGAGAAAGGGAAAAAGAAGATCCTTCAGTACCAAGAAATGAAGTCTGAACCAAAGAAAATGTGGCCGAAACGTACTGAAATATTTCCCGTTGTTTTGGGCGCTACCGGCTTGACCATAAAGATTTTCCAAGCAGCCCCGGATAGGTTGCCTTTGCATGCTATATCTTACGAACCCATAGGAGAACAGTCCGTGGCATGGTGCAGTTTCTATGGCGAAAGGCGGCAGTAAATTTGAGAGACCATCGCCCTCCACAGATCCTGGCATAGAAGTGAGGTTCAATACTGTCCTAGTAGGTGCAGAACTAACCCATGTAGGGAAATTGCCCCCCCCGGGAAATTATATGTGACAGTGGACATTTATAGAATGCATGTGATAATCTTTATTAGAAAGAAACACTTTAGGGTTATGGTTTTAGTCTTAATCCTAGACCTGGCAAAGATCCATAAGCTCCCACATCTGCTGTTTGTGGACGACTGCAAGCATGGATGTAGTTGAGGGGTGTCATTGCCTCTTTCCCCCCCCCCCCCACCTCAAATGAGCTGTCCTTTAACCTGATATAGATAACACAGATAAAGTGAAAATCAAATATCGACATGAATAACACTTTCACAGAGACAATGCCTATAAAGGAACAAAGCCGGCAATAAACCCAAACAGGAGGAAAAAGTCTCAGAAGAAGACCCTCCCACCACCACAAACGTGGCTTAAGATGTTCAGGCAGAAACCTCATAGGTATGAAAAGCTCTGTGCAGTCAAAGTAGAATAAATATCCCTTAAATATTGATGTATGAGAGAGATTTCTTTATCACAAAGCCCACTATTTTTAATAGATAGATCGATAGATGGTAGGGTTTAAGGCTAAAAGACCTCAAGTGTTCACAGCTATCTGGATTTTGAAATAATCCTACCAAGACAACCTATTGTGAAGGCAATTAAGACCAAAGATAGTTCACAATAAGTTGTCTAGGCGGTTCACAGCAGAAAAATCAAATGACAATCGCTACACCTTTTGCTGCCTCAGGCTGTAGCCAAGCCGATCATAGACTTTCAAATGGGACCCATGAAATGTGGCTTTGTTCCTTTATATTGCATTGTCTAGGTGACAGTGGTATTCATTAACTTGGGTTACTATCCCACTTTCCTGGCCGGC
The DNA here is from genome assembly GCF_902459505.1 of Geotrypetes seraphini. Lineage (NCBI taxonomy): Eukaryota > Metazoa > Chordata > Amphibia > Gymnophiona > Dermophiidae > Geotrypetes > Geotrypetes seraphini. The sequence goes on from NC_047085.1 coordinate 523,325,142, forward strand.
AGTCCCCCGAGCGGTGCGGCATCAATCTGTGTCCTTCTAGCTCCACAGCCTCAGCATTGCTCCTGGCTCCATGCTCCCCTTGCAATGGAGTCTTCTGGTCTTCAGCCGGCAGCCCAAGCAATGAAAGCCCGCTGCCGTCATCGTGCCCCAGAAGCAAGTGACAGATTTACCTAGAAGCTAAATGAGTTACAGCTTAGGGCCTCACAAAAGTTCAGAAGTTGGGAGTGGGGACTTTGACAATTTGAGGTGGCTTTTTATCCAACTTATTTAAATGTACCTTTAAAATGACTTCATATGTAATAAATTTAGCATCAATTTTCTGTTTTCAGGCTTATTGCAAACAAGTTCATTATTACTTATATTAATAAAAGTGTTCCAAATTACTAATTTTGTGAGCCATTATTTACATTATGGATTTCTATTCCACCATTACCTCGCGATTCAAGGCGGATTACAGAAGATGTCTGGTCATTTTCAGGGAAAATAAGAGTAGAGTAGGTTGTTTCTGGGGGTTGGGGAGTTAGTGGAGGGAGGGAAGAGAACTTGTGGTGTTAGGTCTTTTTCCAGGGATTTCTTAAATAGTATAGTCTTTGTTTTTTTTCTGAATGTTTTGTAGTCTGGGGTCGCTATCAGTAGATTGGAGATTTGGTTGTCAAGTTTTGCTGCTTAGGAGGCCAGGAGGCCATCATATAGTTTTTTCCTTTTACGTTCTTTGAATGGAGGGTGGTTTGGATGAGGCGGTTGTTCAGGTAGGATGGGCTGTCTCCGTTTATAGTTTTAAATAGTAGCCAATAGAATTTAAATAGTATTCTTGCTGGAATTGGAAGCCAGTGTGAGTTGAGGTATGCTTCTGTAATGTGGTTGTGTTTCCTCAATGAGTAGACGAGTCTCAGAGCTGGGTTTGTAATTGTTAGTCATTGTTGCAGGGCAGGGGAGATAGAGGATGTTGCAATAGTCTAGTAGACCTAGGATTAGGGATTGTACTATGAGCTAGAATTGTGTTCTCTTCAAGAATTTCCGAACTTGTCTTAGGTTTCTCATGACTGTGAACGATTTCTGTATAGTTTTATTGATTTGTGGTTGCATGGTGCAGCATCTTATTATTGTCATTCCTAGTAGTTTTAGGGTGGGTTGTATGGGGTAGTTAATTGCGTTGATTTCTATGTTGGTTATGGTTGGGATTTTGTTGTTTTCAAGAAGGATGAATTTTGTTTTGTCTGGGTTCAATTTCAGTTTGTGGTCTTTGATTCAAGTGTTCGATGTAGTGTTGCTGTCATGGAGGGCTGTGGTTGATCGAAAGGTATGAGAATTGTAATGTCATCTGCATAACTATAGGACATGATGCCTTGTTTATCCAGGTGGGTGCCGAGGGAGGCAGTGTAGAGGTTGAAGAGAGTAGGGGACAGAGGGGATCCTTGGGGTACGCCGCAGGGGTTGGCCCAAGGATCTGATTTTTCTTTATCCAATTTTACTCTGTAGGTTCTGGATTTCAGGAATCCTTCAAACCATGAGTATACTTTATCTGTGATACCTATTGTGTCCAAAATTTGAAGTAGGATGGTATGGTCCACCAGGTCGAATGCTCCGGTCAGGTCCAGTTGTATGAGCATCATTTTTTTTCCTGTGCTGAGGTGTTGTCTTGCTGTGTCCATGAGGGATCCTAGTAGTGTCTCTGTGCTGAAGTTGGATCTGAAGCCAGATTGCGTGGGGTGAAGTATGTTGTGGTCTAGATAATTGGTGAGGAGTTTAGCTACTAGCCCTTCTATTATTTTGACATAGAGCGGTATAAAGGCAATGAGTCTGGTTGGACCTTTTGGGTCTTTTAGGATCGGGGTGATCGCTGAGTTCAGTATGTCTCAATGTATGCCAAATTTTTAAAAAATTCATTTACCTATTGTTTCTAGGGTATACAATATGTTGCCTCCAAGTCTAAATCTGGCACTTCCGGAAGCCACTTCCTGTTGCCATGTAGGCGGGAAGTTGTAGAGAGAAGTGCTTCTGAGGTAGGCCGATGCCTTCACTGCTCAAGCTGCTGACAGCCTGGAAGATTAGAAGACTCCAGCGCAGGATTAGCGGGGAGCGATACCGAGCCCATGCTGCACCTGTGGATTGGGGGGAGGGGGTAAGGGGGAGCGAGAGCTTGGATGGGGAAGAGAGGGAGAGAGAGAGATTCTGGAATGGGAGAGTGGGGAAACAATAGGATGTGTGTGTGGGGGGGAGATACTGGATCCATGGAGCGAGATAGCGAGAGATGTAGTACCAAGGGGAGGGAGAAACATGGCTTCCAGTTCATTGGAGGGTTCAATTTAAGTGTGCCGGTGGTGTATTTCAAATTTCATACAGGATTTTTTTTTTTCCCATTGCCAACAACCCCATTCCTCTAGAGGAATACACAAGTTTAAATGAGTATTCCCTTCTATTAGGGGTATTCAAACCTTGGGTAGGCTTTCTTACTCTATGGCATTTGCCTTGGTAAAAATCTGGAATGATCTTCCTTCAGAAATTAGACTTCTTCCGTCCTTGACATTTTTTAGGAAAACTTTGAAGACGTATCTTTTCCAGAAATTTTTAATAGATAAATAAAGGAGTGTAACTTTGTCTTTCTAATTAACTGTGTGAACCGGATCGAGTCCCTAGTGGGAATGATGAAGGTATATAAGACGAAGGTCAGGACTGGATTGGATGGGGACTCGGAAGGCAGATACTGAACATGGGGTGAATAGGGACTGAGGGACTTTGACAAATGCTTTTTGAAAATCCAGGTGCACGATATCGACGGCTTATCACAAGTTTATTCATCCCTGCAACGAAATGTAGCAGATTGGTGAGGCAAGCTTTCCCTTGACTGAATCTCTGTTGGTGTGACGTGGCTCTGCCTCTCTACCTCCGTAGTCATGTGGTCAGTGGCATCCTCCCAGAAACGAGAAAACTGGGTAACAAAATTAGACTTCACCCAAATAATTATCAAACCACGTGAAACAGAGCTTGATTTAAGGCAAGTTCTCACAATTCAGAGCCAAAGTCCAGTGCAGTGCAATGAAAATTTATTGCCCCCCAATCTTTAAAAATCAGAAAACGAAATGTTGCATTTGAACGGGTCTCCCATAATAGTATACAGAACCACATATGAGACCAATTCCCTACGAATCTAAGGTGCTAAGAAAGAAATGTTTCTTGAATCAACACTCTCCATTACAAGTCTCAGTTTTCTTTTTAACTTTCAGTGATTTTTATTGAAAAATTTATATACCACATAGAACTAGGCAGTTTCCATATCACATACATCAAATCTTATTTCCCTGTGATTTCCACATATAATGTAGACATGTCTGGACAGCATCATAAATATCCCCCCAAAATAAAATATCAATATATCAAGTCAAAACAAAATTCACTAATTTAAAAAAAAACAAAACCAAAAGATGTCAGATCAAATGATTGATTCCAAAGCAGATAGCCAAACCAATTCAAATTTGCATGCAAAGAAATTCTAATTGAAGCAATTCAGAAATACAAACAACCTTTAAATCATACATTACTATCAGTGAAATCTAAAGAGGATATTATCAGATGGAATAAGCTTAGCATAACAGTAACAAGTTGGCATCATCAGTTTATACAGAAACTAGTGTTTAAGCCCGTTACATTAATGGGTGCTAGAATATATGTGTGTCTGTCTTTCTTTCTGTCTCTCTCCCTGCCGCTGTCTCTTTCTTCCTTTCTTTCTGTCTCTCCCTCCCACTGTCAGTCTGTCTTTCTGTCTGTCTCTCCCTGGCCCCCTGTCTGTCTTTCTGTTTCTCTCCCTGCCCGCTGTCTTTCGTTCTTGTGTGCTGCCTGCCTGTCTTTCTGTCTCTCTCCATAGCCCCCTGCTTGCCTTTCTTTGTCTTTTTCCATGGCCCCCTTCTGTCTCCCCCCCCAAAGCAAACCAAGATTGCTCCCTGTCCCCTAGCACACCCCTCCCCCCAAAGCAAAGTAAGTTCATTCCCTGGCCCCCTTTCCCTATCCCCCCACTTTCCTGTGCAGCAGCAGCATTTCCTTCCCACCCTTCCCTATGCAGTAGCAGCATTTCCCTCCCCTCCACTTCCCTGTGCAGCAGAAGCATTTCCCTCCCCCACCCCACTTCCCTGTGCATCAGAATTCCCTCCCCCTCCACTTCCCTGTGCAAAAGCATTTCTGTTTGTTTCTGGCTGGCTCCCTTACAGTCACTTGCCAAAGATATTTTTGAGTTTAAAGCTGCCGCGGCAGCTCCTCTCATGATCCGCGCCTGCGTCGTAAGCCTTCTTTCTGACATGATATCAGAGAGGCTTCCGACGCAGGTGCGGTGGCGGCTTTGAACTTAAAAATAATTTCGGCAAGGGACTGTAAGGGAGCCGGCCAGACCGCCAGCCGCGCTGTGTTAGACCGAGTGAGGGGGGAGTCGCCTCTGTGTCCCTGCTTAAAGTGCCTCCGCATGCACAGAAGAAACCACCGCTGACTCCTTCTACTGCGCATGCGAAGCCACGGAGCTACAGAGCACGGATCACGCAGGTAGGAGTGTGCATGCATGCTTAGGGTTTTATTATTAGTGATTAACACCATAACACCCTCCCACACACACACACAAGTTCCATGATCCATCAACAGGAATTTGTGAGCCAAAAGGTCAAATAAACAGAGCATAACATATCACAGTGGTAAATTCACTAGCAGGGGTAAGAGTTCCAGTACTTCCCACCCATCCATCCCCTTTTCGCAGCGACACACAAAAAAAAAACAAGCGAAAACATCACGAACACTCTCCCTGGGGTCACGACAGCCAGACCCCCTCCTCAAGCCCAAGAATCAAAAGGAGTTAAGAATAAGGCTTCAAGCCTGATGTGGCAGAGGATGTCCGTAAGCTCTCCAGATTTGTCAGAACGTTCCAGTAACAGAAGGGCCTGAAGGCGATTACGCCAAGCCCAAAACAAGGGAAGGTCGGAAGTGGTCCGAGTCCGTAAGATAGCTTTTTAGCCCAACTTTCCATACCAAAAGCTTATTAAAGCGGGTATCAAGTCGGAAAGCCTCATTTGTCCAGAAGAAAACCTGCCAGTGAAAAAGCGATAGTTTGACCTGACAGGGTCTCTAAAGGCGGAATAGAAATCATTAATGTACTCGTTTCCAGTATGCCCTGACTGCCAGACAGCCCCAGAAAGCATGAAAAAAAAGAGTTCACTCCCAGCCTGCACTTTATGCAACAAGGTGAATCAACAGTCTTTCACAAGTAAAAAAGTGCTATGCAGCCATAAGAACATAAGAATTGTCGCTGCTGGCTCAGACCAGTGGTCCATCGTGCCCAGGAGTCCGCTCACGCAGCGGCCCTTAGGTCAAAGACCAGTGCCCTGAGTCCAGCCTCACCGGCGTACGTTCCAGTTAAGCAGGAATTCGTCTAACTTTGCCTTGAATCCCTGGAGGGTGTTTTCCCCTATAACAACCTCTGGAAGAGCGTTCCAGTTTTCTACCACTCTCTGGGTGAAGAAGAACTTCCTTACTTGGGTGTGCTGGTAGACGCATCACTGAAGCCATCTGCTCAGTGCGCAGCAGCCTCGAAAAAAGCCAACAGGATGCTGGGCATCATAAAGAGGGGCATAACAACCAGGACGCGGGAAGTCATCATGCCATTGTATAGAGCTATGGTGCGTCCACATCTGGAATACTGCGTTCAATATTGGTCGCCGTACCTCAAGAAGGACATGGCAGTACTTGAGAGAGTCCAAAGGAGAGCAACGAAACTGGTAAGAGGGCTGGAACACTGCCCATACGCTGAGAGGTTGGATAGGCTGGGGCTCTTCTCTCTGGAAAAAAGGAGGCTCAGGGGAGATATGATAGAGACCTTAAAGATCATGAGGGGCATAGAGAGGGTGGATAAGGACAGATTCTTCAGGCTGAAGGGGACAACAGGTACGAGGGGGCATTCGGAGAAACTGAAGGGAGATAGGTTCAAAACAAATGCAAGGAAGTTTTTTTTCACCCAAAGGGTCGTGGACACTTGGAATGCGCTACCGGAGGAAGTGATCAGGCAGAGTACGGTACAGGGATTCAAACAGGGATTGGACGGATTCCTGAGGGATAAAGGGATCGTGGGATACTGAGAGAGGTGCTGGGATGTAACACAGATATAGAAAGCTAACCAGGTAATAAGTATAGAAACCCAACCAGGTAGTGCATGTGCAAGACCGGAGGGTTAGGACTTCGATGGGAAGATAAAACTCAAATGGGAAACCAAGGTGGCAAGGGGGCCCCTTCTGGTGTCTCAGACAGGCCGTGACCTGTTCGGGCCGCCGCGGGAGCGGACTGCTGGGCAAGATGGACCTGTGGTCTGACCCAGCGGAGGCACTGCTTATGTTCTTATGTTCTTACGTTTGTATGGAATCTATCCCCTTTTAACTTTTGAGAATGCCTTCTCGTTCTCTCTACCTTGGAGAGGGTGAACAACTTGTCTTTATCTACTAAATCTATTCCCTTCATTATCTTGAATGTTTCAATCATGTCCCCTCTCAGTCTCCTCTTTTCAAAGGAGATGAGGCCCAGTTTCTCTAATCTCATTGTACGGCAACTCCTCCAACCCCGTAACCATTTTAGTCGCCCTTCTCTGGATTCTTTCCAGTAATACCGAGTCCTTCTTTATGTATGGTGAACAGTGCTGGATGCAGTATTCCAGGTGAAAGATTTTTTACACTCACTGCAGGGAATAGGCCTTTCACCAGTGTGAGTTCTCTGATGATTTATTAAGTAAGACATGGGGGAAGCCACTGCTTGCCCTGGATCGGTAGCATGGAATGTTGCTTCTCCTTGGGTTTTGGCCAGGTACTAGGGACCTGGATTGGCCACCGTGAGAACGAGCTACTGGGCTTGATGGACCATTTGTCTGACCCAGTAAACATTTTCTAAATTCAGTGCATTGAAAGGGTTTCTCTGGTATCTTATTAGAGAGCTTTTCCAAATGAAACACTTCACACATTCACTACACTGGAATGTTTTTCTTGGGTTAGTGCCCCTGTGTCGATTTTCTGGTGTTGCTGTAGGCAATTCTTACGCATTAACCTTTTACTACATTCAGTACATGGGAAAGGTCTTTATCCTGTATGATATCTTGTGTGATGTGATACGTGACATTTTTGACTAAAGCTTTTTCCAAAAGTGTCGCACACAAAGGCCATCTTTCTTTGCTCATCTTCCTGATGGATGTCAGAACTCGATTCCTCACTGTTGTTTTGGAAGGGTCTCTTTGTTCTAAGATGCCTGTTGTGGAGTTTCATGTGGTCATTGTTCGTATTTTGGGATAGTTGCTTTGCTCTTGGGTATCTCTGGTGCTCAAGGCTCTTTGTAGGCCCTTCCTCTCTTCTCTCACATTCAATGACTCCACTTGGTGAGTCTCTTGTAGGTTCTCTCTGCTTCTTCTCAGATTCCAAATGACGTCTTCTGGTTCTCTAGAATTACATCAACCTGTCCTGGGAGTAGTCTCCCCTTTAAAGAATGTTGTTTTGTGTTCTCTTTCTCCTTTTCCTGGCTGAACTCATCACCTGCTGTGTACAAAGAGTGAAACCGTAAAAGGTACAAGCAAGATAGGCCATACGATAATAACAGAAAAAAAAGATCTTTATCATTGAAGTGTAATATTACATATTTGTCAGTGAAGCGCAGATGCCTCTGAGCCTGCCAAGGTCCTCAAGGCTTTACCCTTGATTATCTTGATCTAATATTTGCAGCCTATTTGGTTTATTGGGATGGCTTTGCACCGTCTAGGCAGCCAGGATTCAGGGTTTCAGTCTGAAGTCTAGGGCAGCCCTGGTTCAAAGTGAGCACCCGAGGGTGTGCCGGCAGCTTTCCGAGAGGTTATTTTAAAATCTTTGCGGGTATTGAAGCCCTCTCAGTGCTCTGTCAGGAGCAGCGCCAAGCCTCAAATTATATTTGAGAGTTATTTATTTAAAGTTCTTTAGCTATATATGAATGGTGAAACTAACCCCGCCCTTTTACAGGTCCGCGATAGCGTTTTTTAGTGGCCAGTGTGCTGAATGCTCGGCGCTACTCCTGGCGCTTATAGGAACAATATGAGTGTCGGGAGCAGGGCAGAGCTTTCAGTGCACCGACCTGCGCTAAAACTTAACTGCACCAATTCCTTCTTACACAATTTGAGAGACTCTACTTTTGGAGAAATGGAAGACTGAAGCGCAGCGCACAGATACAAGAGGTGATGCCAAAAAAGGATGTGATCGATGCCTTCTGCACAGTGGTGAAGTGCGGGGGGCGGACCCCACCCAGGGGCTGTCTTGGTGGGGGCGCCAAAGCCTCTCTGCCTACGGTTCCCATACTTTCAGAAAGGAAAGCCCAGACACCTGACTCCGCCCTCTTCTGCTCCAGCCACACCCACTTCTACCCCCAGCCCTGCCCCCACGGATCCTCATCTCTTCTTGCCCGACCTCCGGACTGTGTCTGGGGACCTCATGCATGTTCAGATTCAGAGGCCCTTCATAAGCAGCCAGAGCTGGTCAGAGCTATGCAAAACCCAGGCAAAGTGCCGGGTTGTGGGAAGTCTATCCGTGCACCTGGACTGTCTTCTAAAAAGAGGACATTTTATTTATTTAATTTCTTTGTTTAGATTTCTTTCCAATTCTCCCGGGAGCTCAGAACGGGTTACAATCGAGAATCACAATAAAGTTACAGGACAATAAAATTATAGGCATTCAAAGGGGAGACAGGTGAAAAGACAGAGGGAGAAGGGGAAGGGGAGGGGGAGCATGGGAAGGGAGGAGGGAAGAAGCAGGCAGAGGTGGGGGAGCAGTAGGAGAGCGAGGAGGAGATTGTCCAATAGCACTGTTCAATTAGAGAGAAGGGTCCGGGTTTTCCCAGACATCTCATAACCCTGTCTCTGCCCCCTCCCCATGCCATTCTTGCACCCTCCCTTCCCCCACCCTCTTTAAATCTTCACCGTAGTGAGAAACTTCTCCGGGCTTCTGCGTGCGCCAGCCTGACTCCCCTCTGAAATCCGTTCCTAGTCGTGTGGGGTGAGGGGGAAGAAGCCAACAACAGCACGAGCGAGAGGCCAAGCTTCTGAAGATTTAAAGAGGTTTTGGGGGGACGGGGAAGGAGCATGGGGGGGGGGGGGGAAAGGAGAGTGCAGAGGGCGCCACCACTTCTACACAACTCAGGAGTGAATATGAATGCTTCAAAACTCAGGCCTTTTGCACTAGAATGGATGTGGTCAATGTTACCCCTAAAAACCCATAGTGTATGTGCAAAACCAACCCAATTGGAGACATTCCCCACAGCTGAGCATCCCATAAAACACAAGAGGGAAAGAATCAAGAGTCACGGCTTGATTTCATTTTCTTGACATGGAAAAATCTTTCTACAGACTGAACTCCCACCTCCAGTATCTACTGCCGGAAATGGAAAGGAAGAAGGGAACAAAGCAATGGTTTCTGCTGTGTTGTGCCCTCTCCCCTAACCCTTTGTAAACTGGCAGCACTGGAATAAATAGGAGGGAAAGGGCTGAAGCAGCTGGCTGAGATCAGGGGTGAGATTCAATGTAGAGACTGGGGAACAAGCAAAGCGTCAACCCTGGAGCACATTTGTGTTAAATGCAATATTTGTAAGACTTCAATTTCTAGAGGTTCACAAAATAAGGAGGGGGGCGGGGGTAAAGAGAGAAGATAGAGAAGGTAAAGAAATGCCAGGAAGCAGAAAGTGAGATTGTCCTAAAGCTGGAGGAGAATGAGGAAGAAGAGTCTGGGGAGTGGATGGAGCAGTGCCAGGAAGCAGAAAGTGAGATTGTCCTAAAGCAGGAGGAGAATGAGGAAGAAGAGCCTGGGGAGTGGAGGGAGCATTGCCTGGGGAGTAGAGGGGGCAGTGCCAGGAAGCAGAAAGTGAGATTGTCCTAAAGCAGGAGGAGAATGAGGAAGAAGAGCCTGGGGAGTGGAGGGAGCAGTGCCAGGAAGCAGAAATGAGATTGTCCTAAAGTAGGAGGAGAATGAGGAAGAAGAGCCTGGGGAGTGGAGGGAGCATTGCCTGGGGAGTAGAGGGGGCAGTGCCAGGAAGCAGAAAGTGAGATTGTCCTAAAGCAGGAGGAAAATGAGGAAGAAGAGCCTGGGGAGTGGATGGAGCAGTGTCAGGAAGCAGAAAGTGAGATTGTCCTAAAGCAGGAGGAGAATGCGGAAGAAGAGCCTGGGGAGTGGATGGAGCAGTGCCAGGAAGCAGAAAGTGAGATTGTCCTAAAGCAGGAGGAGAATGGGGAAGAAGAGCCTGGGGAGTGGATGGAGCAGTGCCAGGAAGCAGAAAGTGAGATTGTCCTAAAGCAGGAGGAGAATGGGGAAGAAGAGCCTGGGGAGTGGATGGAGCAGTGCCAGGAAGCAGAAAGTGAGATAGTCCTAAAGCAGGAGGAGAATGAGGAAGAAGAGCCTGTGGAATTGAGGGACCAGTGCCAGGAAGCAGAAAGTGAGATTGCCCTAAAGCAGGAGGAGAATGAGGAAGAAGAGCCTGGGGAGTGGATGGAGCAGTGCCAGGAAGAAGATAGTGAGATAGTCCTAAAGCAGGAGGAGAATGAGGAAGAAGAGCCTGTGGAATTGAGGGACCAGTGCAGGAAGCAGAAAGTGAGATTGCCCTAAAGCAGGAGGAGAATGAGGAAGAAGAGCCTGTGGAATTGAGGGACCAGTGCTAGGAAGCAGAAAGTGAGATTGCCCTAAAGCAGGAGGAAAATGAGGAAGAAGAGTCTGTGGAGTGGAGGGAGCTGTGTCAGGAGATTGTCCTAAAGCAGGAGGAGAATGAAGAAGAAGAGCCTGGGGAGTGGAGGGAGCAGTGCCAGGAAGTAGAAATTGAGATTGTCCTAAAGCAGGAGGAGAATGAAGATTAAGAGCCTGGGGAATGGAGGGAGCAGTGCCAGGAAGCAGAAAGTGAGATTGTCCTAAAGTAGAGGGAGAATGAGGAAGAAGAGCCTGGGGAGTGGATGGAGCAGTGCCAGGAAGCAGAAAGTGAGATAGTCCTAAAGCAGGAGGAGAATGAGGAAGAAGAGCCTGTGGAATTGAGGGACCAGTGCCAGGAAGCAGAAAGTGAGATTGCCCTAAAGCAGGAGGAGAATGAGGAAGAAGAGTCTCTGGAGTGGAGGGAGCTGTGCCAGGAGATTGTCCTAAAGAAGGAGGAGAATGAGGAAGAAGTGTCTGGGGAGTGGATGGACAGTGCCAGGAAGCAGAAAGTGAGATTGTCCTAAAGCAGGAGGAAAATGAGGAAGTAGAGCCTAGGGAGTGGAGGGAGCAGTGCCAGGAAGCAGAAAGTGAGATTGTCCTAAATCAGGAGGAGAATGAGGAAGAAGAGCCTAGGGAGTGGAGGGAGCAGTGCCAGGAAGCAGAAATTGAGATTGTCCTAAAGCAGGAGGAGAATGAGGAAGAAGAGCCTGGGGAATGGAGGGAGCAGTGCCAGGAAGCAGAAAGTGAGCTTGTCCTAAAGCAGGAGGAGAATGAGGAAGAAGAGCCTGGTAAATGGAGGGAGCAGTACCAGGAAGCAGAAAGTGAGCTTGTCCTAAAGCAGGAGGAGAATGAGGAAGAAGAGCCTGTGGAATGGAGGGAGCAGTGCCAGGAAGCAGAAAGTGAGATTGTCCTAAAGCAGGAGGAGAATGAGGAAGAAGAGCCTGGGGAGTGGATGGAGCAGTGTCAGGAAGCAGAAAGTGAGATTGTCCTAAATCAGGAGGAGAATGAGGAAGAAGAGCCTGGGGAGTGGATGGAGCAGTGTCAGGAAGCAGAAAGTGAGATTGTCCTAAATCAGGAGGAGAATGAGGAAGAAGAGCCTGGAGGGTGGAGGGAGCAGTGCCAGGAAGCAGAAAGTGAGATTGTCCTAAAGCAGGAGGAGAATGAGGAAGAAGAGCCTGGAGGGTGGAGGGAGCAGTGCCAGGAAGCAGAAAGTGTGATTGTCCTAAAGCAGGAGGAGAATGAGGAAGAAGAGCCTGGGGAGTGGAGGAAGGAGAAAGTGAGATTATCCTAAAGCAGGATGAAAATGAGGAAGAAGAGCTTGGGGAGTGGATGGAGCAGTGCCAGGAAGCAGAAAGTGAGATTGTCCTAAAGCAGGAGGAGAATGGGGAAGAAGAGCCTGGGGAGTGGATGGAGCAGTGCCAGGAAGCAGAAAGTGAGATAGTCCTAAAGCAGGAGGAGAATGAGGAAGAAGAGCCTGTGGAATTGAGGGACCAGTGCCAGGAAGCAGAAAGTGAGATTGCCCTAAAGCAGGAGGAGAATGAGGAAGAAGAGCCTGTGGAATGGAGGGAGCAGTGCCAGGAAGCAGAAAGTGAGATTGCCCTAAAGCAGGAGGAGAATGAGGAAGAATAGTCTGTGGAGTGGAGGGAGCTGTGCCAGGAGATTGTCCTAAAGCAGGAGGAGAATGAGGAAGAAGAGCCTAGGGAGTGGAGGGAGCAGTGCCAGGAACCAGAAATTGAGATTGTCCTAAAGCAGGAGGAGAATGAGGAAGAAGAGCCTGGGGAATGGAGGGAGCAGTGCCAGGAAACAGAAAGTGAGATTGTCCTAAAGCAGGAGGAGAATGAGGAAAAAGAGCCTGGGGAATGGAGGGAGCAGTACCTGGAAGCAGAAAGTGAGATTGTCCTAAAGCAGGAGGAGAATGAGGAAGAAGAGCCTGTGGAATGGAGGGAGCAGTGCCAGGAAACAGAAAGTGAGATTGTCCTAAAGCAGGAGGAGAATGAGGAAGAAGAGCCTGGGGAGTGGAGGGAGCACTGCCAGGAAGCAGAAAGTGAGATAGTCCTAAAGCAGGAGGAGAATGAGGAAGAAGAGCCTGGGGAATGGAGGGAGCAGTGCCAGGAAGCAGAGAGTGAGATTGTCCTAAAGCAGGAGGAAAATGAGGAAGAAGAGCCTGGGGAGTGGAGGGAGCACTGCCAGGAAGCAGAAAGTGAGATAGTCCTAAAGCAGGAGGAGTATGAGGAAGAAGAGCCTGGGGAATGGAGGGGGCAGTGCCAGGAAGCAGAGAGTGAGATTGTCCTAAAGCAGGAGGAGAATGAGGAAGAAGAGGCTGGGGAGTGGAGGGAGCAGTGCCAGGGTCCTTTCTTCTTCTGCATCTCCATTAACCATCGTCCTGCCCTTCTCCGCAGCTCCAGCCCTGCCTCCCTTCGTCCCCGGGGGCCGGTTTGGGCTTTTTTGGGTCAGTGTCAGTCCTCAGCTTCTTCCATGATGAGTTGACCTGACACCGGATGATGAGGTGGATGTTTTGGGAATGGTGACTAAAAGCAAGTCAGAGAGACTACCAGCGAGTCACTGCGGACTGCAACCATCTTCTGCAGGAGCTGATCCTACCCACAAGGCTGCAGGATGGAAGCATGCATTAGCCAGTAAAGCCAAGTTAACCAGTTGCAGCTGGAGATTGTAGGACAGCCCTGGTTTTCAATTTAGATCTCAAAGCAATGTTGCCAGTCCCATAATGCACCTTGATGGGACAATCAGAAATCCAGGACTCTGAAAAACTCTAGCCTGGACCTGGGTAATTTGGCATCTCTGCATTAGGTGCTGCAGCGCTTTCAGGAATACTGAAGGGGAGTCTGATGTTGATTTATAAATATAAATCCAACTGCCCATGTTGCACTCAGAGAGCTGTAGTCTTATCTAGGAGGGAGTGTGTGACTGTCACAATGCATTCTGGGAGCTGTAGTCTTTTCTAGGATAGTGTGGGAGTGTCACTGTGCAGTGTGGGAGCTGATGTACTTCCTAGGAGGGATTGCTATGTGTGTCACAATGCACTCTGGGAGATGTAGTCTTTTCTAGGATGGTGTGGTGGTGTCACAGTGCACTATGGGAGCTATGTGAGTGTGTCGCAATGCACTCTGGGAGCTGTAGTCTTTTCTAGGATAGTGTGGCTGTGTCACAGTGCACTGTGGGAGCTGATGTAGTTCCTAGGAGGGATTACTATGTGTGTCACAATGCACTCTGGGAGATGTAGTCTTTTCTAGGTTGGTGTGGTGGTGTCACAGTGCACTATGGGAGCTATGTGAGTGTGTCGCAATGCACTCTGGGAGATGTAATCTTTTCTAGGATGGTGTGGCGGAGTCACAGTGCACTATGTGAGCTGAGGTACTTCCTAGGAGAGATTACTATGTGAGTGTGTAGCAATGCACTCTGGGAGATGTAGTCTTTTCTAGGATAGTGTGGCTGTGTCACAGTGCACTGTGGGAGCTGATGTACTTCCTAGGAGGGATTGCTATGTGTGTCACAATGCACTCTGGGAGATGTAGTCTTTTCTAGGATGGTGTGGTGGTGTCACAGTGCACTATGGGAGCTATGTGAGTGTGTCACAATGCACTCTGGGAGCTGTAGTCTTTTCTAGGATAGTGTGGCTGTGTCACAGTGCACTGTGGGAGCTGATGTAGTTCCTAGGAGGGATTACTATGTGTGTCACAATGCACTCTGGGAGATGTAGTCTTTTCTAGGTTGGTGTGGTGGTGTCACAGTGCACTATGGGAGCTATGTGAGTGTGTCGCAATGCACTCTGGGAGATGTAATCTTTTCTAGGATGGTGTGGCGGAGTCACAGTGCACTATGTGAGCTGAGGTACTTCCTAGGAGAGATTACTATGTGAGTGTGTAGCAATGCACTCTGGGAGATGTAGTCTTTTCTAGGATAGTGTGGCTGTGTCACAGTGCACTGTGGGAGCTGATGTACTTCCTAGGAGGGATTGCTATGTGTGTCACAATGCACTCTGGGAGATGTAGTCTTTTCTAGGATGGTGTGGTGGTGTCACAGTGCACTATGGGAGCTATGTGAGTGTGTCGCAATGCACTCTGGGAGCTGTAGTCTTTTCTAGGATAGTGTGGCTGTGTCACAGTGCACTGTGGGAGCTGATGTAGTTCCTAGGAGGGATTACTATGTGTGTCACAATGCATTCTGGGAGATGTAGTCTTTTCTAGGTTGGTGTGGTGGTGTCACAGTGCACTATGGGAGCTATGTGAGTGTGTCGCAATGCACTCTGGGAGATGTAATCTTTTCTAGGATGGTGTGGCGGAGTCACAGTGCACTATGTGAGCTGAGGTACTTCCTAGGAGAGATTACTATGTGAGTGTGTAGCAATGCACTCTGGGAGATGTAGTCTTTTCTAGGATGGTGTGGCAGTGTCACAGAGCACTGTGGGAGCTGAGGTACTTCCTAGGAGGGATTACTATGTGAGTGTGTAGCAATGCACTGTGGGAGATGTAGCTCTTCCTAAGAGGGATCAGTGTGTGGGAGTGTGTAGTGCTGTCTGGGAGCTGTAGTCCTTCCTAGGAGGCATTTTCTTGTGGGCATGTCTCAGTGAACCCTGGGATCTGTAGTTCTTCCTTGGAGGAAGTACTGCACTGTGTTATTGTGGACCCCCTGGTGGTGGAGTGGTGCAATTAGTTTTAAATAGAAATATAAATTGATGAAAGTGGGACGGTATCTAGCAGGGTTCTCAAATAACTGCTCGCAACCAAAATATTCAACAGGGAAAAGAATTGTAAAATGTATTTAACAGAAAGAGAAGAAGAGGGTTGGGTTGGCTTTTCAAATGGTACCAATTGGGGTAAATGAGAAACGGAGATGTCAGGTCCAGTGGCATAGCGAGGGTGAGTGGCAACCCTCCTGCTGCTTCCCGACTCCCCTTCCCCTGTACCCTTTTCATTTTCCAATCAATATACACTTAGGACATCATATATGGAGGAGTGTGTGGCGCAGTGGTTGGATCTACAGCCTCAGCACCCTGGGGTTGTGGGTTCAAATCCCGCAC
Source organism: Geotrypetes seraphini (assembly GCF_902459505.1). Taxonomy (NCBI): domain Eukaryota; kingdom Metazoa; phylum Chordata; class Amphibia; order Gymnophiona; family Dermophiidae; genus Geotrypetes; species Geotrypetes seraphini. The sequence goes on from NC_047085.1 coordinate 523,340,874, forward strand.
TGCTCCTTGTGACCCTGGGCAAGTCACTTAATCCTCCATAGCCCCAGGTACGTTAGATAGATTGTGAGCCCACCGGGACAGAGAGGGAAAATGCTTGAGTACCTGATTGTAAAAACCGCTTAGATAACCTTGATAGGTGGTATATAAAATCCTAATAAACTTAACTTGAACTTGATCTATAAAAAGCTTCCACAATACCAAAGTTGTCACTCTTACCATAAAAACAGAAGACGCTAACGCCTATAATGAATTAATTTGTCAAGTCTATTGTTACCATAAATCTATTTTTAGATTTTATAAATATGCTGATTTTATTATTATTCCAAATATTTGATTAAACGCTTATCCAACGCATTGTACAAAGTATTTAGACAAACGTCAGCATAGTAGACATACATGGATTAAATTATTGGACAAACACGGACTAAACAGACAAACTCAGGCCATAAAAAAACTTAGAAAACCTGGACCATCAGCCCCTCAATGTCCAATCTTTCCAAGTCTAGTCTTTAAAAGTCTCTCTCGTGCTACGTGTGATGATCATAAAATCGTGTCCCTTTGAAATAATATCCAGCCAGCCAACGCAATCTTGCGTTTGGCCATATAGGCGTCCTCAGGAGCTGAAGCCGCTTCAGGTTTTCATACACCATGGAGCTGTCATCCTATGTATTTATCATAAAGCAAGTGCAACGCAGGCTCAGAAATCTCACCTCCTGACGAAAAGGAAACATGTAAATCAGTCTCTCAATGTCCAAAGCACATGTATGTTTCTTTCCTTTTGCTAATTTTGCATAATCACCACTGAAGTTAAACGAAAATCCAGACCTATGGCCCTGACCCAGGCCTGTCCCTCCCCCCTCAACCTGGCCGCCTGTCAGGAGGCCATCTGCACATGCACTGGGGTGATGCGGTGTCACCTCACTCGCGCACGTGACTTCACCGCGCTGTCCCGACATTGCTGCTAGCGGGAAGTTTTTCGAAGCCCGGACAAAATGCCGGGTTTGGAAAAGCCGTCCGGGGGAATCCGGACGTCTAGTAACCCTAGTTCAAGATCAGAGATTCTAAATTGGATACTTCAGTTTTATCTAAGTTAGGACTACAATAAGGAAGTTGTTCCAAATTCTGCATATCTTGGAATACAATTCTATCCGTTAACAGTGAAACATCCAGTTGGTCTGGTGATATCCAGTGGGATTTGACCCTGACCTCAGACCAATCTTCCCCCTTAGGTTCACAAGTTTAATTTTTTTTCAAAATCAACTCTAACTTGAAAAGCATCATACAGCGAATAAGCCTCTTCCGAGGATGTCATCTGATGGCTACACAAATGTACGTCTCCCTCTGCGTTGAAATCTCATGTTCAGATGTGTTTCTCAAGGAATTGATCCCTGTCGGCCTCTGCCACGTCAAGTTCCCCACCGGTAAAAAAAGGACCTTAAGAACCAGATCCATCTCTGCTACTTGAAGGGCTGTATCTACAAGAGATTCCTTGATGGATCATTATCATTCCAAGCAGGCAAATGGAATAAGGGCTAGATTCACAAAGCAAACCGATCGTGTACCGATTTCCCTCAGGCCCCATTCACTAACTCCTGCGATCGGTGCATACAAATGAGAAAAGTAGGCAGGGACAACACACTGCGCTGGCTGATCAACTCCAGAAGCGGCTGCTGGGGACCAGTCACAGACCTTTTCCCATTCTCCAGCACCGCCTTGCTCTCTGCTGCCCCAATCTCGCTGTTTCAGGGGCTGGGGATGCAACTTTTAAAATTCCTCTCGCCGCCCAGACTGATCTCTGCTGCCTTCCCTGTAGTGTGAGCCCGCAGGGTTGCACGCCGCAGTGCAGCCCCACTTTAAACCCATGGGCTCGCACTGCAGGGAAGGAGAGTCTGGGTGGCAAAAGCAGGGCTTGAGGAGTGCAGGAGAGTCGGCACGCGTGACGATGGATGAGAACGATTCCAATGGGATTTGAGGGGGGAGTTGTAATTGGGAGATGCCATTTTGTAAGTTTAAGAACAGCAATTGGAACATATGTAAAGATGTCCTTGAGGAGATTTCTCATAGCACAGGTTGAGGTTCAGTGGCGATTCCAATCTCCCAGCTCTGAAATAAAAACAACTATGCTGGGCCCGGAGGTCTAGCGCATGCACTGGGATCGCTATTGAGCGATCCAGGTAGGCAGATGGGGGCATTCCTCCGATCGCTCTCATCTGCATATTGAGGTTTCGAGAATTCATCAGACCTGCCCAGATCAGGCCCGAATTGGGCCCGATCAGGCAGATTTGTGAATCTAGCCCCAAATATTTAACCAACTTCATTTCAAATTCACCCTCCTACCAAACCTTCAGGAAGCCAATTAAAACCTATCTCTTTGATAAATTTCTCTGACTCCTTTCCTGTCTTGTATTTTTGAAATGCTTCCAGATAAATTTTTGACGAATCTTGACGTGCTAATGTAATTTGAAAGTCTTTTTTGTAACATCGCTGCCTGTATACAGTCTCTTCCTCTGTAAACTGCTCTGCACTGCTTGTGGTATTACGGGATACAAAAATAAAGTTATTAGTATTATTATGCCGAAATCTCAGATGTTTCTGGACTCCTGATGACAACTAATGAACAATCGGTGTTCCTACCTCTCGTTCAGGGTCCACGAACCCTTCTTTAGAACCTTTCTCATCCCTTTGATATTTCTTGATTTTTTTATTACGTAGTTCTTGACATAACTGATCGGCAAACTCCTGTTTAGGGCACCCCAAAAAATGAAAGCTAAACCGCAAAATAGAGCTTAGCTCCAAGTTTCAAGTTTATTTAAGTCTTGATATATTGCTTTTATAGGCAAAGCGGTTTCCAATTAATGCAAAGTTTTAAAAAGATTTTTCAAAAATAAAATAAAGGGAACAAATTGACAATTACCATACAGACACAACATGATACAGATGGGCAAATGGGGAGGATACATTGCATAGAATAAAAGAAAGGGGAGGAAAAAAAAAGAAAAGGTCAAAAGGGAATCTTTGATGTGAGGCCTATTGGCTGAGTTTTTTTGAACCAAAAATTAAGTCTAGATCTCAAAAGCATCTCTAAAAAGAAATGTTTTAAGATTAGATTTAAAGTTATTGAAATTCTTTTCTTGTCTCAGGGTAAGAGGTAAAGTATTCCACATAGAAGAAACATAGAACATAGAAAGATGACGGCAGAAAAGGGCCACAGCCCATCAAGTCTGCCCACTCTTCTGACCCACCCCATTAGGTCTGAGTGCTAATGACCTAGTACCTTAACTCGACCCTCGTAGGGACCCCACGTGGATGTCCCATTTATTCTTAAAGTCGAGAACGCTGGTGGCCTTGACCACCTGCACTGGAAGTTTGTTCCAGTGATCTACCACCCTTTCCGTGAAGAAATACTTCCTGGTGTCACCATTAAATTTCCCTCCTCTGAGTTTGAATGGGTGCCCCCTTGTGATCGAGGGTCCCTTGAGAAAGAATATGTCGTTTTCCACCTCGACACGACCTGTGACGTACTTAAATGTCTCAATCATGTCACCCCTTTCCCTGCGCTCCTCTAGAGTGTAGAGCTGCAATTTGCCCAGTCTTTCTTCGTATGAGAGACCCTTGAGTCCGGAGACCATCCTAGTGGCCATCCGCTGGACCGACTCAGCTCGAAGCACATCTTTATGGTAATGTGGCCTCCAGAATTGCACACAGTATTCCAGGTGAGGTCCCACCATGGTTCTGTAAAGTGGCATTATGACTTCAGGTTTGCGGCTGACGAAGCTTCAATATTCTTATCCATTCTTTAGTAATTTCAACTTTAGATTACTGTAATTCACTTTATCAGGGCATAGGAGACTACAGGTCATCCAGAACACTGCAGTAAAAATCCTTTTTAACGCTAAAAAATCTGACCATGTAACACCGTTTCTCAGGAAAGCTCACTGGCTGCCCATTTCACATAGGATTACTTTTAAAGTTCAATCGAATCACATTCCATCCTTTATAGATAGGATGTTAATCCCACACGACCCACATAGGACGTTGGAGCGGTTCCAGAAAAGATCATCAAACAATTGGCGGACTGAGGAGACCGCTAAAAGATGTTGGGAGGAGCGTAGCATCCTATGTGGGTCGTGTGAGATTAACATCCTATCTATAAAGGATGGAATGTGATTCGATTGAACTTTAAAAGTAATCCTATGTGAAATGGGCAGCCAGTGAGCTTTCCTGAGAAACGGTGTTACATGGTCAGATTTTTTAGCGTTAAAAAGGATTTTTACTGCAGTCTTCTGGATGACCTGTAGTCTCCTATTCTTCTTTTGAGTGATGCCCTGATAAAGTGAATTCCAGTAATCTAAAGTTGAAATTACTAAAGAATGGATAAGAATATTGATTGGATTTGGGTTAAGTAGTGATTTTTTTGAGAGATCTGATCATTTTTAGTTTGAAGAAACATTTTTGTACCACAGAGCTGATTTGAGATTTGAAAGATAGCGTGTTGTCCAGGGTCATTCAGAGAATTTTGATATTTGGTACAAATTCGATTGGGGTTGAAGAAATGCATGTCGGGGAGACAAGAATCTTATATTGTTCCTGGGAATCCACGCCCGATTTTAGGCACAAAATCTGGTATAAATCCTCGCACCTACATTAGGCCTGGATCTGCCTTATTCTATAACATGGCCCACAAATGTCCCTCACCCATCCATACCCCTTCCGTGGCCAGTGGCGTAGCAAGGTGCCACTCTCCACCATGCCATCCGCTCCTTCTCTGCCCTCTCCTGCCCCATTCGCCCCTTCCCGAGCAGCAACCCCGACATGCTGCTCACACCAGGGTTGGCTCTTCCTTTGACATCACATCCTAGGCACGGGCACAGGAAGTGACATCAGAGCTGGTGTGAGCAGCAGACTAGGATTGCCGCTCGCGCCGGGAACTTTAAAGATAAGGGACACGATAGTGGGGGGCAGAGAGGACGACACCTGTCAGCGCTGGGGTGGACTGCCCCCATGGCCCCTCTAACTACACCGCTGCCTGTGGCCACACCCCTTTTTCAGAACCACAAGTAACTGCAAAACTGCATGGTCCAATTATTGTTGGCACCCAGTTCTTATCAATGAACTGCTCATTGGTCAATTAAGTTGCATGCGTCTTAATCAGGGGTGCCAGACTTATGCCAGCTGAACCCATGTAAAAGTGATATATTTCAGTTTTCCAAGGAATCATCGACTTTATTTCAATCTTTGTTCTGCTGCAACATGTCTAGGAGTCTTGAACCCTAGGGGTTATCTTCGTGAAACTGCGCGTTGTCTGCAGAAAGATGTTTCGGCTCGGCCTCCTTTCCCAGTGGGCTGACCCTTCTCAGTTTTCTCCTTTTGCAAGTGAGTTGAGAGAGTGTTTTTTTTCTGATTTACTCTGACTGTGTTTTGTTATTTGGGGATTTTAAATTCACACCCAGAGGCTTTCATTCCCCAAGAGTTTCCCGCTAAGCTGCCAGGGAGAAGGTGCAGAGTCTCGGTGCAGATGTCTGCAGCTAGCGGGGTAACCGTTTGGTCCATGTTTAGCCAGCCTGCTTTGCTATTTGTGGAGCTCAGGGTCTGTTCCCCATAGATGCCAGCTCACTACCTGATTTATCAGGAACTTGAGCACAGGCTGTTTGGCACCGAGATGTACAATTCTGGAGACAGTACCTTCAAAAAGATATAAAAAGGATGGAGTCGGTCCAGAGGAAGGCTACTAAAATGATGTGTGGCTTTCATGATAATGCGTAAGGGGACAGACTTAAAGATCTCAATCTGTATACTTTGGAGGAAAGGCGGGAGAGGGGAGATATGACAGAGATGTTTAAATACCTACGTAATGTAAATGTGCATGAGTCAAGTCTCTCATTTGAAAGGAAACTCCGCAATGAGAGGGCATAGGATGAAGTTAAGAGGTGATAGGCTCCGAAGTAATCTAAGGAAATACTTTTATATAGAAAGGGTGGTAGATGTGTGAAACAGTCTCCCAGAAGAATTGGTGGAAACAGAGACTGAGTCTGAATTCAAGAGGGCCTGGGAAAGGCACGTGGGATTGCTCGGAGAAAGAAAGAGATAATGGTTACTGCGGATGGGCAGACTGGATGGGCCATTTGGCCTTTATCTGCCATCATGATTCTATGTTTTGGCAGGCGGGACTTGAGAAGACTGGCAGTTGGATTCTTCAAGGTACAGATAGCATGGTTCTCATGCTTTAGAGCAGTGTATCATAAACTGTGTGCCTCCTGAGAATGAGGTGTGCTGCGAGACGCTTGGAAGGAGAGGTGCCAGATGATTGCCTCACAGCGAGAGGCACGTCCTGTAGGCGATCATCCAGCGCCTCTCCTCTCTAAGTGTCTTCCCTGCTGGAACCCCCCCCCCCCCCAATGGCAGCTCAGGGCCCGTCTGGAGGGCCTTTGTGCATGCACCGATGTCAACGTGATCTCACCCATGCGTGTGATGTCATCGCATTGAAGTCGGTGCACCTCTGGATGCCTTGAGTGGAAAAAGATTCTCTAACCTCTCATCCTGATGTGGCCAGATTTTTGCAATGTGGACTCAGGTTGTGATTTCCATTGAGACCACCTTTTCCATCTTAGAATTTTAACATTGTTTCGCAGGGACTCAGCGAGGCTCTATACGAGCCTCTGCAGGAGGCCTCGAACCTAAAATTCAAGACAGTGTTCCTAGTGGCGATTACCTCTGTGAGGAGAGTCTCGGAGCTGGAGACACTATCATCCAGAGAGGCGTCCTTCAAAGTTGCCAAAGGTAGTTTTGGTCTTCTACGTCAATCATGAAGTCCGGTCGCCCGTGTTTTGTTCCACAAGGTTGAAGAAGCAGGACAAAGTATTGAAGTTACTGGACATGAGGAGAGTTCTTCTTCACCCAGAGAGTGGTAGAAAACTGGAACGCTCTTCCAGAGGCTGTTATAGGGGAAAACACCCTCCAGGGATTCAAGACAAAATTAGACAAGTTCCTGCTAAACCGGAACTTACGCAGGTAAGGGTAGACTCAGTTAGGGCACTGGTCTTTGACCTAAGGGTCGCTGCAGAAGCGGAGTTCTGGGCACGATGGACCACTGGTCTGACCCAGCAGCTGCAATTCTTATGTTCTTATGACCAATGACTTTCCGAGTCTTGGATCATCTTTTTGTACTGACCAGTCAATCAAAGTGAGGTAGGAAAGGGTCTTAGGCTTCTATCCGTCGATGGATTAAAATTGTTCTCTTCAGCGTACATTGGCTGTGGAAAACAGCCGCTGATCTCTTTGAAGGTACATTCCACCAGAGGTGTGGCTTTCGTCTTGGGCCGATGCTCGGGCAGTTTTGCCCGAGGAGATTTGTAAACCAGCTACGTGGTCTACTCTAGAAACATAGAAAGATGACGGCAGATAAGGGCCATATAGCCCATCAAGTCTGCCCACACTATTTACCCACCCTCTTAAGTCTTCTGACCCCTTAAGTATAATTGTAATTATACTGTCACTCTACTGACCCGCTCATTCAGTTCCTAGTGACCCTATCCCTTGGCATGACCTCGTAGGGATCCCACATGGGTATCCCATTTGTTCTTGAAGTCTGGGATGCTGCGTGCCTCGACCACCTGCACTGGAAGCTTGTTCCAATGCTCGATCACTCTCTCCGTGAAGAAGTACTTCCTTGCATCTCCACGAAACTTCCCTCCCCTGAGTTTGAGCGGATGTCCTCTTGTGGTCGAGGGTCCCCTGAGAAGAAAGATATCATCTTCCACCTCGACCCGTCCCGTGATGTACTTAAATGTCTCAATCGTGTCTCCCCTCTCCCTATGCTCTTCAAGAGTGTAGAGCTGCAATTACCTCAGTCTTTCCTCGTACGGGAGACCCTTTAGCCCCGAGACCATCCTCTACATATCTGAACAAAGTTTTACCGCACGATGGCTTCCCAAACCGCTTACTGATCTGCACAAGCCACAGCAGGTGGAGATTGCAACCCAGAAGATCCAGAGAATTGTCACTGGCGACGAGACATGGGTGCATCACTGCGACCCGGAGAGCAAAAGACAAAGCATCGGGAGCAACTGAAAAATGTCTTCTCTGCGAGAATGCAGAAGCTGGTTGAACGATACAACAAATGCGTTGTATGGAAAAGGGGTATGTTTAATTGCTCACAGTTACTTCTATTAAAGCCGTTAAATGGTTCATAGTCAGTCCCGTGCGAGACACCAGCGCGCCAACAATCGAGCGCTGACAATTTGGTGCAAGAAAGAAGCGCGCCGTGGGAAAACTTAGTTTTAAAGAGCTCCGAACCAGGGTGTGAGTGGGGAACCTCCCCACTTTACTGTATAGTGTTCGCACTGCTGTTGGGGAGGGTTTGGGGGGTTGGAACCCACCATTATAGAGAAAACGGAACTTTTTCTGATTTTTTTCGGGAAAAGTTCCATTTTTTCTATAATGTGGGGGGTTGCACCGCAAACACCCTCTCCAACGGCAGCGCGAACACTATGCATTAAAGTGGGGGTTCACCCCCACACCCCCTGTTGGAGCTCTTTAAAACTAAGTTTTCCCGTGGCGCGCTTCTTTCTTGTGCCGAATTGTCGGCGTGCTGGTGTCTGACGCGTGATTATCCTGTCATCCCGTTAAATATATTTTGCTTATTACTTGTATTTTGATGAGTGGGTTGTTCATTTATTTCAAAAATCTCTGATGGATTCTTCTGTTCTAAGTTAATATTTGGAGCAGAATGTAGTCAATTTTGTTAACTGAGTCAAGCTCTTCTTGTAAGAGATGAATTGGTATATAAAATTAAAGATTGGATTGGATTAAATTCCCAGCAATAAACACATGCAGTGGGGTTAGACTAAGGCGACCTTACTTTGACAGTTGTTTTTTTAAGGAAATATCTAAGGGAAACATCTGGGCTTTACGTCCTCTTTTCAGGCCCTGCCCTGGCCGTCTATTGTGGAATTCTTCCTGTCAACAATTCCGTTTCGATCCTGCAATTCAGCTTTTCTCAAGTCGCCCTTTCTTCACACGGCAGCTACATAACAGCCTATAATACTTTGTCTCATTATTTTGATTTCATGAAATGACCTTTTCCTTTGACGCTATAAAATGGGCCCCAGTGTGGAATCCATGGTGTAGCGAGGGTGACAGCTGCCCCTTCCCTTCCCCTTTAACATAGTAACATAGTAACATAGTAGATGACGGCAGATAAAGACCCGAATGGTCCATCCAGTCTGCCCAACCTGATTCAATTTAAAATTTTTTTTTTTTTTTTTTTTCTTCTTAGCTATTTCTGGGCGAGAATCCAAAGCTTTACCCGGTACTGTGCTTGGGTTCCAACTGCCGAAATCTCTGTTAAGACTTACTCCAGCCCATCTACACCCTCCCAGCCATTGAAGCCCTCCCCTGCCCATCCTCCTCCAAACGGCCATACACAGACACAGACCGTACAAGTCTGCCCAGTAACTGGCCTAGTTCAATCTTTAATATTATTTTCTGATTCTAAATCTTCTGTGTTCATCCCACGCTTCTTTGAACTCAGTCACAGTTTTACTCTCCACCACCTCTCCCGGGAGCGCATTCCAGGCATCCACCACCCTCTCCGTAAAGTAGAATTTCCTAACATTGCCCCTGAATCTACCACCCCTCAACCTCAAATTATGTCCTCTGGTTTTACCATTTTCCTTTCTCTGGAAAAGATTTTGTTCTACGTTAATACCCTTTAAGTATTTGAACGTCTGAATCATATCTCCCCTGTCTCTCCTTTCCTCTAGGGTATACATATTCAGGGCTTCCAGTCTCTCCTCATATGTCTTCTGGTGCAAGCCTCCTATCATTTTCGTCGCCCTCCTCTGGACCGCCTCAAGTCTTCTTACGTCTTTCGTCAGATACGGTCTCCAAAACTGAACACAATACTCCAAGTGGGGCCTCACCAATGACCTGTACAGGGGCATCAACACCTTCTTTCTTCTACTGACTACGCCTCTCTTTATACAGCCCAGAATCCTTCTGGCAGCAGCCACTGCCTTATCACACTGTTTTTTCGCCTTTAGATCTTCGGACACTATCACCCCAAGGTCCCTCTCCCCGTCCGTGCATATCAGCTTCTCTCCTCCCAGCATATACGGTTCCTTCCTATTATTAATCCCCAAATGCATTACTCTGCATTTCTTTGCAATGAATTTTAGTTGCCAGGCATTAGACCATTCCTCTAACTTTTGCAGATCCTTTTTCATATTTTCCACTCCCTCTTCGGTGTCTACTCTGTTACAAATCTTGGTATCATCTGCAAAAAGGCACACTTTTCCTTCTAACCCTTCAGCAATGTCACTTACATACATATTGAACAGGATTGGCCCCAGCACCGAACCCTGAGGGACTCCACTAGTCACCTTTCCTTCCTTCGAGCGACTTCCATTAACCACCACCCTCTGGCGTCTGTCCGACAGCCAGTTTCTGACCCAGTTCACCACTTTGGGTCCTAACTTTAGCCCTTCAAGTTTGTTCACTGACGTCCAGCATTTCTCCCCCCCCCCCCCCCCCCCCCCCCCCCCCGCATTCCTGTCCTCCATGGGATCCGATAAGGCAGAACTCTTGCGCTCTTCGGGCCACCGGCAACATGAGTGAAGCTTTCTCTCTGCTACTGCTTCGCGCCTAAGCGGGACCAGGAAGCAATAGCAGAGGAAAAGCTTCCAGACGCAGAAGGCAGCGTGTCTACTCACGCTGCCGGCAGCCCAAACAATGACAGAGCCACTGCAGTGATGGATCCCCCCCAGATCCCCCATCTCTTCTTTTCCCAACTACCCTTTCATTTAGCCTCTCTTCCTCCTTCCCCCTTCCCCACCACTCCAGAGTTTATCATCTCTCCCTTTCTCTTCCCAGCTGCTCTCCTATCCAGTATCTCTATCCCTGCTCCCTGCACACCACCCCTTGGGTCCAACTTCTCTCTCTTTCTTTTCCCTTCCTCCATTCCATTCTCCACCATCTCTCTCCCTCTCCTCTGCTTCCAGACCCATTATTTCTTCCCCTTCACCTCCCCCCTCTTTCTTTGGACCCCCTCCCTCCATGTACTTCTAATAGCTACATAAGGGGGCCCCCCCCGAATGCCGGCATGTTTCCCCCATTTCTCCACCATCGGCTGGCATCCCCCTGGCCTTCCAGTCTCACTTTAAAAACTAATTACAAACTGCCGAGGATTGCCGGTCCTGTAGCGATTCTAGCAGGTTCGCCGCACATTCCCTCTGTCGCGGTCTATCCCAGACCAAAACAGGATGTAATTTCAGAGGAGGGGTGGGACCGCGGCAGAGGGAACGTGTGGTGAAGGACCCCGTCAACCTGCTAGAATTACTACAGCACCAGCGATCCTCTGCAGTCCGTAATTAGTTTTTAAAGTGAGACCGGGAGACCAGGGGGACGCTGGATGACGGTGGAGAGAAGGGGGAAACATGCTGGCCTTTGAGGGCCCCCTAAAGCCGAAGGGCCAAGGGTAATGTGTCACCATAATATTGGGGGTGTTCAGGCATTCAAAGCGTTGGCGCCTAAGCCCCTATGCAGCACTTACTGACACCCCCACCATGATCTCTGACAAACCATCGGGGCCTCCTAAAGCAGGAGCAGCAGCGGCAATGGACGGCCAGCTGCTACTATTTGGGTTTTTGCCAGGTACTTGTGACTTGGATTGGTCTTCGTGAAGACGAGATACTGGACTGGATGAACCATTGGACTGATCCAGTAAGGCTATTCTTATGAGCGCTCAGATCAGGCTTTTCGTGGCCACTCCTGCTTTAGGAAGCCCAAAGGTATGTCAGGTTCACCGGGGGTGGGGGGAGGGTTGGTCACTGAATCGGTGAGCTCATAAGAACATAAGAATTGCCACTGCTGGGTCAGACCAGTGGTCCATCGTGCCCAGCAGTCGTCCCGCGGCGGCCCCTAGGTCAAGGACCTGAGCCCTAACTGAGTCTAGCCTAACCTGCGTCCGTTCTGGTTCAGCAGGAACCTGTCCAACCTTGTCTTGAATCCCTGGAGAGTGTTTTCCCCTATGACAGCCTCCGGGAGAGCGTTCCAGTTCTCTACCACTCTCTGGGTGAAGAAGAACTTCCTTACGTTTGTACGGAATCGATCCCCTTTTAACTTTAGAGAGTGCCCTCTCATTCTCCCTACCTCAGAGAGGGTGAACAACCTGTCTTTATCTACTAAGTCTATTCCCTTCAGTACCTTGAATGTTTCGATCATGTCCCCTCAATTTTTTATGACAACAAATTGATTTGCCAAAGTGACTTGGTGAATCAGGCAACACTAATATTTTGCTCAGTTATACCACTTAAAAGTACTGGAGCATTAATGTCTGCCAATATTCTCTTGTACGGACTGTTATCAACTGTGGAACTGCTAAGCTCAGGGAGAGGTTCAGATAAATTGGCCTTTTGTTCCGGCCTATGCATAGGAGACACATGAAGGGGGTCAAGTGCACGTTGTGTGAGAGAAGGGTCACTCAGACCCTCTGTCTTAATTAGTGACCCATTTGTGAAGTTCAGGCCCAGATGAACTAAAGTCAGCGATGGTCGTTAAACCAGTTTTGACTGCTGTAGCGATGATCGAATTTACTGACCTGATGCACAAAACGGCTCATCTAGTGTTTTTCCCCTCAATCATCCAGTTTCCGATCTGGCCATACAAATCAGCTCCTCAATATTAAAACTCCATGCAAACTACCTGAGCGATTGATGTACTAATATCGCTTGGCGATGCACTCGCTTACCTGTCCTACCAGCACTTTTGTTTGAATGGGCACAGATGCTATGCAGGTGTTACATATGCACAATATCTGCCCCATTAAAAAATGAAGAAAAAAGCACCCCCCCCCCCCCATGATGGCCCTCCCTGACGTCTCCTTGATGAACCAGCTCCAGGAACCGACCTCTCCACCCACGAACCATTGAAAACCATCAGGAGGAATATCCACTTCCTCCTGCCAACGGGGGCCCCCCCATGCCAGGCCCCTCCCTGAACCACCCCCTACCCTTCCCCCCAAAAAAGGCAGGAGTAATGCCCACTCCCTCCTGCCACCAGATGTTCCCCTGACCCCCCCCAGTACCTATGTGTGAAAGAAGCAGGGGAGAGGCTTGGTCCCTCCTGACACAAAATGGCGGGCCTTCTCCTCCTCAGTGCATCATGTGATGCACAGGGAGGGGCTTAAGGCTCTGATTGGCTCAGATGCCTAAGGCCCCTCCCAAGGGGTGGGGGAAGGAGTGGGGGGCGCCCCCACCAAGATGGCGATCAGGGTGGATCACCCCACCGCCCCCCTTACTACTTAACGGTATCCACCCAAGGGTTCTGAAGGAACTAAGACAAGAAATAGCGGGCACAATCCAGCATGTTTGCAACCTATCCTTGAAAACTGGTGAGGTACCAGAGGACTGGAAATTGGCGAATGTCACACCTATCTTCAAGAAGGGATCGAGGGGTGACCCCGGGAACTACAGGCCAGTGAGCCTGACTTCAATTATAGGGAAGATGGTGGAAGCTATGATCAAGGACGGCATTTGCGAGCACATCGAGAAGAATGACCTATTGAGAACAAGCCAGCACGGATTCTGTAAGGGAAGGTCGTGCCTAACGAACCTTCTGTACTTCTTTGAGGGAATAAGCAGTCCGGTGGACAATGGGGAACTCATAGACATCATTTACCTCGATTTTCAAAAGGCTTTCGACAAGGTGCCACATGAAAGGCTGCTTAAGAAGCTGTGGAACCACGGGGTGGGAGAGGATGTGCACAGATGGATCAAGCACTGGTTGTCGGGCAGACTGCAGAGGGTCGGAGTTAAGGGTCAATATTCTGACTGGCGGGAAGTCACAAGCGGTGTACCACAGGGGTCGGTGCTGGGGCCGTTACTCTTTAACATATTTATCAATGACCTGGAAAAGGAGGCAAAGTGCGAGGTTATAAAATTTGCAGACGATACCAAACTGTGCGGCAGAGTTAGGTCCAGGGAGGAGTGTGAGGACCTACAAAGGGACCTGGACAAACTGGAAGACTGGGCAAACAAATGGCAAATGCGCTTTAACGTGGAAAAATGCAAGGTCATGCATATAGGGAAAAAGAACCCGTTGTTCAACTACAAATTGGGGGGGGCATTGTTGGGAGACAGCAGTCTTGAGAGAGACTTGGGTGTGCTGGTGGATGCATCACTGAAGCCATCTGCACAGTGCGCAGCAGCCTCGAAAAAAGCCAACAGGATGCTGGGCATCATAAAGAGGGGCATAACAACCAGGACGCGGGAAATCATCATGCCATTGTATCGAGCGATGGTGTGTCCGCATCTGGAATACTGCGTTCAATATTGGTCGCCGTACCTCAGGAAGGACATGGCGGTACTTGAGAGAGTCCAAGGGAGAGCAACGAAACCGGTAAGAGGGCTGGAACACTGCCCATACGCTGAGAGGTTGGATAGGCTGGGGCTCTTCTCTCTGGAAAAGAGGAGGCTCAGGGGAGATATGATAGAGACCTTCAAGATCATGAGGGGCATAGAGAGGGTGGATAGGGACAGATTCTTCAGACTGAAGGGGACAACAGGTACGAGGGGGCATTCGGAGAAACTGAAGGGAGATAGGTTCAAAACAAATGCAAGGAAGTTTTTTTTCACCCAAAGGGTCGTGGACACTTGGAATGCGCTACCGGAGGAAGTGATCAGGCAGAGTACGGTACAGGGATTCAAACAGGGATTGGACGGATTCCTGAGGGATAAAGGGATCGTGGGATACTGAGGGAGGTGCTGGGATGCAATACAAGTATAGAAAGCTAACCAGGTAATAAGTATGGAAACCCAACCAAGTCGTGAATGTGCAAGACCGGAGGGCTAGGACTTCGATAGGAAGGCAGGACTTCAATGGGAAACCAAGGTGGCAAGGGAGCCCCCTCTGGTGATACAGACAGGTCGTGACCTGTTTGGGCCGCCGCGGGAGCGGACTGCTGGGCGGGATGGACCTGTGGTCTGACCCGGCGGAGGCACTGCTTATGTTCTTAACACTGATTGCCAGAGCTATATGTATAGAGGTAGGCAGCTGCTTAGAGAAATTCTCTGCCAGCTTCCACAAAACAATTACCCAGAGAGAAACAGGTGATTTCTCCCTCCTCCAATCTACTCCCTTCCCCGTCTCAGCCAACTCCTTTCTATCTTCCTCTAGTCTACACTGAATCTTTCAAAGCAACCAATAGGAGGTCTTTGCCCTTGGCAGTGGGAGGAATCCACACCATGTGCCCGTTGCCATGACACATATAAATCAAAAGATTATCCTTGGGGTTGGTGGGGGCATTTTGATTATACAAGTTTTTTCTACACATGATCTGCTTTTTTCTCACTGTTTCCGTCCTAGGAAAGACTACAGCTCCCAGAGTGCACTGGGACATCGCTACAGAGTAATTTCTCCCAGAAAGACATAACTCCACATAATACTCCAGGAAAATATTTATAAAACCAATGGGAGGAAATAATTTTTCACTCAGACAATAGTTAAGATCTGGAACACGGTGCCAGCGGTTGTGGTAAGAGCAGCTAGAGTAGCTGGTTTTAAGAAAGGTTTGGACAAGTTCCTGGAGGAAAAGCCCATAGTCTGTTATTGAGAAAGACACGGGGGAAGCCACGTCTTGCCCTGGATCGGTAGCATGGAATATTGCTACTCTTTGGGTTTTGGCCAGGGACTAGTGACCTGGATTGGCCACCGTGAGAACGGGCTACTGGGTTTGATGGACCATTGGGCTGACCCAGTAAGGCTATTCTTAGGTTCTTAATACACAAAGTCGAGTTTTCTTATTTTTTGTTTAGGGGACTGTGAACCTCTCACCTGTTCTCTACATTTTAACTCCTGACTGCAGTTCATTGGACTGTTTTAGTCCTCTGTCAGAATTTTTAGTGACTCCTCTAAGCATTAGCACAGCCCTTCTCAGGCACTACAGTCCATTCACAGGGCCGGGGGAGGTCTCTCAGTCAACAGTTTCACCCACCTCTTCCTTCCTGAACAAAAAAGCTGATCACTGGCATCCAGAGAATCCCTTCCATTGCAGCCCAAGCAGAAAGCCAGGACCGGAGCTGGTGCTGTGGAGAAGGGCAGGAGGATGGCCGCAGGGTTTTCTGCTCAGAAGGTAGGAGAGAGACTGGCAGGAGGTGGGCAGCACGGGATGAAGAAGAAGAAAGGAGTCTGGCACTGCTCCCTCCACTCCCCAGGCTCTTCTTCCTCCACTCCCCAGGCTCTTCTTCCCCAGGCTCTTCTTCCTCATTCTCCTCCTGCGTTACGACAATCTCACTTTCTGCTTCCTGGCACTGCTCCCTCCACTCCCCAGACTCTTCTTCCTCGTTCTCCTCCTGCTTTAGGACAATTTCACTTTCTGCTTCCTGGCACTGCTCCCTCCACTCCTCAGGCTCTTCTTCCTCATTCTCCTCCTGCTTTAGGACAATTTCACTTTCTGCTTCCTGGCACTGCTCCCTCCACTCACCAGACTCTTCTTCCTCGTTCTCCTCCTGCTTTAGGACAATTTCACTTTCTGCTTCCTGGCACTGCTCCCTCCACTCCTCAGGCTCTTCTTCCTCATTCTCCTCCTGCTTTAGGACAATTTCACTTTCTGCTTCCTGGCACTGCCACCCTCCACTCCCCAGGCTCTTCTTCCTCATTCTCCTCCTGCTTTAGGACAATTTCACTTTCTGCTTCCTGGCACTGCTCCCTCCACTCCTCAGGCTCTTCTTCCTCATTCTCCTCCTGCTTTAGGACAATCTCCTGGCACTGCTCCCTCCACTCCAGACTCTTCTTCCTCATTCTCCTTCTGCTTTAGGACAATCTCACTTTCTGCTTCCTGACACTGCTCCCTCCACTCCCCAGGCTCTTCTTCTTCATTCTCCTCCTGCTTTAGGACAATCTCACTTTCTGCTTCCTGGCACTGCTCCATTCACTCCCCGGGCTCTTCTTCCTCATTCTCCTACTTCTTTAGGATACGCTCACTTTCTGCTTCCTGGCACTGCTCCATCCACTCCCCAGGGTCTTCTTCCTCATTCTCCTCCTGCTTTACGACAATCTCACTTTCTGCTTCCTGGCACTGCTCCCTCCACTCCCCAGACTCTTCTTCCTCGTTCTCCTCCTGCTTTAGGACAATTTCACTTTCTGCTTCCTGGCACTGCTCCCTCCACTCCTCAGGCTCTTCTTCCTCATTCTCCTCCTGCTTTAGGACAATCTCCTGGCACTGCTCCCTCCACTCCAGACTCTTCTTCCTCATTCTCCTCCTGCTTTAGGACAATCTCACTTTCTGCTTCCTGGCACTGCTCCATTCACTCCCCGGGCTCTTCTTCCTCATTCTCCTACTTCTTTAGGATACGCTCACTTTCTGCTTCCTGGCACTGCTCCATCCACTCCCCAGGGTCTTCTTCCTCATTCTCCTCCTGCTTTAGGATGCACTCACTTTCTGCTTCCTGACACTGCTCCCTCTACTGCCCAGGCTCTTCTTCCTCATTCTCCTCCTGCTTTAAGATGCTCTCCAAGAGCAAAGGCTGGAACAAGCTGGGCGTATAGAGGTGAAAGATGATATCTTCAGTCTTACAGGGCCCTCAGTAACCAGAGGACACTCGCTGAAAATCAGGGGAGGGAAATTTCAGGGTGATGCGAGGAAGTACTTCTTCACTGAAAGGGTGGTAGATCATTGGAACGAGCTGCCTCAGAGGGTGATTGAGGCCAGCAGCGTGCTAGATTTCAAGAGAAAATGGGATATTCATGTGGGATCTCTAGGAGAGTAAGAATCAGGGAGTGGGTCATTGGTATGGGCAGACTCGATGGGCTATAGCCCTTTTCTGCCGTCAATTTCTATGTTTCTATGTTTCTGTGTTTAAGCTCTATAACATTCTGAGTGTTTCCCTGTGTCCTTGAATAGAGAATGACATGGGGAGAAAATTTGTCCCCATCTTCGCCCCGTCTCCATGAGCTCGTCCCTGCCCCGTGTCTGCAAGCTCGGTCCCTACCCCCGCCCTGTCCCTGTAAACCATCTGATTCCATCCATACAAGCCTCGAATACTTTTATACTGAACTTATTTTATTAAAGTATAAAAAGAAACAATATTTTGTACAATTGTCATTTTATAAATCAAAGTTCTGGCTGCCAAACTAGAGAAAGAGATGTTCAGCTGGCAGTGCTTTGTTTGTAGATGTTTATCAACACAACTAATATACTACTTTATCCTAAAGCAAAAAAAATAAAAGAAATAGAATTTTTTTTTTCTACTTTTGTTGTCTGGTTTCTGCTTTCTTCATCTTCTCGTCATTCTTTTCCTTTCATCCACTGTCTGCCTTCTCTCTGCCTCTTCCATATGCTCTGTTACTGTACCTCTCCCTTCCATCTCTCCCTCCACCCCTCTCCTCAATTGGTCTGGCACCCATCTTCTTCCCTCCGCTCCCCCCATAGTCTGGCATCTTTGTCTTCTTCCCTTCCCTCTCCCAGAAGGATTTTAGCATCTCTCTCCTCCTTTCCTCCCTTCAGATCTGGTATCTGTCTCCCCAATCCAGCATGTGCCTTTATTTCTTTATCCCCTCCTTCCATCTAGTTCCCTTCAGTGTCTATTCCACTCTCTCCTACCCACTTACGTTCAGCATCTTCTCCCCTCTCTCTCTTCCCCATTTCCCTTCAGAGTCTTCTCCCCACTCTCTCTTCCCCATTTCTATCTTCTTCCCACTCTCTCTTCCCCATTCCTGTCTTCTTCCTACTCTCTCTTCCCCATTTCCTTTCAGCATCTGTTCATTTCCATCACCACCCCTCTCTCCAGCGAAGGTAGGTGGAAGGGAGGGAGATGCCCGGATGGTGGCGATTGTTAGGAAGGAGGGAAAGGGCTGCTGGACTGCACGCTTGGTGACCGTGTGCATGCCCTCCCTTAACTGCGGAGACAAGGCCATTCACCGCTTCATGGGGTGACCAATTTTTTTTCTCACACCGTTTCAGTGGGTTACCTGTACTAGCTGCGGCTAGCCATGGGTAACAGCCACTGTGTCATTCTCTAGCCTTGACTATGTTTCTGGTTTGTCTTTCAGATGCGGGTGACATTTGAGGACGTCGCTGTCTCTTTCTCCCAGGAGGAGTGGGAGTATTTAGATGAAGAGCAGAAGGAGCTTTACTGGGAGGTGATGAAGGAGAATTATAAAACTGTGATATCTCTAGGTAAGGATTGCATGATCTCTGGTTTTATCAGACACAGGGGCTGATTGGCTGAGGGTCATTCTTGACTTTTCCTCTGATTGCTGTGTATCTGTTTCGGTACCGGAGACTGGATCTTTATGCCTGAATCCAGCCCTTTCCCAGCATTTATTTGTCTGTGCTGAGATCAGAAAGTTCAGAGCAGATTTCCTCCTATTCCCCATGTTTAAACCCTTCACAAACAGAATAATACGAGTATGTTCCTGGCACAGTGTCTAATTTTTAGACTGTTTCCAGGCTTTTGTCTTTTCTTTATTTCATTATTACTACTTATCACTTATATAGTGCTGAAAGGTGTATGCAACGTTGTACATTTTGACATTTATAGATGGTCCCTGCTCTGAAGAGCTTACAATCGAACTTGGACAGACATGACATATAGGGTTGGGGATGCAGAACCCAAGGTGAGAGAAGTTAGTAGTTGAAAGCACTCTCAAAGAGGTGGGCTGACATTTATAGAGGGTCCCTGCTCTGAAGAGCTTACGATCTAATTTGGACAGACATGACATAGAGGGTTGAGGATGCAGGACCCAAGGTGAGTGGAGTTAGGAGTCGAGAGCACTCTTGAAGAGGTTGGCTGACATTTATAGAGGGTCCCTTCTCTGAAGAGCTTACAGTTTAACTTGGACAGACAGACATGACATAGAGGGTTGGGGATGCAGAACCCAAGGTGAGAGGAGTTAGGAGTTGAAAGCACTCTCAAAGTGGTGGACTTTTAACTAGGCCTTGAACACTTCCAGAAACGGAGCCCGCCTTAGAGATACGGGCAGCTTGTTCCAAGCATATGGCACAGCAAGGCAGAAGGGACGGAGTCTGGAGTTGGCAGTTGAAGAGAAGGGCACAGAAAGGAGGGTCTTACCAGCTGAGTGGAGCTCATGGTGGGGGGGATCATAGGGGGAGATAAGTGAAGACAGATAGTGGGGGGCAGCTGAGTGAAAAGTAACTCGTTGTATTGATAGTTACGTAAAAATGTCATTGATTTCAGTGACTAGCGTTACTGTAACTAGTTACTACCCAGCACTGTTTAAAGAGCAAAACCACAATCTTAAACTGTATCCTCCAAACAACTGGAAGTGAACGTAAATCAGCCAGAAGTGGGGACCTGCATGACAAACCCCCAATTACATGTGGAGCTGCATTCTGGCCTATCTGCAATGGTCAAATATATACGGGAATTCAATCGTGTATATCAAACTATATGTGAAAACGTATTGAAAATACTGTTTTGATAACATAGGATCATTCATGCCACATTAACACAAAACACTTATTAACATCAATGAAAGAAATTATAAAACGACGGAGAAAAATAAACCTCAAGTGTGAGAGGCCGGGACTACACAAGTACCCGAGTCTACTCACATCATCACTGGTTTATAAAAAAACTCCGTGTACATTTATATAAATACTTATTCATTCATACTCAATAACCTCTTAAGAGTTTTCAAAAACTTTTTCAAAAGTGTTTCAGAATAATATATAAAGAGACATATTCATGGCATGAACCAGATCCCAAACTAATAACAAACAGCACGAGGGCCACAGCTCAAGTAAACAGGTGTATGCAATTGTTGAGGCATGGAAATTTGGAGCACAAGAATGAGAACAAGCAACAACTCATCTGAAAATACGGAGTGTCCCAAACGATTCTCAGTCCTTTATCCCGACAGAAAAGTCTTTCTGTTTCGCCTGAAAGGCTACTTCAGGGGAGAAATCCAATGTCCAAAAATCTCCTGCTTTTTCCAACGCCACAATTGTAAAGCTGGCTCCTCTCAAGATAGTTCTATCTGCAATGGTGCCATCTGGTAATGTAGGCCAGAGTTTTGAAGGCGTCCAAAGTCATTTCCAACCTTCACTACGCCTCCTTTGACCTTGGGCGCTGCTAGGCAGCTCTTTAGGTCTGTTTTTGGCGTGCTTACATTTTTTTAAACGATACTTTAATTGTTTTTTAATTGGTACAGTTAATTACTGCGCTGTTTGAACCAATTAAAGCAATTAACTTAGGGAACGGTAGGGCACTTCCCTTTTCACGCCAGCTGTAGCGGTAACAGCTCTCATGCACACAGAATTCCTATGAGTGTCGAAGCTGTTACCACTGTGACCGGCGCTAAAACCCACGCTACGGTTATAGCGCTGTTTGCCGAATCCAGGCCTAAGAGTCTTCTGGGGGTAATCCTAGAGTCCAAAACTTTGCGCGGCCTAACATTAGTTGGAGAAAGCAAATCTCGGAGTCTAGCCACAGCCCTGGGCTCCTAATCACAGAGTGGAGAGGGATCACATGAAGAAACAGATGGCGCTCCCGGACCCGGACTGGCACGTTCAGACTCAAACAGCTCCGTGCTAGCCGGTCAGTAATAGCAGTCAAATCAGTTGACAATAAACGGAAGCCTCGGTCACGGTCGTGATGGCGTTGCTTTCGTCTATTACTGCTGCTCTGAAAACCTTTAAACTGTTGTGAACTTTATGCTTTGCAAAGGGGTTTTCTAGCCCATCCTCCCCAACGAGCTCAGACTGGGTTACATAAGATTTGCCGCTGCTGGGTCAGACCAGTGGTCCATCGTGCCCAGCAGCCCGCTCATGCGGCGCCCTTAGGTCAAAGACCAGTGCCCTATTTGAGTCTAGCCTTACCTGCGTATGTTCTGTTCCAGTAGGAACTTATCTAACCTTTTCTTGAATCCCTGGAGGTTGTTTTCCCCTATAACAGCCTCCGGAAGAGCCTTCCAGATTTCTACCACTCTCTGGGTGAAGAACTTCCTTACGTTTGTACGGAATCTTTACCCTTCTAACTTTAGCGAGTGCCCTCTCGTTCTCTTCACCTTGGAGAGGGTAAACAATCTCTCCTTCTCTACTAAGTCAATTCCCTTCAATATCTTGAATGTTTCGATCATGTCCCCTCTCATGCTCCTCTTTTCAAGGGAGAAGAGGCCCAGTTTCTCTAGCAACTCCCCCAGTCCCTTAACCATTTTTGTTGTTCTTCTCTAGACCCTTTCGAGTAGTACTATGTCCTTTTTCATGTACGGCGATCAGTGTTGGAACTTGCAAACAGTATTCCAGGTGTACCATTGCCCGGTATAACGGCATGATAACCTTTTCAGATCTGTTCATGATCCCCTTCTTAATCATTCTAGCATTCTGTTTGCCCTTTTTGCCACCACCGCGCATTGCGCGGATGGTTTCATTGACTTGTCTACAAGTACTCTCAAGTCTCTTTCCTGGGGAGGCGTTCTCCGAGTATAGCACCGGACATCCTGTAATCGTGCATATGATTTTTGTTACCAACATGCATCACCTTGCACTTATCCACATTGAACCTCATTTAATAATAATAATAATAACTTTATTTTTGTATACCGCAATGCCACAAAACAGTTCAGAGCGGTTTACAGGAGAAGAGACTGTACAAATGCAGCGAAGATACAGAGAGTTAGTTATCAAGTGTATAGTATAACCAGTAGCAATTACAAAATAATCCAATAACAATTACAAGGGAGTGCAGAAAGGGGATAGGAAAAACCGGGGAGATGAGGTATATAGGTAAGAAGGGAGAGGAAAGGGAAGGATTGAAGGCGGGGTCGAGTTTAGTAGTTTGGTCGGGAAGGAGGGAGTTAGAGAAATTTATCAAAGAGGTATGATTTGAAAGATTTCATGAAGGATAGGTAGGATGGGGCAAGAGAGATGAGGGTGGTCAAGCAGTCATTCCATTTGCCAGCTTGGAAAGAGAGGGTTTTGTCAAGTAATCTTGTAGATACATCCATTTGGAGAGGGGTAGACAAACAGGTGGGCTGGTTAGTACCTGGGAACACAAAGTGGCATGACAGGTATATCGGGGATGAGCCAGTTAGGGTTTTGAAGCAGAGGCAGGCGAATTTGAAGATGACCCTTGCTTCAAACCCTTGCCATTTCGCGGCCCATTCCTCAAGTGTATGTATGTCTCGTAGTAGGTCTTCGCAATCCTTCTGTGTCCTCACTACTCTGAATAACTTTGTATTGTTCGCAAATGTAATCACCTCACTTGTCGTGCCAATTTCTAGGTTCTTTATAAATATGTTGAAGAGCACAGGCACAAGCACCAAACCCTGCGGTACTCCACTCGTGACACTTTTCCAGTCCGAATATTGTCCATTCACCCACACACTCTGTTTCCTATCCGCCAACCAGTTTTTAATCCACGTGAGTATATCACCCTCGATTCCATGGCTCACAATTTTTCAAAGTAGACGTTCATGCGGGACCTTATCAAACACCTTCTGAAAATCTAGATATACGATGTTGACCCTTGTCTATCTGCCTGTTTACTCCCTCGAAGAAGTGTAATAAGTTTGTCAAGCAAGATCTTCCATTGTTGAAGCCATGCTGGCTGGTCCTCATCAGTTTGTGTCCGTCAAGGTAATCGATGATGCAGTCCTTTATCAGCGCTGCTACTATCTTTCCTGGTACCAAAGTCAGATTCACTGGTCTGTAGTTTCCCAGATCTCCCTTCGAACCTTTCTTGAAGATCGGCGTAACATTCGCCACCTTCCAATCTTCCGGAATCTTTCCTGATTTGATTGACAGATTGGCTATTAGTTGAAACAGTTCAGCTATAGTCCAATTCAGTTACTTGATTACCCTCGGGTGGATGCCGTCCAGTCCCGGGGATTTATAGTTCTTAAGCCTATCAATCTGCCTGCATACCTCTTCTAGACTGACCTTCAACCCTGCCAGTTTCCCATCTTCATTTTCTGTGTATAGCCTGTTGGCTTCTGGTATATTGGATATACCCTCTTCAGTAAATACAGACACAAAAAATGTGTTCAGTTTGTCGGCGATGGATTTGTCCTCCTTTAGTACTCCCTTTATTCCATGGTCATCTAACGGCCCCACTGCTTCCTTCTTGGGTTCTTTCCCCTTAATGTATTGAAAGAACAGCTTAAAGTTTTTGGCCTCCTTGACTATTTTTTCCTTGTAGTCTCTTTTGGCCCCTCTTACCGCCTTATGGCACCTGCTTTGATGTTGTTTGTGCTTTTTCCAGTTTTCATCCGTTTTTGTTCTTTTCCATTCCTTAAATGAAGTCTTATTGTCTCTGATTGCATTCTTCACTGCTAGTGAGCCACGCTGGTTCCATGTTCTTCTTCCTCTTGGAACCCTTGTTGATACGCAGTATATATAAATTTTGCGCCTCTGTGACTGTGTCCTTAAAAAGGGTTTATGCTTGCTCTAGAGTATTTACAGTGCTTATCCTCTTCCTCACCATGACTCTCATCCCTTTGTAGTTCCCTTTTTGGAAGTTCAGTGCCATGGCCATCGTTCTGAATCGATTTTTTTTTGTTCCTGTGTACAGGTTGAAGTGGATCATGTTGTGATCACTGTTTCCCTGCGTCCCTTCTACTTCTGTTCCTTGTGCCGGACCTCGTTGTCCATTTAGAAATAAGTCCAGAATTGCATTTTCTCTCGTATTTTCCATGACAAGTTGTTCCAGGAAGCAATCGCCTACAGCATCCAGGAACTTGGTCTCCTTACTGCAGTTGGTGTTGCCTAGGTTCCAATCTATCTCCAGATAATTGAAGTCACCCATGATAACTGTGTTGCTTCCCTTGCATTCGTGTTAATCTTGTCCATCATTTCTCCATCAGTCTCTTCGGACTGTCATGGGGGTCGGTAGTAGATACCGATCTTTGTATCGGTTCCATTTGTTCCTGGTATTTTGGCCCATAGAGACTCTACCTTATTGTTTGTTTCCGGCGTGTTCTGTCTGGTAGATACAAATCCCTTTTTTATGTATAGGGCAAAACCCCTACCTTCGGTAGCACAGTGTCCCAGACATTTTCCTCATTCCACTATGCTTTCATGATGCCGATAATGTCTAGGTTATCTTTTTGTGCCATAGCTTCCAAGTCCTCCATTTTATTCCATAAGCTCCTAGCGTTTGTGTACATACACTTAAGTTTGCGGCCTGTTACTTTCTTGAACTTTCTTCCTTCTTCTGTCTCCCTCGCTTCCATCCCTTTTGATCCGTTGGGATTTCTGTCTTGCCTATGATCCGGTGAGTCTTCCCTGCAATCTTCTTGCATGGTATCCTCTGGGCATACCTTTTCCCGAATCATCGACTCTTGGTCAACTGTTGGCTTTCCCCTTCTTCCTAGTTTAAAAACTTCTCAATTTCTCGCTTGATGTTGCTTGCAAGTAGCCTCGTTCTGTCTCCGCTGAGATGGAGTCCATCCTTCCTGTATAGCTTGCTCTTCCCCCAGAACGTCGTCCATTTGGGCACGAAGTGGAATCCTTCTTCCTCACACCAGCTCCTCATCTGTGCATTGAATGTTTGTAGTTCTGTCTGCCTCTTCCCATTAGCCCTGGGTACCGGCAAGATCTCCGAGAATGCTACCTTCAACGTTCTAATCTTCAGCTTCCTTCCTAACATCCGGAACTGGTCTTTCAGTGTTTTCCTGCTGTAGTTCCTGTTGCTCATGCTGTTTGTCCCAACGTGGATCACCACCGCCGTATCTCCCCCTTCCGCACTGTTGATGATCCAGTTGATGCGACTCACTATATCTTCCACCTTGGCTCCTGGTAGGCAGGTCACTAGCCGATCCTTTCTTCCTCCCGCTATGTGGCTGTCGACTTGTTGGATGATGGAGTACCCATGATGATTGCTGTCTGCTCTATCTTCTCTTGTCTCTCTTGCCGCAGGTCTGTGTCCTCGGTGCACTTCAATCTTTCCTCCTCCCAGCATTGGCTTGCACTGGACTCGTCTTCCCCCCGCTGTTGCCAGGTCCTGCTGCTGTGTAATCTAGTCCTTTCTTGTGATTGTTCTCCAGGTGGTCCTCACTCTCTGTGGGTGTATCTTGGCAGTTCCTCTGTTGTTGGTGATGTTCCACGGTCTCTCTATATGCCTCCTCAATGAACTTCTCTAACTCCCTGACTTCTTCTTCAATATTCCTTTCTTTCATGAAGTTTCCAGCCTCTCTGATCTCCTCCTCAACTGCTAGAAGTGCTTCTAGTTTTAATACTCTGCCCTCCAGTAGTCCGACTTGCTTCTTCAGGCCCTCCAGTTCCTCACATCGAGTGCATACAGTACATAAGACTGCCTCCCAGAGGGGAAGTAGTCATACATATGACAAATAGTGCAGAAAACAACATCCTGCTTCTATCTGCTGCTTCCATTGCTGTCGTAATCCTGATTTCTAGTCATTTCCCGAGTCAGGAGCCCTAATCCCGTGATTATATTCCCTCCTGATGACACATGGCGTGAAACTTGAGTCGAGGAACCGGGGTTTAGGCACCTTCAGGTGTGCATTACAGAGTCTATGGTGTTCTTCGGTTGATTTTGTTCACTTCTGCAACAGAGGAAGCTGTTCCACCGTCTCCAGATAAGTACAGCTTTTGATCTAGTTTCTGTATGTTAGACGATGCAATGTATGGCACTGTACCGTGGTTATGATGGTCCCAGCCATTTGAACACAACACTACAAGACACATAATTATTTGTTTAAGTAGATGAGTGATGGTTAAGAATAAGTTTTAGAGTGAAGATGTTCTATAAAAAAATATATGCAGCCTGTATGTAATACAACTTTGAATCTAATATAATAAAACGCCAGGCCGCACATGCGCACTTCCTATGTGTGTGCCGGTTTTCCGTGAGCTGTAGCAACACATAGGAAGTGCACATGCGCGGCATACGCTCTGTCCTGCTCCCTGTTGAAAGATGCAGTGTCTCCCTTACAGTAACTTTGCCGTCGCCGCCTCTCCGCTCTCTCTCTTCCTCCCCCTCCCCCCCGAGGCGGATGTCGACCGTGGCAGCCAAACCCGGCTTTTAAGTTGGGCACTGCTTCTCCTGTGGCGCGGCGGCCCGAGTCGGATGTTGGCAGCCTCCTTCCCTCCCCCCCAACCCGGGCAGAGGCGCAGCCGACAAACCTACCCGGAGCTGGAAACGAAACGCCGAGGTCATCTAGCTGTGGGAGGGGCGGATGGGAGGGTCAATGGGATCGGATGCACGGTGGCGGAGGCGGGGGAAGATGAAAACAGGCTGATCACCGGTTCTACTGCACAGGGGGGATGGGAGGGCGGTACAAATTTAAAGATGCTGCTCATTGGGTCTACTACACAGGGGGGATGGGAGGGAGGCAGGCAGGCTGGCTTCGGTGGTGGGGTTGGGTCAAAGTCTGGAAGGCAGTGAGGGGGACATAGGAAGGAGGCACTGGGGGGCACTAAGGACACAGGACAGAGGCACTTGGGGCACTAAGGACACGGGAAGGAGGCACTGGGGGCACTATGGACACAGGACGGATGCACTGGGACATGGGATGCACTAAGGACATGGGATGCATTAAGGCAGGGGTTTGCAACCTTTAAGACATAAAGAGCCACTTGGACCCGTTTTCGAAAAGAAAAAAAAAACTTGGAGCCGCAAAACCATTATAAAACAAATCTAACACTGCATATATTGTTTCTTATCTTAATGCTATATACAGGATCACTAAATTGAAAATAAAATCATTTTTCCTACCTTTGCTATTTGGTGATTTCATGAGTCTCTGGTTGCACTTTCTTCTTCTGACTGTGCATCCAATCTTTCTTCCTTTCTTTCAGCCTCCTGTATGTTTCCTCTCCTCCAGACCTCATTCTCTCCCCCAACTTTTTCTTTCTGTCTCCCTGTTCCCCCTTCTTTCTGTCTCCGTGCCCTCCCCCAAGCCACTCGGTTTGCTGCCACCGCAATCGGGGAACAGCCCCCAAGCCACCGCCGTCCCAAGCTTTCCCTGCAGAAGTGTTGCGCTGACCAGCATTCCGCTCCCTGACGTCAGTGCTGACGTAGGAGAGGAAGTTCCGGGCCAACAAGGCATTTCTCCTCATTCCATCCAGTCTGAGCCCCATCTCTCCTTGATCCAGCATTTCCCTTCTCTGTTTGTCAGAATTACCATTCCACCTATTTTCCAGCATCACCCTTCTTTGTGTCCATCTCACCTATATCCCTATCTCACCACTTTTTCAGAATCTTCATTTGTCTCTGTCCTTGTCTTTACCCCATGTTCACCATTTACCCTTTCAATGTCTTTATCTCCCCCCCCCACACTTTTTCAGCATTACTTCTATGTCTCTATTTCACCTCCTCTTCATGTCCCCTCTGTATCTCTATCCTTATTCAGTAGGTCCTGCTTACTCTTTCTCTTCTTTGTGTCACTATCTCCATTTTCAGCTTTCCCCCCTTTTCCTTTGTTACTGCACCCTGTAGCTAGAATCTTTCCACCCTCCCTCCACTCCGGCCCAGCCCAGTATGAAATATTTCCTTTTGTTTCCCTCCCCTCTCTCTTTCTCTCTCTCTTCTGCTCCCTCACCCACGAGTCCTGCATCTGGCCCTCTCCCTTCTACCTGCACCTGGCAAAACCCCCCTGCTCCGTGGCTCTCTTAAGCAAGTCGTCAGCAGCGGTGATCAAGACAAGCTGCCGACATCGAGGCCTTCCCTCTACGAGTCCCGCCTTTGTGGAAAAAGGAAGTTGAAACAAGCGGGACTCGCAGAGGGTAGGCCCCGACGTCAGAAGCTTGTGTCGATCGCTGCTGCTGAGTTGCCGAAGAGAGCCGCGGAGCAGGGGATGTGGCCGGAAGCAGGTAGAAGGGAGAGGGAGATAGGAAGGCTGTAGATCTCCGGAGCATGACACCGACCCCGGCCAGGATGATTTCTTTTTCAGGCACCTTACAAGTCCAGCGTCGCGGCGGGAAATAGCCATGCTGAGCAGTGAGCTCAGCACTACACAGATGAAAGCCTTGCTTGCTGATTGGTCTGGCGGCACGGCGGGGCGGGGCCGCCGGACCAATCAGCAAGCAAGGCTTTCATCTGTGTATGTGCTGAGCTCACTGCTCAGCATGGCTATTTCCCGCCGCGACGCTGGACTTGTAAGGTGCATGCCTGCGTGACACACTACCGGAGCCGCAGCAAAGGTGGAAAAGAGCCGCATGCGGCTCTGGAGCCGCAGGTTGCTGACCCCCGCACTAAGGACATGGGAAGGAAGAACTGGGCTACTAAGGACATAGGAGGCACTGAGGGCACTAAGGACATAGGAAGGGGGCCACTGAGAGACAGGCAGGCATGGCACAACAGAGAAATACAGAGACAGAAAGAAAGACAGACAGACAGCATCCAAGGAGAGACAAAGAAAAACAACAACCCCAAAATAGATGTCTACTCTAGCACCCGTTAATGTAGTAACATACATAATCTAGAGTTAACAATTTGCCATAGTTATAGCACAAGCTTTTATCCTAACTCGACGCATCCAGAGGAACTTGTACCAATATACATTTCTTTGTAACCTATCGGTCGTGGGAGTTAGGTGGTGGAGTCCTTCAAGGGATCTGATCTGCGTGGCAGTCGATTTCCAGTGGCTCGGTATGAAGTGGGAGTACGGATGTCGTTTGGCGGTGGGGTGGAGGGGGGGCATTTTGAGAGGTATTTCATCTTGGGAGCACGCACGGAGGAAACTTTGCCGTCACGTAGCCCAGCGCCAGGTAGTGCAAGGTTTTGAACGCTAGCATCCGGTTAAACGGGATGAATACTTTGATTTGCTTTGGCATCTAATTTATGGTCTATAATATCTGAGAACGTTTCTATTTAGGGATGCATAAGCTAACTCCTCTCTTCTTACACACTCAGGCTCGGGGCGATCACCTGAGAGACGCTCAATGGTTTTCCCCACTATCCTTTATAGTTTCAAGTTTATTTAAATTTTGATATACCACATAATTAATGTCTAAGCGGTGTCCAATGAAATTTAAAAATCAGGACTATCACATGCTAATTCACAAACAGAGACAAAACATTTTTATACATATGGTAAGGGGTGGGATGGGGGGAATAACCTTATTCCTCACAATCATGTCTGTGTGAAGTCTCATGATCTCTCTATAGCACCCTCTAATTCAAAATTGTAAGCCACCTAGAAGGTGGGGGTATGAAATTTAAATCAACTTGAAACTTGGGGTTTTTTTGGTCACTTAGGATGTTGTGTTTTGGTCTCGGTCTCCACCTGCTGGTCACAGTGAGATATTACCCATCAGTAAAGAATTGTACCGGTCTAGAGAAGCTAACAGAAAGAAAATTAGCAGGTAAGAACCTAATTTCTCCTTTTGTCACTGAGAATGTTGTGTTGATACGGGTTTTTAGTTTTGATTCCTGTAATGTTGCAAAAACACACCTTCCAGTTATAAGTGCCAACACTTCAATATGGAAGCTGCCGAGTCAATGTTACTCTTTTTCTGTCACGTTAATTCGTAAACTGGCTGCTCCCACTACACATGTCCTCCGGTACCTCCAAATATGTACTCTATAAAAGACTCTGTGTGGCATTGCCTTTTGTAAAATACAGGGAGAATTGAACACTTTCTGACCCAGACATCCCATAAGAACATAAGAAATGCCTTCACCGGATCAGACCCTAGGTCCATCTAGTCCGGCGACCTGCACAAGCAGAGGCCAATCCAGGTGTTCCCTGCTGAAGACCTTGTTTACCCAGAACCCTCAATGTGATTTGCAAGAAGGTGTACATCCAACTTGGTCTCCGACACAGTATTCCAAGTGTGGTCTGACCATTGCTCTGTAAAGCGACATTATGACGCCCGCTGATCTACTCGTGATCCCCTCCTTTATCATGCCCAACATCCTGTTTGCTTTCTTTGCCGCCGCTGCACATTGAGCCGACGGCTTCAGGCTCTTGTCTATCAGTACCCCCTGATCCCTTTCTTGCTCGCTCTTTCCCAATGCTGCACCTAACATTTTGTATTCATGTTCCTTGTTTTTCTTACCCAGGTGCATCACTTTGCATTTTTCTATATTAAACTTCATCTGCCACTTTTCCGCCCATTTCTCTAGCTGGTTCAAATCTCTCTGTTCCGATCTCTACCTACTCGAGCTTGGATTTAAAAAGGGAACAATCCAAACTCCAGCCATGAAACACTAGATAAACAGTCATCTAATAAGTGACCACAATATGTTCTTATTTATATCCTCAGGAACGGAATATCAAAAGATCGATCCTGATCTATCATCAAGGATAACGCAAAAGGAAAAGCCGTCTGTCTGGGATCCCCAGGAGTCGGCAGAAAGAGAAGTTACTCCTACATACACAGGTGAGTAATAATAAATATTATACATAGCAAGAGAAGGCATTGATGAACAGCGATGAGTAAGAATAGAATTTGTTATATAGAGGAACATTTTGAAAATACAGATTTAGAGACAGTACAGAGCCCAGAGGAGTATTAATACATACTTTCTAGTACAAAAGGCAAGTGAGTGTTCATAGAAACATGATGGCAGATACAGGCCAATGGCCCATCCATAAGAATAGCCTAACTGGGTCAGACCAATAGTCCATCAAGCCCAGTAGCCCGTTCTCATGGTGGCCAAAACCCAAAGAGTAGCAACATTCCATGCTATTGATCCAGGGTAACCAGAGGCTTCCCCCGTGTTTTATTAACATATTATGGACTTTTCCTCCAGGAACTTGTCCAAACTTTTCTTAAAACCAGCTTCGCTATCCACTCTTACCATATCCTCTGTCAAATGCATTCCACAGCTTAACTATTCTCCGAGTGAAAAAAATTTCCTCCTATTGGTTTTAAAAGTATTTCCCTGTAACTTCATTGAATGTCCCCTAGTCTTTGTGAAAAATCGATCCACTTGTGCCCGCTCTACTCCACTCAGGATTTTGTAGACTTCAATCCTATCTCCCCTCAGCCGTCTCTTTTCCAAGCTGAAAAGCCCTAACCGTTTTAGTCTTTCCTCATACGAGAGGCGTTTCATCCCCTTTATCATCTTGGTCGCTCTTCTTTGAACCTTTTCTAGCGCCATTATATCTTTCTTGAGATAAGGAGACCAGATTGAACGCAATGCTCCAGGTAAGGTCGCACCATGGAACAATACAGGGGCATTATGACATTCTTAGTCTTGCTAATCATCCCTTTTTTAATAATTCCTAGCATCCTGTTTGTTTTTTTGGATGCTGCTGCACATTGGGCGGAAGGTTTCATCGTATTGTCTACAATGACACCCAGATCCTTTTCTTGGGGGCTAACCCCCAAGGTGGACCTTAGCATCCGTTAACTGTGATTCAGGTTATTTTTCCCAATGTGCATCACTTTGTATTTGTCCACATTAAATTTCATCTGCCACTTGGACACCCAGTCATCCAATTTCCTAAGGTCCGCCTGCAATTTTTCATAATCTGCATGCGTTTCAACAATTTTGAACAATTTAGTGCAAATTTAATCACCTCACTCATCGTTCCAATTTCTAGATCATTTATAAATAAGTTAAATAGCACTGGTCCCGGTGGTGGAGTATTTGCTGATTGGGAAACTAGGGGCTTAGTGTGTGTGGGTCAATTGTGGGATCCGGTTTTGGGACGTATTCGACCCTTTACAGAGCTCCGGGGCAGGTTTGGCTTTGGGGTCAGAGATTTGTTTCCTTACCTGCAAGTGGTTCATTATATCAGGGCCTCGGGTCTTTTGAGGGAACTGAGGGGGGGTAAGACTCCCTTTGAGCTTTTGCTAGGACCGGTGCTCAGGAGGGGAGCTCTCTCTGCTATATATAGATGCCTCAATTGTCGGGGGACCCCACATTCCTACATGAGGGCATGGGAGGGTGATTGGGGCTCTGATATATCCTGGGACACCTGGGGGGATATCTGGTCAGAGATTTCTTCGGTGGGTATAGCGGCCTTGTTGATCGAAAATGGATACAAGGTTCTCTTTCGTTGGTATTATACCCCTCAGGTGGTGGCTCGTTGGCAGGGAGGTGCAAGTGCTCTTTGTTGGCGGGGCTGTGGGGAGGAGGGTACCTATTTCCATATGTGGTGGCAGTGTGAGCGGGTGTCTGGTTCTGGATTGGGATTTTTTCTCGGGTGTCTCGGATCCTGGATATCCCCATTCCGGTGGATTGGCGACATGCCTTGTTGTTCTGGCATCAATTGGATTTAGCTTGGGGTGATTCTATGTTTTGTAAGTTGGCCTTCACTGCTGCTAGATTAGCTATTGCTTCCCTTTGGAACCAGGTGCGCCCTCCCACGTGGGCTATGGTGGAGCATCGCTTGCTTACTTGGCAACTTCTTTACCACTTAACAGCCCTTCGCCATGGTAAACTCCATGGCTATGCTCATATTTGGCGCAGATTTCGGGCTTCTGTGGGGATCAGTGGCAGGGGTGGAATGGGGCACTGAGTTGACCATGGGGCTGGACTGGGATGGCGGAGACTAAGGGGAACCTTTATTTATATCCCTATTCCATTTTTTGGGTTTTTTTTTTCTGGTTTTGGATGCTTCTCGACCTAATTGGGTGTTGTGGGAATTGTGTTTTGTCCCGGGGGGGGGGGGGGGGGGGGAATTTGACTGCGTCTTGGTGGGTTTTGTAGTTTGTTATTGTTAGATTAGAAACATAGAAACATAGAAAAAGACGGCAGAAAAGGGCTATAGCCCACCAAGTCTGCCCACTCCAAATACCCGCCCTCTGATTTCACTCCCCTAGGGATCCCCTGTGAATATCCCACCTTCTCTTAAAGTCCGACACGCTGTTGGCCTCAATCACCTGCAGTGGGAGTTTGTTCCAATGATCCACCACTCTTTCAGTGAAGAAGTATTTTCTGGAGTCGCTATGGAACTTCCCTCCCCTGATTTTTAGCGGATGCCCCCTGGTGTTCGAGGGTCCCATGAGGTAGAAGATATCTTCTTCCGACTCGATACGGCCCGTGATGTACTTAAACGTTTCAATCATATCACCCCTCTCTCTTCGTTCCTCAAGTGAGTACAGCCTCAGTTTATTCAGTCTTTCTTCATACGTGAGATCTTTGAGCCCCCAGACCATCTTTGTGGCCATTCGCTGAACCGACTCGATTCTCTGCACATCCTTCCGGTAGTGAGGTCTCCAGAATTGAACGCAGTACTCCAAGTGAGGCCTCACCATGGTCCTGTACAGCGGCATCATAACTTCAGGTCTCCTGCTGACAAAACCTCTACGAATACAACCCATCATTTGCCTTGCCTTGGAGGTAGCTTTCTCCACTTGATTTGCAACCTTCATGTTATCACTAATGATCACCCCTAGATCTCGTTCCGTCGTGGTCCTGGCCAAGGTCTCACCATTTAGTATGTAAGTTCTGTGCGGGTTTTTCTTTCCCAGGTGCATTACCTTACACTTTTTAGCATTGAAGCCTAGCTGCCATGTTGCTGACCACCGTTCCAGCAGCAGTAGATCCTGTGTCATATTATCAGGCATGGTGTTTTTACCTACTATGTTGCAAAGTTTGGCGTCGTCGGCGAACAGTGATACCCTTCCTCTAAGTCCTTGGGTCATATCTCTTATGAATAGGTTGAATAGAATCGGGCCCAAGACCGACCCCTGCGGCACTCCACTGATCACGCCTGACATTTTGGACGGGGTACCGTTTACCACCACCCTCTGAAGTCTACCACTCAGCCAGATTGGGGGGATTACATTTGTATTTGTTCTTGATTACACTTTGGGTGTTATTTGGAGTGTGGTTGCTTGCACTTTATTTTCTTGCTGCTGTATTCTATATGTTTATGTTATGTTTGAGGTGTATCTCAATAAAAGCTGTTATTTAAAAAAAAAAAAAAAATAGCACTGGTCCCAATATAGACCCCTGCGGCACTCCACTGTTTACTCTCCTAATCCACAACTGAACTTTGCCACCTATCCCATGACATTTCAATTTTCTCAGGAGACTCTCATGAGGATCTTTGTTGAAAGCTTTCTGACAGTCTAGATCAGTGTCTCTCAAACTCCAGCACACTAAAAAGAGCAAAACCAACAAAAAATTAAACCTCTCCCCCCCCCCCTTTTATGAAGCCACGTTCAGGTTTTTATTGCAGGCCATGGGAGTAAAAGCTATGATGCTCATAAAATTTCTATGAGAGTTACTGTGGCCTGTGATTAAAAAAAAGCCCTAATGTGCCTTCATAAAAGTGTGTGTGTGTAGGGGGGGGTTAAATTTGAGAATTATTTAAAGTTCTTGTATGGGTAATTTTAACAATGGTGAAACTAAAGTAAATAGAATTGAATAGATAATCAAGGCGATGGATGTGCTTGTTTTTGAGGGCAAATTAACTCAAAACATGGCTCGATAATCGAGAAGCAAACACGCATTCAGTGGTGAAGCAAGGGAGAGAGGCACCCGGGTTCCCATCGATGCCCTCCCCAGCCCCATCCTACACCAAATCATCACATATGGGACACAGACGGTGCAAATCTGTCCAGTACCGGTCTTAGTTCTTTAATTTACATTCTTTGTTTTCTAATTAGAGATCCTCTGCGTTTATCCCACGCTTTTTTGAATTCTATCACCATTTTCCTCTCCCTCGGGATGGGAATTCCAGGCATCTACCACCCTCTCCATGAAAAAGAATTTCCTAACATTGCTCCTGAGTCTTCCTCCCTGCAACCTCAAATTATGTCCTCTGGTTTTACCATTTTCTCTTCTCTGGAAAAGACTTGGTTCTATATTAATGGCTTTCAAGTATTTAAATGTCTGAATCATATCTTCTCTGTCCTTCCTCTCCTCCAGAGTAGACATATTTAGGTCTTCCAGTCGCTTTTCCCTTGGCTGAATCCAAGCTGATGTTTGTCTCTGTGTTGCATAACTTTATTCTTTGTAATAGTTTCCACTAGCTTGCTGGCACTGAAGTCAGGCTTTCTGGTCTGTAATTTCTTGGATCACCCCTGGATTCATTGGCCATCCTGCAATCTTTAGACACGATGGATGATTTTAATGACAGTTTACAGATCATTAACAACAAATCAGCAATTTCATGTTTGAGTTCTTTTAGTACCCATGTGTGTATACCATCTGGACCAGGTGATTTATCACTCTTTTATTATTGATTTTGCTCAGTACATCTTTCAGGTTTAATGATATTTCTTTCAGATCCTCTATATCGTCCATCTTTAAAACCATTTCTGGTACAAGTAAATCTCTTATATCTTCGGTAAAGACCGAAGCAAAGAATTCATTCAATTTCTCTGTTATGGCGTTGTTCTCTCTCGGTGCCCCTTGATGATCTAATGCAAATCTGAGCTTTTCAAACTGCAATCTGTTTATTTGCTCAAGTTCTTCAATTGCAGTTTTTTTTTTTCTAGGATACGAATCTTGCCTGCCCATTCTGGGACTATGATCTTTGAAAGGTTTACATTTTTTCCACATGCCTTTTATTGAGCTGTGTTGCTGAGCAGTGCGAGCTACAGGCAGAGTCACCCGTAGGAATAGAATGGGCGGCTCGGCATTTAGCTCGCACTGCTCAGCAATGCATCTTTGTGGCAGGGAGAAGTCAGGAAAATCCGTCCTAATTTCCCCATTGCAACCTTTCCCCCAGGTTTGATGTTTGAATTGCAGCTTTAACTCCTTCACGGGGAACTTCTACCTCCAACCCGAGACAGGCCATAGCTCAGTTACAACCCTAAAGTAAAAGCGAGTGGTGAGTGGGGATAGGGGAGGTGTAACCCATACAGTCACCTTCTGGGCAGACTGGATGGGTCATGCTAATATTTTTTCTGCCATCAGTTCCTATGTATCCAAGCTCCTGATAATGATAGCTACCGTATCTTTCGCTCTATAAGACGCACTTTTTTTCCACCCAAAAGTGGGTGGAAATGTCGGTACGTCTTATGCAGCGAAGACGCACACAACATGCTGGCCATTCACTAGATAGAAACGCAGAAACATAGAGTATGACGGCAGAAAAGGGCCGTTGGCCCAACAAGTCTGCCCACTCGAAGAACCCTCCCTCTAAGAATTTCCTGGAGCGAACCCACATGTTTATCCCATCGTCTGTTGAAGTCGAGTGTGTTACTGGCCTCAACTACCTGACCATTCCATCGATCAACCACTCTTTCGGTGAAGAAGTATTTCCTGACATCACCATGAAATCTCCCACCCTTGAGTTTGAGCGGATGCCCTCTGGTTGCCATGGGCCCCGTAAGGAAGAAGATATCTTCCTCCACCTCAATACGGCCCGTAAGATATTTGAATATCTCTATCATGTCACCCCTTTCTCTGCGTTCTTCGAGAGAATATAACTGCAGCCTGCTTAGA
This sequence comes from Geotrypetes seraphini, assembly GCF_902459505.1. Lineage (NCBI taxonomy): Eukaryota > Metazoa > Chordata > Amphibia > Gymnophiona > Dermophiidae > Geotrypetes > Geotrypetes seraphini. Next base: position 523,378,151 of record NC_047085.1, read on the forward strand.
CATTCTTCATATGGGAGATCCTTCAGTCCTGAGACCATCTTGGTGGCTGTAAGCTGAACTGACTCCATTCTCTTCACATCCTTTTGATAATATGGCCTCCAAAACTGAACACAGTACTCCAGATGAGGTCTCACCATCGACCTGTACAACAGCATTATGACTTCAGCTTACGGCTGATAAAACTTCTCCGGATGCAACCTAAAATTTGTCTAGCCTTAGCAGTTTTCATATCTTCACTAATGATTACACCCAGGTCTCATTCTGCGATGGTTCTTGTTAAGTTTTCACCATTCAGGGTGTATGTTCTGCAGGGGTTTTTGCTACACTTTTTGGCATTAAAACTCAGTTGCCAAGTATTAGACCATCGTTCCAGTAAAAGTAGGTCCTGCCTCATAGTGTCTGACACAGTTGCGCTGTCGGGCTCGGTTGCGCTGCCCACAATGTTGCATAGTTTAGTATCATCCACAAATAATGCAATTTTACCTCGAAGTCCCTGAGGTAGATCCCTTACAAAGATATTAAATAGTATCGGACCTAAAACCGAGCCCTGTGGCACTCCACTGGTCACTTCCGACATTTCCGAGGGAGTACCATTTACTACCACCCTCTGAAGTCTGCCACTAAGCCAGTCTTTAACCCATGCAGTCAATGTATCTCCCAGACCCATCGTATTCATCTTGTTTAATAACCTACGGTGTGGGACACTATCAAAAGCCTTACTGAAGTCTAAATACATAATATCCAGGGATTGCCCCCATCCAGTAGCTTCATTACCCAGTCAAAGAAGCTTATCAGATTGGTTTGACAAGACCTTCCCTTTGTAAATCCATGCTAGTGGGGATCCCTCAGTCTTTCATTATCCAGAAACGTATCCAATCTGTTTTTAATCAACGTTTCCACACTATTGATGTGAGACTCACCTGTCTGTAATTTTCAGCCTCCAACCTGCTTCCCTTTTTGTGAAGCGGAATGACGTTAGCAGTTTTCCAGTCCAAGGGGACTTTTCCCTTGCTTAGGGAAAGATTGAAAAGCGCGGCTAACGGTTCCGCCAGGACATCTCTTAATTCCCAAAGTACTCTGGGGTGTAGGTTATCTGGCCCTATGGCTTTGTTTACTTTTAGCTTCGATAGTTTGTGATAGACGTTGCTCTCTGTGAATTCAAAATCTCGGAATGGGTCCTCCGAGCACCCTCTTGTCTGTAGCTGCGGCTCGAATCCCGGCGCCTCACGGGTAAAGACCAAGTAGAAGTAGCTGTTGAGTAGTTCGGCTTTATCTAAGTCTGAGTCTACAAAGTTACCGTCGGGTTTCCTTAGGCGCACAATCCCGTCTGTGTTCTTTCTTCTGTCGCTAACATATTTGAAAAAGAATTTATCCCCTAGCTATATTTTCTTCCATCCGGAGTTTGGCATCTCCTGTTTTAACAGTTCTAGATTTCACCAGATAGGTTTCTTTAGCTTCCGGTCGCTGTGATTGTTTACTAGTTCAGAGATCTCCGTGGAGAACCATTGGGGTCTATTATTTCTCCGTCATTTACTCACGGTTTTTATGTAGAGTTTGGTTGCTTCTTGCAGGGTGGATTTCAGGGTTCACCATAGTACCTCCACACTGTTCATCATGTCCTGATTTTGCAGTGCCTCGTAGACAAAATCTCCCATGCTCTGGAAGTTAGTTCCCTTAAAATTTAGAACCTTTGTCGATGTATTTGACCTAGTAACTCCCTTCCTGAGGTGAAACCACACCATGTTGTGGTCACTGGAGGCCAAAGCAAAACTTCTGGGACACTGGAATGCTGCCTGCCTCACTCTTTCACTGGACAGGCCCACCCAACTGACACCGGTACACGGTTGACCCTTTCTCCTGCTGGACCAGCTGAAGCAATCTGCCACTGATGGGGAAACAATGCGCCGGAATCCAGCGGCCCAGGAGTTCCCAGCCACACACGCTGTCTGATCACGCCTGCTGAGCCTGCCCGAAAGGCTGACGCCTGCCTCGCCATTCAGGCAGCGGCATGCACCTGCCTTTTTCACCGCTCTTCCTCTCATTGCCGCAGCCGTCCAGGTACGATGAATTTAGTAATCGATTTTACAAAATCTTGTTTTCAGCTTTAATTCTGAACATGAGAATTCAGTCTAGCTCAGAAAGGAAAGGGTTTTAAATCTGTGGAACACATCCTTGAGTGGAATGATATTTTTAAATTAATTAGCAGCAGCTGTAGATTATCTTGGGATCTCAGGGCCTGCCTGGGGACATAGGGCTTTAGGAAATCTAATAGATATTTTGGATGATATATAGTCTCTTAAGGGGCTAAATGTATTGTATATAACATGGGCGTAAATGCTTTCTATGTCTGATGGATATAAATATACAAAAGAGGTAGTGTGTGATTTTGGCCAGAAATGGAGACCACAGGCCCCAATCTCTTCTTGGGATCCTTTGGTGGACCACAGATGTTTCAGTGAGGCAAAAAATTAAATTTAATCATGGATGGACTAGGTAAAGAGGATCCTTGGTCATAAAAAAAAGTGTAATATCTGAGATGATTTAGTATAGGCCACTTTTCTGTAAAATATCCAAAATGGATAACAGCAGAGTAAAATATAATTAAACAGGTGCTGCTGTAGGTAGGGAAATGAGCAGACAGATGGATCTAACCCTATCCCTGCCCGTCCTGTGCCCTGTACCAGCCTAACACTAGACCACCAGAGGGGGGACAGGGTGTAGAGCCTGGCAGGGAGAATTTGGTTCAGAATGTTTTTTTCTTGTTTTCCTCCTCTAAATCTAGGGTGCGTCTTATGGTCAGGTATGTCTTATGGAGCGAAAAATACGGTAATTGATAGAGGGATGGTTGTATCCCTATCTGACAATTCCAATCCCAAAATGATTTCTATGGTTACTAACACTTGCTTAATGCCACCTTCTTTTCTTCCCCCCCTTAAAAAAAGATTTTTATTAATAATTAATCCTTAATATTTCTTATTTTACAAGGAACCATGACATACAATTTGCCACAGAATTGTGATTTTTCAAGCTCTTATGATATAGTTTTATGAGAGATATATAATATTCAGGATAGATTATTATGAAAGATCTTTTTTCTGTTATCATATGATCTGTTGTACTGCCAAGTTCTTTAGTCAGTCAGCACTTCACGGCATACAGAGAAATACACCAGGTTATACTGATTTATTTGTTACATAAACTTGCTAGCAGTTATATACAAAGCACAGATGATTTAGACATAAATTGCAGAGGTGTAATACACAGAAAGCATAAATAATTCAGAATGATCTCACCATGATTGGGGACAACACTGATTCCTCGCAGCTGGGGAATCCTCCCTTGTAAAAGGACAGCCGATGGACCAGGTACAATCACGGGACTTCTCCTTTAGTAGCGCGATAATGGATTCCACAGGAAAAAACCCAAGACTGTAAATTTATATTCTTTATCAGCTGACTCACATCCTGCTTTTGCTCTGTATTTCTGCAATAATCACAGAGCGAAAGCATGGTTCACAAAACAAACTGTTTCCTACAATTCCCTATATGGCCATATCCTATGACTGTTTCCTATAATTCCTTATATGGTCATGATATTCACAATCCAAACTACCCAAGTGGCCCGAAATATAAATATTAATATAGAAGATACAACCCACTAAATATGAGAGGTGCAACGAAACTTAACTCCTAATCCAGGAAAAGGCCTCAGAATTGGAGCCTACGCGTAGTCCTATCATGGACTGCACTGTCAGCGTAGTATACCACTCCAAGCTCCAATCATAGGCCAAAAAACCTGGAACTTAAAGGATCTTATTTTATTTATTATGTGTTATTTTTATATTTTTCTCATTTGATAGATTTAAACCCTAAAAATCCATACTAAAATGTTCATATCAAAAATGTTTTTAAATAATTTTAAATGGACCATAAGGAATAAACTCTGTTCTTACAGCCTTACTTTAAATCAGGGGTGTCAAAGTCGATCCTCGAGGGCCGCAATCCAGTCGGGTTTTCAGGATTTCCCCAATGAATATGCATGAGATCTATGTGCATGCACTGCTTTCAATGCATATTCATTGGGGAAATTCTGAAAACCCGACTGGATTGCGGCCCACGAGGACCGACTTCGACACCTGTGCTTTAAATAAATGACATACAAACGTTGCAACTTCTCAAGGTTAGAGAAATGAGAGGCAACATAGTTACTTGTAATCAACAGTTTTCAATGTAATTTTAAGATTCACTTATCTTAAGCAATGTTCAGTGTGGCTTAAGAGATCATTCGCAGTATCATGCCTGTGCACTGGCTATGCCGCCGACGCGGCAGCGTTTCGTGGACAGTAATGTAAGTCCACTGCTTCAGGGCTAATAGCCAAAATACATTAAGGCATTGCGAGCTTTCAGATTACCAGACATGGCTGCACATCTGTCTTGCTTGGACTTTTTATATATGTCTTCTTGTATTATAGCAGGTTATGAGTTTGGCCAGGAAAAGGAGAAAGAGGAGAAACCAGAACAGCGCTCTTTAAAGTGGAGACTGCACCCAACACAGGTGGATGTTATTCTAGAGACCATGAAGAAAGAAACCAGAAGACGACATTTGGAATCGGAGACGAATCAGAAAAAGCCTACAGGAAACTCACCAAGTGGAGTTCTTGATGGTGAGAGAAGAGGCAAGGGTCTCACAAACATCCCTGAGCACCAGAGATGCTCAAGAGCAAAGCAACCATCCCACTATATGAGTAATAACAGAGAACAAATGACTTCTAACCTCCATAACAGACATCTGAGAACAAAGAGACCCTTCCAAAACAACAGTGAGGAAGATCCCTCCGTAGACTGTTCAGATCCTTCAGCTGATTATGTGGGAGCTGTCAGTAAAGTAACATCTCCCGGCATGAAAGAAGATCCCCAGAAACAAGAGAGACCCGATACATATACTGAGCAAAAGAGACATTCCAAACAATTCTCAAATCTTGCACAAAATCAGAGCCTAGGTGGAGAGGGACTATTTCAGAGTACTGCATGTGAAGAAAAGTTCAACGGGGAAAAAGAAAATCACCAAAAACACAAATCATTCCAGTGTAGTGAATGTGAAAAATGTTTTGTATATAAATCACAGCTCACAATTCATCAGAAAGTTCACAAAGGAGAAAAATCATATCAATGTTCTGTACGTGATAAAAGATTCAGTCAAATATTTCAGTTGAAACAACATGAATTTCAGATCACTAGAATGAAACAAGCCCATGAAATGAACCTCGAGAGAGTGAAGCCATTTAAATGTTCTGAATGTGGTAAGAGCTTCAATGTTAAAAGTGTCCTCACAATTCATGAAAGAAGCCATACTGGAGAGAAACCATATAAATGTTCTGAATGTTGTAAGAGCTTCAAACAAAAATGCCACCTCAGAATTCATGAACGAATCCACACTGGAGAAAAACCATATAAATGCTCTCAATGTGATAAAAAGTTCAGTTATAAAAATGTTCTCAGAACTCATGAAGAAATCCACACTGTAGAGAAACTGTATAAATGTTCTGAATGTAATAAAAGCTTTAATCAGAAATGTACCCTCAGAGTTCATAAAAGAATCCACACTGGAGAAAAACCATATAAATGTTCTCAATGTGATAAAAGCTTTAATCAGAAATCTAACCTCAGAGTTCATGAAAGAATCCACCACACTAGAGATGGCCTCAGACTTCATGAAAGAATGCACATGGAAGAAAAACCATATAAATGTTCTGAATGTGATAAAAAGTTCAGTAATAAAGGTAACCTCACAATTCATGAAAGAATCCACACTGGAGAAAAACCTTATAAATGTTCTGAATGTGATAAAAGCTTTAATCACAAATCTATCCTCAGAGTTCATGAAAGAAGCCACACTGGAGAAAAACCATATAAATGTTCTCAATGTGATAAAAAGTTCAGTTATAAAAATGTCCTCAGCATTCATGAACAAATCCACACTAGAGATAAAACATATGACCTCAGACTTCATGAAAGAATCCACACTGGAGAAAAACCAAATAAATGTTCTGAATGTGATAAAAGCTTTAATCAAAAGCGACACCTCAGACTTCATGAAAGAATCCACACTGGAGAAAAACCGTATAAATGTTCTGAATGTGATAAAAGCTTTAATCAAAAGCGACACCTCAGACTTCATGAAAGAATCCACACTGGAGAAAAACCGTATAATTGTTCTGAATGTGATAAAAGCTTTAATCAAAAACGACACCTCAGACTACATGAAAGAATCCACACTGGAGAAAAACCGTATAAATGTTCTGAATGTAACAAAAGCTTTAATCAAAAACAATACCTCAGAATTCATGAAAGAATCCATACTGGAGAAAAACCGTATAAATGTTCTGAATGTAACAAAAGCTTTAATCAAAAACACCACCTCAGAAGTCATGAAAGAATCCACACAGGAGAAAAACCGTATAAATGTTCTGAATGTGATAGAAAGTTCAGTTACAAAAGTGACCTCAGAATTCATGAAAGAATCCACACTGGAGAAAAACCGTATAAATGTTCTGAATGTGATAAAAGGTTCAGCAGTAAAAAAGTCCTCATAAGTCATGAAAGAATCCACACGGGAGAAAAACCATATAAATGTTCTGAATGTAATAAAAAGTTCAGTAATAAAAGTGACCTCCGAATTCATAAAAGAATCCACACTGGGGAAAAACCATATAAATGTTCTGAATGTAGTAAGAGCTTCAGATCAAAATATGACCTCAGAGTCCATGAAAGAAGCCACACTGGAGAAAAACCATATAAATGTTCTGAATGTGATAAAAAGTTCAGTAAAAAAAGCGGCCTCAGAATTCATGAAAGAATCCACACTAGAGAAAAACCATATAAATGTTCTGAATGTGATAAATCCTTCAATAATATAGCTAGCCTCATAAGTCATGAAAGACCCCATGCTGGAGTAAAACCATATAAATGTTCTGAGTGTGATCAAAGCTTTAATCAAAAATGTACTTTCAGGATTCACAAAAGGAGCCACATTGGAGTAAAAATATATCAATGTTCTGAATGTGATAATAGCTTCAAACTAAAAGAACAGCTCATGGTTCATGAAAAAATCCACACTGGAGCAAAACCATATAAATGTTCTGAATGTGATAAATGCTTCAATTCTAAACATCAACTCAGAACTCATGAAAGAGCCCACACTGGAGAAAGACCATATAAATGTTCTGAATGTTATAAAAACTTCAATTCTAAACGTTACCTTAAAATTCATGAAAACGTCCACATTAGAGAAAACCCATATAAATGTTCTAAATGTGATAAGACCTTCAATTTTAAAAGTGAACTCAGAATTCATGAAACAATCCACTTTGAAGAGAAAATGTATAAATGTTCTGAATGTGAAAAAACCTTCAATTTTAAAAGTGAGCTCAGAATTCATCAAAGAACCCACACTGAAAAAAAACATATAAATGTTCGGAATATGGTAGAAGCTTCAATCAAAGACATACTCTCAGAATTCATCAAAGAATCCAGACTGGAGGAAAACCATATAAATGGGGGAGAGTGCAGCACAGTGGTTAAAGCTCCAGCCTTAGCACCCTGAGGTTGTGGGTTCAAACCCACACTGCTTCTTGTGACCCTGGGCAAGTCACCTCATCTCCCCATTGCCCCAGGGTCACAAGAAGCAGTGCGGGTTTGAATGGGAGATAAACTATGCAAATATTCTGATTATGATAAAAGCTTCAATCCACAATGAAAAAAAAACAAGTAAATGTTCTCAATGTGATAAAAGCTTTAAAAAATGTACTCTCAGAATTCATGAACAAATATATGGAGGATTAAAGCCATATAAATGTTCTGAATGTGAAAAAAGCTTTATTTATAAAAGTGACCTCAGAATTCATTAAAAAAAATCTACACTAGAGAAAAATCATTTAAATGTTCTGAATGTGACAAAAACTTCAATTTTAAAAAATCAACTCAATATTTATGAAATAACCCACACTGGAAAAGAAGCATATACATATTCTGAATATGGGAAAAGCTTTCATTGAAAGAATCCATACTGCTGGGTACATTAGCCTAAGAGATTTGTAGGAAAAGAAGAGATTATAGAGAATGACATGGTGACAAAATTCATCACCGTTCCCGTCCCTGCGGATAACCGCGGGAAACCATCTTCATGTCATTCTTTAAGGAGAGAGGGAAGAATCAGAGTATGAATGGCCACAACCACTGACCCGCAAGCTTTGCTTTGAAGAATGCTGGTGTAGAAGGACCGAGGTCGAAATAGACACTAGAAAATGACATGGGATTATTTCCCGCGGTTATCTGCGGGGACGGGAATGGTGATGAATTTTGTCACCGTGTCATTCTCTAATTATGATTACATGGTACATCCCTATTCTGTCGGATAAAAAGCTGCAAGAAAACAGACCTAGTGGTAAAAAATAAAAAAGATCAACATTGGCAATGCTGCTGGTTGCCATTCCTTGAAGCAGGAACATATTTGTGGATAATCCCCAAGGAAGCTGGAGGGTGAAACTTAGATCTAAGTTGGGAACAAAAGAATGGTGGAGCATCTGTCTTTTGTATGCTGAAAACAATTTTAATGGAACAGTTGTATTGGAGATTGTGTTAAGACATCTGTAATCTAAGTTATTAACCATTTTCTGTTTAATTTACCCGAGACTGCTAGATGTGGACATGATAAATAACAGTGTCCTTGTAGCTTATTGAAGTTACATGAATATAGGGTTGTAATAGTTTTCTGAACACATTACAAAATTTTATCACTGAATTATTTGAAGAAACTCTTTTTGTGTTAGCTAATAATTATTTGGGACTCTATGTTTGATACCATAGGTGAATTTTCTCAGTTCTTGATTTCAGTGCATCCTATTATATGATTTATGGAAAAGTCTAAAAGACCAGAATGGCATTAATTCATAGAGGTGTCAGTCCCTGTGAATCCCACAGAGAGAGGGAAAATCCTCAAATACCAAGAAAGCAGTCTGAGACCAAGAAAACCTGGCTGAAAGATACAGCAATATTTCCCACTGTTTTTGGAGCCACAGGCTTGATTAAAAAGAACTTCAAAACCGCTTTCTATGACACAATGCAAGTATTAGCAGTTAATTTGGGGAGACTGATTTCATACTCCACATGCCGTGACTTAGGAGGGAGCAAAACTACCCCTCTTGGAAAAAGTGCCTTCAAGGGGCCATAGTGCTCCTGTGCTCACTCTCAGCATCTATCCTTCACGAATGACATCATGAACGCGTGACCTGCAGAAACAATGGGGAAAGCTGCAGTAATTGCAAATTTTACTAGTAGAAGGGCTCCTTATCGTTGTACTCTAAAATCAGTACATGAATTTTTGAAACATTGGGTTATAGCAGGAATTCCTTGGAAGGCTAAACCTGTCACTCTCAGACCATGTCTCAAAATTAGTGTCTTCATCCTTCTATTTCCTCCGCCAACTAAAGTGCAGCCTTGCCTATTTTTCAGAAAGCGATTTTGCTCAGCTACTCTATGCGAATGTATTATTACATTACATTAGAGATTTCTATTCCGCCATTACCTTGCGGTTCAAGGCGGATTACATAAGAGTTATAAATGGTGGGTTACAATGGAAGATCATTGGTGATTTCTAGAGAAGATGAGGAGTAGAACAGGTAGTATCTGTGAGGCAGGAAGAAGGTGGGAGGAAGGAAGGTATTTGTTTCGGGGATTATCCCGCCTAGACTACTGCAACGCTCTACTAGTGGGCCTACCAGCAAAAACACTCTCCTGTCTCCAAGGGGTGCAAAATGCCGCAATCTGACTCCTAAAAGACCTGGGCTTCCACGACCACGTCACCCCTGCACTAACCTCCATGCACTGGCTGCCTATCCAAAAACAATAAGCCTTTAAAGTTGTGGAGGGGCATAATCGAAAGGAACGTCTAAGACCGTTTTCGTACAAGTCGCAAGTCGTACAAAGTAAAATAACAGCTTAGGACACATTTTTGAAAAATACGTCCAAATTATTTTCCGATTTAAAAATCGCCTAACTATACGTCCTGCCGATCTGATCGTCCAAGCTGCTAAATCGTCCATCTTTATACCACATTTTCGTCCAAGGCAAAAACGCCTAGAAACAGACCTTTTGGACGTGGGAGGGGTCTACAAAGTGATGGACTGGACAACCAGACATGGCACTGCTGTGAACTTCACAAAAAGGGTGCCATGTCTTCATCTCACTACAGCTCCCTTATAGATAATGGTGAGGCCCCCCCAAACCACCTCCAAAATCCCCTAGACCCACCTATCTACCACCCCAATAGCCCTTTTGGCTGCAGAAGCCACTTAGGGCAGTACAAAAGGGTTTGGGGAGTGCACATGTTTAACCAAGAATGCATGGGTTGTCCTCTCCATGGGTCCCTAACCCATCCCAAGCTGCCTCTGTGCAGGTCGACTAGGCTTTCCTATGCCAGACTGCCAGGTGATGATGGTCTGGAGGCTGAATTTTAAAGGTGTGATTACCTTTTTTATGGGGTGGCGGTCGGTGATCACTGGGGTAGTGTGTGGGGGGTCTGTAGTTTGTGTCTGCAGTGCTTATCTGGTGACTTTAGGCCAGTTTTTGGACGTTTTTCTCTTTCGATTATGAGCCCTTGGTGTTAGCCTTCAAGACTTTCCACAAGATGACACCAACCTACATAGCATCAAAACTACAAATTTATGTCCCCAACTGATCACTGAGATCTCAAACAGAAAAATGGCTGATCCTGCCACCTGGCTGCTCGCTCGTGTCAGAGACAGCCCGAAGACCCTCTTATTCTTATTACATGCCCCCATCCATTAGATCACTAGAAAGTCTTTGGAACTTCAGGAAGGCCGTGAAAACCTTCCTCTTTTCAAACCCAGCCCCTTAATGACCTGCGTCTACACCCCTGACGGATGGATCTCAAAGGCACTGCCTAATACACCAAATGGTACCTCACTAAAACTCGCAGGGCACCCCAAATATAACTTGAATTACTACCACATTCTCCGACAACCAAGATGCACCCACCTGCTAAGAAAAGCTATGTTACCTCCATGTTATATCGACACTGCTGCAATTTACTCCAACCCATGTCTACCAAGGCTGCATTTTTAAGTCTGTATGTTATGTCTTCACTGTAAATGCTGTAAAGTCTGTATTTCTAAACTAAACCTTAAGTTTGTATACCGCATCATCTCCGCACTCGTAGAGCTCAGCACGGTTTACAGCAGTGGTCTCAAACATGCGGCCCAGGGGCCACATGCGGCCCGCCAGGTACTATTTTGAGGCCCTCTGTGGTATGTTTATCATAATCACAAAAGTAAAATAAAACAGTTTCTTGATCATATGTCCCTTTAGCTATAAATTACAATATTATTATTAAGACTTAGCCAAAAGGAAAGAGTTTTACCTCCTGCAAAATTGTCATTTCTTTAATAAGACATTAACTATTTTTTTTCTGAGGCCCTCCAAGTACCTACAAATCCCAAATGTGGCCCTGCAAAGGGTTTGAGTTTGAGACCATTGGTTTACAGGGAATGGTACGGAGAAGGAACTCCAAAGAGGGATACTATGAATGCACTTTTGTAACCCGTTCTGAACTCCTTTGGGAGGACGGGCTAAATAAATTAGTGGAGTTTGTGATGAATGATACATTAACTGATTATCTTTCCTTGAGAGAGAGTTTGCATTTCACACAAGATACGAAGGACTAAGCACAGTATAAAGACCTTGTATCCTTTTGCTCTCTGCCAGGGATATCAGTCCTACTTAGGTTACAATCTGAGGCTTGTATGAGACTCGTAAATGATCAGGAGACTAGGACCTACCATATGAAAATAAGAGAGCCCATGTTTTCAGTGGAGGGAGTACAGCTCTGGAACTCGCTTCCCACAATTATGAGACTGGGTAAGGATCGAACATGTTTCAGGAAACAGTTGAAAACTCACGTTTCTTCATGCATTTATGTAATATGTATAGACTGAACGCTGACTAAATCTGGCCTTCCATTGTTCCTATGTGTTAGATGAAGAACTCCAGCTTCATAAAGATTGATATGTTAATGTTAATTTTGTTCGACGTACATTTGGTTTGTCTTTATAATATGCATATCATTTTGTACATCGCTTTGATTTTAAGCGGTTTATACATTTTTAAAAAATCAATCAATAAATGATGTGAGTCACACCGCAATGTCTCCACTCTCATATCTAGTGCGATAGGTGTGTCATTCTGGACTAGATTGCAAGCCTCGCAGAAGGAATCCACTCGTTTATGAATCCCTCCTACTTCACAGAGGACTCTGCTGACACTACAGTTTTTTCCTTCTGCACACGAGCCAGAAGGAGTGTTTCTGATCTGCTCTACTTAGTTCTTTCGTTTCTCTTTTGTTCGTCATCTTTGGGCATTAAGAGCTCTCCCAGTCGAGGGTACAGCTCTATCTGCATGGAGGAGAAGTAGACTGAGGTCAATCCCTTCTGGTATCTGTTAGTCAGACTGCAGAAGCCTTTATGGAGTGCGGGGCCGTCCCCTGGTAGCAGTTTGCAGAGGTTTAAGTGCAGGCTGTTAAGTATCCATAGGAGGCTCAGCAGAGTCTCACAGGCTGCATTTTGCCTTCCCTCTCTTTTTTTGAGCATCTGAGGTCCATGGGGGATGGAAGCTCAGTCTGGCAGCCCGAAGATTCAGCACTGGAAGAACCTTCTGTTTGAGGCAGTGATTTCTTCTCCCAGATCCAGCTACCTTTGGAGCTGAAGCAGGCTAAAGCACAGGTCACACTGAGTAAAGCTTTTACAGCCTATGAGGAAAACCTGGGGTCTGCAAATGTTGGTTTTGAATGTTTTTGTCTGTTCCCTAATGTTTCCCCTCCCCCCACCTCTAAAATCGCTAGTTTTATCATTTTGTTTAATCATTTTAAGGTGTTTTTTTGTGTGAAAATGCTGCCACAGTGGCCATCTTGTATATCTCAAAAAACGTATTTCAAAGTTTTCCAAAAGCTCCAAATAGCCTCAGAACTGGCAGGGATGGAGTCCTCAGGCTCTTTTGACCCTATTTTATGCCAGGTTTGTGCGGGATGTGTGCCCAAAGAGCGCCACACAGCATGTGAAGGGAGCAGGAGCAACCGGCTTAACCTCCCCTCTGCTCTCTAGGGCCAAAGACCAGGTTGGGGCGATTTTCTTTCGGGACCCTAGAATGGCAGTCATTCTAAGCGCAGGGGCGCAGGGGCCGTAGAGACTGTCAGCATAGCTATTGCTAGCAATCAGCATTTTCAGTTGGCATAACTAATGTCAACAAAGGCCTATGGGACATTATATCAATCTGACTCTGGGATGTTGATGCAGATAAATCACATACAGTAAGCATCCAGGCAGACTGTTTCAAACAACCCTAATTCAATCAGTGCTTAGAGGACCTGGCAGTAAAAAGGTGCTCTAAAAGGTGTTAAGAGGATATACAATGGATCCAGGTGGTCAGTGAAACTAACTATTGTTTCAAACAGTTTACAAATTCTAAACAGAAAGATACTGGAAATACAATAGTTTCTATATTTAGAATAAGAGTCCAAGTTATAAAAGGCTCCTCTCTACAACACCCCCCTCTCTTGCTCCTCTGGCTCCTTTTGCCCTTCTTACTCTTGCTCTCTGGAGCCTGAAGCTTGGGACATCACCCTCCCCACCCCCTTTTTTTCTCTCTCTCTTTCTTTGTGTGTTCTCTCTCATTCACAAGAACACAAAAGCAGTCTCTGTAATTGTAAAACTTATATCTCTCATTAATTTTAATGCTTAATTGTAACGTTTATGAATCTTACTTTTTTGTAAGCCTATTTCTATAATATATTCTTTATGCCATCACTTCTGGCTGTGCTTCTTATTTGATTCTACTCCTGGTGGGTCTTCTGTGAAGGTATTGAACTCGGGACCTGGTGTTTGTAAGGGCGCCTCACATAACCCCACCAACCCTAACATTGGGAGGCCACTACAATCCTTCCAGAGACCAAGAGAAGCAAGCTGGATTCCTCTATAGGAGACTCAGCGCTGCCTAGTTCAGTTTTTACTCCAAATTTGTTAATTTAACGTGGAAAGCCTTTAAGGAGAACTGACTTCCAAGGGGCAGGGGCTCCCAGGGTGCATCTTCCTAGCTAGTTGCAGCTGACCAGGCTCCAGGGGCAAAAACTTTGGATATGGAGAGGTGAGCCAGAACTCACCCGCCTGTTGATCGATCTCATGGGACTTAGCCAAAGACATGGTACACAGCCTGGGTGTGATCCTTGGCAGCGACTTTTCACTCTCTGACCATATCTCCAAAGTAGTATTCGCCTCATTCTACAACCTCCGACAGCTACGGAAAATCAGATGATACTTCTCAGAATTGGATACCTCTCAATTACTCTATACCTTGGTCCTTTCCCATATGGACTACTGCAACACGCTGCTAAAACCTCCATCGACTACGAGTACAAAATGCTGCCATCTGACTCCTAAAGAATCTCCACATAGGAGACTCGATTGCCCCAGTGTTGCACGCTGGCTGCTGATCGATAAATGGTGTATATTCATAGGCCTAGTAATGGCCTACACACTCTTCCTCAACATGGTACTGGCCTATATAGTCTCCAAACTTCTGCCCTATGCCCTGAATCGACCGCTTCACTTGCAAGAAAAAAGTGACTTCATGTGCCCCAGGACATGCCCTCCACCTTGAGAGTGCCCGAAAAAGATCTTACTTGCATTTCCTACCTTGCCTCGGAACCAACTCGTTAGAAGGCTATAAAAACTCACCTCTTCCCCTGATCCTCTACGAGAGTGCGCCAGACCCTCTGACAAAGGACCCCAAATGCTCCACTGTATTAAGTCTCAAAAGCTGATGAGCTTCGCCCTAAGTCTGACCGTGCCATGTTTTGTCACACTACGAAGGGCATTCAATCATTTATCTTCCTGAATATGAAAGAAAATAACAAACGTGTTAAAACAAGTCTGTGCATGTTGTGACATGTCTCAAGGTTACTCATGCACAGTTGCGGCTCAGCATGAGTCTAACATTCCAAGAGACAGGGTGTCAGGAGAGTCTTCGTGCGATTCAGGTAAGAAACTGCTAGATTTGGAGCACTGTTCAGTGATAAAATTTCTCACAAAATAAGGGAAAAGCCAAAGGAGATCCATGAATGCACCACTGTAGTTCATGGCGAGTCTGTCTCATCATCCAACAAAGTAAAATTTTGGAGCAAGCAGTTTGAGCGGGGTAGAGAGTCCGTTGAAGCTGGACGGCCTGTGACATGAGTGTCGCGAAGTTGGTAGAAGATGAGTCACGCAGTCACTTCACTGGCTCCCTGTTTGCCATTGCATACAGTTCAAGATCTTATTGCTGCCCCTCAATATCTCTCCTCACTTCTCTCTCCTTATCCACCTCCCAGAGAACTCCATTCTTCAGATAAGTCACTCTTAACGTTACCCTTCTCCTCCACTGCCAATTCTAGACTTCGTTCCTTTCATCTAGCTGCCCCCGAGTTTGTCCATCAAGCCCCTTTTTGATCTAGCCTTCAATCCTTAACCCTACTCCTCTGCCCTGCAACCCAGCCAGCTGATTAACCCTTCCCCTTAACTGTATCCATGACATCCTGTTTAGATTGTAAGCTCTTTGGAGCAAGGACTGTTCTCTTACTCTTTGTGACTCTGTGCAGCGCTGGTAGCGCTATTGAAATAATTAATAGTAGCAGCTATGTTTTGCCATCTTTGTTAATGTTTGCCAAGCTATCTTTTACCATACTATGTCTGAGAATGCAGCACCATGGTTGGAACAAACCCACACTGCTCCTTGTGACCCTGGGCATGTCACTTAATCCCCCCATTGCCCCTGGTACATTAGATAGATTATGAGCCTACCAGAACAGACAGGGAGAAATGCTTGAATATCTGAACAAATTCATGTAAACCCGTTCTGAACTCCCCTGGGAGAACGCCATAGAAAACGGAATAAAGAAATAAAAAGTAGCCAACTAATTGGAGAAGATCACTGTTTATATCTATAGCAAAGAAAGGTGATGTGACTGTGACAACTACACAACGATTACATTAATTCCAACAGAGGCTTCAATCATACGTTGAGCGAGAACTACCCAAAGTTCATGCTGGTTTCAGAAAAGGTCGAAGAACAAGAGACATTATTGCCAATGTTAGATGGATATTGGGAACAGCAAAGAGTACCCCAAACCCTAGACCAGGGGCGCCCACACTTTTGGGGCTTGCGAGCTACTTTTAAAATGACCAAGTCAAAATGATCTACCAACAGTAAAATTTTTACAAAAACACAAAGCAAACTGTACGCAGAGAAAATGTTAATTATCATTTATATTCTGCGGGTTTTCAAAGAGGTCAAGGCAGATGACTTTATGTAATGTCACCTCAGTAACAACCATACAAAAATAAATAAATATACCCCCTCCCTTTTTACTAAACCGTGATAACGGTTTTTAGAGCAGGGAGCTGTGCTGAATCTCGGCGAGAGGGAGAATTAGAAGTGCTTGAGCATGCACAGGTGCCTGTTCTCACGGCGGGTGCCAATTCGAGTGGGGGGGGCCTTTGTGAGTGTGGGGGAGCGATGCCGGTTCTCGTGCCGGTGCCAGACAGAGGGTGAGTTAAAGTTGGTCGGGGGGTGCCGGTTCGAGCAGGGGGGGGCCTTGCGAGCGGGGGGGGGGGGGCAGCGCTGCTGGCCTCGGGGGGGGGGGGGCGTGGGAACGTATCAAAGCGAGTTTCCATTATTTCCTATGGGGAAACTCACTTTGATATACGAGTATTTTGGTTTACGAGCATGCTTCTGGAACGAATTATGCTCGTAAACCAAGGTTCCACTTTAAAATCATTTTTCCTACCTTTGTTTTCTGGTGATTTCATGAGTCTCTGGTTGCACTTTCTTCTTCCAACTGTGCATCTAATATTTCTTCCCTTCTTTCAGCCTCCTGTATGCTTCCTCTCCTCCAGACCTCATTCTCTCCTCTTTCTGTCTCCCTGCCTGCCCTCTTTCTTTTTCCCTGCACTCCCCCAAGCCACTAGGTTTGCTGCTACTGCCGCCATCGGGGAACAGGCCCCCAAGCCACTAGGTTTGCAGCCATCGCCATTGGGGAACAGGCCCCCAAGCCACTGCCGCCCCAAACTCTCCCTGCAGAAGTGTCGTGCTGACCAGCATTCCGCTCCCCGATGTCAATTCTGACGTCGGAGAGGAAGTTCCTGGCCAGTCAGGCAGCGATTGGCTGGCACAGAACTTCCACTCTGACGGCAGAATTGACGTCGGGGAGAGGAATGCTGGTTGGTCCAATGCTTCTGCAGGGAGAGCTTGGGGCGGCAGTGGAAGACATCGGGGATAGGAAGGCTGATCGGCCCGGTAGATCGGGACGGCAACATGAGTCTATCACGGAGCCCAGGATGGGGCTCCAGCTCTCTATAAATTGATCAGGGGAAAAATGGCCTACAAGTATGACCTAACTCTTGAAACTCCCACTTACAAAAGGTTATACCATCTTTAAATGGCTTCTTAAGCTCCTCATTGGGTCGAATCAACTTGCAAAGCTATGAATAGCAGCAGAGTTACTATGGCAAAAATTCACTAAAGTCAGCCCTTGTCGCTCAAAAACAAATGGACAGTCAGACACTTCCTTAGACTCCTTCCTAAGGAAGTCCCTGATTGGCTCAGATGTTGCCCCTCCCAAGGGAGGAGCCTGGAGCGTCTGAGGCAATCAGGGCCTTTGGCCCCTCCCTGTGCCTCACATGATGCAGCCACAGAGGAGCTGGAGGTGTTTTGAATAGCTCCTGCTCCCAACATCAATGGTATGGGGGGGGGGGGCATGAAGGACCTCCTATGATCTAGACATTTCAGGTCCGCATCCTGTGTTCTGTTTTTAATCTTATATGCTCAGTCCTTCCTCCCTCCCTTTAAAGTCAAATATGAATGCTATCTAAATAGTAATATCTGTAAATCTTCCTGAAGGTGAGAACCCTTAAACTAAACTTTTAGATGTTAATAAAAACATAGGAACATAAGAATTGCTGCTGCTGGGTCATCGCGCTGGGTCCATCGCACCCAGCAATCCACTCACACAGCAGCCATCAGGTCAAAGACCAGCGCCTTTTGAGTCTAGCCTTACCTGTGTACGTTCTGTTCCAGTAGGAACTTATCCAACCTTGTGAATCCCTGAAAGGTGCTTTCCCCTATAACAGCCTCCGGAAGAGCGTTCCGGATTTCTACTTATCTTAAAGTGGAATTGATTAATAGTCTTAACCACAGATGAATTTGTGCTCCAAATAACAAAACAAAATATCATGACATGTCCATACAACATTTTGTTTTCATTGCAGAGACTTATCTTCATGTATTTCTACTTCCATGGCATTTTCTCTCATTTAAATTAGGACAATTTATGGGGTAATGGCTTGGAACTCAATTATACTACTTCTTTTCAGACCACAGGGCAGAAGTGTTTTGCACTAACCCCTCCCTAGGTAGCCTACAGGAAAGACGGTGTGTGTGTATTAGTCTGGAGCGGAGCAGAACAGAGAAAACTGGAAGGAACACAGAAAACACCAAAAAGAATGTCACCAAGTGGTTAGGAGAGCAAAACGAGAATACGAAGAGAGACTGGCCTGGGAAACAAGAAATTTCAAATCGTTCTTCAGATACGTTAAAGGCAAGCAGCCGACGAGGGAGGATGATGGAGTCAAAAAGGGAGTGGTAAAAGAGGAAAAAGAGGTAGCCGATAGGTTAAACAAGTTCTTCTCGTCTGTCTTTACAAGCGAGGACACATCCAATGTACCAGAACCCGAAGAGATCTTAAATGGAGACCAAGATGAAAAACTGTCAACAATAGAGGTAAGCTATGAGGATGTCCCTCAACAGATAGATAGATAGATTGAAAAGCGACAAATCACCAGGCCCGGACGGAATCAACCCAAGGGTATTAAAAGAGCTAAGAAATGAAATAGCAGAAATACTCCAACGTGTTTGCAACCTATCCTTGAAAACTGGGGAGATCCCGGAGGATTGGAAAATAGCAAATGTTACACCTATCTTTAAAAAGGGATCGAGAGGTTCCGGGCAAAATGGTAGAAGTGCTGATAAAAGACAGCATCTTTGAACACATAGAAAAAAATGGGCTAATGAAAGCGAGCCAACATGGCTTCTGCAAGGGAAGATCATGCCAAACGAACTTACTGCACTTCTTTGAAGGGATAAACAGCCAGATGGACAAAGGGGAACCCATAGACATCATCTATCTTGACTTCCAAAAAGCCTTTGACAAGGTACCCCATGAGCGGCTGCTTAGGAAGCTGTGGAGCCATGGGGTGGAAGGGGACGTACACAGATGGGTTAAACACTGGTTGGCAGGCAGAAACCAAAGGGTTGGAGTTAAGGGCCACTACTCACTGGAGGGCCACTGGAGGAGGGTCACGAGTGGTGTTCCGCAGGGGTCGGTACTCGAACCGCTGCTGTTCAACGTATTTATTAATGACCTAGAAACAGGGACAAAGTGTGAAGTTATAAAATTTGCGGATGACACTAAACTCTGTAGCAGGGTTAGAACCACAGAGGAATGTGAACATCTACAAAGGGACCTGAACAAACTGGAGGAATGGGCGAATAAATTGCAGATGAACTTCAATGTAGAGAAATGCAAGGTCATGCAAATAGGGAAAAAGAACCCGATGTCCAGCTACAAAATGGGGGGATTAGTACTAGGGGAAAGTAACCTTGAAAAAGACGGGTGTGCTGGTGGATACAACAATGAAGTCAACGGCACAATGTGCAGCAGCCGCAAAGAAAGCAAACAGAATGTTGGGTATTATTAAGAAGGGTATCACAACCAGAACAAAGGAAGGCATCAAGCCACTGTATCGTGCGATGGTGCACCCGCATCTGGAGTACTGTGTCCAATATTGGTCACCATACCTTAAGAAGGACATGGCAATACTTGAGAGGGTTCAGAGAAGAGCGACAAAAATGATAAAAGGTATGGAAAACCTTCCATACGCAGACAGGTTAGAAAGGCTGGGGCTCTTCTCCCTGGAGAAGCGGAGACTCAGAGGAGACATGATAGAGACTTACAAGATCATAAAGGGCATAGAGAAGGTGGAGAGGGGCAGATTCTTCAACCTATCGGGAACCACAAGAACAAGGGGGTACTCGGAGAAATTGAAAGGAGACAAGTTTAGAACCAATGCTAGGAAGTTCTTTTTCACTCAGAGGGTGGTGGGCACCTGGAATGCACTTCCGGAGGTTGTGAACGGACAGAGTACATTACGGGGTTTCAAAGAAGGATTGGATAAATTCCTGAAGCATACAGGGATTGAGGGATATAGGTAGAGATAGGATTATGAAAGGGTTTAGATAGATGGATAAAGGGGATTGAGGGGTTTTAGACAAAGGATCACCTTACAGGTCATGGACCTGATGGGCCGCCGTGGGAGCAGACTGCTGGGTGCGATGGACTCAGCAGAGGCAACTTCTTATGTTCTTGATCATTCTGTTCTCTCGTCCATTTCCTCCCCTCCCCCCAGCTGCATATTTTCACTTCCTTTTTGTTTAAAAATTAAACCTGTGTTTTCCTTTTTATTTATTTAAAATATTTTGATTCCACCTATCAAGCTTTATAGGTCCGTATGTGGTCGGGATACTTAAGTATTTGAGAAGATATTTAAATGAGGCCATGAAATGGTCGCTGATGTCATAAAAGGGGCTACATGTTATATAAGGAATAACGAGATGCATGCATTCGATAGTTTGGGTTAGGATTTTTTTTTTCATGAGCGTAATATGGATTATTCAGACAAAACTCTAGGTCTGCTGCATTCACTATGAATTTTCATCCTCCCTGCTCTCTTGCAGACTGATAAAGGTCATCCTTGAAACTTGGTTCTTTTTAGTGAATGTCATTTTTATACACACACGAGGGGGTGCTGAAAAGTTCTCAGCCCAACCAAGAAGAGAATGATGTGGACATGGTTCATTCAACGATCTGAAACAATGTCAAAACAGAGAATTTTGTTTCTGCAAATCACCCATTAATGAAATAAGATAGACCTGTTTTCAGCTACGGTGGCCATATGATGCTCACAATTTAGCAAGTTCGTTGGTTGGGCTGAGAACTATTCAGGGGATGCGAACGCGATTGGTAGAAGCCCCTGAGCATTGGAGGCTGAGCTGCCTTCCGTCCGCAGGAAGCTGTTGAGCATCTCCCCCTGAAAGTCAAATTCAGACCAAATGAATTAGAGCCTCTTGTGAGTTCTAGGGATATTTTTCTTTATTTGTTTCAGACCCAGCTATTTTCCAAGCAAATCTGGGGAAAATGTGGTCCAATCCCGATGTAGATTCAGCAATTTTCAGGAATCTGCTCAAACTTTGATCCCGATTTGCCAAAATCAAGAGTCTGACTCAAGTTGTTGTTTTATTTTGGATGTCCCCTTCAATAGAATGATGTTTGCAGGTTTTCACTCAAACGCTCCTGAATCACAGTCCCAATTGTTCTGTTCACGCTCTTATCGTTAATGAAACTTGGTTTGAACGACCGTAACTTCATATCTCGCGACTGCATCTTCCTCCATTTTGGTTTTTCTCATCAAACTCAATGATTCCGTTCAACTTTCAAGGCATAGGAAATATATTGGGAAATGAAAAATCAGCACCGATTCTACAGAACTGGCCAAGAGACCGTGAGACTGAGAAGTGAGGCAAAATCTTTTTATGTTAGAAAACTTTTATCATTCACTCAAACTTTGCCTCATTTCAGGCGAGTCCAGTGGCAGAGTGAGGGGGGTTGGTCACCCTCTTCCCACTCTTCCTCCTGCCATGTGCGGGCCCGCGTCCCTCCTCTGTACCTTTTTAACTTCAGTGCGAGCAGCAACAAACTTGCTGCCTGTGTCGTCTTCGGCACTTTCTCTGACGTCACTTTATTTATTTTTTTTGCATTGTGTTATTTCTTTGGCCTATATGTAACCTGTAAGGCAGCCAGTTTATGTTCAAATATATTTTATTGAGCTCAATAAGAAAAACAGACAACAGCACTAAAGGCAGCAAGACAAGCTCAAGGTATATCAAAGAACCCACAACATCCAACTATCCATCCCCCAAAGAATTCCCCCCTGCCCAACCTACCCCCGGTCCTCCTTCCAAGTACAACCCCTAGGATGAACTGTAACATAGAAACAGAATATGACGGCAGAAAAGGGCCGATGGCCCAACAAGTCTGCCCACTCGAGAACCCTCCCTCCAACTAGTCTGCCTACTCAAGGACCCTTCTTCCCTGGAGTATCTATCGATTGAGCATAACTCCCACCTGTTTGTCCCAATGACTCTTGAAGTCGAGCACGCTACTGGCCTCGACCACCTGGCAGGGAAGATCATTCCATCGATCAATCACCCGTTCGGTGAAGAAGTATTTCCTGGTGTCACCATGAAATCTTCCTCCCTTAAGTTTTAGTGGATGCCCTCTTGTCACCGTGGGACCCTTTAGAAAAAAGATTTCCTCCTCCACTTTGATGTGGCCCATGATGTATTTAAATGTTTCTATCATGTCCCCCTTTCTCTGCGCTCTTCAAGAGAATATAAGCGCAGTCTGATCAGACGTTCTTCATATGGGATGTCTTTAAGTCCTGAGACCATCCTAGTGGCCATTCTCTGAATCAACTCCATTCTTGTCACATCTTCTTGATAATGTGGCCTCCAAAATTGGACACAGTACTCCAGGTGAGGTCTCACCATGGATCTGTATAACGGTAGTATGACTTCCGGCTTTCGACTGATAAAGCTCCTTCTGATGCAACCCAGCATTTGTCTGGCCTTCGCTGAAGCTTTCTCCACCTGATTAGCAGCTTTCATATCTTCCCGGATGAGAACTCCCAAGTCCCTTTCTGCAGTAGTTCTTGTTAAGTTTTCACCGTTTAAGGTGTATGTTTTGCATGGATTTCCGCTCCCAAGGTGCATTACTTTACATTTCTTGGCATTAAAGTTTAGTTGCCAAGTACTGGACCATTTTTCCAATACAAGCAGGTCTTGCTCCATAGTGTTGGGCCTGGTTGCACTGTCAGGTTCTGAGGCCCTGCCCACAACGCTACATAGTTTAGCGTCATCAGCAAATAGTGTAATTTTGCCTCAAAGTCCCTGAGTCAGATCCCCTACAAAGATATTAAATAGCATCGGGCCCAAGACCGAGCCCTGCGACACTCCGCTGATCACTCTCGACGTTTTTGAGGGGATACCATTTACCACCACTCTTTGAAGCCTTCCGCTAAGCCAGTCTTGTACCCATGCTGTTAGTGTTTCTCCTAGTCCTAGCGAGTTCATCTTATTTAATAACCTTCGGTGTGGAACACTATCAAATGCCTTACTAAAGTCCAAATATACTATGTCCAGGGGCTCACCCTCATCCAGTTTTTTTGTTACCCAATAAAAGAAGCTTATCAGATTGGATTGACAAGACCTTCCCGTTGTAAAGCCATGCTGGTGGGGATCTCTTAATCGTTCATCATCCAGGAACGTGTCTAATCTGTTCTTAATCAATTTTTCCATGAGTTTACTCACTATTGATGTGAGACTCACCGGTCTATAATTTTCAGCCTCCAACTGAAAATTTTTGTGGAGCGGTTGGCTGGTTGTGCTGGAGGGGCGGACCTGGGCGGCGATCCTCTGCTGCTGGGAGGCGTGGCCGATCGGGGATTGGCTCCTCCATTGCTAGGGGGCGTGTTAGGCAGGTAGCTGGCTGCTCCTCCATTGGTGGGAGGCGTGGCTGCATGCAGGCTGGTTTCTCCCCGGGCTCCCTTTCCATTTGCTGCTCCCTCGTTGCTGGGGGGCGTGGCTTCACGCTGGATCGAGCTGTGGAGGAGCAGGGAGATGGCTTCTCTTCCGGTCCACACGTGGGGGTAAGTGCGAGACCGCGAGGCGCCCCCAGCGATGTGCCCGCTTGGGCAGAGGCCGATGGTGCTCCGATGACTTCGGGAGGGGGGGTGCAGAGGGCGAACCCCGATCGGCTTCCTGCAGGGGCTGGCGGCTAGCGGCAGCATGCAGGACCTCCGGGAGAGATTTCTCGACCGGGCAAGTTGCAGTCGGGGGGGTTGACTGAGAGGCTCCTCACCGGATTCCTCTGTGGATCCCCCGCTGCTGCATTCCGATGAGGATGGCTGCTGGAGGAAGATTCTCGGGCCTCACTTCTCTTCAAGAAGTCTCTCAGTGCCCTCTTCCTTAGCTTGCGTGCCCGTGGAGACAGACGGACGCAGTGCATGCAACACTGTTTCTCGTGTGCTGTGCCCAAGCAGCGAACGCACAGGTCGTGAGGGTCCAGTGTGCTCATCCTTTTCCTGCATCCCGGACATTTCTTTGATGTTTCTGGCATCTTCAAGATGGTAAGTAGAATAAGTTTTGATTGTAGAAAAAATGGAGAGCTGTGGAAAAATGCGACCGATGGGAACGGGCGGAAACTAAAGACTGGGGATTAGGGGGAAGCAGGGGGGAAATGGGTAGGGCTTGGGCATGCCCAGTGGTGCCCGGGCACTGCACGTGCTCAGAGAAAAAAAAAAAAATCTCTCTGAGCTATTGGAGAGCTTAGCCGTAAATTGGGAGCTGTTGGGACAACACCCATATGTGGCTGTCTCATCCTGCTTGTCCTAGGAGAAGCCTTTTTTAACCTGAGCATTGGTGTGGTCTTCTTCTTGGCATTGCTCCATCCACTCCCCAGGCTCTTCTTCCTCATTCTCCTCCTGCTTTAGGACGCTCTCTTCAAGAGCAGAGGCTGGAACCAGTTCTATAAGATTCTGAGTTTTCCCTGAGTGTGTTTCTGGTTTGCCTTTCAGAGGTGGGTCATGTTTGAAGACGTCTTTATCTCCTTCTCCCAGGAGGAGTGGGAGAATTTAGATGAAGGGCAGTAGGAGCTTTACCGGGAGGTGATGAAGGAGAATTATGAAACTGTGATATCTCTAGGTAAGGATTGAATGATCTCTGATTTTATCAGGCACAAGGGCTGATTTGCTGATGGTCATTCTTGACTCTTCCTCTGATTCTAGCTCCTACTTTGCTGTGTATGTGATCCGGTACCTGAGACTGGATCTTTACGCCTAAATCCAGCCCTATTCAATTAGTCTGTGCATTTATCCCATGTCTGTGCTGAGATCAGAAAGTCCAGGGCAGATTTCCTCTCATTCCCCATGTTTAAATCCTTCAAAAGCAGTGCAACAGACACCTTTTTCTTGAACCTGTGCATAGTCAGTGTATTCCCGAAAGCCTCATTAGCATTCTTTTGCCTTGCTTTCTATCTCTCTGGGCTGTCCTCCAATTTCCCAGTCGTCTCGCTGGAAGTGAGATGGTAGGAGCCTGTCTTTTCTGCTCATGTGGTTTTTTCACCCTTTATATTTGGTTTCTCCTACCGCAGAAAGATCCCAGGCTTGAGATATCTCTGGCTGTAGGAAAGAGCTCACCCTGAGGTCAGAGGTCTGCTTTGCAGGGATAGACTGCCTTACAGGGCACCCATTTGGACAGCCTGCACGAACTGTCCGGGAGCTCAGGGCCTTGTCTCTTGGGTGCAAGGCTCTTCCTAGCTTCTGTCCGCAGGTAGCTTGAGCAGAGGCGGAATACCCCTTTATACCTAGGCGACCCCTTTCAAGAACCAAGCCGTAAAGGACCCGGATCAAACATTGGAATGGGACCCTGAGTCAGAAGGTCGTCCAAGAGAGGCAGAGGAAGAGGATCCGCCACCAGATGCCTCACCAGATCCACGTACCACGGACATTGAGGCCAATTTGGAGCCACCAGAATCACCAGACCCGGATGGTGAATGAAGCGGAGAAGAACCCTGCCCTCTAATGGCCACGGAGGGAACACATACAACAGCCCTTCCGTTGGCCATGGCCTGACCGTCCCTGTGATGACTGAAGAAGCGGGGCAGTTTGGCGATGCCGCTCGTGGCCATCAGGTCTATCAGGGGCTGACCCCCAAGCCTGCACTAGCAACTGAAAGGCCATGGGGCTGAGACACCACTCTCCGGGATCTAAGGTATGACGACTGAGGAAGTCCGCCTGAACCTACTCCATCCCGGATATGTGAGAGGCCGAGAGGTCCTGAAGAAGCGACTCCGCCCAAAGCATGAGCCGAGCCGCCTCCTGCGCCACCTGAGCGCTCTAGGTGCCTCCCTGACAATTGACGTAAGTCACCATCGTGGCATTGTCCAACAGAATTCTGACTATCTTGCCCATCAAAAGGGAGCGGAAGGCTAACAGTGCCAGACAGACGGCTCTGGTCTCCAACACATTGATTGACTAGGATGCCTCCTCTGTGAACCAGGTACCCTGAGCTGAGTGACCTAGGACACTGAGCCCCCCAACCGAGGAGACTGGCATCCGTGAGAAGCACCATCCACTGCAGTAGATCCAGACTCACCCCCTAAACCAGATGAGAGGTCTGGAGCCACCAACAAAGACTGCAGCGCGCCAAACCTTGCAGAGAGACAGGGACATCCAAACTGTGCCTTTGGGGCGATCACCGCCGGAGCAGAACATACTGAAGAGGACGCAAGTGGGCCCGTGCCCACCTCACTACGTCCAGGGATGCCGCCATCGACCCCAAGACTATGAGGAAATTCTGCGCCCGAGGATACTTGGATGCCATAAGGAGGCGAATCTGAGATTGCAATTTGCTTACCCGGGCCTCTGGAAGGAAGACCTTCCCCAAGGGGGTGTTGAACAGCACCCCAAAGTATTCCAGACACTGAACTGTGACCACCGTGTCCACCATTGGCGAAAGTAAGGCAGCCCTATCCCCCTCCGGGATGAGATACCCACGAGCCAGGGCATGCGCCAACTGAAACGGCGGCCCGGCGTATTCCACTGCACCAGCATGATATCCCAAAAATCCTAAAGCACAGGAAAAGAGCGGGAGACAGGACGGACCCCATGAAGCAGAGGGTCCCCCATAGCGGGGTCTCCGGTGGCGCATCTTCAAAAATGCAGCACCGAGGAGACCTGTTAAATCAGGTCTAAAAGCGCATCCCTCTGAATAAAAGGTGCCCCAAGGATGCCTCTACGCCGAAAGACGAGAAACCTCACACCCCGCTGCCAGCGGCTGTCTCCTCTAGAGGATCCTGAAAGCCCTCCAAAGCATCCAGGTCCTCATCCATGCCAACATGCTCTTCCGACCCCGCGGGCGCTTGGATGAGGGAGCAGGAAGAGGAGACACCAAAAGAAAAGAGGGAGGCAAAGCCACAGGGGGTGTGGAGGGAAACCACCCCCGAAACCCCCAGGGTGCACGTGGGACCCCCAATTGCCTACAATAGGCTCTGCACAAAGAGAGAGACTAAATCGGGGGGGGGGGGGGGGGGGGAACCCTGGGGGTCCCTAGGTACGCCCTGACCCAGCAAGGGGCCCTGCTGAAACCTTTCCCTGTGTTTGTAATACAGGGGGAAGGTCAAAATGGAGGGGCCTCTGTCAATATGGCGAAGATGCCGCAAAAAAAACCCCTCCAGGGCCTGTAGTGGCTGGGAAGCCTGAACTCTCCCAGCCGCTAAAGCAGGCAAGCCGGCATCAGCTGTTAAAAAAAATCAGCTGAGAGGAAATCCTTTTTCCCCTACTGTCGAGGGTTTGGGGAATCCCTCTTAAGGCAGTGAAAGAAGACCGGGCTGCTTCTCTGCCTTCAGCCAACTCACGAGGCACTAAGGCTGGGGAGCTCTGAACGCCTGCAGCCGCTGTTGATGGAGCTCCACAACCACAAATGCCGAGTTCAGGCCGGCCGTGAGTGTCTTGTGGCTGGACCAAAGTGTGTCCCACTCCCCCGGAGAAGGGCACAATTGCTCCATTCCCGACCTAGCTAGAAGAAAAGTGCCAGTTAGTGCAAAAATACAGGAAAATACAGTCAACTGACAGGGAAGCAACCCTGCAGACTGGCACTACCTCAGGATTTTTTTTTTTTTTCCAGAACAGACTCCACAGGCTCTCGAAGCAATATGCCTTGCTTGATTTAGGGGGCAAGGCTGACTGCTGAGGCTCCTCTAAAAAAATGTGGGACGGTGGAGGAAGTGGGGGGAGGGACCCCGCTCGAGACCCGCCGGGTTTGACACCCCCGAGGTCGGACGGACCCCCAAACAGGGCCCGCCCAAGCTCTGTCCGGCCAAAAACAGGGACTAGAAACCCCCTAAACAAATTCCAACAGCCCTACCAAGGGAGATGGGTACAGATCACTCAACACCTGCTGGAGACTGAAGTAGATTGATAAGAATAGAGAAGGGGATATCTTACATACTATTCCACAGTTTGTTTTTTTTTTATCAATAAATGTTTATTGAAAGTTTTGTAGTGTAATAATATACAAACCAGAATATAAATATCAGAGACTACAAATGTGAAGCAAGCTTCTAATAAACACCCCAATACACAGAATGCTCCCCCATCAGTACAAATATCATAAATGACTCCCAACATTAATAACAAGCCCCCAATATTTATCAGTAACCAGGACTCCACAGTACCCCCCCCCCCCTCCCAGCATCAGCACCCTGCAGGAGGGACCCCCTGTTGTTTCTTCAGGTACGTCCCCCTCAAGCACTATCCCCCCCCCCCAGAAAGAAGCTCAATATAAAGATTCGATTTTTTCTAGTATTCGTGTCCAAGTCCGGGTGTAAGTATAAAAGTACCCATGACGTTTTGCAATAGACAGTTCCATTTGGAAAATAAACTGAAGCTTTAAAGACCAATCCAAATGAGTAGGTGCCAGACCCTGTTTCCAATGAGCTGCAATCAAGCATTTAGCGGCCGCCAAACCCCAGCGCCGGAGCTTAGTTTGCCAGGAATATTGACTAACATTGTAAAGGCCTAATAAACATCCTTGTGGAGAAAAAGGCAATAAAATCTGTAACAAGTGTGATAAACATTCCACTACTTTCCTCCAAAAGGGCTTCAAAACAGGACAGTCCCACCATATATGCAAAAAGGTCCCCATATCCAGCCCACATCTCCAACACATTGCAGAAACAGTGGGAAACATGCGATGGAGACGGACAGGCGTATAGTACCAGCGGAGGACTACTTTATAGGCATTTTCCTTAATAAGTGCACAAGAGGAGGCCTTGCCCACTTCCATGTGAATTCTAGACCACTCCACCTCAGAAAAATTACAGTGCAAGTCCACCTCCCAAGCCCGCTGATAGAGAGTCGGAAAAGAAAAGGAGCCCCGTATATATTGGTAAAGAACAGAGATGGGTTTAGGCATGTTCCTAAGAGTGACCCACATATGGGCAAAAGGGTCGAGAGATTGAATGGGCCCCCTATCCCACTTCTGAGAGTTAAGAAAATGACGTATCTGAGAATAGGCCAGAAAATCTCCCTCGGGCAAGGCAGCGCTAATCCGGAAGGTTTCAAAAGACACCAGGACCCCCTTCTGAAGCACATCGCGAAAGGTATATAACCCCAATCGTGCCCACCGCACAAAAACAGAGCTTTCCCCACCAGCCGGGAACATTGGCTCCTCCCGCATCGCTCCAAGAATCGATGGGACTACCCCAGCCCCCCAGCGCCTTCTAGTAACACACCACATTTTCAAAAGATGTTCCAAAAATGGGTTCCCTGGAACAGCCAATTTCCTAATACCCATCGAGGAAGACCAAAGCCAATGTTTCAAACAGGGGCGTCCCACAAAATGCTGTTCCAGGCGCACCGCCAACTTAAAATCAGCGATCTCCCAATCTAATAAGAGGCGCAGCTGAGCAGCCCGGTAGTACCACAACAAATTTGGCACCGCACGCCCCCCTCTATCCCTGGCCGCCCACAAAGCAGCTCTAGAAATACGAGGAGATTTCCCCTGCCAAATAAAACGAAAAAACAAACCATGTAACTGTTTCAGCACTAAATATGGGACTGCAACCGGCAGTGTTTGAAAGAGAAAGAGCAAGCGGGGTAAGACATTCATTTTTAAAACAGCAATGCGACCCCACCAAGACAACCAAAACCCGTTCCATCTTTGAATATCAGTTCGGACTTGATGAATAATCCTTGCATAGTTAGCTGTATACAATTGGGATAAATCAGTAGGTATACGGATCCCCAGATAGCGAATAACCCCAGGTGCCCAGCGAAAAGGAAACCGATCAGCTAACCTTTGTTGATCCTCCACCCCCAAGGTTACACTCAACAATTCAGATTTATCCATATTTACCGTAAATCCCGAAACCCGCCCGTATTCCAAAAAAAGATCAACTAAAATCGGCAGCGAGTCCTCCGGATCCCGGACATACAATAACACATCATCAGCAAAGAGTGCCAAACGATGTTCAATATCCCCCACCGTCACCCCCAATAAGTCACCATGTTCCCGAATACGAGTGGCCAAAGGTTCCATATAGAGAGCAAACAACAGAGGAGACAAAGGGCAACCCTGTCGGGTGCCTCTCCCTATGGAAAAAAAGTCACTATAAACCCCATTAATACACACTGTGGCTCTTGGAGCAGCATAAAAGGCCTGCACCCAGGTCAAAAAGAAAGCTCCCAACCCCATCCGTGTCATCACCTGCCATAAAAATTCCCAATCAACCTGATCAAAAGCCTTCTCGGCATCAATCGCCAATAAGGCAACTCTAGCAGATGTCCTCTGTGCAGCCCACATAAGGTGTAACGTGCGTCTAATATTATCACAAACCTGTCGTTTTTGAACAAAACCAGATTGATCCAAATGCACCAAAGAAGGCAGCACCCGGCCCAGACGAAGAGCTAGAACTTTAGCTAAAATTTTTGCATCAGTATTCAGCAACGAAATCGGCCGATATGACCCACACCTCAGCGGATCTTTGTTAGGCTTAAGCAGGATCGAAATCCCGGCCTCCCCCATAGTGGAGGGCAACGGGGAACCTTCCCGCACCCCATTTGCAACCCGAACCAACAACGGAGCAAGAACCTCGCGAAATAGTTTATAAAACTGATTAGTATACCCATCCAGGCCGGGCGATTTCCCCAACTTCAAATTAGCAATGACTCCCATGACTTCTCCTAACTCAATAGGCTCATTAAGCAACTCCCTATCATCGTCGGAAAGTCGAGGAAGCCGCAACTGCGATAGGTACCCCTCAGTTGCCATGGGATCTCTTCCCTGCGAAGTCCCATACAAATCAGAATAAAATTTAAGGAAAACCGACCTAATGGCCGAGTCAGTACGACGCACCGTCCCCCCCGCATCTCGTATTGTTGTGATTGCCGCTCTCGCCTGTTTCAACTTAATTAACCTAGCCAGGCGAGATCCAGGTGTATTATTATACTCATAAACCGTTTGCCGCAAGCGGGTCCTCAAAAACTCATACTCTTCCATCTGTAGTAAAGAAAGCTCCGCCCGTACCTTAACAAGTTGCTCATATACTAAGGGGTCCTGGTGTCTCTGATGCTGCCTCCCCAACCGCTCCAGTCGTTTATGAAGCTCCAATGAGCGCTGAGCCCGCCGACGCTTATAACGAGCACCCCATTTTATAAAAATACCCCGAACTACCACCTTCAGGGCATCCCATAAAATTGCATCATTGACCGTATCGTTATCATTATTCTGGAGATACTGATCTACTGTCTCACTCACCTCCCGAACCACAACAGGATCCTTCAATAAAGACTCGTTAAGTCTCCAAAAACGGCGTCCCTCCCCGGCCCAATAACCCGCACCAGTTACCCACACCGGCGCGTGATCAGACACTTGAATATCTCCAATTTCCGCCCGGCCAATCCCTCCCCACAAATTACGATGGACCCACAGCCCATCTATACGTGCATACGATCTATGTGCATGTGAATAGTGAGTATAGGTACGCTGCGTGGGGTGCAACAACCTCCAGCAGTCTACCAAGCCCAGAGAAGAAAATAAAGACAGTAAAGCCCGTCTAGCAGCCTTAGACGGTGACCGAGTCCCACCCACAGAGTGATCCAAAATAACATCAGGTGTAACATTAAAATCCCCACCAAGATACACTGACCCCTGCACAAAACCAACCAGGTCTTCTTTAATAGACCCAAAATAACTGGCTTGTCCTGTATTGGGGCCATACAAATTGATAAGGGTGATGGTACGGCCCTGTATAGTAGCCACAAGAGCCAAACATCTCCCCGCGCCATCACGATAAACTTGATCAACTACAAGCCCTAGTCCCTTTCGTATCAATATGGCCAGGCCCCCCACTTTCTTCCCTGGTGTCAACCCCTGGTGTGTCCAGATCTGGTCATAAGTGTTGGAACGTAAAACCGCCACATCCCGAGGCCTCAAATGTGTTTCCTGAAGTATACAAACATCCCATTGCATGCGTGCCAATTCCTTATACACAATACTACGCTTACCGGGACTATTAAGTCCATTAACATTCCACGAACCTACAGTAAAAAGCTTCTCATCTGCCCTTGCCCTCCCCTCCCTCACCCTAACCCCCCCAATCCCCACCCCCCTCCCCCCTCCCCTACGCTGCATCGAACCCTGTACATTAGGATTCGCCAGCTTACAGAAAGTGCAATCCTCTCCCAAAGGCATTTATGACCCCTTTTAAAAACATTGAAACAACCAAAGTGCAGATCCACACACATACCCAATGCGCCACACCTTCTCCCCCCAACTGCACTCAACCCTCAAGCATTCCACCAACTCCCAAACCCCATTCAGACCAGCAAAAAAAACTCCCCTTGCCCCTCAAAGCCCAACCAGCAAGTAACAATATAACCCAACATCACATCATGTAATAAAGAACTGGGTGTTAAGGAAAGTCACAGTATCAACCAGAGTCCCCAGCTCCGCCAAGCCTACTCATAGAGGCTCCCCCACAGCCAAAAGATCAAATCCGGCTCCGTAAAGGTAGTACAGTATCTGAACCCCAGTCAGGTGTGGGGTTTTGCCGGTTTCTTGCCAGATCGCAAAGCCGTATTCCAAGATGCACTCTGCGCTGATGTGGATGCCACAGCTGGAGGTCGTTCTTCCTCCCGCACGGTCCCACAGCCCAGGGCTCGCATCTCCGCCCAGGCCTCCGACACTGTGCTCACCCTCCGAGATGTCCCATTAACGGTCAGCCACATCCCAAAGGGAAAGAGCCAACGGTATTTATGGCCCCCAGAGCGTAAGGCGGAGGTGACATCTTTAAACGCTCTGCGCTTCTGCAAGGTAGTCCACGCCAGATCCTGGAATACTCCCACCGCCAAATCCTTCCACCGGAGTGTAGCTTGTCGTCGACCAGCCAATAAGATCCGCTCCTTCAACGTAAAGTCCCCAAAGCAAGCAATGATATCACGAGTGCTCTGGGCTCGTGCAGCTCCCAGACTGCGATGGGCACGCACCAGCACTATAGTATCAGGCAGGTCAGCTCCATCAGCTCTCAGCAAATGCTCACAAAAGTCCCGTACCACTGCCTTGCAATCCCTGTACTCCTCTGTTTCAGGGATGCCCTTAAAGCGCAGGTTGCAGCGCCTAGACCGATTCTCTAGGTCCTCAACCTGGGTCTGGAGGTCCCGGAGTTCGGACGACAGGCGAGCCGAGGTCTCAGAATTAGAGGTCACCACCGTATGGAGGGTAGCCACGTGGTCTTCCGATGCTGATACTCGGGCTCCCAGCTCACCAACCTCCGACCGCAGCTCCGCAATCGCTGCCCGCACGTCACCTCGCACCCCCACAATTTCCGCTTTCAGTTCTTTAAACCAGTCCGTGATGGACTTCTGGGACGCATCACCAACCTCCCCCCGCTGATCGGGGATCCCCTCATCCTCCGACTCCGATTGAGTCGCCGGTCCGGCCGCCATTTTCTTTTTCTCCCCCATGCTGCCTGCCGCCTCCGGGCCCGATTTCTCCGGCGGATCGCCAAAGAATTTAAATTTATCTAGGCGCTTTCGGGTCGCCATGAAAGAGGGGGTCCGGGCCGTTGTGTTTTGTGGCAAAAAAAAACGCACTTTGGAAGCGCCAAGCTCGAAATTAGCAAAAGCCCGACGGAGCTTCTGCTTCACACTGCCATTCGGTCAGATGACGTCACTTCCCCCACTATTCCACAGTTTTATTTTCAGTCTCCACCTGCTGGTCATGATTGGATCTACCCATTCGTAAAGATTAACCTCTACTGATCTGGAGAGTGCTAAAAAGCTAGTTTTTTTAAAGTCTAGCCCTCTCTATACCCATCTTAATATTAAACCGTACCATGCAGTGATCACTGGATGCCAGATGGTCTCCCACTGTAACATCAGAAACACTTTCTCCGTTTGTAAACACTAAGTCCAGTCTGACCCCTTCCCATGCTGGAACAGTTCTCCTTGTAGAGAATCCAGGATCCCCCTACTTCTAGAAAACTCTGCAATAGGGATACCCCAATCAACATCCGGCATGTTAAAATCACCTATTAGCAAGACTTCCCCTTTTTTTAGATATATTCTGAGGGCCTGATTCTCCAAAGTGCGTCCCGATTTTAGGCAGCTGTAGGCGTCCTACAGCTGTCTAATCAGCCAATCGGGATGCACGTTTTTTAAAAAAAATGCTCCCCAGGCAGGCCTGAAGGCGCCTCCGGGAGCCTAGGGAGACCCGCAAGATGCCTAAGCTCGCCTAAGGGCCTTAGGCGAACCTAGGCGGCCCTACGCGTCTCCCTAGTAGAGGAAGAGACGCTTACAATGTAGGCCAACAAAATGCTGGTCTACATTGTAAGTAGACGCGGCCACTATACTTATTGCGGCAAGGGATCTCTCTGCCGCTATAAGTATAGCGGGCCGCGGCCTGTCCGATCGCTGGCAGGAGGGTGCCCAATCCCTCCTGCCCGAAGACACACCCTCCCCCCCCGACAATATCGATCGCTGGCAGGAGGGTGCCCAAACCTTCCTGCCAGAAGATGCCCCCCCCCCCCCCCCCCCCGGCGCTAACAACCCCCAAACCTCCACCCCACCAAACTGACCTTTTCTTAAGGCCAGACGGTTCTTGCCCGTCCAGCCGGCAGGCCTGCCTCGTCGAAATGAGGCGGGCCCGCCCCTTCCCGGCCCATCCCGCCGAAGCTTAAGGCCTGATTGGCCCAGGCTCTAGAAGCCTGGACCAATCAGGCCTTAGGCATAGCGGGTCCGCCCATCCCTACTAAGTCTAAGGTCTGATTGGCCAATGTAAATATATTCACCATTCCCTCTTCCTTGCCCTGCAGAACCAGATTATGCCCCTCTAAGACAATACCAAGTGCACTTTACAGTCTATGACCGAGAAATATCAAAGACAAGTTAACTTAATCATGTATTTTTAATGGGTTGACTGGATGGACCGTTCAGGTCTTTATCTGCCATCATTTACTATGTTACGTTGTTGGCCAAAGGTTTCCTGTATGGCATTAGGATGGGAAAAAAGTGTAGAGTGTTTCCACTCACAGTAAAACTTGAGTAACTTTCACACTTTAAAGACTAAAAGGTATAGAGGGGGGAATTAAAACCCTAATGACAAAGTGTGTGGGGGTCCAACTCGGCAGAGTGTATGAGTCTTCTGATCTATTTCTGCCGTCAGGTATTTGATCATCTTCAGTTTCAGTGGATGGACGACATCTTTGAGGCCAGATTTTCATTCAGCCAGGGAACTCTTGAAACGTGTTTGTTTGACTGATTTCAATGAATGTGAATTTTTCCATTTGGATCACAGGACGGGGCAGAAACTTCTTGTTTACGGGATTCAAATGAATCCTATGATGGTGTGTGGCTAGAGACAACGTGGAATTTCTAGCCCCTGTTTGTTTCAGCATTTGAGTGAACCTTGTACTCACTCTGTACAGCTTATCACCTCACACTGAGGGCCCCATTTAGGAGTCCAAAAAGTGTTTGCCCCTATCCTCTTCTTTTCCCTTAAGCATCTTTTAAGTACCTTTGTGCTTGAATTGGGGCTTTATAATTGATCAGCGGGGCAATCTCAAAGCTATTTCCTTAATCACTAACACTTAATTAATGTCACCCACCCCCAAAACATTTTAAGTAGATTCTGAAATACAATTCTGTGTCAAGCTCTTATGACAAATATGTAATATGGTTAGATTATCATATATGGCCTATCTTGCTTGGACTTTTTACTATAATTCTAGAAATTGCAAAGGGAGAAATCGGAAGATTACCTTTTGAATCTGAAAAGCAGAGAGAGACCACAGGAGACTTATCAAGTGGAGTCATTGATTGTGAGAGAAGAGAGAAGGGGCTTACAAAGATCCTTAAACACAAGCGAAATTCAAGAACGAAGCAACTGTCTCAAAATAGTAATAATGAACACAAGACTCCTAAACTCCACAACAGACATCTGAGAACCAAGAGACCCTTCCAAAACAACAGTGAGGAATCGAGTTCTGAAGATGAGCAAAGAAAGACGGTCTTTGTGTGTGACCCTTGTGGAAAAAGTTTTAATCAAAAATGTAATTTATCACGCCACACAAGATATCATACGGGAGAGACAGAGAAACATGTGCATGAAATGAACCTAAATAGAGTGAAGCTATTTAAATGTTCAGTGAGTGATAAAAATGTCATTCAAGAAAAACTTAGCTGTCATCAAAAAATCCACATTGAACAAATTTATAAATGTTGCAATTGTGATAAAACCTTCAGTTTTAAAAAATTCAGAATTCATGAGAGAATCCATAATGGAGAGAAACAATATATATGTTGTGAATGTGATAAGAATATCAAAAGAAAAGAACAGCTCAAAATACATGAAAGAATGCGCACGGGAGAAAAACCATTTAAATGTATTAAATGTAATAAAAGCTTCAATCAAAAACAACATTTTAGACGTCATAAAAGAATCCATACTGATGAAAGACCATATAAATGTTCTGCATGTGATAAAAGTTTCAAGCGAAAGTACTCCCTCAGAAACCATGAAAGAACCCATGCTGGAGAAAAACCATATAAGTGTTCTGAATGTAATAAATCCTTCACTATTATAGATAGCATCAGAATTCATGAAAGAATCCACACTGGAGAAAAACCATATAAATGTTCTAATTGTGATAAAAGTTTCAATCGAAAATACTCCCTCAGAAACCATGAAAGAACCCATGCTGGAGAAAAACCATATAAGTGTTCTGAATGTAATAAAAGTTTCAAGCGAAAGGCTGCCCTCAGAATTCATGAAAGAATTCATACTGGGGAAAAACCATATAAATGTATTGAATGTGATAAAAGTTTCAGTCGAAAGGTCTTCCTCAGAAATCATGAAAGAATCCACACTGGGGAAAAATCCATATAAATGTTCTGATTGTGGTAGGAGCTTCAAACAAAAAGTCCAGCTCAAACTTCGTAAAAGAACCCATACTGGAGAAAAACCATATAAATTCTCTACATGTAATAAAAAGGTTTAATAAAAAAGAACATCTCAGAATTCATGAAAGAACCCACACAGGAGAAAAACCGTACAAATGTTCTGAATGTGATAAATCCTTCAATAATAGAAGTAGCATCAGAATTCATGAAAGAACCCACACAGGAGAAAAACCATATAAATGTTCTGAATGTGATAAATCCTTCACTATTATAGATAGCCTCAGAATTCATGAAAGAATCCTCACAGGATAAAAACCAAATAAATGCTCTACTTGTAATAAAACCTAATCTCAGCATTCATGAAAGAATCTACATTGGAGAAAGCCCCATATAAATGTTCTGAATGTGATAAAAGCTTCAGTTTAACACATAACCTCAAAAGGCAGGCATGAAAGAATCCACCTGGGAGAAAAAAACGTATAAATGTTCTTAATGTGATAGAATCATCAATCAAAAAAGGAGTCTTAGGAGTCATGGAAGAATCCACTCTGCAATAAACATGACCTAAGAAAATTCTAAAAAACAAAGAGGTTATAAAATCCTCAAAGCTATAACTGGATAAGTTTCCTATATACTTTACATCTGATGAACTCCAGCTAGAAGCTGTCTTTGGAGCAATATAAGTACCGTATATACTCAAATATAAGTTGATCTGAATATAAGTTGAGACCCCCATTTTTCCCCCAAAAAGGAGGAAAAATGGTTGACTCAAATATAAGATGGGGGCTTAATATTCAAATGCCATGCCCTGCCAGGATCTGCCCAGCCCCCTTCACTCCCTGCCCTGCAAGGCTCTGTACCCTGAGCCCTGAAGGAGGTGTGCAGGGCAGGAGCGCGGTCCTGCTCATACACCGCTGGACTACCAGGGATAATTGAAAAGGTACGCGGGAAGAGGAGGTTAAAAATTGTTTTTGTGTCAGCCAGGCCTATCAGAGGCCTGAATCAATTCGGGGAGGGGGGTTGGGTGATGACCCGAATATAGGACGAGACCCTTATTTTTTGACCATTTTTTTTGGCCCAAAAATCTCATCCTATATTCGAGTATATACTGTACGGCAAGTGTTAGCAGTAAATTTAAGAGACAGATATCATTATCCCCAGGCCCTGGCTTAGAAGTGAGGTTTATTCCTGTCACAGTTTCAGTACACTAGACCATTTTGAAAAATTATCCTCATGAGGCAGTAAGCACTCCTGGGTTAACTCTCAGCAGGTTTCATGTGCTAATGAGAGCATTAACCCATGCATGACCTGCAAAAACATTAATGGGCAGAAGTGCTGCATAAAATACCTCAGTTTGTAACTGAGATGTCGGACCCTCTTGAAGTATCACCCAGCTAAATGTCACTGATAATTCTCTCCATGCTTCTGCTAGTAACTTTTTTTTTCTGTACAAAAATCAGTAAATTCCCAGCAATAAATTCTTGAGTGTTTCCCAAAGCCATTTAGACATACAATGGAGATAGAATGAGGCCACTTTACTTTGCCAGTTTTGTCCAAGCAGTTCATTGGATTATTGCTGGTTGTCATCATTTTGTATGAGGACTGCCTATGATGAGGGAACGCTCTCCTCCCAGCCCTTCGTCTCGATCACTCAGTTTCTACCTTGAAAATGAACTTGAAAACGTTCCAAAGATGGCTGACCCTGATGGTGCAACTTTGCTGCTGAGTGATGGGCCAGTGGACTCTGGGTCTGGAACCTTCTCTTCCTCTCATTTAAAAAATTTTTTTGTATTGAAGTTTAACATGTAACAAGTGGTTAAATAAAATACAATGAGATTTTACAGAACAAATGATTTATAAATGTAAAACGTAGGTGCAGAGAAGACTAAAAGCATCTGTGTAGACAGTTTTAAATATACATATGTAATCGTACAATTAGGTAAAGACCAAAGATTAGATACGATTCGATTAGAACTCATTTTAGTAAATTAAACCTCACAAGCAATAAGTAAAACATTAGGATAAGAAATTACACTTCTCCCCTTGTAGTTGCGGTTTCTGCACTCACGGTTTCACTTATTTGTGATTTTTCTCACGCTGATTCCTCCCCCAAATTACATCATCCATGAGTGCAGTGGGAGTGCAAGGGCTGGAATACCAAGCGCGCCGGGACTGAGAGCTGAACCAGGGGGACAGAGAACGGGCAGGGAGCCTTCCACTTACCCTGTTCTCACGGGAAGAGCTAAACGCTGCGGCGGCAGCTGCTGTGCTCCTAAAAGCCAGGCATGGTGTAGGTGGAGCGGACCTAGAGCTTGGTGCTGCCGCTTCGTCCATCTCGGTTTGCTAGAAATGAGGGGGGGGGGGAAGGAGCTGAGCCAGAGCTTGAGCTAGGAGTATGCACTGCCGCCTGAAAGGGTGGGTGGGCGAGACAGCCTGGCGCGCAAGCATGAATCTGGGAAGGGGGGAGTGGGTGGGTTCTGCACGCGCTTGGTCCTGCTGCGGATCCCTGGACTTTTCGGCATGGTTGGTCATTGGGGAAGTGCACCAGGAAGATGTGTTGGAAGTTATTTGCGGTTTCATCATTTTCCCAAGGGTTTTTCATATGAAAAAGTTATTCGCGGGTCCGGTCCGCCCCTAACCCCCGCAAATGCAGGGGGAGAAGTGTATCCTCAAAGTTACCAGCTGAAATAAGAAGAGACATTTGTTATTGGAAAGCATTTTGTTTCTTTTTAAAGCTTTGCCTTCCCTTCCTCTATATCCTGGATGACGTGTGCTATTTTTTTCTTTCCTTCCTTTGGAAAGCTGCCTTTGAATGATATGTTCAATTTGAATAAACGTGTCCACTGGAACTTGCTGCTTCGTGTATCCGTGGTCAAGTCACTTCACCATCTGTTCAGTGGCCTAGTGAGGGTGAGTGGAGCCCCTCCCCGCCCTCTTCCCTTTCCCTGTACCTCATCAGCATCTCTGGCGTGAGCGTCAGCCCTAGACACAAGTGACATCAGAGAGAGTGCCGAGTCCAGTGTGGGCAGCAGCCTCGCTCCGGGGAAGGCACAGAGCACGCATGCGCGGCAAGGAGGGGAGCGAAGAGCAGGGAGCGGGGGAGCGAGCAGGCGGGAAGGCAGAGAAGAGGCCCCACCCCCTTGCACCCCGCTTACTTTGGTTCAAACTGAAATGGGGATTGAAGAAATTCAAAGGAGTGGATAAAAGTGAATCAATTGTTTATTCTTTCAAACAAAGAGGGAATATTTGTTCACACAATGAATAGTTAAGCTGTGGAACTTGTTGCTGCAGGATACAGTAACAGCAGTTAGCGTAGCTGGGTTTAAAAAAAGGTTTGAAAAAGTTCCTGGAGGAAAAGTATGTCATTTACTACACTTCTCCCTCCATATTCGTGGTTTTGCTTATTCACGATTTTTGGCATGCTGGCTCCTTCCCCCAAATTCTATCCAGCGATGTACCGATAAAAATTTTGGCGCATTTTTCCCAGCACTTCAGAGAAAATCGTCACGCAAAGCTTTTGCCCAATCCCGTTTGAGTTTAACCGAGGCTGGCCCTTCCCTTCCTGGGTCCACGCACTCTTTTTTTTTTTTTCTGAACTGTTCACGCTCCCCATTGGCTCAGATTTGTCTCGAGCCCCTTAACAGCCAAGAGAACGTGTTACGCGCTCTTCCTCTGCTGATTGGTTCAAATATGCTGCTTGTGGAGCTCTCCGTCCTCATTGGTCAATGCAGTCAGGCTGACTTGAATGGAACGGAATCGTAAAAGTGGCGGGTTAGAGAGAGTGGTGAGGTCAGAGGTGAGCTTTGTGTTGGTTGTTATGAATAATAAATAGATGTGGAAGTTATTTAGTTTTTTTGGCTTGTGCTTAGCTTAGAGTACGCAGTTAGTTCAGTTGGAGTAGATAATGCCTTTATGTGTAACTGAGGAAAGTTGTAATCAGTGGTGCCTCACACAACGAACTTAATTGGTTCCAGGAGCAAGTTTGTTATGCGAAAAGTTCGTTATGTGAAACGCGTTTTCCCATAACAATACATGTTAAAAAAAATAATTCGTTCTGCAGCATAAAATATGCTAAGATGACATAAAAAAAGATAAATTTGTCAAAATGGTGAAAATGGTGGTCTTGCTGAGGCCAAACTCTTTGACGAGGTCACACTGTTTTACCCCACATTCACTCCTTCTAATTATTTCCCGTTTCATTTCAACAGAAATCACCTTCCTGCTTCATGATATATAAAAAATATTGAGTTTATCTTAAAAGGACGACTGTATACAGTGAGAGAGGGCAGTTAAGTGCAGTGCCTGCGCGGAAGGATGCAATACATCGGCAGCTCGGGCGACTTCGTTGTGTGAAACGAAGTTCGTTGTGTGAAACGAAGTTCGTTGTGTGAAACGAAGTTCGTTGTATGAATCAAGACATGAAGTTCGTTGTGTGCAGCGTTCGCTGTGCGAGGCATTCGTTGTGTGAGGCACCACTGTACTTCACTTTTTGAGCTTTTTTATTATTTGCAGTTTTTCCATATTCGCGGGTCTGTTCGTCCCCCCCTATCACCTCGAATACAGAGGGAGAAGTGTATTGAGATAGACATAGAGAAAACAATTTATTCCTGGGATTTATTCCATGGAATCTATGGGAGGAGTCTTAGATGCCTTGGCCAATCAGACCTTAGACTCCTCCCCAGCATGTCCCAGGGAAGGGGAAGGCCTGCCATTTTGAAGAGGTGGCCTGCAGGCCAGAGAAACTAGGCATCCCACTGGCCCCCTGGGTACGGGGGTTTTGGGGGTTGTCAGTGGGTGGGTAACTGCAGCGGCGGGAGGAAGTGGGCATTCCTCCTGCCGGGGGTGTTGGGAGGTTGTCGGAGATGTCGGGGAGCCCCTTCTGGTGATTCAGACAGGTCGTGACCTGTTTGGGCCGCCGCGGGAGCGGACTGCCAGGCAGGATGGACCTATGGTCTGACCCGGCGGAGGCACTGCTTATGTTCTTATGTTCTTATGTCAGGGGATCTCAGCAGTGGTGGCAGCGGAAGGGACTGGGCATCCCTCCTGCCGATTATGGGGGCCTATTTTTTTTTATTTGTGGTGGGGCATCTGAGCTGTCAAGCCCTACTTTCCTGTCAGTGCATTCAGACACTGACCAGAAAGTAAGGCTACAACAGCTCAGGCCTTGCCAGAAAATTCTGTCAGCAAATGTTGCTCAACGAGGTTAGAGAATCACCCGGACTGCTCCTTTAAATATTAATGAGGCCATTTTACTATAAGTCACTCTTAGCGTTACCCTTCTCCTCCACTGCCAGTTCCAGACTTTGTTCCTTTCATCTAGCTGCCCCCTATGCCTGGAATAAATTACCTGAGTTTGTCCATCAAGCCCCTTCCCTTGTTTAAAAGCAGACTGAAAACCCACCTTTTTGATATAGCTTTCGATCCTTAACCCTACTCCTCTGCCCTCCAACCCATCCTGCTGATTAACCATTCCCCTTAACTGGATCCATGACATCCTGTTTGTCTGTTTAGATTGTAAGCTCTTTGGAGCAGGGACTGTCTTCTTTGTGATTGTACAGCGCTGCGTATGTCTGGTAGCGCTATAGAAATAATCCATCGTAGTAGTAGTATGAATGACCTCGTTGTACTGCATGTGCCTGGCAGAGCAAACCTTGGGCTTCAGGAGGTTATTTCATTGTCCTTCTCTTTTTCTTTTTTTTTAGTTCTTTTTTATCAGCAAAGTCTGTTTAGCTAATAGTCTCTGTTAGGGTTTATAATATTTTAGGTTACATTTCAGAGCATTAGATAAGATCAGAGTAGGGCACAGATAGCAGTTGATGAAAGTCTTTGGGTCTTGTTTAATTCCCATTGTCCCCATCTCCCACCTATCCCTGGCTTGATCTCTGAATTTAAAGGCTCTTGAACCAATTAGAAGGCTAAAAAAGTAATGATCTAATCTCTATTAACTAGTAATTAGCTTTTAAGAACTAATTATTTCTTATCCCCAGGAGCCCAGAACAGATTACAACGATACATTCACAATGTTTTCAAGACAGAAAATTTAGGGTGCATACACATTATTTTGACATAGGATTATGCATACGAATAGGGTACATTTACATTATATTGCATAGAACAGGGTATATTCACATTATACTAGGGAATTTGAGGGCGGGATAAAGTAACATGTTGCTCAGTCTAATCAATCCTTGAAGGATAACCTACCAATTACAACATTACAAAATAATAATAAAAATGAAACATTAACATAGTCTAACCCAGGCCTGCACAACTCAAAAATGATCCAGGCCCGAAATGAAGTCAGAAAATGTAGCGAGGGCCGCAGAGGCACCCGGAAGGGTGCAGACGTTGCCGTGATGACATCACGCACATGCATGACATCATCACGTTGACATCCACGCATGCGCAGAGGCCTTCCAGACGGGCCCTGAGACGCCAGTAGAGGGTGCCAGCAGGGAAGAGGGCAGGAGAGGAGAGGCACTGGCAGCAGCTGATTGCCTACAGCAGTGTTTCTCAACTACGTCAAGCTAAGTACCTCCAACCACAGAACTCCCAAGCT
The DNA here is from genome assembly GCF_902459505.1 of Geotrypetes seraphini. NCBI lineage: Eukaryota > Metazoa > Chordata > Amphibia > Gymnophiona > Dermophiidae > Geotrypetes > Geotrypetes seraphini. The sequence continues at coordinate 523,421,941 of NC_047085.1, forward strand.
CCGCCCTAAACCCACCCAAGCTGTGCCCCAGATCCTGCCCCCTTTACTAATTGTAATGCAATTTTTTCCTTTCATTTTTCATATACACACAATACACACAGCAGATATAAATTCTCAAAACTGACACATTTCGATCACTAAATAGAAAATAAAATCATTTTTCCTACCTTTGTCTGGTGATTTAATGAGTCTCTGGCTGCACTTCCTTCTGACTGTACATCCAATCTTTCTTTCACATCCAACATTTCTTTCACAATCCAGCCCCATCCCCTTTGGGTCCAGGTCTCTCTTTTCCCTCTGTTACCCTCCCCAGATCCAGTGTCAGTTCTCCTTTGTACCTTTGTTCCAGGTCTCCCTCTCTCTCCCCCTCTGCACCTCCCATAGTCCAGCATCTATCTCCTGTCTTTCCTCTTTGTACCAGGCCTCTCTCTCTGTCTTTCTTCTGCTTACAACCCCCCCCCCCCACGTCCAACATTTGTTCTCCTTTCTTCTAGGTCTCTCTATGCCCCTCTCTCTCTCTTTCTCTCCTTCCTCCCTCCCTCCCTGGTCCAGAATCTTTCCACGTCTCTTTCTCTCTTTTCCCTCTCTACCCCCTCTAGTTCAACATCTGCCCTGTCTTTAAGTCTATTTTCCCACCCCTCCTCAAGGTCCTTTTCTGTCTCTCTCTCCAGATCCAGCGTCCCGCCGGGGTACTTGCAACAGGCAGGCCCTTACCTCTGCTGCTTCCCGTACCCAGCAAGGTAGGTTGTCTTCCGTGGTCCGCCACTAAGCTAATTACAGCGGCCTGCAGAGTGAATCTAGCAGGCTGCCATTGACTTCCGAAGCACGCTCCCTCTGCCGCACTCCTGCCCCTCTTCTAACGTCAGTGGCGGGACCGTGGCAGAGGGAACATGTGCGGAGACTGATAGTAGCCTGCTAGGTTCGCCCTGCAGGCTGCCGTAATTAGCTTGTTTGTCCTCGAAAGCAGTGGCGCTTTTAAAAGTGAGTCTAGGAGGGAAGAGCAGGAGAGCAGAGTGAGGGCCGGGCCACAGTGAGAGCCGTTGTGGGCTGCATGTTGTGCAGGGCTGGCCTAACATATAGCTAGCAATCTTAGGGGACCTTAGTGTATATATTCCAATTCCTGTAGCAAGATTAAGATGCAGGCAGAAGTCCAGCAGCAAGATGGGGGCTATCCAGTGAGTGTTGATTATCTCCCAGTTGGTGAGAGGTCTGTGTGTGCTTGGTATAAAGAACTAGCTCACAGGGAACGGGCCCGATCTCTTGAGGCTGGAGCAGCAGACTTGGAGGAGCTAAGGGAGACAGGGACGTTGTAGAAAAGTCCCACCTCCAATCTGGCAGTTTCTGCCCTGTCTTGGAGGAGGGAGGTCTTCCTGGTGTAATCCCTGTGGAGTCCCACAGGGCTCTCCTCTCTCTCCTCCATTCAATGTCTATATGGCACTGATTTAAAATTGAAATCGTACATATATGCAGATGACATTACAATCATCCTTCCCATAACCTCACTGACACAAGAGACAGAACAATTCACCTCATCTATCCTCACTAGGGTAGAACAATGGACCACACAATTCAAACTGAAACTGAACCCAGAAAAAAAACAAGCTTTTCCTAGCAAGTCCCAACCACAAACTAACGAACACCTCCTTGAAATTAAACGGGTTAACTTACCCAATCAACTCTACCATCAAAATCCTTGGAGTCATCCTAGATTGATGCCTGTCTTTTGAAGACCATACTAATGCTCAAGTTAAAAAATGCTTTGGCACCCTTTGGAAACTTCGTACCATCAAACACTATTTTGACTTCTCTTTTCGATTGCTGGTTCAATCTCTAATCTTAAGCACCTTAGATTATTGCAATATCATATACTTGGGTTCCTTTAAGAAAACCATCAAATGACTGAGAATCATTCAGAATACTGTACTGTCATCTGTCTCATCTATGGTCTCAAAAAATCCAATCACGTAAGCCCGTATTACAGAAAACTACACTGGTTGCAATGGAGGCAAGGGTTATCTTCAAGTTTGCCTGCCTCTGCTTCAAAACCTTAACTGGTTCATTCCCAATCTACCTCTCATACCATTTTGAATTTCCAGGCACCACTTGCACACATAGGGGTAAATTCTCTATAACAGTGTTCTTCAACCTTTTTACACCCGTGGACCGGCAGAAAAAAAAGAATTATTTTGTGGACCGGCAAACTACTAGAACTAAAATTTAAAAACCCCGTTTCCGCCCCATCTCCACGAGCTCGGTCCCCACAAATCATCTGATCCCATCCACACAAGCCTCAGTTATGATTTTATATTGAATGTATTTTATTAAAGTATAAAAAGAAACAATATTCTGTACAATTGTCATTTTATAAATACAAATAATTCAGAGCAAGGATCAACAAAACCCCTGTCTCCCCTCCCCTTCACATATATCCCCTCTACTATCAAGAAAACTGAACAAGCCAAATTATTACAGAATGCTACACAGAAATATCATGCTAACAGAATACTGCAGTCACACATGACAGGGATAGTTTTAGGGGAGTGCAACTAGGGCAACTGCTCCCTGGTCAGAGAGCGCCCTAAGCCAGCTGGAAGCTAAAGAAGCACTTCCTTGGTTTTGCAGTCCCCAGTTATGTCTAACACCAGCTCTAGCAGGATATATATTTCAAATCTGATATATTCTAATCACAAAATATAAATAAAATTATTTTTTCTACCTTTTGTCGTCTCTAGTTTCTGCTTTCAATCTTCTTTTCACTCTCTTCCTTCCAGCGTCTGCCCTCTCTGTCTCTTCAATCCAGCATCTGCCCCTTCCATCCACTGTCTGTCCTCTCCCCCTTCCATATGGTATCTGTCTTCTTTCTATGCCCCTCTCCCCTTTCCATCCAGCTTGTACCCCTCTCTCCTTTTTACATGATTCATTCCAGCTTCATTGCTCTCTTCATTTTTATCTCTCCTACATCAGATCTATCATCGTTGTCCCTCTCTGCTTATTTTTCTGCTGACCCCTTCCTATCATCAATATCTCTACTTTCTCATGCCTGTGTCTCCCCTTCCCCTCCTCTAATCTCTCTGCCAGCTGTTTCCTTCCTTTTTTCATTTTCCCTTCCCTCCTCCTCCTGTCCAGCAGTAACTCTCTTCCCTTCCTCCCCTCCCAGCAGCATATCTCCTTCTCCTTCCCTCCAGGTCCAGTAGCAGCTGAACCTTTTTTTCCCTTGCCCAGCAGCCTCCCAGATTCATTTCCCTCCTCCCCTCCCAGCAGAATCACTCCTTCTCCCTCTCCAGTAGGAGCTGTCCCTTTTTTTTTCCTTGCCCAGCAGCTTCCCAGATTCCTTTCCCTCCTCCCCTCCCAGAAGCATCTCTCTTTCTCCCTCTCCAGTAGCAGCTGTCCCTTTTTTCCCTTGCCCAGCAGCTTCCCAGATTCCTTTCCCTCCTCCCCTCCCAGCAGCATCTCTCCTTCTCCCTCTCCAGTAGCAGCTGTCCCTTTTTTTCCTTGCCCAGCAGCTTCCCAGATTCCTTTCCCTCCTCCCCTCCCAGAAGCATCTCTCCTTCTCCTTCTCCAGTAGCAGCCCTTTTTTCCCTTGCCCAGCAGCTTCTGATAGTGGCTTTCTCCCCTCCCAGCAGCTCTTCTTACTTCCCAGCGCAGTGATTCAGGAAGGCAGCCTCAGGTCCTTTGTTGGGTTGCGCCGCCTCTGAGGAAAGAGGAAGTTGTATCATCAGAGGCAGCCGCGACTCAGCAAAAGCCCCGAGGCTGCCTTCGTGAATCGCTGCGCTGGGAAGTAAAGGAGAGCTGCAGAGAGGGGAGAAAGCCACTGTCGGAATCTCCCCAAGATCTCTCCGGCCCAGCGCAGACTAGAGAGTTGCACGGGGACAGAAATCCCACCCGTCCCCGTGAGGAATCCCCTCCGTCCCCGCCCGTCCCCGTGAGGAATCCCCTCCGTCCCTGCCCGTCCCTATAAACTTCAGAAATAGTTATTTCATTTAATTATGCTACTGAATTAAAGGCTCTGGTAGAAACCCATTTACAAATAAGCAAAAAGACTTTATTAATTTAGAAATATTATTTGGGAAGAATACATACTTTGTAAACGGGTTTCTACCAGAGCCTCTAATGTTTATAAATTTTTATCAACACAACTAATATACTATTTTATCCTGAAGCAAAAAAAAAAAAGAGAAATATAATTCTTTTCCTACCTTTGTTGCCTGGTTTCTGCTTTCCTCATGTTCTCATTCAATTCCTTCCGTCAACTGTCTCTCTTCCCTCTGCGTCTTCCATTTGCTCTGTTACTGTGCCTCTCCCTTTCTCCCCCCTTCCAAATTGGTCTGGCATCCATCTTCTTTCCTCCACACCCCCATAGTCTGGCATCTCTGTCTTCTTCCCTGCCAGAATCTTCTCCACACTCTCTCTTCCCCATTTCCTTTCAGTGTCCTTCTCCCCCCTGTCTTCCCCATGTCCTTTTAGCGTCCTTCTCCACCCCTCCCATCCTCCCCATGTCCTTTCAGCGTCCTTCTCCACCCCTTTGTCTTCCCCATGTCCTTTCAGCATCCTTCTCCCCCCATGTCTTCCCCCTATGTCCTTTCAGGGTCCTTCTCCCCCCTCCCATCCTCCCCATGTCCTTTCAGCGTCCTTCTCCCCCCCTGTCTTCCCATGTCCTTTCAGGGTCCTTCTCCCCACTCTGTCTTCCCCATGTGCTTTCAGCGTCCTTCTCCCCCCTCAGTTTTACCCATTTCCCTTAAGCGTCGTTTCTTCTCCACTCCACCTTTCCTCCCTTACCTTTGTGGCGTTTCCCCACCCAACCGACAACAGAACAGGCCCGGTCGGACAAACCTCCCTGCCCTGTAGCCGCGGATCTAAATTACCTTCTTACAGCTGCTGTAAGAAGGTAATTTAAATTCGTGGCTTCAGGGCAGGGAGGTTTGTGGGACTGGGGCTGTTGTCGGTCGGGGAAGCGCCATAAAAGTAAGGGGACCTGGCCGGCTGTGCTGCAACTGGGGCGGATCGCCCCCCTTCCTTGGTAGCCACTCGAGCCGCAAGACTACTCTTCTTCTCCTTTCCTGCCCTGTCTGCAGCACAGAGCCGAACGGAAGTCTTCCCGACGTCAGCGCTAACGTCGGAGGGAGGGTGGGAGGGCTTTGTTTAAGCCCTCCCTCCCCTCCGACGTTAGCGCTGACGTGGGAAGACTTCCGTTCGACTCTGTGCTGCAAACAGAGCAGGTAGGGAGAAGAGCCGCGCGACTGAGTACATCCAGCCATCCAGTCCCGCAGGAACCCCGCGACCCTTGGAGGTGTCCCCACGGGATTCCCGTCGTCCTCGTGCAGCTCTCTAGCGCAGACTTCAGATGTTGATCTTGCCGGCCCTGTGCGGACCGGCAAAAATTTCCTGCGGACCGCCACCGGTCCGCGGACCGGCGGTTGAAGAACTGTGCTCTATAATACGTCTAAACTTAGGCGTGCTTTAGACGTCCTCAGTAATTGAATAATTACGGCGTTAAGGGTCTTAACAAGCGTTAATTGGGACATAGACGTAGCTAGACGCCAGGTAGACGTCCACCTAAGGTAGACGGGGGCTAGACGTCTACGTAAGAGATAGGCGCGTCTATATATGTAGACATGGGCGTGGCCTGGGCGTGACAGAGGCGTGTTCATGGGCGGACCTAACATAGGCGTTACTTAGGCGGCATACCGCGTCTACGTATCGTCTATATTGTAGACGTAAGAAACGCTGGTCTATCGTGGATTTTTGCTTCATTTCAATTCGGTTTCAACTTTCTTAATCCCGCCTCCCTTTAAACGCGACTTAGACGTCCATGGTGCTTCTGTAACAATAATTCCAATAGTGGGTTTGAGTAGGTATTTTTCATCTTTTCTCTGTCCTAATAAATTTAATGACACCATATCAATAGAACACATTATATTGCATAGATAACAAACCACATTTCTGCCCAAACAATAATATAATTTACACATGGCTTTTACAACCCCCCTTTTTTTCTCAACAAACAGCACTGCAATCGGCTCTCTTTTGAAAGCAAAGAAAAAACAGCAAAAACATATCATTATTGCACACATTATCAGCACTTAAAAAGAGAATAAACAGATACACACCTTAACATTCAGCTTCCCTCATTGCAAAATGGAGGTCTGCAGTTGCACAAAACTGACCTCATTGTGACCTCATCAATCTGCACCTTCAAAGTAGTATGCCACAATTAAAAGATGTGCTGGGTGTAGAACTCACACCCTCTGGATGTGAGTTAGAAGCACAGGCTCCTAACACATAGAGCTACAGCTGCTTCTACTTAGGTCCATCTCACCATCCTTTCATATCATACTTGACTGAGCTGCCTATGCTCATTAGCTATCATATCACATTCAACTGAAAGAAAGCATTTCTGTTTTAACAGGTTAATGCGCCTCATCTGACCTCTCAAGGTCACCTGTTCGTCTCCCACTCTCACCATCCCTCTTTTGCACTGCTACCTATTAGTTATCAAAGGAGTATTTTATATATGGTGGACTTTGCTGTTTTTCATGGTTGTTGGGATGGGGGAGGGGGGTCTATGATAACAGAGAACAGGCTGCTGAGAATTCGTGGAGATCATTTTAAGAATCAACTCAAATAAGTTTAAGCAAAGGAATGCCTAAAGATTTGGAAGGTTTTCAAGTAGAAAACAAATATCAAATATGTATTAAGGAGTTGCAGCACAAATGACGCCGATCGGTAAGGGCAAAAAACACCACTTTTCCGGGTATGACGCTTAAACGGAACAGATTACTTACAGTCATATATCCATTAGTACAGTGCTTAGAATGAAAATTAGCGTGTGAGAAAAATGGAGCTTCACCTCACATATATCCAACCACACTTGGGAATATGGGTTTGGGGCTCAGTGAAAGCAGTGCTTTTAACCATTGAGCTACCACTCTTTTGTCTCAGCCTACTATGAGATTATAGCTAAACTCCTTTTCCCTTAGCACTTCACTAAGATATGATATGACAAGGGAGCCAGAGACATTGGAGCAAAAGGTGCTGTAGCTCAGTGAGTAAAAGCACTCTACCAATCTTCTGGGCTTTGAGGGTTCGACTTCCAGCCTGTATTTTACTTGTGGCATATCTACCTTGATGATGCTTTCCACTTCTTATAGGAGTTGAATATAACATTACTGTACAACTTTGCTGTGTAGCAGAAAAATAAACTTTTCCCCCTTCCATGCTAAGAATTTGAGTTCAACTCATCTTATATTTCTCCTTTTAAACATGGCATACTTTGTTAGTTTTTATCATGGTAAAGTATACATTTCTGAAATTGTGAAGAAACAATAATATACAACTGCAGTGTTTTGTCTCCTAGCAGAATTAACTGCCTATAAGAAGCGGTATAAGCAAATCAAAACTGCTATACGCACAAGAAAGCATTTCTAGCTCAACACGGTAATGCTCCTGTTCTGACCTCTGAAACTCCCCGGTTCGACTCCCATCTTTGCTCATTTTAATAAGGCCCTAGTTTTTTCCTATTTGCTCTTATAACAGGGTCTACATGGTGGACTTTGCCATTTGTAAGGTGCACATTTCCCTTTCCAGGCAAACCTATTTTCAACTTACCATGGCTCGGACATCCTAAGCAGTGATGAGAGGAAACCTTTCCTCTGACAGCAAGATGACATTTGTGGATCGCTTGGTTAATGTGCTCTATTACGCCTTGTCCATCTTCTCAAGCACCCTGGTTCAAATCCCATCCTCACCTTCACTTTTGTTTCCTTGCATCCTACCAGTTCTCAGAAGTGGTGGAATTTGCTGTTTCTCCTCAGCATTCTGCAGCCACAGGTGCATGAGATACTTTCATTTGCTCCCAACTACAAGACATTCTAGTAGGAATGTGTTTCTTTTAATGCAATATAGGCATTGGCCAACAGCTATGAGTTAAATCAAACTTCAGAGGGCTTGGACAGGTGTTGAAGAATGATCCAGTTAGGGGGGATGTTTTTGGTAGGGGGAGGGTGTTCAGCATGAGAGAGAACAGGTTGCATTAAATATTAGACAATGGGCTGCACATAATAAAAGCTGAAGCAAAATATTGATATGTAAAGGCAAGGCTAAAGAGTTACCAGGTGTCCTGGCTGAGAAATGAATATAACCTATTTGCTAACCTTACTCAAGACTTGAACCCCCTGATGTATGGAAGATGAAAAGCAATGCCTTAAGGCATAGAGCTATAGAGGTAACTTTGTTTAGAACATAGAGCTTTGTATCAAAGCTTAGAGATGTGAAGGAAATGACTACAACGTCACTACAGCTGTATATTGCAAAACGACATCCAATGCACATCCAATTAGATTTGAATCCTAACGGTTCCTATGACGTCAGACGTTAATTAGACGTGCTTTAGTATATAGAAAGCTTTGGCACAGCCATTTTTCCTATGTAAGACCCCCTCATGTGAGTTGGTGTTTGTGGTGTTCCGTTTCCTCAATGATGAAACTTTGTGCTATGACTTGCCTGTTCTCCTTTATACTCCCTTCTGCCTTTGACACTTCTCCCCACCCCCATTATCTGTATTTCTTTAGTTTATGGATTTTTCTGGGTGTTGGTGTGAGGGATTGTTGAGGACTTAGGTTTTGTGTTAAGTGTGGAGGGGAATCAATTGTTAGGGAAAAGAAGGGGCCAGGCCAGGTTACACACAGATGCCTACACCCACCATTCTCCCTGCTTTCATAATGTCATGGTCTGCCCCACCTCCATTTTCCATATTAGCAGAGTACACCAAAAAAAAAAGAGCTGAGGGGGCCTACAACTTTCAATTAACTCCAAGTGGAATGGATGGGAACCTGTGTTTAAATATGGGAAATATGTCATCAACCAAGGCAGCTACTGCACCAAATGGGATACATATTAATGAGATTCTTAAGTTGAATGCAGGAGAGGTGTCTAGAAATGGCCAGACTTGGGGGAGGGGGGGGAGAGATATGCTGGATAGTAGTCTGGAATGAGAAAAGATAAAAGCAAGAGGTGGAGGATGTCATGGAGGCAAGGAGAGATTAGGGATGCAAGGGTATTTGCAAACAGAAAGGGTGAAAGGTTGACACTGGGGATGGAAGGAGGTTAGGGAGAAACACTAGGTTTTGAGGTGGAATGGAGAGATGGCATGTAGGTTCCAGCCCTCCCTTCCCCCTCCCCTCCACTGGTATGCATCAAGGAAAATAACAGAAAAGAGAGGGACAGATGTTGATGCATAGGGAGCTAGGTTGTGAAAGGTGGGATAAGAGGATTGTAAGGGATAACCCTAATGAGCATGCATGAGAGACCAGCATCTAATGGAGGTGTCAGCCATCAAATCTACCACTATGCATATTCATTAGGGGTATCCTCAAACCCTAACTGGCCTAGTGGTCGTTCATGACACTATTGGGACATACCTCTGTAAACCATATGATACAGCAATGTAGCTCCGTGAACAACATCTTAAGGTGAAGTATCTCTCCTCTCTCATTATATTCCTCCCCAGGAACTCCACTCATCGGGTAAAGTCTCTCTTATCCGCGCCCTTCTCCTCTCTGTCCAACTCCAGACTCCGTTCCTTCTACTTTGCTGCACTGTATGCCTGGAAGAAGCTGCCTGACGCGGCATGTCAAGCAGTATTCAAATCCATGCTTAAAGCTTCTTCACCTATCCCCCCTGGAAACTCTCTACACCTATGCCGACGATATCCTCATCCTCCTCGAGACTGACTTGAACCTCACTAATCTCACCGAGAATACAATATAAGCTGAAACACAAACATACTGTCAGCTATATATGTTTCATTTATTTGATGGATTTTATTGTAAAACATCAATCCATTGACTTGCCGTTGTACATAAAAGATGGAAATATGCATAATATAGGATGCAAACAGATGGCACGGGTTGCACCTTAAGATGAAGTCAGGTAAATGTCCAGGCTGCCAACAGATGGCACGGGTTGCACCTTAAGATGAAGTCAGGCAAATGTCCAGGCTGCCAACAGATGGCACGGGTTGCACCTTAAGATGAAGTCATGCAAATGTCCAGGCTGCCAACAGATGGCACGGGTTGCACCTTAAGATGAAGTCAGGCAAATGTCCAGGCTGCCAACAGATGGCACGGGTTGCACCTTAAGATGAAGTCTGGCAAATGTCCAGGCTGCCAACAGATGGCACGGGTTGCACCTTAAGATGAAGTCAGGCAAATGTCCAGGCTGCCAACAGATGGCACGGGTTGCACCTTAAGATGAAGTCAGGCAAATGTCCAGGCTGCCAACAGATGGCACGGGTTGCACCTTAAGATGAAGTCAGGTAAATGTCCAGGCTGCCAACAGATGGCACGGGTTGCACCTTAAGATGAAGTCAGGTAAATGTCCAGGCTGCCAACAGATGGCACGGGTTGCACCTTAAGATGAAGTCATGCAAATGTCCAGGCTGCCAACAGATGGCACGGGTTGCACCTTAAGATGAAGTCAGGCAAATGTCCAGGCTGCCAACAGATGGCACGGGTTGCACCTTAAGATGAAGTCAGGCAAATGTCCAGGCTGCCAACAGATGGCACGGGTTGCACCTTAAGATGAAGTCAGGTAAATGTCCAGGCTGCCAACAGATGGCACGGGTTGCACCTTAAGATGAAGTCATGCAAATGTCCAGGCTGCCAACAGATGGCACGGGTTGCACCTTAAGATGAAGTCATGCAAATGTCCAGGCTGCCAACAGATGGCACGGGTTGCACCTTAAGATGAAGTCAGGCAAATGTCCAGGCTGCCAACAGATGGCACGGGTTGCACCTTAAGATGAAGTCTGGCAAATGTCCAGGCTGCCAACAGATGGCACGGGTTGCACCTTAAGATGAAGTCAGGCAAATGTCCAGGCTGCCAACAGATGGCACGGGTTGCACCTTAAGATGAAGTCAGGTAAATGTCCAGGCTGCCAACAGATGGCACGGGTTGCACCTTAAGATGAAGTCAGGCAAATGTCCAGGCTGCCAACAGATGGCACGGGTTGCACCTTAAGATGAAGTCAGGCAAATGTCCAGGCTGCCAACAGATGGCACGGGTTGCACCTTAAGATGAAGTCAGGCAAATGTCCAGGCTGCCAACAGATGGCACGGGTTGCACCTTAAGATGAAGTCAGGTAAATGTCCAGGCTGCCAACAGATGGCACGGGTTGCACCTTAAGATGAAGTCAGGCAAATGTCCAGGCTGCCAACAGATGGCACGGGTTGCACCTTAAGATGAAGTCAGGCAAATGTCCAGGCTGCCAACAGATGGCACGGGTTGCACCTTAAGATGAAGTCAGGCAAATGTCCAGGCTGCCAACAGATGGCACGGGTTGCACCTTAAGATGAAGTCAGGCAAATGTCCAGGCTGCCAACAGATGGCACGGGTTGCACCTTAAGATGAAGTCAGGCAAATGTCCAGGCTGCCAACAGATGGCACGGGTTGCACCTTAAGATGAAGTCAGGCAAATGTCCAGGCTGCCAACAGATGGCACGGGTTGCACCTTAAGATGAAGTCAGGCAAATGTCCAGGCTGCCAACAGATGGCACGGGTTGCACCTTAAGATGAAGTCAGGCAAATGTCCAGGCTGCCAACAGATGGCACGGGTTGCACCTTAAGATGAAGTCTGGCAAATGTCCAGGCTGCCAACAGATGGCACGGGTTGCACCTTAAGATGAAGTCAGGCAAATGTCCAGGCTGCCAACAGATGGCACGGGTTGCACTGCTTGCAATTGGAGTGGTGAATGAAGGTGGCAACATGGCTCCTGGAGAGCTACAGATCCTTGGAAGGGTGTAATAGTTATTATCCAACTATGATGCCCTCGATGGGAGTTGAAGCTGATGAAGATTGGCACTCAGGCCAGGAGGCTATCTAGATGAAAGATCTGCAGTGACTGAACCGTGATATAGAGGCTGTGGCGTGTACATGCAGAGGAGGTCCAGCGGAGCCCCAGGGTCCATGCGGCATGACTGGCCTGGGAGTGTTCAGAGGACATAGTGGGTCCTAATGGGGGTCCTTTCCTTTTCCCTTTTCCCGGCCACGGCCTCGACCCCGGCCACGGGTGGCCGGGGGGAACCCTGCCTGGTGGGGGCCTGGCTGGAGGAGGTCTGGGAGGTGGATTGAGCTCCAGGATCCCCATGGGAGGCGGTCTGGGTGATGAGCTGGGGGAGAAGGTGTGAAAGAATGCCACACATGTTCTCCAGAGCACGGCGTGTCCCTGCCTGCTCCTCCAGCATGGCAGCCTGCAGGGCACGTGTCGCAGCCTGCTCAGCCACCAGGGAGGCCAAGTGCTGGTTCATGACATGTGTGGCTTCTTTTATCTCAGCCACCTCCCTGATGAGCAACATTTGTCTATGGTGGATGTGGTCACCCACCTCCACCAATTGACGGGTGATCTCATCAGGGGGGGCCTCCAGCTCATCACCCTGATGGAAATCCTCCTCCCCCAGGGCTCCGACCTCACCCACCTCTTCTTCCCCCTCCAACTCTTCCCCCTCCTCTACTGCCCTGTTGTCATCGTGGGGATGAAGGGGGGGGGCACGGGTGCAGCTTGTGTATCACTGTTCTGAGGAGGAGGGGTGGCGTATGATGTGCCAGCCACTGCTTCCTCCTCCTCCTCCTCATCCCCTTCATCCCTATCAGCAGCAGAAGGAGGATGGGACGCCTCTGCAAAAAGACAAGAAAATACACATTGGTATTAGTTGAAAGCGGTAACATCTGAGAACATCATTTGAATTGCATCACAGGTCACAATACTGTACATCTGGTCATTTACAAGGTATTATGCAGGCTAACATATGGAACATTAGCAACGTATTCCACATGTTAGGCTTCCAAGAGTATCAAAACAGGCAATGGCTTTTATTATATTACTATGAATTGCATTGGTTGTATAGTACTGTTGTAGTTTAGAAAGATATAAAATATGAGTTGAAACACCAACAAGTCAATGGCTTCTATGTAAAGTGATTTTACCTTGGTGCCCCAGGGAAGTATCAATGGCTCCCACAACAGGACCTATTCCAGGACCCACTATGTCCATCACTTCACTCTTCAGGACAGTCAGTTGGAGGTTGCCGCAAGGACCCTGCACATCAATCAGTTCCTGCTTCCGCCGGACCTCTCTCCGCAGGGCATGCCACCGTTTTTTCAGAGCCTCTATATCACGGCCCTGATGGTGTACAGCATCTATGTCACTGCAGATTCTTCTCCAGATAGCATGCTGGCCTTCTATCCCAATCCTATCAGCTTCCCTCCCAAAGAGGGAATCATAGTTGGCCCCGACTTGGGCCACAAGGATCTGCAACTCTCCATGCAAGAAATTCGATTTTCGTTTTGGAGCCATGTTGCAAGGTTGTAGCCATCTTTTCAGGCTACTTGTAGAACACGTTGAAACACCCCCCCCTATAGAACAGCAAATGAGGTGTGATGTGCGTGGTTAGGAAGCGGGACAAGGAACCGCACCCAAACGGCACCCAATAGGCATAGAGAAAGTTTTCCCGCCCTGCTGACGTCAGACGCTACATAGGCGTGCATGGGTATAAGAAGGTCCAGGTGAGCAGCATTTCCTTTCTATTCTATTCTATTGCTTATGCAGATGTTTGAGACTTTTCTCTGTCTTAGTCTTTTACATTTTTTTCCCTATCTCTGCCTCCCATTTCTCTAACAAGCTACATGTCATTCTAATATGTTGTTTTATCTTTTCTAGAAGCAGCTCAGATAGTAAGTCCAGGTGAGAATGATATTTTGTAAGCTACTTAGGTGTCCTTATGATAGAACTAAAGAAACCAACCAGCAAAAACTGACTTCTCTTTATGGGCTTTCATTGTGTGCAATTGTTTATAATAGTTATTTTATTTCTGATATCTCTTACTCTCCATTCCACAGGGCTGACAAAAATGACTGAGAAGACAAACGAATGGCTACAACGATGGTGCCGAGAATTGAACTTCGGATTCCTAAATCATGGAGAGGCACTACAGGGACTCCAGGGACCAGACGGACTTCACCTGACCAGCAGAGGTAAGAACGTCTTCGGACACCGTTTAGCCCGCCTACTTCGGAGGGCTTTAAACTAGGTAAGTCGGGGGAGGGTACCCACTTATATACCAGTGCAGTAAGAAACAATCCTGATGTGGTGATCCAAAACAGCGCTTCTAAGTCCGAGGTAAGTACCCTCACTGCTAAAGGTTCACTAGGAGACACTTTGAGTCAGACAAGAATCTCTCTACAGGGATTTAACAAACGTACAGAGTGGAGAGCTATGTATGTTAACGCACATAGTTTAGGGAATAAAATTTTAGAACTGGAAACAGAAATAGTGAATGCCGACTTAGACGTGGTGGCTATATCAGAAACATGGTTCACGGACTCCCATGGGTGGGATACAACTATACCAGGATACAACCTGATTCGACAAGACAGGGAGGGTAAGCTAGGAGGAGGGGTAGCACTTTACATCAAAGAGAACATCAAGATAACCAGGATCAAAGATGTTAAGTACACCGGGGAATCCATCTGGGTTAACCTGGCCAGAGGTGGAGAAAAGTGCCTGTACCTTGGTGTGGTATACAGACCTCCAAGACAAACAGAGGACAAGGATAACGAATTGATTGAAGACATTGAAAATATTACTCTACGGGGGGACACTGTTCTGCTAGGGGACTTCAACATGCCCGATGTAGACTGGAACACACTCTCATCAACAACTTGTGGTAGCAGGAGGATTTTGACGTCCATGATGGGAGTACAGCTCAAACAAATGGTACTAGAGCCCACTAGGGCCGAGGCCATCCTAGATCTCGTATTTACAAACGGCGAGAGTGTCTCGGAGGTCTCAGTGGGAGAAAAGCTAGCTACCAGTGACCATAACATGGTATGGTTCAACCTCAGGAAAGGTTTCCCTAAATCACAAACTAAAACGAGGGTACTCAATTTCCGGGGCGCTGATTTCGCACGTATGGGAAATTTCGTCCAGCAGACGCTGCAGGATCAAGAAGCAACTGATAATGTGGAAACCATGTGGTCAAACCTGAAATTGACCCTACACGAGGCAACTATCCGCTACATAAAATTGGTACATAAACAACAAAGACACAAAAAACCCCAATGGTTCACTGAAGAGGTCTCGTACCTCGTCAAGGAGAAAAAAAGAGCATTTCTTTCATACAAACGCACGGGAACAGATGAAGCTAACATGGAATATAGGACCAGGTCTGCAGCAGTCAAAACAGCAGTCCGGGAGGCCAAGCTCGCAGTGGAAGAAACTCTAGCAAAGAACATTAAGAAAGGGGACAAATCCTTCTTCAGTTACATTAGTGACAGGAAAAAAAAACACAAACGGGATAGTACGCCTCAAAACTCTGGATGGGAATTACGCGGAAACAGATCCCGATAAAGCCAAACTACTGAATGAATACTTCTGCTCGGTTTTTACCTGCGAGGCTCCAGGGAATGGGCCACATCTGGAAGCAACGTCAAGCGTGGAAGACCCATTTCAGAATTTTGAGTTCACACCAGCTGATGTCTACAGCGAATTGTCAAGACTCCAGGTGAGCAAAGCCATGGGTCCAGACGAATTGCACCCAAGAGTGCTCAGAGAGCTGTGCGAGGTCCTGGCGGAACCATTAGCCATGCTCTTCAATCTCTCCCTAGAGAAGGGGAGAGTCCCCCTGGATTGGAAAACAGCGAACGTTGTTCCTTGCATAAAAAGGGATGTAGGGCAGAGGCAGCAAATTACCGACCAGTGAGTCTCACATCGATCGTATGTAAACTCATGGAAACACTAATTAAACGTAAGTTGGACACTATCTTGGATGAGGGGAATCTTAGGGACCCTAGTCAACATGGATTCACTAAGGGTAGGTTGTGTCAATCCAACCTCATCAGCTTCTTTGATTGGGTTACAGGAAAGTTGGACTCAGGAGAGTCTCTGGACATAGTATATTTGGATTTCAGCAAAGCTTTTGACAGCGTCCCACACCGCAGGTTACTAAACAAGATGAAATCAATGGGGTTGGGTGAGACGATAACTGCATGGGTCAATGATTGGCTGAGTGGTAGACTTCAGAGGGTGATGGTAAACGGTACCCTCTCTGAAACATCAAAGGTGACCAGCGGAGTGCCACAGGGCTCGGTCCTGGGTCCTCTCCTTTTCAATATATTCATAAGGGACTTGACACGAGGGCTGCAGGGTAAAGTGACATTATTCGCCGACGACGCAAAACTGTGCAACATAGTAAGTGATGGCGTTTTACATGATAGTATGACACAGGACCTTCGTACGTTGGAAATCTGGTCCTCGACATGGCAGCTAGGCTTCAATGCTACGAAGTGTAAGGTCATGCATCTCGGTAGCAGAAATCCGTGCAGAACTTACACCTTAAATGGAGTAACATTAGCTAGAACCTCAGTAGAAAGAGATTTGGGAGTAGTCATCAGTGCAGACATGAAGGCTGCCAAGCAGGTAGAGAAGGCCACATCCAAGGCAAGGCAAATGATGGGATGTATCAATAGAAGTTTCGCCAGCCGGAAACCAGGAGTCATAATGCCGCTGTACAAGACCATGGTGAGACCTCATCTGGAATACTGTGTGCAATTCTGGAGACCTCATTACCGTAAGGACGTGCTTAGAGTCGAGTCGGTTCAGAGGATGGCCACTAGGACGATCTTGGGATTCAAGGGTCTCTCGTACGAAGAAAGACTGAGCAGACTGCGGCTCTACACTCTTGAGGAGCGCAGGGAGAGGGGGGACATGATTGAGACATTTAAATACATCACAGGACGTGTCGAGGTGGAAGATGACATCCTCTTCCCCAGGGGACCCTCGACCACAAGAGGGCATCCGCTTAAACTCAAAGGGGGGAAATTTAGAGGTGACACCAGGAAGTATTTTTTCACGGAAAGGGTGGTAGATCACTGGAATAAGCTTCCGGTGCAGGTAGTCAAGGCCACAGGCGTGCTTGACTTTAAGAGCAAATGGGACATGTATGTAGGATCCCTACGTAAGACGATTCACTAGCATCTAGACTTATTGGGGTGGGTCAGTAGTGTGGGCAGACTTGATGGGCTATGGCCCTTTTCTGCCGTCATCTTTCTATGTTTCTAAGACTGATAAAGACCATGCTGGTAGAAATATGGATATGTAAGTAAAATGGATGTGTTCATACATCTGAGAGGGTTTACTCATAGAGCTAAAGTTAATTCTTTGTAGAATCAAATTACAGGCAAGTTAAAATCAGGTGAGGAATGGTTCTGTGTACTAACTCATTGATAAGAATAGGTCGGGTGTGTTGGGGGGGGGAAACACTGCCATTCAGTGGACATCCAATCAGTGTACATGGTTCAGGTGGAAAACTCCTAATGAGTGCCTAATGGCTGCCATTTTTAATAAGGAGTCTAAAGGTATGTTAGCACCTCTGTTACTTCTAGGTGTGTGTTCTGCCACAACTTCAGTGTTTCATTTTGGAGACATAGGTCTTTGTTAACAGTTTCTCTCTATTCTTCATTTCAGGTTAACTATGCTCATCAGCTCAGCACACCAGCTTGCACCTAGCCAAACAGTTGTAGGTGAGAATGATACTCTACTATTCTTCACTTGAGTCACTCTTCTGATGAGTGAAATAAATGTTTCACACTTCTATTGTTCTCTTCACACAGGTATCCTTGATGACTTTCAGGAACAATAGTAAATTGATAATGTTGGCCTCATAGAACACCATGGCACGCATTCCTGCTGTTATATGCACACAAACTTTGTTTTCAGTTAGTCTATTCCCTCACATGAGTTCTAAACAGTAGCAGTGGAGGATTACAGGTGATATTAACCCACACCATCAGCGAGTTAAGGCTATTGCTTTAACAACTCTACCATGGTGACATCTAAGCAGCTCAACATAAATGAGGTTAACACATTGCTTCAGGGAAGGGAGGACAGATATGGACCTTGGGGGTTGAACTCCCTGTTTGTGAACCTTGTGTAAACCAGCTTCTCCTCTTTTCTGTTTTCAGGTGTCTTAGACAGGCAACTGCAGTATTGTCAGATGGAGTTTTGTATTACAGCAGTGCAGCTGTGAGCATTTTTATGGTTTCCACACCTGCTTAACCAAAATAGTGCAGCTCAAGAACCAGGAGGATAGATTGAGGTATCTGGCCTTTACTTCCATCACCTTCCGTGAAAGGAAGAAAAACCCACATGTCTCATTTGGATTCTCCTGGTGTGGAGCCAACTCTTACTAGCAGTAACCCTATTCCTCAACAACAAATCTACCACAGTGACTTATATTCTCTTCCTTATGTAGCCATTTACTTTGGAACAGGGACTGGTTTACTTTGCACATCATAGCTGAGATGTCGTCATCTACCTAGAGTTGCATTCACTTGCTTCTTTCCTAGATTCTGCAATGATTTGACATCAGAGTGGCTAGCAGGTAATAGAATGAATGACAGACCCCAATAAAGATTGTCAAACTTTCTATATGTCACCTTGTTGTTATATTGAAAAGGGCCCATTCAGCAGTCCCTCCTGAACCCCTATCTACCTTGGACTCTGTCCACTAAACTGCTGATGCTACAAGGTTAAAACCACACAGGAAACTTTAAACCATAAACAATTTTTTTATTAAAATATAAAACTTTTAAAAATTTAAACTTTTGTAAAAATAACTATTTACATATAACACATATCACAGGGAAAGAGGGTGGGTGCCCCCCAAGAGCAGCTTGAGCTACCTCAGGCGAGGGGGGCGGAAGAGGTGCAGTCATTCAGAGGGTGTATGGCTGCTGGCACCATGCCCTCTTTCGGCTACCAGCCGCAAGAGGGCATGTTCCATCCTCTCCACACACCCTCTCAATACCTGCACCTCCTCCAAGAGGGCAGAGTACGGCTCCATCTCCCTGCCCGCCCCCTTCTGAGGCTGGTCGGGCTGCTCCTGGGGGGGAACAGCAAGGAAAGGGGGTGGGATGGGATCAGGAACAGGAAGGGCAGGAGTGTGAGGGGAAGGGCTATGGGTGGGGGAAGGGGAAGGTCCAACAGGGGATGGTGGTGGGGGTCCTGGAGGTAGTGGTGGGGCAGGCGGTGGGGGTCCAGGGGGTAGTGGTGGGGCACGCAGTCCAGGGGGCAGTGGTGGGGCAGGCAGTGGAGGTCCAGGGGGCAGTGGTGGGGCAGGCGGTGTGGATGGTCCTGAGGACTGCCAGGGAGAATAATCCCCCTCCTCCTCCCCTTCTTTCTCCCTCTCCTCTTCCTCCTCCGCAGAGGACCAGGGTGGGGCTCCCTCCATTACCTGCGGTGCCTCCTGAGGGGGTGCCTGCGCTGCTGCTTGACAAGAGAGAAATAGGATACAGTCAGATATGTCCACAACACTTTTGAACATGACATTCTTTACTACGTTATTTTCTTCAAATGCTAATAACAGGATGCAAAGCACCTACTCCACTGTAAACATCAAAATGTAGCGTAAGTAAGTGAGGCAAGTAGAACACCATAAAGCCATTGTGACATGATATCACAATAGCAGCTTTACTGCAGAATTTATGATTAAGAATGGTTTACAGCTACTCAAGCATTTTCATCTATTTATTCTGGTAGGCTGATCACAAAGAAACACGCGCTGGACTCATTACTCACCAGCTTCAGCGCGCAATTCCTCCATCACCCCCTCAAGGAAGGCCTGCTCCTGGCGCCTCAGCAGCCGACCCCTTTTCCTGAGATCCTCAACCTGGATAATAGAGAGAGAGAGAAAGAACAGAGAGGGAGGGATATGATGAGTGCCATCTAGCACTGTGGCATAACATGTTTACTTAAGTATTAACCTCTATAAGCACATAAAAATGGAGTATGCTGCCCTCCAAGAGCCCCTATCCGCTTTGCTGCCTGCCTCCACCCCCTTCTGCCACATGTTTTACATGAATGTATTCACGTACTCCAGCATTTTCCCCTTTCTGTGCTGGAGGCATCGCTATCTCTCTACTGTACCTGGGACAGTGGGGGGGGGGGGGTTTGAGGTGACATGGCCAGCATCACAAGGAGGAGTGTGGGATTGAACTCACAACCCCAGGGTGCTGAGGCTGTAGCCTATCAGCACTGCCCCACTTTACAGCATGTCCTGGTGAGCTTACAATCATGCAGCAGGGGCAATAAAATAGTTTGGTCAGAAGGAGCAGCGTGGCTTGAAACCCCTGACGTCAGGGTACTGACGCTGTCACTTTAAACGTCATGCCACTATCTCCCTAGACCAGCAGATTGATACAGGAAAGTTGTAGGTACTTGAAATGACATAGCAGCACTTTAATATATTTGTTTTCCTTTGGCAAAGTTGATTTCAAGATGTTTCTATTACAAATGCGATGCTCGTGACCCAAAAATTAGTTGTGTGCATGTTGTGAATGGAATAGATGCCTTATAGGAGCTGAATTTGTCATTTGAAATCCTACTACTGCTCCTTTGGGATGTGCTTTAATTTCAATATTCAATGTAAAAGATTTATTATGCACAATTGTAGTTTTTAAAAGGAATCAAGATTTACCCACAAAAACATGACCAATTTGATTGAGACAGGTTTCCATCATCATTACATTTTATATGATTATTTGTGAGGGCCTGACTTGGAATACTTACTTCCCTGGGACATGAGGCTCTTCTGTTATACCGCCGGGTCAGGCGGGTCCAGGAGTCCCTGAACTGCAGGTATGACCTGCGATGGCCTGCCACTCTAAAATAGTGGTGTTCATGTGGCAGGAATAGCCTGGCCAGCAGCCTGGAATCCTCGGTGGAGAAATTTGGCTGTCTCCTGGCTGCCATTTTAGAGGAAATAACTGCGTATGAAGAACGGGCGATTCTATGACGTCACAACGCAAAAAACCGCGATGACGTTTTTGTGCCGCTTGGGCGTGCTTGCAGTGGCCGCTCCGCGCTACATCAACACTGTTGATTACATCCTAAACCACGCCGATATCGCTGTTATACAAAAAAGTATAGCAGAACGCTTAGAACACAATGATAAGTTATAAATGAAATAAATGAAGATTGGGAAGTAATAGGCATAATCTCAGGAGGTTCACATATTTTAGCTTAGCTATGCATGTTTGGGTGGGTGGAAAAAAAAAAGAATATTATATCTTTGGTAACCTTAGTCAGGACTTGAACCCCTGACCTTTGGAAGATACATGCAGTGCTTTTAAGCACTGAGCTATGTTGGGGATTTGGGAATGGGAGTCTCCAGAAATGGCTTTAGGTACAAGCTTTGACAAGGGGCAATCATTGCAAGTATCTACAGGTGTATTTGATATGAGAACACCCAATGAACGTCCAAAACGATTTCAAAATTCTAACGGCTTCTATGACGTCAGACGCTACTTTATGGTTAGGGTTAGGACTAGAGTTAAGTAGCTCAGTAGCTCAGTGAGTAAAAGTGCTGTACCAATCATCCATAGGTTGTGAGTTCAACTCCCGGCTTGTCTTTTACTTGTGGCATATCTACCTTCCAGAAGCACCTTGATTATAACATGAGGGGTTTATGCTGCAGGAGTGTGTTGTTGGGGTATTGCAGGGGTGTCTAGGATGACAGAGAACAGTCACTTGCATTTTCAACAACGCATTTGAATTTCTTAAGACGGAACCTTAGTGAGCCGGGGGAGGAAGGTCACCAAAGCCTCACGCCTCAGATGAAAAGGTTCATTTTTTAGGGACCGTGTAAGCTGATCTGGGACAGTCTTCAGCGACTCAGAGCCCTCCTCCCGGCTGGGCAGAAGGAGGAGGCTTTGGCGGTGGTGGCTTTGGTGGTGAGTGAGGGGGGAGTCGCCGGCTGTGCTGTGTGTCAACGAGTTGCCTGGCATCTGCACTCCTGCTGGCCACAGACCTACTGATCACAGAGCAGAGATCACAGAAGCACGCAGGTAAGTGCGCATGCGCGGCTAGGGTTTTATTATATAGGATATACACCTATCGCTTCTCATTTTCATCACAAACACATTAGCAAGACTATACACAATACATTACAAAGTTGAGCTTGGGTTTGATAAAATAAACAGCATAATGTTGACTCTGTATTACATTTATTGAACCATACTTAAGAATATGGGTGTTGCATCCGTGACAGCGGTGCTTTACACCATTGAGCTACCAGTCTTTTGCCTCAACTGACTGTGATATGATAGCTAAGTAGAGTATACTTTAGCACATCACTAAGGTATGCTATGACAGGGGAACCAGAGACACAGGGGAACCAGAGACACAGGTGTAGGTCAGTGAGTAAAAGCACTATATTGATCATCCGTAGGTTGTGAGTTCAACTCCCGGCTTGTCTTTTACTTGTGGCATATCTACCTTCCAAGTGCACCTTGATGATGTCACAATGAGGTCAGCATTGTGCTGCTGGCTACTTCCTCTTCCTGTGAACTAGAAGCCACATTCAGGTCTGATCTGTGTTTTGATTCTGTTTCTAAGTTGGGCCAGTGTAAGTTATGGGATTTACCTTTGTTCTGAAGAATGAGCTGATTGTAGCAATGTTTTAAGACCAGGAGAGTGTTCTTTCGAGCAAGATATCACTTCTAAACTATCCTCTCTGAAATAATGTCTCTGGGAAATCCAGAGAAAGCTTATTGGATGACTTAGGGTGCAAACGAAGTTTATAAGAAGTCTATATGGTGTTCAAAGTCCTATCCTTTCCACTTCTAATAGGAGGTGAGTATGACATTACTGTACAGTTTTCTGTGTAGCATACATCTACCAGTTCCCATCTTCCATACTGATAATGTAAGTTCAACACCCACTCGGTACGTTTCATCTTCTAGTTCTCCTTTGAAACATAACATATTTTTTAACCTTGTATTAATGGTAAACTGTACAATTCTGATATCCTAGAGGAAAAAGATACAACACAGCAGTGTTCTCTGTCTGCCATTCCATACCTCACTGATATTGCCAGATATAGTTTACAAAATGGTATACTGTGTTTTCATTATCCTTTTCATCATCCTATACTTTGGGTTAATTATGTGACAGCTTACAATGCTGAATGACTGATAATAAATCAGTAAAGAGTATAAAAAAGTATAATTACAAAAAAAACCCCACAAAAAACATCGTACGGACGTCTGTCTAGCGTCTATGATAGGCCATTTGGAAACGTTTCAGAAACCTGCGTCTATCCTGCGCCCACCGTCTACCGCACGCCTAAGCATCGTTTGATTGACACTTGCGTTTTCCGGACGTCTAAAGCACGCCTAAGTTAGATGTAGTATAGAGAATTTACTCCTGAGTGCTCACAATGGTTGTATAGGCTAACTGACTGCTGGCAGTGGTTGGTTTTGGTACACTGATTGTTGGCAATGATTGTGTAGGTTTGCTGACTTTTTGGACTATTTTTTTAGGCCCCTTCCAACAACAACTTTCCCCTGAAACCATAGCAAGATCACTACTTTATCCCAACCAAGCACACCCCTCCCCTAAAAGCAAAGCAAGATTGCTCCCTGTTCCCCTTCTCAGCACATCCTGTTTACTCAAACCAATGAAAGATTACTCAATACTCCCCCGGTACACTTGCTTCCCACAAACAAAAGCAAAATTTCTCCCTGCCCCAAGCACACAGGTTTTGGCTTATCTGAGAAGTATCCCTTTTTGTGAAGCAGCTCTGACAGGGTCCAATGCAGGCTCTTTGTAGCGATATGGAAAATGGCACACGCGCACCGCCGTAGGCTTCTTAGTGAGATGTAGGAAACAGCCACACACTAATATCAGCAGGTGCTAGAAGAGATGTGTAGACTTAGACATTGATAAATTTATTTATTTGTGTAAGTCTGTCTTTCTTTCCCTGCTTCCTTTCTTTGTGTATGTGTGCCTCCCTGTTTGTGTGGGGGTTTTTTTCCCTTGGTGTCTCCTTGGCCACTGTCTATCTGTCTCCTTGGTCGCTGTATGTTTTTTTGGTTTTTTTGTCTGTCTGTCTGTCTCCTTGGCTGCTGTTTATTTTTATTTATTTATTTTGTTATTTGTTTGTCTCATTGGCTTCTGTATGTTTATATGTGTCTTTCTCATTGGCCACTGTTTGTCTCCTTGGCTGTTATTTGATTGTCTATATTTTTTTAGCTGTCTGTCTCGCTGCCCACTCTATCTGTCTATCTCCTTGAATGCTGTTTGTACGCCTTTGTTTATTTTGGTCTGTCTCTTTTTTTTGCTGCCTGTATGTATTTTTTTGCTGTGTGTCTCATTGATCGCTGTATGTGTCTCTGTCTCATTAGCTGCTGTATGTCTGTGTGTCTTGTGGTTATTTTAATTATTTTTCCTTGTCCACTGTATGGGTTTTTTTTTCACGTCTCTCTCCTTGGCTGTCTGTATTGTTTTGCTCTATGTCTCCTTGCACACTGTCTGTCTGTGTATCTCCTTGGTCGCTGTTGTTTGATTCGGCGCTCGGAGCACCAGCAGCCCAGTTTCGGTGGCTCTGTCCTGCAGAGCCTCCTCTCCACCCCTCCCCCGTTCTACAGGGGAGAACCCAGGAGCAAAGCAGTGCATTCGGCGCTCGGAGCACCAGCAGCCCAGTTTCGGTGGCTCTGTCCCGCAGAGCCTCCTCTCCACCCCTCCCCCGTTCTACAGGGGAGAACCCAGGAGCAGAGCAGCGCATTCGGCGCTCGGAGCACCAGCAGCCCAGTTTCGGTGGCTCTGTTCCGCAGAGCCTCCTCTCCACCCCTCCCCCGTTCTACAGGGGAGAACCCAGGAGCAGAGCAGCGCATTCGGAGCACCAGCAGCCCAGTTTCGGTGGCTCTGTCCCGCAGAGCCTCCTCTCCACCCCTCCCCCGTTCTATAGGGGGAGAACCCAGGAGCAGAGCAGCGCATTAGACGCCGGGTTCACCAGCGGCCAATTTCGGTGGCCCTTATACTGCTGGGCTCCTGGCCTCATCTCTACCATCCCTACGTTCGAGTAGGGGAGAGATTGAAAGAGAAACAGGACTCGAGACCGGCTTCTCCACGGAGCCTCCAGCGAAACCACCCCCCTTCAACCCGGATGTGGGAGCCAGCTTCGCCCCCCCCTCGGCGATACCAAATATCCTGCCTGAGAGAACGGCGCGCAGCCTTTGCGTGAAGCACCTGCGCGAAAAGCCCAACTCCAGAACAAACGATAAGTACTCCTTACAGTTAGAATCTGCATGCTTAGACTACATGAACAATCGTATATTGCCTGTCCAGTACGTATAGCCAGCATGTACAGCCTGCTACCACATGTATAATATTTATTTTACATAACCGTATATTGCATGTAACCTACTACTGCATGTAACCTACTATTGCATGTAACCTACTATTGCATGAAAAACCTGCGACCGCATGTACAACCTGTTATTACATTACATGAAAAAGGCATTTCTCTCCTACAAACATCCCGGGAAAGGGGAAGCTAACATTGAATATAAGACCAAGTCTGCAGCAGTCAAAACAGCGGTTAGGGAGGCCAAACTTCGAGTGGAAGAAACTTTAGCAAAGAACATCAAAAAAGGTGACAAATCCTTCTTTAAGTATATTAGTGACAGGAAAAAGAACACAGACGGGATAGTACGCCTTAGAACACTGGACGGAAATTACCTGGAAGCAGATTCTGATAAAGCCAAACTACTGAATGAATACTTCTGCTCAGTCTTCACCTGCGAGAAACCAGGGCATGGGCCACAGCTGGAAGCAACACCAAGCGCGGAAGACCCGTTTCAGAAATTTGAGTTCACACCAGCTGATGTTTACAGCGAACTGTCAAGACTCAAGGTGAACAAAGCCATGGGACCGGACAATTTGCACCCAAGAGTGCTCAGAGAGCTGGCTGATGTCCTGGCGGAGCCGTTATCCATGCTCTTCAATCTCTCCCTAAGTAAGGGGAGAGTCCCCCTGGACTGGAAAACAGCTAATGTCGTCCCTCTGCACAAAAAGGGTTGCAGGGCAGAGGCTGCGAATTACAGGCCGGTGAGTCTCACATCAATAGTGTGTAAACTCATGGAAACACTACTTAAACGTGAATTAGACACGATCTTGGATGAGGGGAACCTAAGGGATCCCAGTCAACATGGTTTTACCAAGGGTAGGTCCTGCCAATCCAATCTCATAAGCTTCTTTGACTGGGTAACAGGAAAGCTAGACTCGGGAGAGTCTCTGGACGTCGTGTACTTAGACTTCAGTAAGGCTTTTGATAGCGTCCCACATCGCAGGCTGATAAGCAAAATGAAATCGATGGGGTTAGGCGAGACACTGACTACATGGGTCAACGATTGGCTGAGTTGCAGACGTCAGAGGGTGGTGGTCAACGGCACCCTCTCTGAGACTTCGGAGGTGACCAGCGGAGTGCCGCAGGGCTCGGTCCTGGGTCCACTCCTTTTTAACATATTCATAGGGGACTTGACTCGAGGGCTTCAAGGTAAAGTAACATTATTCGCCGCCGCCGCCAAACTATGCAATATAGTAAGTGAAAGCAACTTGCAAGACAGTATGGCGCAGGACCTGCTTACATTGGAATGCTGGTCCTCGACCTGGCAGCTGGGCTTCAACGCTAAGAAATGTAAGGTCATGCACCTTGGTAGCGGTAATCCATGCAGAACTTACACCTTGAATGGAGAAACATTGGCTAGGACTTCAGTAGAACGAGATTTAGGAGTAATCATCAGTGCAGATATGAAGGCTGCCAAACAAGTGGAGAAGGCCTCATCCAAGGCAAGGCAGATGATGGGTTGTATCAAAAGAAGTTTCGTCAGCCGGAAACCTGAAGTCATAATGCCACTATACAGAGCCATGGTGAGACCTCATCTGGAATACTGTGTGCAATTCTGGAGGCCACATTACCACAAAGACGTGCTCAGAGTCGAGTCGGTTCAGCGGATGGCCACTAGGACGATCTCGGGGCTCAAGGGTCTCTCGTACGAAGAGAGACTGCACAAACTGCAGCTCTACACTCTTGAGGAACGTAGGGAGAGGGGGGACATGATTGAGACATTTAAGTACATCACAGGACGTGTCGAGGTGGAAGATGACATTTTCTTTCCCAAAGGACCCTCGGCCACAAGAGGACATCCGCTCAAACTCAGAGGAGGGAAATTTAATGGCGACACCAGGAAGTACTTCTTCACGGAAAGAGTGATAGATCGCTGGAACAAGCTTCCGGTGCAAGTGGTTGAGGCCACCAGCGTACCTGACTTTAAGAATAAATGGGACACCTACGTAGGATCACTACGAAGATCAAGTTAAAGAATTGGGTCATTAGCACACAGACTAAATTGGGTGGGTCAGTAGAGTGGGCAGACTTGATGGGCTGTAGCCCTTTTCTGCCGTCATCTTTCTATGTTTCTATGTTTCTATGACTTGTCCGGTTAATGCATGACCAATTACTGCAAGACCAATTACTATCTGTTACTGCATGACCTGGTACTACTTGCATAACCAGTCACAGCTGTCTTTCTCCATATACTTAACCTGTTACCACTATATACCATATGATTATTCTTCTACCCCCTTCTATCCTCCTACCCTTCTACACTGACTACACAACCAGCCTCACTCTACCTCTACCCATTTCTATTGATCGCTGACGGTCCCTAGCTGCCACACCCAGTCAGGCAATCAGTCCATACTTCTCTCAACCCGAACCGCACATCCCATCACACAACATGGCAATCTGCAATAAACAGCAATTACTATTAGGGATACTATACCTATTATGCTCCAAATGCTGGGGCAATGAAGACAACCCCCCCCAACCTATGCACACCTACCCCATCCCCTGGCTCAGACCAGTAGAACTAAATAAGCCCTCCAACCCCCTCCAACCCCTACAAAACCAGCCAAAACAAAACCTTCATCAAATCACAGTATTAAACACCACCTGCAAACACCGCAAACCACACAGGAACAAGTTCTGCAACAGAAACATAAAAAAACTAACATATTCCGAAATCCCTACAGCAAACAGTTACGAAAACATTAAAGGATACTACCTAAATACCCGCTCCGTGAGAAACAAAGCCCACATAATATATGATTGGATACTACAAACAAAACCTGATCTCCTGTTTCTGACAGAAACATGGATGATCTCTGACACTGACACCATCATGAAAGAAATCCTACCTCAGGGATACAAACTTATCCCACTATCAAGAAATTGGAAAAAAGGAGGAGGACTAGCGATCATCCTAAAAGAACACTTCGACTATATCAAGACCGACTCCAAATCTTCAGAAAACCTTGAAATACTAACTTGCAAAATCACTAGCGCACAGTTAGAAAAATCACTAATCACAACTTTATTCTATATCCCACCCAAAAAATGGTCAAACGCAAAAGAGGAATTCGCTGAATTCCTTACTTTATCTACCCTAAAAGGATCATACAACCTGCTTCTGGGAGACATAAACACTCACCTCGAACAAAAGACAAAACCAGAAATAACTGAAATCGCCAACTTCCTAATGTCACTGGACTTTCCTAATCCAGACGCAGAAATAACCCATGAAAAAGGACACAAACTAGACTTAATCACCTTCTCCCACAAAGAAACAATAGACCCCAAAATACAATATTACCCAGGACCCTGGGAAAAATGCATCTGGTCAGACCAATCTACACTGACTAAAACAGAATACATAACAAAAACACAAAAACGTCAACACGAACACAATAACCAGCCGTGGCATTATTAACCCAACCAAATTCTGGACCCACTACGAGTTACAGCCCATAACCAATGAAATTCAGGACTTCCCCACAAGATGGGAAACTCACAGCAAAGAACTCCTAGACCAAATAGCACCATATAAAACATACAAAAACCAAATGAATGGTTTGACTGTGAACTACTAACCACCAAACAGGAACTAAGAAAATTGGAGAGAATCTGGCAAAAAACAAACAATGAATCAGACAAGACAAGCTGGAAACAAAAAATGGAAATATACAAAAATCTGATTATGCAAAAAAAATTGGTACTTCAAAAATAAACAGCAAAGAATTGTTCAAACTAGTAAAAACAATAACCGACACAACACAAATCCTGAAAAAGGACAACGAGCCCACTCCATCGGCACAAACCCTAGCCAACTTCTTTCAAAATAAAATGGCTGAACTAAGAGCAACTCTACCCACAACCACAACAAATGCTCTTCAATACCTCGAACCCCACGACCAAGACACCAGAGTAGACATGATATGGGACCACCTCGAATGCCCAAACTGGCATCAGTTCCTAAATTTATTCAACAAGTACACCAAATCTAACTGTCTACTTGACGCATGTCCCCCAAAAATCATGACAGTTGCCCCTCCAGAATTTAAAAAGGAACTATTCGCATGGCTAACAACCGCCCTTACAAGCGGGACATTAAACAAAAAAATAGGACACATACTAATCACTCCAATCCCCAAAGATCAGAAAACCTCTTCAGCTCTGACATCCAATTTCAGACCCATAGCAAGCATTCCCCTTTTCACAAAGATACAGAAAGGATTGGTCAACCTTCAACTAGTAAACTACCTGGACAAATTTAACATCCTTAGTGAACACCAATCAGGATTCAGGAAAGGTTATAAACAGAAACTGTCTTAGCCTCCTTACTGAACCACCTCTATGATCTCTTTAGCAAAGGCAAAAGCACATTGATCCTACAACTAGACCTCAGCAGCGCGTTCGACCTGGTAGACCATGAAATCATGCTACTGTGCCTTGAAGTAATGGGAATTTCTGGAAAGGCAAAGAAATGGTTCCAAGAATTCCTAACAAACAGATCCTACCAAGTAACCAGCAATGGATATTACTCCAACCCATGGAAAAACCCGTCGGGCGTGCCTCAAGGTTCCCCACTATCGCCCACCCTTTTCAATATCTACATTGCCTCCTTAGGTCTCCTCTTACAAAAACTCAACTTAATACATTACATCTACGCAGACGACATATCCATTCTAATCCCCTTAAACAACATCACAAATGAAATTGTAGACAATCTCTCAAACACAATGACCGAAATCGATAAATGGACCACCAATTTCAAACTGAAAATAACGCAGAGAAAACAAAAGTCTTTCTGGCTAGTCCTAATGACAAAATTACGAGAACAACGATAAAAATAAACAATCACGAATACCCAATATCCAAAAACATAAAAATACTCGGTATCACCCTAGACACTCATCTAACTATGACTGACCACACAAACTCACTAGTGAAACTGTTTTTACACGCTATGGAAACTAAGGATCATAAAAAATACTTTGACCCTACATCATTCAGGTTGCTGGTACAGGCACTGATCCTATCCATTCTTGACTACTGCAACATCATTTACCTGGGCATCCCACAAAAAACAATAAAAAAACTGAGATTAATACAAAACACCGCCGTTCGCCTAATTTTCGGACTAAGAAAAAGCGACCACATCAGCCCCTACTATAAAAAGCTGCATTGGCTACCAATAGAAGCGTGAATATTATTCAAGTTTGCTTGCACCTGTTTCAGGCAAGCCTGGGGACTAGCACCTTCTTACCTACAATCTCACTTCATCCTACACAACCCCACAAGAACGACCAGAAACAAAAACATCTTTGCATACCCAAAGATTACAGGCTGCAGATACAAATCCTTCATGGACAGAACCTTTAAGTTCCAAGCAAGCAGACAGCAAGTTTGGCTGAAAAACTACATAAACGAACCCAATCTGTCTTACAGTGCCTTCCGTAAATCGATCAAAACCGCCATATTCGCTAAATTCGTTGACTAAAACTGTCCCCTTCCTCACTAGGACCCTCCCTCACTAGGACTTCCCCCCTGTAAACGCCTTTTTCTTGCTCTCAAGAAGCTCCTTTCATGTATTCAGGTAGTCTCTACCCATAGAACTCCAACTAGTACGTAAGTTTCCCATTTAGATTATTGTATAGTATTTGACTTATTGTATTGTATTGTATTTAGACTCATTGTAATGTATTGTATTGTACTGTATTGTAAGTAGACTTATTGTATTGTATTGTATTAAGACCTTTTATTATTCGCTGAATGTCCAGCCTTCTTACAATGTAAACCGCCTAGAAGTCGCCTGACTATGGCGGTATAGAAAAATAAAGTTATTATTATTATTATTATTAATCTTCCTTTTCCCCATATCCAAGTCTAAAAGTACATAAGTTTTAAGAGTAAATAATATTATTACCAACTTGGGTTCCAACTCCCCGACTCCTCGTGGCTCCAAGGGGCACCTGCCACGCCCTGCGGCCGCAACCGTGGCAGCAGCTGCTCTTTAAAGAGTTGGAGACGGACCCGATGACGTCAGGGGTCCGTCTCTATCAGTGCCTGCCTGACTTGGTCAGGAAAATGGAAGAACCGCTGCTGCAGGAGGCTTGGGGTCACAAAAAGCCTCCTTCGATTATCCCTCCAGGTCAGTAGCAGCTCCCCCACTTTCATATTTTTAATATTCTTTTGTGATAGTTTAAGAAGTTAGTAGGATGCTGGGGAAAAAAGTATCGCAAACAGGGTGATTATGTGGAAGAGTGATGTAATTTTGTTTTGAGATATTTAATAAATAGTGTTTAAAAAGTTAAAAGCGTGGAAACCTTTTGAAGATCCCTCATATATTTAGCACACCCTTTCTCCATTACATGCAAATATCTCTCATGCATATTCATTGTGGGTGCACCGACTGGCCTGGATGTCCCTGAGGACTGGGTTGAAAGCCACTGCTCCACCTCCTTTCCCCAATCCCTCTGCAGTGCCCACAGACGCAGAGAAAACACTTCCTTCAGGGCTGCTCCCAGAGCCAGCAGGTTGATGCATATGCCATGGCTATGAAGCTCAGGTCTCCTGCAAAGCTGCATAATGTTGGGGTTCATGGAAGCAACACTGCCACCTTCTGACAACAGGTGGGATCATTTTAATAAAGATTATTTCATAGACCAGAGAGAAGGAGGTGGCTAAATGATAATTGCTGTCTTTTACCTATGCTCAAATTGCTAATATACCTAACAAAAGGAAGCTGGATTTATCAGCAATTATGTCCCATGGGATTTCTTTAATGGCGCAATGGGGCAAGCCTTAAGCCTCCAAATAGTATGTCTTGGAATTAAAGCACCACAGTGATTGCATAGAATAAAGGTCATCTTGATTGGTTGTGAAGTGACTTGATTTGAGTAGTCCTGATTATTTGGGTCTCTATATATGAAAAGTGGTCCCTGGGGTTGGTGGGACTATAAGTCTTACCCTTATTCCATTTCAAACTTGTCTTCAGTATAATTCAGCGGCATTAGCTCAGATTTAGCTGTATTAAGTTTGTATCCAGAAACCGAGGTGTAGCTGTCTATTACTTTCAAAACTGATGGAAGTGAGTCCGGAGTCACATAAAGAATGATATAATAATAATCTAATCTAATAAAACTCTAGGCACGCATGCGCACTCCCGTTTTCTGTGCGCTGTAGGGCTGTGTATGCAACTATGGCCTGTGCATTCCTAGACACCGTTCTCCTCCGCTTCCTCGTGCTCCTGCCCCTACCTCTTCTGGCCTCTCCATCACCTCTATCCCCCTCCCATGCCTCACTACTGACCACCACCACACTTCTGTATTTTGCTGCTTATGATCTCAGGGACATGCACATTTAATGGTACTTCCCACACTGTCTGCACTCTGCCAAATGCTGTTGTTTGTCTGCTCCCATGAAGATTTTCCTGGAAATCCTTCCCATTTATAAACCTGATCGTAAACTGTCCATCCCCATTCCTTCTCTTGACCACCCTGCCTCCATTGTTTTTGATGTCTGCTCCCTTACTGCTGATCTTGACTATTCCAGAGCTGATTTGGGGCTTAAAAGTGCCAGGTATGACAGACGTGGCTGTGGTGGTCTGTTCCTATTCCTCAGCTGGCAAGTATATGTGCCCTGCCCTTACTGCTATGACCTCCTGATTTTCGTGGGCTAATGTAGTTCAGGCCACTTGGAAACTCATCAAGTTTACTGGATTTCCAGGTATGTTCCTTCTCAATGTCAGGTAGACACCTGCACCCCTGTAAATTTAACTATCCAGACTCCTCGTATGTTCCTCACTCCCTATCACTACGGCCTTTACATTGATGGGTCTGGCGGTGACCCAGCTGCTAGAATAGAAATACGAGTCGCCACCACTGGAGCTAGAACCTCATCCCATAAGGTTTTCCATACTGTTTTTGAAGAACTAACCTGTTCCTACAATTTGCTGAAACTATTGCCTCCTCTCTTAATGTTTCTAATTGCTTTGTGTGTGGGGGCACAAACATGGGTGAACTATGGGTTTGGGAAGCTAAGGAATTGTCCCTGTTTCCCTCTACTTCTCCAGTAACCCTCAATTTCTCTGCTCCTTCCCCTGCTGATTGGGTATTGCGTCATGGCATTGTTTTCAATGCCTGTATCTGGCGCCCCCACCTTAATGACTCTTTCCCCTTCATGGGCATTTCTTTGGGTAAATCTTCTTACTCTTGGAACTCCACCCAGTCTTCTTGGACTCCCTAGCCTGCTAATGCCTCTTCCTTTATGGAAGCGTTCTCCCTTCTTCTCTCCTCTGTTCAATAAGCTACCTTATCTACCTCTCCTAGGTCCTCTCCTTGGCCAGCTTCTGATGGTCTGTATTGGATTTGTGGTCACTTGGCTTGCCGAGTCCTCCCTGCCTGTTGCCTGGGCACCATCCTCCCCAATTTCTTTCTTATTCCCTTGCCATGGGTGAGCAGTTCGGTGTCCCTGTTCTTGCTCCCAATGCTCGCCGTTCTATTGCTGTAGGTGATTGGCAGGATAGTGAGCTTATTATCCATTATTATGGCCCTGCCACCTGGGTGGAGGATGGGTCTTGGGGCTATCGCACTCCTATTTACATGCTTAACAGAATTATTCGCCTTTAGACTGTTGTTGAAATTATTACCAATGAAACTTCTTTAGCTTTGAACCTCCTAGCCAAACAAAGCGCAAAGATGCGCAGTGCTCACCCTCGATTACCTCCTTGCTGCGGAGGGTGGTGTGTGTGGTAGGTTTAATCTTTCTAACTGTTGCCTTGAAATTGATGACACTGGTAAGGTAATTGAAGAGATTACAGATCGCATGCGCTGTCTTGCGCATGTTCCTGTCCAGACCTGGCATGGCCTTCCGATCTCTGGGTGGTTTAATTCTTGGTTCCCTAATGTTGGGGCGTTACGCCCCCTGCTCCTGTTTTTGGCTGTGATTTGCGCTATATTCTTTCTCTTACCCTGCCTACTTCCATGTTGTTTTAAGGTTTTTTTTTTTTTTTTATTAGGATTTTATATACCGCCTATCAAGGTTATCTAAGCGGTTTTTACAATCAGGTACTCAAGCATTTTTCCCTATCTGTCCCGGTGGGCTCACAATCTAGCTAACGTACCTGGGGCTATGGAGGACTGAGTAACTTGCCCAGGGTCACAAGGAGCAGCGCGGGGTTTGAACCCACAACCCCAGGGTGCTGAGGCTGTAGATCCAACCACTGCGCCACACACTCCTACAGACTACTACCGAACGTGTGACTTCCCAGTTCCTTTCCAGTCATGGCTACTTGCCTGTCCCCTCTTCAGAACAAGAGCAGCCAGCAGGGTTAGCATTTCAAAAGGATACATGTGTTCACAGATAGCAAGGTACAGGCTGTTCCATCTGGTTAGCTTGTAAAGGAAGGCTGGTTTAGGCTGTGGGAAAATATGTGTTAAAATGTTTGTAATGTCCAGCATACACAAGTGAGGCCAGTATGTCCAGGTTATCCATCTCAAGGGTACAAAAAATAGATGTTGAGGTGTAGATCATGTGGAATGAGGAACTTGTCCATCAATGCAGGTTCCTGGGTTTTATGTGTTTTGAATTGTGTATGTTATTCTGTGTGGGATTGGAAGCCAGTGTGTATTCTTTAAAAGCGGAGTTTTTGGATTTTTAAAAGGTATTTCATAAAGAACCTCATGAAAGACTTATGAGGAAATTAGAAAGTCATCCTATTATGGATTAAGAACTTGTTGAAAGAACCCAGGGGATGGCTATGGTCCTAGTGCAGATGGAAGGGGAACCAGGACAGAGGGCAGTCTCAACACAGACGGAAGTAATGGATCAGCCGGACATAAACCTTTTGCTAGAGCTGAGGAGGTTCAGCGCTTAAGGAGCATCCGAGACGACGAGACCTTCATCGATGGAGTCATCCAGGAGCTGTCTCAAATCGCTGTGCAGGAACCTGACAAGACCACCCTGGGAACACCCAAAGCATCCAAACCTGACAACTTGAGACCAACTGCCGGAATGCAGGAAGTGGCTGGAGACGCTGACTCCTGGCAGCTGGTGACTTCCTCTACAGGAAAACGCAGGGGACCTAATTCTGTCTCTTTCTCTCACTTACAGGGCAGCTCTACATCGACACCACAGATCGCCCTGAGGAACAGATATCAGCTGCTACAGGAAGGTCCTGAGAACGAGGAACAAGAAGATTTTCAGCAGACAGTTCCAGTTCCGGAATCAACAGAACGTCCTACCCCTAAGAAGCGCAGAGTGGTGGTCATCAGGGATTCGCTGCTGAGGGGCACCGAAGGTCCAATTTGCAGACCAGACCTGCAATCAAGAGAGGTCTGCTGTTTGCCAGGGGCCAGGATCCGGGATGTAACTGCTTGCCTTGACAGACTCATCAAGCCCCGAGACAACTTCCCCATGATACTCATCCACGTCGGGACCAACGACACCGCCAGGAGCACTCCAAACAACATACCTGAAGACTTCAGGGCCCTGGGTGAGAAGCTGAGGAGGATGGATGCGCAGGTGGTGTTCTCCTCTATCCTCCCAGTAAGGGGCAAGAGCAGTGCCAGGGAGGATCGCATTCAGAGGGCCAACGACTGGCTGCAGGGATGGTGCAAGGAGATGAACTTCGGGTTCCTACACCATGGAGAAGCATTGCAAGGACTACAGGGACAAGACGGGCTGCACCTGACCAGAAGAGGGAAGAATGTCCTTGGACACCGTCTAGCCCGCCTACTTCACAGGGCTTTAAACTAGGTAAGTCGGGGGAGGGTACGGGCACAAACAACCAACCTGACGAGCTAAATTGTCAATTCCTTTTTGAGGCTGAGGTAAGTGGTCACCGAAATTCTAGGTCAGAGGAGAGCATACACAATTTCGGGCCTGGGGTAGGTTTACATTATAATTCTGGGCCACATTGTAATTCTGGGTCTAGGGGATATACACATTGTACTTCTGGATCTAGGAAGAGTACACATTGCAATTCTGGGTCAGGGGAGAGTACACATTGTAATTCCGGGACTATGGGCAGTACACATTGTAATCCTGGGTCCAGAGGGGGTACACACATTGAATATTGTAACAAAGGAGTTCAAGTAGCCCACGCGGGAACACCCCCACAGGATACACACCCTTCCATATTTGGGATAGGTACACACTGTAGTTCTGGATCTGGGGAGTCCGGGTTAGGTACACGGTATAGTTCCGAGTCTAGGGAGAATACAAAATATGAGCATAATGCTAATAGTGTCCAAGTAGCTCAAACGAGAAGTAATAAAAACACATGGAGGGCTATGTACGTTAATGCACACAGTTTGGGTAACAAGATCCTAGAACTGGAAACAGAAATAAGGAATGCCGACCTGGATGTGGTGGCAATATCTGAGACCTAGCTCACGGACTCCCATGGGTGGGACATAGTCATACCGGGTTACAACTTGCTTCGCCGGGACAGAGAGGGCAGAATGGGAGGAGGTGTAGCATTATATACAAAAGATGACATTAAGGTCACAAGAATCGCAGACGTCCAGTACACTGGGGAATCTCTTTGGGTTAATTTGGCCAGAGGGAAGGACAAATGCCTGTATCTTAGCGTAATTTACAGACCCCCAAGACAACAGGATGACCTAGATATGGAGTTAATAGGAGATATAGAGAATATCACCTTGCGTGGGGACACAGTACTGTTAGGTGACTTCAACATGCCTAATGTGGATTGGGACACACTTACCGCTGCTTCCGGCAGCAGTAGGAGGCTATTGAACTCTTTGAGGGGAGCACGTCTCAGGCAACTGGTGTTGGACCCAACAAGGGATCAGGCAATACTGGACCTGTTACTTACCAATGGGGAAAGTGTCACAGAAGTCTCGGTGGGAGAAACACTGGCCTCCAGCGACCACAACATGATATGGTTCAATATTAAGAAAGGCTTCACTAAACCTACCACACTGACCAAGGTCCTCAAATTCAAGGACACAAACTTCCAGAACATGAGAGAATTTGTTCACCAGGTGCTACAAAGCCAAGCAGAAACCAATAGCGTAGAAGAAATGTGGTCGACTCTGAAAGCCACCATACAGGAAGCGACAAACCGCTATGTTAAGTCAGTAAGTAAACGGCGTAGGAACAATAAGCCGCAGTGGTTCACTGCGGAGATCTCAGACCTCATCAAGAAGAAGAAAAAAGCATTCATCTCTTACAAACAATCAGGGAAACAAGACTCTAGAGCAGAATACCTGACCAAGTCAAAAGCCGTCAAAACTGCAGTCAGGGAGGCTAAATTCCACATGGAGGAGTCTCTAGCAAAGAACATCCAGAAGGGAGATAAATCATTCTTCAGGTACATCAGTGACAGAAGAAAAAACTCGGGAGGGATAATACGTCTTAGGAAACCAGACGGAGAATATGTGGAAAAGGACTCAGAAAAGGCACAACTATTAAATGAATATTTCTGTTCAGTCTTCACCCGAGAAGCGCCGGGGCAAGGCCCTCAGCTACAGACAAGGGTTAACTCGGCTGACCCATTTAGTAATTTCAAGTTTAGACCCAGCAGTGTCTACGATGAACTGTCAAGGCTCAAGGTTAACAAGGCTATGGGGCCTGACAACCTACACCCCAGGGTGCTCAGGGAGTTGAGTGATGTTTTGGCAGAACCGCTGTCCGCGCTCTTCAACCTCTCCCTTAGTACAGGCAGCGTCCCGTTGGACTGGAGGACTGCTAATGTCATTCCACTTCACAAGAAAGGCTCAAAAATTGAGGCAGCAAACTATAGACCGGTGAGTCTCACATCAATAGTGAGCAAATTAATGGAAACCTTAATCAAACACCAATTAGACACAATCCTTGATGAGGAGAACCTACGGGATCCCCGTCAACATGGATTTACTAAGGGGAGATCCTGCCAATCCAACCTGATCGGCTTCTTTGACTGGGTGACGAGGAAGCTAGATGTTGGGGAGTCCCTGGACATCGTATACCTGGACTTAGCAAAGCATTCGATAGTGTACCACACCGCAGGTTGCTAAGCAAAATGAGTTCTATAGGATTGGGCGAGACATTGACAAAATGGGTTGGGAGCTGGCTTGGAGGTAGGCTTCAGAGGATAATGGTAAACGGCACCCCCTCTGAAATGACGGAGGTGATCAGTGGAGTGCCCCAAGGCTCGTTCTTGGGCCCGATCCTGTTCAATATCTTCATAAGTGACTTGACAGAAGGGCTCCGAGGTAAAATAACATTATTCGCTGATGACGCCAAGCTAAGCAATGTAGTGGGCAAAAGCACAACGGACAAAAACTCAATGCCCGACAACATGATGCACGATCTACTACTGGAGTGCTGGTCTAGGACCTGGCAACTCAATTTCAATGCCAAAAAATGCAAAGTTATGCACTTGGGTAGCCAAAATCCATGCAGGACTTATACGCTTAATGGTGAGATCCTAACAAGAACGGTAGCAGAGCGAGACTTAGGGGTGATCGTCAGTGAGGACATGAAGGCTGCCAATCAAGTGGAGAAAACTTCATCCAAGGCAAGACAAATCATGGGTTGCATACGCAGGGGTTTCGTCAGCCGTAAGCCGGAGGTCATTATGCCATTATATAGATCCATGGTGAGGCCCCACCTGGAATACTGTGTGCAATTCTGGAGGCCGCATTATCACAAGGATGTGCTGAGGATGGAGTCGGTCCAGAGAATGGCCTCCCGGATGGTCTCGGGACTCAAGGATCTCCCGTATGAGGAACGGTTAGAAAAATTGCAGCTATACTCACTCGAGGAGCGCAGAGAGAGGGGAGACATGATCGAGACGTTCAAATATCTCACGGGCCGCGTCGAGACAGAGGAAGATGTCTTATTTTTCAAGGGTCCCTCGGCAACAAGATGGCATCTGTGGAAAATCAAAGGCGGGAAACTACAGGGTGACACCAGGAAGTTCTTTTTTACTGAAAGGGTAGTTAATCGCTGGAATAGTCTTCCACTTCAGGTGATTGAGGCCAGCTGCGTGCCTGATTTTAAAGCCAAATGGGATCGACACGTGGGATCTATTCACAAAGTAAAGGTAGGGGAGGGTCATTAGGGTGGGCAGACTGGATGGGCCGTGGCCCTTATCTGCCGTCTATTTCTATGTTTCTATGACAGAAAAGAGAGAGTAGGTTTAAATGGTCAATATTCTCAATGGAGAAGTGTAAATAACAGGATTCCCGAGGGGTCTGTGTTGGGACCACTACATTTAACATATTTACGACTCATCTAGAGATGTGAAAAATTAGTGAAATGATTCAATTTGTTTTAATCACAAAAAGATTCTTAAAAATTGCAAAAGGACCTTGTGAGACTCAGCGTCAAAATGGCAGATGAGGTTTAATGTGAGCAAGTGCAAAGTCATGCATGTGGGAAAGAGGAACCCGAACTATAGCGATGTGATCCTAGGTTCTGTGTTAGGAATAAGAAAAGGGACAGAGAAATGATCCAAGTTTCTTTCTTCTTTGATATACTGTTTATCAAACATATACCTAAACAGTTCAGAATAGCAAGAGTTAAAAAAAAACTAAAAAATGCCTTCTCCCTTGTAGATCCTTGGCGATTACTTTACCCGAAAGGTAGAGAATACTCACATTTTTCACCACCACATAATACATATTCGAGAATTGATTTCTTTCTCATATCCTCTTCACTCATTCAAGACCTTACTAATACTATTATCCATCCAATCTCTCTCACGGACCATGCTGCCATCTCTTTATACACCTCTATTTCGGCTCCACGTAAAGAATCTCCATCTTGGCGGCTAAACAACGCCCTACTCTTAGATGAAGAAACTGTTGAAAAAATCAATTCATTCACAGTAGAATTCTTTGAAAATAACTCTAAAGATCCTGAAATTTGTCCTTCCATAATCTGGGAAGCTTACAAAGCAACCCTTAGAGGTGAATTGATAAAAATTGCCTCTTGGAAAAAAAAACAGTCCATGAAAAAGGAAAAAGAATTAGAAAACTCTATTAAAACACTAGAACTACAACATATGTCTAATCATTTACATGACCCAACTATTCTCCAAAGTATCCAAAAACTTAAATATGAATATAATACTCTAGTTTCATGCACAGCCAGACAGGATATCTTCATCTCTAATTCTGGCCATTATATGGGTGATAATCTTATGGGTCGTCCCTTAGCCAGATATCTTAAAATTAAATCTAAAAGACTATATATCACATCTATCCAAAATTCATTAGGACAATTAGTCAAAACCAGATCTTCAATTTCTTCTCAATTCGAAAATTTTTATACTTCATTATACAAATCTGAATCTGCGGCTCCTGAATCAGATATAGACTCTTTTCTCTCCTCCTTATCTCACCCGACCATATCGGACCCTGTTAAATTGGAACTAGATTCTCCGATAACCACAACAGAAATAGAAACTGCTATATCTTCCCTACCGACTGGGAAAGCCCCTGGTCCAGATGGTTTCACTAACGAATTTTATAAACAATTTCGAAACATCTTAGCTCCTCATCTACTTACATACTATAATTTCCTTCATTCCAATCCAGATAAACAATTTAATTTCACTGAAGCCACCATTGTAGTAATTCCTAAACCTGACAGAGACGCCACCTTGGTTAAAAACTTCCGACCTATATCTCTCCTCAATTTAGATTATAAAATAATGGCAAAATTACTTGCATTAAGACTCACCAAAGCGATCCCACATCTTATACATAAAGATCAAACGGGGTTTATTAAACAAAGATATATAGGAGATAATCTGCGCCTCTTTCACCATATCAATGCTCACGCTAAAACACTGACAGACCCAATAATAGGCCTAGCTATAGACGCTGAAAAAGCCTTTGATCGAGTGGAATGGCCTTTTCTTTTCTATGTCCTAAAATGGTATAATTTTGGCTCATTTTTCACGAAATGGATAGAAACATTCTATCACAGTCCTACCGCTCGTATTCTAATTAACAATTCTTTATCCAATAAATTTCCCCTTCACAGAGGCACTAGGCAGGGCTGTCCTCTCTCACCATTACTTTTCAATTTAGTGTTGGAACCTCTTCTTTCTGCTATTAGACAAAGCCCACTAATTAACGGTATCCCCTCCTTAAACCGAGACTTCAAATTAGCAGCCTATGCTGATGATGTATTAATTTTTCTTAGGAACCCTCAATCTTCTCTTCCTCATCTTATACACATCATCAAACAATACTCCTGCTTCTCAGGATACTCTGTCAATTGGGAGAAATCAGAAATCTTTCCTCTGAACAATAACATTCTCCAATCAGACTTGACTAACTTTCCATTCACATGGTCAAATGAAGCTGTGAAATATTTGGGGATTTTAATACACAAAGATCCAGTCCTTGCTCAAAATCTTAATATATCCAAAATCAAAAACTTAGTTCTTAACACTACATCTCGGTGGTCTCCACTATACTTGTCTTGGTGGGGCAGGATATCATCCATCAAAATGACCCTAGCACCTAAAATTAATTACATTCTCTCAATGCTCCCTCTTTTATGCCAGAAATCATTTTTCCATTGGCTAAATAGGAAGCTATCTGAATTTATATGGAACAAGAAAAAACCTCGAATTGCTCTAGCCAAGCTGAAGGCCTCTAAAATTAACGGTGGTCTTAACTTCCCTGATTTCTACCACTATTATATTGCTTCATTAGCTAAATATGGAGCCTACTGGGTTAATGACTCCTTTTCTCAAGACCCTCCTACTTGGTTTGAAATGGAATGTTTTCTATGCAAACCTCTTCACATCTCTTGCTTACTAACGATATCAATACCCAGACACTTGAGAAAATATCCTCTTTTCATTTCAACGCAGCATGCTCTCCATCACTTAGATGATATAGCCGAAATCTCAGTTAGGGTTAGCCCACTCATATCCCTTTGGAATAATCCCAAAATACAAAACCAAGGCAAATCCCTTTCATGGAAACGGTGGCAGCGGGCAGGTATATGGTTTGTTCATCAACTATTTACTCTTAATACGACAATTCCTTTTGATATACTCTGTTCCACATACCTGCTACCATCCTCTGCTTATTCACAATGGATTTTACTCAGTGAAATACTATCTTCTGTGTATATACAATATGACTTTATGACTTCCAAAAATACTATATACCACTGGTCTTCGTGGTCTCTATCAAAAGGAAAAGCTATATCTTTTTTCTATAATATTCTAAGAGATCAATCCTTTACTTTTTCATATCATACTATGAAACACTGGGATAATATATTAACCATTCCGCTCTCGGACATTGACTGGGAACTCTTTTGGTCTTCAACAAACCGCCCACTTTTATCTTCTAGAGTTTCACAGTCAATGCTCTTTGTTATGTGGAATGCAATATGGACCCCATTTCGCATGTGGAAAGCCAAACTAAAACAAGATTCCGTTTGCTGGAACTGTTTGAAAGAAGAGGGAACTCTTGATCATATGTTTCTCCATTGTACTTTGGTCCGCTCTTTTTGGACCCAAGTCTGGAACACCATACAATCTATCACTAACTGTTCGGAAGAGATTTCTATGGACATTATAATCCTTCGATCTCAACATCCCTGTTTCACACAATCAAATTGCCCTCCTAAACTTATTGATACCATGATCGTGACTGCTCTCATGCATATTTTAAAAAATTGGAAACTATCTTCGTCATTAAATTATACGTTTTGGTGGAACTCTCTTTGTATGTACCATAGATATGAATCATATGCATATGAAAATAGAGTTTCGCTCCGAATATCCATGAATATGAAAAATAAAAAATCACCCTGGTCATTCTTAGATTCATATGTTCGCTCTACTTTGTAGACACTTCTGTCTTCCCCTACCTATTCTTCACTTTTTCTCTTCATTTCCTTTCTCTTTTAATTTTTATTTTATTCTATCTCATTTTCTTTTCTCATACAATCTTCACAAATAATTTCATTACTCTGAGCTTTTCTTAATATTATGGTCCTTTATAGTTAATTGCATATTTATAGATCATATATATACAAAATGTTATATGTATTTGAATTGCTCATTGTATTTTTCCAAAATACTCAATAAAAATTTATTGAACTAAAAAAAAAAAAATAAAAAAAAAAACTTAAATTTTAAAATTAAAACTAATACAAATCTAAAATTAGAAATAAAAGGAAAAAGAATAATAAAAAAGGGAACATAAAGAGACTGACACACTGG
Source organism: Geotrypetes seraphini (assembly GCF_902459505.1). Lineage (NCBI taxonomy): Eukaryota > Metazoa > Chordata > Amphibia > Gymnophiona > Dermophiidae > Geotrypetes > Geotrypetes seraphini. The sequence continues at coordinate 523,465,388 of NC_047085.1, forward strand.
AAACGAGATGGGAGGAGAAAAGGGATGGGACGATTTCCCAATGAGGAAAGTCTAAAGCGTCTAGGGCTCTTCAGACTATGGACATTTCCTCCAGGAAATTGTCCCAAACTTTCTTAAAACCAGCTACGCAATCCGCTCTTATCACAACCTCTGGTTTTAAAAGTATTTCCCTGTAACTTCATCGAGTGTGCCCTAGTCTTTGTCATTTTTGATGGAGTGAAAAATCGATCCACTTGGACCCGTTCTACTCCACTCAGGATTTTGAAGGCTTCATAAGAACATAAGAATTGCCACTGCTGGGTCAGACCAGTGGTCCATCATGCCCAGAAATCCGCTCATGCGGCGTCCCTCTGTTCAAAGACCAGCACCCTAACTGAAACTAGCCCTACCAGTGCACGTTCTTGCTCAGCAGGAACTTGTCTAACTTTGTCTTAAATCAATGGAGGGTGTTTTCCCCTATAACAGCCTCCAGAAGAGTGTTCCAGATTTCTACCACTCTCTGGGTGAAGAACTTCCTTATGTTTGTATGGAATCTATCCCCTTTCAACTTTAGAGAGTGCCCTCTTGTTCTCCCTACATTGTAGAGGGGCCTAAGACTCCCTGGCCTATTCTGGTTCCTGTGGCGGGGTTTCAGACACCTGGGCCAATTTGGCCCCATTCTGCAGCCTCCCGGATGGGCGGGTTTGGCACCTGTCTGTCTGGCCAACATTTTACAGGTATGGGGGGTGGGATTGTGGGTGGAGGGGTCGTAGGGTTGGCGGGGGGTCACGGGTCAGCGGAGGAGCTGATCTGTGGTTCGGGGGGCGGTCATTGGAGGGTTGTGTCGAGGCAGGAGAGCCTGGGATCCCTCCTGCCCGTATTGTAGTGGGGGGTGGGGGATAGGGGTTCTGCCTGAGCAGGAGGGGTTGGGCTCCCTCTTGCCCGATTGTGTAGGGGGTGGGGGGCGAAGGGCCAAGAGGCTTGGGCTCCCTCCTGGACTGATCGTAATTGGGGGGTGCTGCGGGTGCCACGGGGCAAGAGGGCTTGGGCTCCCTCTTGCCCCAAACGTAATCGGGGGTTGTGGGTGCCACAGGGCAAGAGGGCTTGGGCTCCCTCTTGACCCGATGCAGATTGGGGAATCGGAGAGTCGGCGGGGCAAGAGGGCTTGGGCTCCCTCTTGCCCTGTACATAATTGGGGGTTTGGGGTGCCGCAGGCCAGGAGGGTTTGGGCTCCCTCCTGCCTGGATCATTTTAAGGTGGGGGGATTCTGTAACTGGTGTTGTTTTTGACAGACACCGGTTATAGAATTCAGCTTTTAGGTGAAGGACTGGCTCCTCCTTTGCCTAAAAGCCCTTGTGTTGGACGTTTGGGGCTTAGGCGTTTTTTTGTTTCATTAAGGTGTAGATGTCGTGGGGTGATAAATGTAGTGATGGTCTGGGTGTTTAAACAGCTAAATGTAGAGGCAGGCCATTATTTTAAAAAAACCTCCTTTTGGACATTTTTTTGGTTAAGAACATTTTCCGTGCTTCTGCTTTCAACGTTTAAGGCTTTAGTTCAAAAGAGGAATTAGACTTTTTTTTATTATGCCCTTCAGTGGTTACAATGAGCAAGTGCTTTCTTACTTAGTAACACCAATTAAATATATTTTACATCAATATTTGATAAGAGCAAAGAACAAGAACAAAAGATTGGGCTTTCCAAATCAGATGAGGAAAGATTTTAAAGGGAAGAATGAGAACAGTGATTTTAGATAAGAACTCAATGGAAACTTACAAAGCAGTAAAGTCACTTTATTGGGATCAGTCAATAGAAGCAGTCAAACATATGAATGCACACAAACAATGGGTGAAGAACTTCCTTATGTTTGTACGGAATCTAACCCCTTTCAACTTTAGAGAGTACACTCTCATTCTCCCTACTTTGGAAAGGGTGAACAACCTGTCCTTATCTACTAAGTCTATTCCATTCAGTACCTTGAATGTTTCAATCATGTCCCCTCTCAGTCTCCTCTGTTCGAGGGAGAAGAGGCCCAGTTTCTCTAATCTTTCACTGTACGGTAGCTCCACCAACCCCTTAACCATCTTAGTCGCTCTTCTCTGGACCCTTTCGAGTAGAACATAGTAACATAGTAGATGATGGCAGATAAAGACCCGAATGGTCCATCCAGTCTGCCCAACCTGATTCACTTTAAATTTTTTTTATTTTTTTCTTCTTAGCTATTTCTGGGCAAGAATCCAAAGCTTTACCCGGTGCTGTGCTTGGGTTCCAACTGCCGAAATCTCTGTTAAGACTTACTCCAGCCCATCTACACCCTCGCAGCCATTGAAGCCCTCCCCAGCCCTTCCACCACCAAACGGCCATACACAGACACAGACCGTGCAAGTCTGCCCAGTACTGGCCTAGTTCAATATTTAATATTATTTTCTGATTCTAAATCTTCTGTGTTCATCCCACGTTTCTTTGAACTCAGTCACAGTTTTACTCTCCATCACCTCTCTCGGGAGCGCATTCCAGGCATCCACTACCCTCTCCGTAAAGTAGAATTTTCTAACATTGCCCCTGAATCTACCACCCCTTAACCTCAAATTAAGTCCTCTGCTTTTACCATTTTCCTTTCTCTGGAAAAGATTTTGTTCTACGTTAATACCCTTCAAGTATTTGAACGTCTGAATCATATCTCCACTGTCTTTCCTTTCCTCTAGGGTATACATATTCAGGGCTTCCAGTCTCTCCTCATACGTCTTCTGGCGCAAGCCTCCTATCATTTTCGTCGCCTTCCTCTGGACCGCCTCAAGTCTTCTTACGTCTTTCGCTAGATACGGTCTCCAAAACTGAACACAATACTCCAAGTGGGGCCTCACCAATGACCTGTACAGGGGCATCAACACCTTCTTCCTTCTACTGACTACGCCTCTCTTTATACAGCCCAGCATCCTTCTGGCAGCAGCCACTGCCTTGTCACACTGTTTTTTCACCTTTAGATCTTCGGACACTATCACCCCAAGGTCCCTCTCCCCGTCCGTGCATATCAGCTTCTCTCCTCCCTGCATATACGGTTCCTTCCTATTATTAATCCCCAAATGCATTACTCTGCATTTCTTTGCATTGAATTTTAATTGCCAGGCATTAGACCATTCCTCTAACTTTTGCAGATCCTTTTTCATATTTTCCACTCCCTCTTCGGTGTCTACTCTGTTGCAAATCTTGGTATCATCTGCAAAAAGGCACACTTTTCCTTCTAACCCTTCAGCAATGTCACTCACAAACATATTGAACAGGATTGACCCCAGCACTGAACCCTGAGGGACTCCACTAGTCAGCTTTCCTTCCTTCGAGCGACTTCCATTAACCACCAACTTCTGGCGTCTGTCCGACAGCCAGTTTCTGACCCAGTTCACCACTTTGGGTCCTAACTTCAGCCCTTCAAGTTTGTTCAACAGCCTCCTATGAGGAACTGTATCAAAGGCTTTGCTGAAATCCAAGTAAATTACATCTAGCATATGTCCTCGATCCAGCTCTCTGGTCACCCAATCAAAAAATTCAATCAGGTTCGTTTGGCACGATTTACCTTTTGTAAAGCCATGTTGCCTCGGATCCTGTAACCCATTAGATTCAAGGAAATACACTATCCTTTCTTTCAGCAACACTTCCATTATTTTTCCAACAACTGAAGTGAGGCTCACCGGCCTGTAGTTTTCTGCTTCATCCCTGTGACCACTCTTATGAATAGGGACCACATCCGATCTCCTCCAATCCCCAGGAATCACTCACGTCTCCAGAGATTTGTTGAACAAGTCTTTAATAGGACTCGCCAGAACCTCTCTGAGCTCCCTTAGTATGCTGGGATGGATCCCATCTGGTCCCATCACTTTGTCCACCTTCAGTTTTTCAAGTTGCTCTTAAACACCCTCCTCCGTGAACGGCGCTGAATCTATTTTCTCCATTTTCTCATGTAACTTTGCCAGACAATCTCGGTCCTTCTCCAGGATTTTCTTCTGTGAACACAGAACAGAAGTATTTGTTTAGCACATTTGCTTTCTCCTCATCACTCTCCACATATTTGTTCCCAGCATCTTTTAGCCTAGCAATTCCATTTTTTATCTTCCTACTTTCACTAATATATCTGAAAAAATTTTTATCTCCCTTTTTTACATTTTTAGCCATTTGTTCTTCCGCCTGTGCCTTCGCGAAACGTATCTCTCTCTTGGCTTCTTTCAGTTTCACCCTGTAGTCCTTTCTGCTCTCCTCTTCTTGGTTTTTTTTATATTTCATGAACGCCAACTCTTTCGCCTTTATTTTCTCAGCCACTAGGTTGGAGAACCATATCGGCTTCCTTTTTCTCTTGTTTTTATTGATTTTTTTCACATAAAGGTCCGTAGCCATTTTTATCGACTTCTCTTATGTCCTCCCATCCTAACAGCTCTTTCTTCAGGTACTTTCCCATTGCATTAAAGTCCGTACGTTTGAAATCTAGGACTTTAAGTATTGTGCGGCCGTTCTCCACTTTACCGTGTCCATCCTCAAATATGGAGACCAGTGCTGCATGCTGTACTCCAGGTGAGGGCGCACCATGGTCTGGTATAGCGGCATGATAACCTTCTCTGATCTGATCGTGATCCCCTTCTATTGGAATTCTGATTGGTTCAGTTGAATGTGAGGAAGGAGATCGAGAGGGCTTTAAACTGAGGAGAGGGGGAAAGCCGACAGCTGATCTGATGTTGACGCTTCGGACAACAGTATCCAGAACAGATGCTGAACGGGCTGACTGCAAGGAGGAAGTAGAGAGACCGGTGGATCTTATGATCAGACAGCAAGGGAAACATCAGGTAAAGGGAGCTTGCTGGGAGGAGACTAAGGGGCATGGAGACACAAGGGGACTGGGTGGCACGAGGGCGAAAGCTGAGGGCAATATAGGGGTGCCACAAGGCGAGGGGGATCAAACGGAGGCTCAAGGGATGATAGCCCAGGAGGGGGCCGGTAGGGCTAGAAAACCCAGAGGAAAAGCGGGGAAGTGGGGTGGCGGGAATGTGGGGAAAACGATAGCTACCAGGGTAAAGGCTGAGGGCAAAGCAGAAGCACAGGGAACAGGAGAACTGCCCGAAGTTCAAGGGGAGGCGGCCCAGGTAAATACAGAGGTGGAGGAAAAACGACGGGACCTGCGGTGCTTGTACACAAATGCAAGAAACCTCATGGCCAAGATGGGTGAACTAGAGGTCGTGGCCAAGGGGGAAGACCTGGATATAATTGGAATTACAGAAACATGGTGGACAGAGGAGAATCAATGGGATGTGGCGCTGCCGGGGTACAAGCTCTACAGGAGGGACAGGACCCACAAGAAGGGGAGAGGCATAGCACTATATATAAAGGACTCTATCTACTCGGTCGGGATGGATATGGCAAAGAAGGCAGAGGGGCTGGAATCGCTATGGGTCAAATTGCCGGGAAACAAGGGTGCAGGCATAAAACTGGGGCTGTACTATCGCCCACTTAGTACGCCGGAAGGAGTCGGACACGACTTGGAAGCTGAACTGAGACAAGAATGCAGGACTGGAAGTGTAACAGTGATGGGGGACTTCAACTACCCGGGGATTGACTGGAGTATGGGTCACTCCAACTGCACTAGGGAAACAGGATTTGTAGAAGCTGTGAGGGACTGCTTCATGGAGCAACTAGTCAGGGAACCGACGCGAGGGAGTGCTACTCTTGACCTCATCCTAAACGGATTAGGGGGGCCTGCAAGAGGGGTAGAAGTGGGAGGACCACTAGGCAACAGTGACCACAACGCGATCAGATTCACATTAGAAAGGGGGACACCCACAGTAAGGAGGACCGCAACAACTGCGCTCAACTTCAGGAAAGGGAACTATGTTGCTATGAGGGAAATGGTGGGGAGGAAGCTCAGAAACATCCTTAGGATGGAGACTGTAGGAAGCGCCTGGACCCTATTCAGGGACACGCTGCAGGAAGCACAAAGAATGTACGTCCCCAGTTTCAGGAAAGGCGGCAAGAACAAGCGGTCAAAGGACCCGGTTTGGATCTCAACAGAAGTAAAGAGGGCAATAAATGACAAAAAAGTATCCTTCCGGAGATGGAAAAAGGATCCAACGGAGGAAAATCACCAGGCGCACAGGAAATGCCAAAAGGAATGCCACCGAGAGGTTAGAAAAGCAAAAGGGAAATACGAAGAGGGGCTGGCCAGGGAGGTGAAAAACTTCAAGGCATTCTTCAGTTACGTAAAGGGGAAGCGACCAGCGAGAGAGGAGGTGGGGCCGTTGGACGATGGGGATAGGAAGGGAGTGATTAAGGAGGATAAAGAGGTAGCTGAGAGGTTGACCACGTTCTTCTCATCTGTTTTCACGAGAGAAGATATATCTAATATACCGGACTCAGAGGAGCTCATGAGTGGGGAACAGGCTAAAAAATTGGAGCACATAGAGGTAAGTAAGGAGGATGTCCTCAGACAGATAGACAGGTTAAAATGCGGCAAATCACCGGGTCCGGACGGGATCCACCCAAGGGTTCTGAAGGAACTAAGACAAGAAATAGCGGGCACAATCCAGCATGTTTGCAACCTATCCTTAAGAACTGGAGAGGTACCAGAGGACTGGAGACTGGCGAATGTCACACCTATCTTCAAGAAGGGATCGAGGGGTGACCCCGGGAACTACAGGCCGGTGAGCCTGACTTCAATTATAGGGAAAATGGTGGAAGCTATGATCAAGGACAGTATTTGCGAGCACATCGAGGGAAATGGCCTACTGAGAACAAGCCAGCATGGATTCTGTAAGGGAAGGTCATGCTTAACGAACCTTCTGTACTTCTTTGAGGGAATAAGCAGTCGGGTGGACAATGGGGAACCTATAGACATCATTTACCTCGATTTTCAAAAGGCTTTCGACAAGGTGCCACATGAAAGGCTGCTTAGGAAGCTGTGGAACCACGGAGTGGGAGGGGATGTGCACAGATGGATCGAGCACTGGTTGTCGGGTAGACTGCAGAGGGTCGGAGTAAAGGGACAATATTCTGACTGGCGGGGAGTTACGAGCGGTGTGCCACAGGGATCGGTGCTGGGGCCGTTACTCTTCAACATATTTATCAATGACCTGGAAAAGGAGGCAAAGTGCGAGGTTATAAAATTTGCAGACGATACCAAACTGTGCGGCAGAGTTAGGTCCAGGGAGGAGTGTGAGGACTTACAAAGGGACCTGGACAAACTGGAAGACTGGGCAAACAAATGGCAAATGCGCTTTTACGTGGAAAAATGCAAGGTCATGCATATAGGGAAAAAGAACCCGTTGTTCAACTACAAATTGGGGGGGGGGGCATTGTTGGGGGACAGCAGTCTTGAGAGAGACTTGGGTGTGCTGGTGGATGCATCACTGAAGCCATATGCACAGTGCGCAGCAGCCTCGAAAAAAGCCAACAGGATGCTGGGCATCATAAAGAGGGGCATAACAACCAGGACGCAGGAAGTCATCATGCCATTGTATCGAGCGATGGTGCGTCCACATCTGGAATACTGCGTTCAATATTGGTCGCCGTACCTCGAGAAGGACATGGCAGTACTTGAGAGAGTCCAAAGGAGAGCAACGAAACTGGTAAGAGGGCTGGAACACTGCCCATATGCTGAGAGGTTGGATAGGCTGGGGCTCTTCTCTCTGGAAAAGAGGAGGCTCAGGGGAGATATGATAGAGACCTTCAAGATCATGAGGGGCATAGAGAGGGTGGATAAGGACAGATTCTTCAGGCTGAAGGGGACAACAGGTACGAGGGGGCATTCGGAGAAACTGAAGGGAGATAGGTTCAAAACAAATGCAAGGAAGTTTTTTTTCACACAAAGGGTCGTGGACACTTGGAATGCACTACCGGAGGAAGTGATCAGGCAGAGTACGGTACAGGGATTCAAACAGGGATTGGACGGATTCCTGAGGGATAAAGGGATCGTTGGATTCTGAGAGAGGTGCTGGGATGTAATACAAGTATAGAAAGCTAACCAGGTAATAAGTATAGAAACCCAATCAGGCCGTGCATGTGCAAGACCGGAGGGTTAGGACTTCGATGGGAAGATAGGACTTCAATGAGAAACCAAGGTGGCAAGGGAGCCCCTTCTGGTGATTCAGACAGGTCGTGACCTGTTTGGGCCGCCGCGGGAGCGGACTGCTGGGCAGGATGGACCTATGGTCTGACCCGGCGGAGGCACTGCTTATGTTCTTATGTTCTTATGAACCTTGCAGTTCATTTGTTATTTGCTGCTTTCTTCTCTTTTGTTTTGAGGTTTTTGTTTTTTTATTGAAAACTCAATAAAAATATTTGAAATCGAAATTTTGTTAATTCCACTCAATCTGTACCATCCTTTCTTCATTGTAAACCGCATAGAACTTCACAGTCCTGCGGTATATAAGCTGTGATTATTATATACCTATGCTATAGATGCCTGTTGACACAGTTTTACTTATTAGCTGTTAACTGTTTGCTTACTGGGTTTTTTTTGGGTCATGTCATTTGATATGTGAATGGGGCTCACTTCCCCCTTCCTCTTCCCACCTCCCCTCCTTTTTTCTTTTCTCCTTTCATTCATTTCATTTTTCATTCCCTTTTCTCTTTTCTTTATTTTTCTTTTTTTCAATATTATTATTATTTATTCCTTTTATCCTAACATTCCTGTAATATGTCATTCTGTATGTAGAAGATGATAATTTGCTGCATTTTTGACCTTTTTGTGGTTTGTTGGACGGTTGCATTACTAGTTTATGATTCCTTACATAAGATAATAAAAGAGCTTACATGATAAGTTACCCTGTACCAGCCTGATATTACTATCAGTAGAGTAGAGAGGGTTGAAGGAGCAGTTTGTGGTAGGGCATGGATGGACAAGTTTGGATTGGGAGCAGAAGAGAAAGTGGTTGTAAGGAGGGGAGGGTTACCAGACATCTGGATTTCCTCGGTTTTGAAAAGCTTCCCGACAAAATCGCAACACGGTGACATCATTGCATTGCATGGTGGATGCCAGCTGGGGGCGTGACAGAGGCAGATTTGGGCAGTCCTTGGGGCGTTGCCATGGGTCCGGATTTTCTTGAAGGAAAATCTGGTAACCCTAAGGGAGGGAGCAAAGCTGCCAAGGAGGCTGACTGTGGGAGAGTCAGGGTCTGCCCCCATTGCTCCACCCCCTGGCACAGCTGATTGGCAGCCAGAGGCAAAAGCAGGAAAGGCCTTTCTGAAATGTAATTTCATGCTGTGGCACAGGAAGACGGCTCAGCGGGAGACTGGGGCTGATTGACTGAAGGGTGGGAAAAGCAGTGCTTCTGTGACAGATGAAACCCCCCTCACCTGGTCATCTTAACAGGAGCATGCCTTTTCTAGATCATCTGGTCAACATGCCAAACACGGCATCTCTGTGCACTACAGTTTATTATTCCAGCAGGGATGTGTGCAAAAGTCATGGCCATGTTTGTCACCCAGGCCTCTGCAAATGCCGTCTACACTGGGTCATCTCACTTGCTGACCTTTACACACAATAGTCTGTGTGAGCTCTCGATTGTCTCGGGATGCTGAAATCTGCACACTTACTTACACATAGAGGGGAAGGGGTGTAATATGCACTCCTGCCAGGTTGTCCCACACTCTGCACTTATGCAGGATGTGAAGCCGATGGAGAACATGTGACAGACTCCTGTTGTTCTCTGGAATTGGCACCGAAGCCTGTGCTTGCCTGCTTGTTACAGGAGACACCTTCCTTCTATTTGCCCTTGACTGGAGGCTGTGATGCACTGCAGGAGCTTTTGGGAAAGAAGCCACTTTGTCTATGTCTACCTGCAGTTTGTATACTGATACCCATATAGACGAAACCATATCCACATTTGGGGAACTGGTAATGTGCCCTTCCTGGGATGCTCCATTCTATGTATAAAGTCCTCTTAATGCCCTTCACTCTTTTATCTTACTGTAGCAAGGGGGTCACCTTGGTGGCTGTGCTTCCAGGAACATCAGCAAGTGGACACTAAGGTCACCTATTCAAAGGCTTGGCATGCTCTTTTTGTGGTTCTATAGAGTAGACAAGACACACATCTACTACATGGCCAGATCATAAGAACATAAGAATACCTTTACTGGGTCAGACCAATGGTCCATCACCTCCTGTTGCCCATTCGCACGGTGGCCAATCCAGGTCACTAGGACTTAGCCAAATACCATGCTACTGATATCCAGGGCAAGTAGTGGCCTCCCCCATGTCTTTCTCAATAATAGACTATGGACTTTTCCTCCAGGAACTTGTCCAAACCTTTTTTAAATCCAACTACGCTATCCACTCTTACCACAACCTCTGGGAGTGCTTTCCAGAGCTTAACTATTCTCTGAGTGAAAAAAATTTCTCCTATTGGTTTTCAAAGTATTTCTCTGTAACTTCATGGAGTGTCTCCTAGTCTTTGTCATTTTTGACTGTGAAAAATTGATCCACCTGTACCCGTTCTACTCCACTCTGTCTCTTTATTTTAATAGTACTGAACTCCTCAGGGACATTATGACATCTCAGTTCTTTCTTCCACCTTCAAAGGCCAATTAGGATGCCATCCATGCTTTGCCCGCCCATTTGATCCCATTGTCAGGCCAGCCAGAGTGGTGTACAGTCCCTCTGCCTCTCCTTATGATAGTAACGGCCTCACTCCAAAGGAGCAAATGAAGTTCCCATGCTGCTCCCTGTGACCTTGGCCAAGTCACTTAATCCCACCATTGGCCTTTTTCTTACTAGCCATACCTCACTCTATGCAACCTAGCATCCTTCTAGCTTTCGCCGTCACCTTTTCAACCTGTTTGGCCACCTTAAGATCATCACATACAATCACACCCAAGTCCAGCTCTTCTGTCTTGCATATAAGTTCTCCACCCCTAAACTGTACCGTTCCCTCAGTGTTTTGCAGCCCAAATGCATGACCTTGCATTTCTTAGCATTAAATTCTAGCTACCAAATTTCAGACCATTCTTCAATCTTCACTAGGTCTTTCTTCATGTTATTCACACCATCTGGCATGTCTATTCTATTGCAGATTTTGGTATCATCGTTTATAAAAATGTTAACAATTGGTAACTTCCCTTTCCTTAGAGCGATCTCCATTGATCACTACCCTCTGTCGCCTTCCACTCAACTAAACAGTCCTTGACCCAGCCTGTCACTTTGGGACCCATCCTGAGGGCAGTCAGTTTATATATTAGATGTCTGTGTGGAACACTGTCAAAGGCTTTTCTAAAATCTCAATACACCACAACTAGCGCACTTCCTCTATCCAATTCTCTGGTCACCCAGTCAAAGAAATGGATCAGATTTGTCTGACAAGACCTATCTCTAGTGAATCCATGTTGCCTTTGCTCCTGTAATCCACCGGATTCCAGAAACTTCACCATTCTCTGTTTTAAAAGTATTTCCCTGTAACTTTGAGTGTCCCCTAATCTTTCTACTTTTTGATGGAGTGAAAATTTGATCCACTTATACTCGTTCTACTCAACTCAGGATTTTGTAGACTTCAGATGTGTTTTTTTCTGAAGATCCCTAATCTAACCATTCTCTGTTTTAAAAGTGTTTCTATTAATTTGCTTACCACAGAAGTCAGATTTACTGGCCTGTAATTCCCTACTTCTTCCTTACTTCCACTTTTATGGGGAGGGACCCCATCCACCCTTCTCCAGTCCTCCGGTACCACTCCCGACTCTAGAGATGCATTGAAAAGGTCGATCAGATGAGTTACCAGAAGTTCCCTAAGTTCCTTCAGCACCCTCGGATGTACACCATCCGGCCCCATCGCTTTGTCTACCTTGATTTTACCTATTACTCCTCCATCCCTATTCACGTTTGTCTTCTGCGGTCCCGCTCCCGGTATTTCAGCCGTGAACACAGAACAGAAATATTTAAGCAATTTGGCCTTTTCTTTATCACCTTTGAGTCTCACAATGCCACATTTGGTGTTTACTAATAGTGAGATCAACCCATCACTAAGCCGCCTTTTACCAAACTGTGATAGCGGTTTTTAGCCCCAACTGGCGCCCTGAATGTTCTGCGCTGCTCCCGACACTCATAGAGCGTCAGGTGCAGAGCATTAAGCACACCGGCTAGCACTAAAAATCGCTATCACGGTTTGGTAAAAGGGGGTAACTTCCATGTGTGACAGAGTGTGTCCACAGTAGAACAACATTAAGGGTCACACACACACATTGACATGCACTAAACCTCAACTCTTCTACTTAAGGACATGGAGAACGCCAGTGTCCATGAAAAGAATAGACGTAAGTTTCATGCATGACTATTAGCGTGTGCTATGTATGTGTGTATTTGGCATCACTAACCTTAACGCAACAGTCAACGTGACACCACAAGGTACAGCAGCTCATCTTGAGTGTGTGTTCTCCCCTATTCAACACAAGCCTTTCAAATCAAGCGCATTATCGAAGCACGCTGGAGTATACTTTAAGGCCAAATTGTTGATGTGGATTCATTTCTTATTATCCATAGGGAAGTTTCCCGAGGAACAGGGTCAAATTGTGATTACACCAACAAGTCTTGGAAGAAGGTTGAAGAAGTTGTTTCCTGTTGTTCACAGATCCGTTTAACAACCAATTTGCCAAGACACAGCAAGACTTTTGCCACTAACTTTGTCTAATTGTAAAGAGCAGATTTCAAAACGGGGCCACGTCAGGACCCCTAACCGCATTCAAGATAAGTGACGTTGGTTACTTCACTTGTCTATTAATTTATTGGCATACATTCAATTCCAGTCAGGCTATAAAATAGTAGATTGAGCAAATAAAACGCCCAAAAGAACAAAAGAGATTTACAACATAGATACAATGAAAAGCAGAGATTGGTTGAAATCAGGACAACATATGTTATGACAGGATGGAAAGTTCCGTGAGGGGGGCAAACACGCCCCATTAGAGCGTCACATCTCTGAGCATATGGAAATCATATCAATTGATGGCTGCTTTTCAGTTTTCTCAACAAAGAGAGGAGATAATTAGATAAACTGCTAGACTTAAGGCTCCTTTTACTAAGGTGTGTTAGGGCCTTAATGCCAGCATTGAGCTTGTATTATTTTAGAAGTTTAGCACATGGTAATTGTCTGCTGTTTCATATCTCCCATATGACTACTAATAATGGTGACTAGTAATGCATATGTTGGGTGTGTATAAATTTAACCACTAAAACAATGCAAAGATACAACTCTCTACTGGGTCACCGAGCTAGCACTCTCGATGAAAGAAAAAGCCTCAGGTTACTGGGGAGCACACGCAAGCCCAACCACCATCATCCACATCACTGGCGTCAAAAACTTTCATCAACATGACCAACACCAAGCCAGTTTCAAAAATGGTATGAACATAGTTCTTAGTCCATATATTCCGAGCCAACGTTTCACGGTACATAAACCTCCTCCTCAGGGCAAAATGGACTTTCCACTAATCTGGGAAATATCAGAAGTCTTTTTGACTGCTTGTGTGCGCTCACCAGTAATTTGAGGCTTTTTCTTCAACAAGGGGGCCAGCTCGGCAACCCAGTGGAGGGCTCTATCTTCATCCACTCCTCATTTTTCTGTTAAGATTAACCAATGCCATTTTAGGCACAGTTCTAGTTATTGGCTCTTGGCTAGAGAACAGACGAGGAAGAATTGTGCAAGGTTGAGAGAGCAGTGACCTCTTTTTAAAGAAAGTATGTACTTGACTCCATCTTTTTCCTCTTAGCAATTCATTCTGTCTCAGATAGATCTACTGCACGCTTTGTGAACTTGCATTTCATAACCTATCATAATGCAGAAGTCAGTGGTTGGGAATGGTCAATTTTCAAAACCATTTCCACTATTATTTTACCCAAATAAACAGGTTTGGCTGAAAATTGAAAGACAAGGTGCACAAGATGCGCTTCTAGCAGCATTCAAAGGTGCCTTGATTCGGGCCCTTACAACCTCTTTTGCGGCGAGGGAGTAAACAGGTCGACATTGTACAGATAAGAGTTGACGTAGGTTATAGGGATAGGAGTAGAGATAGGTTATAGAAATAGTCAAGGACCATTGCTCAGGCAATGGGCCTGATGGGCCGCCGCGGGAGCGGACCGGTGGCCGAGATGGACCTCTGGTCTGCCTCAGCGGAGGCAACTTCTTATGTTCTTATATCTGGATTTTCAAAAGGCGTTCGACAAGGTTCCGCATGAATGACTACTTTGAAAAATTGCGAGCCATGGAATTCAGGGTGAAATACACACGCGGATTAAAAACTGGCTGGCGGTTAGGAAACAGAGAGTGGGGGTAAATGGACAATACTCGGACTGGAAAAGTGTCACGAGTGGATTACCGCAGGGATTGGTGCTTGGACCTTTGCTCTTCAATATATTTACAAATTATCTGGAAATTGGTACGATGAGTGAGGTGATTAAATTTGCAAGACATTACGAAGTTATTTAGAGTAGTGAAGATGCAGGAGGATTGTGAAGACCTGCAACGTGACATAAACAAGTTCGAAAAATGGGCAGCAACATAGCAAATGAGGTTTAACGTGGTTAAGTGTAAGGTGATGCATGTCAATAGAAGAATACAGGATGTCCGGTGCAGTACTTGGAGAGACCCCCCTGGAAAGAGACTTGGGAGTCCTGGTCAAAAAGTCAATGAAGCCATCTGCGCAATGTGCAGTGGCAGTGAAAAGGGTAAATAGAATGCTAGTAATGATAAGGGGATCACAAATAGATTGGAGAAGGTTATCATGCCACTGTACTGGGCCATGGTGGGCCCCCACCTGGAATACTGTGTCCAGCATTGGTCACCGTACATGAAGAAGGACACAGTATTACTCAAAAGGGTCAATAGAAGAGCGACTAAAATGGTTAAGGAGCTGGAAGAGTTTCCGTATAGTGAGAGATTAGAGAAACTGGGTCTCTTCTCCCTTGAAAAGAGGAGAATGAGTTGGGACATGATCGAAATGTTCACGATAATGCAGGGAATAGACTTAGTAGATAAAGACAGGTTGTTCACCCTCTCCAAGGTAGAGAGAACGAGAAGGCACTCTCTAAAGTTAAAAGGGGATCGATTCCGTACAAACGTAAGGAAGTTCTTCTTCACCCCGAGAGTGGTAAGAAACTGGAACGCTCTTCTGGAGGGTGTTATAGGGGAAAACACTCTCCAGGGATTCAAGACAAAGTTATACAAATTCCTGCTGAACCAGAACATACGCAGGTAAGGCTAGTCTAAGTTAGGGCACTGGTTTTTACCTAAGAGCCACCGCGTGAGCGGACTGCTTGGCACGATGGACCAGGTCTGACCCAGCAGCAGCAATTCTTATGTTCTTATGTAATGAAACACTGGAATTCATTGCTGGAGAATGTGGTGAAAGCAGTTAGCGTAGCAGGGATTAAAAAAGGTTTGGATATTTTCCTATAATCCATAAACAATTATTAAGATGGACTTGGGAAAATCCACTGCTCATTCCTAAAATAAGCAGCATAAAATCGATTTTACTTTTTGGGATTTTGCGACCTGGGTTGGCCATATTGGAAACATGGATAAAAGGCTTCAGGAACCTTTGAGCAGTCCCACATTGGCTTCTCTTATGTTCTTATGTAGCTGCCTTCTGGACCAACTCCATCCTGTTTATATCTTTTTGAGGTGCAATCGCCCCAATTATACCAGTCCTTTAAACGGAGGTTTATACTGAGGCATTATCACCTCCTTTGTTCCTACTGGCCATTCTTCTACTTATGCAGCCAAGCGTCCTTCTGGCTTTTTTTACTCCTTTTCTATCTATTTGGCTGCCTTCGGGAAGTTCTGGGTTCCAACCCTACACTGCTCCCTGTGACCCTGGGCAAGTCACTTAATCTTCCACTGTTCACTTGGTCATATAGGGAAAATCCTTGAAGTACCTATATGTAAACTGCTTTGTACAAATAGGTGATATTCAAGTCATAATCCCTTAAAATCATCAGATACGATCACCCCAAGTTCTGCTCCTCTTCTTGCACAGGTGCTCTACCACTCCCTAGGATTTGGGCAGCCCAAATGTACAACCCTGCTTTTCTAGCATTAAATATTAACAGTGAAATTCTGGATTTTTTTCCATGCTTCACAATCGTTGTCCTTATGTTATCCACACCATCCAAGGTGTCTTTGACTGAAATACCATTTACAGCAATTAATAATACATTTTGTGTAATCAGAGGATTAAGATATAAATATTTTGTAATGATTTTAACCTACATCAGATCATTTTCAATGCCCCCACCCCAATGCAAAGCTGGTATCATTGAACAGATAAGAGACTTCATTTGGAGGCAGACAATGAGAAGGCTGGAGAACAATCTGCTGCAGTTCCAAGCATAGAAGGAAGGGGTTATTGGAAGACTGTTAATGGTTCTGTCAGTTTATGTGGCTTTGAAGCAGTGGATCTCTGCCATCATCCAAAACTTGCACCCCAAGGCAACAACTTTAAGTCTGCCTATGGCTAAGCTGACCCTGTGCTCCATCCAACTTTGGAGACAATAAGGGCAGCTCTATGCCATAGACTGCCCCTCTTGACCTCATTCCCTAGCTGAGTCAGGAAGGAGTAACCTACACCTATACTGTAAAAAAACAAAAAGGAAAGTGGATCCTTTCTCCCTCTACAGTTTTATAAATACCTGATTTTACTGAAAAATGTTGTTTCCATACAGAAAAGGTTCCTAGAATTTCTTATTGGTGACTAGGAAAATTAATAGCTTCAGAAGATTCTGGGAACTTTCAAATATATCCAAAATTGGGGTTCAAACCTGTCAATATCTGATGTGCCTTGTACACATCTTTCTTTTGATTTACAAAATGCATGTCAGTTAGGACATTACTTGCTTTCTTTTCTCACAGAAAGTCTTAAGTAGATTTAGAAGATTGGCACTTGTTCAAGATTCGGTGCATGGTATGAGTCAGATGACCTCACAGATGATGCCAGAAGCTGAGCTGTCACCGGAGATCCTGGGCGGAGTATGGAGAATATTCACAGTATATATCTGAGCTCTGAGCGCAGGGCTCTCTACCTACATTCCTTTGTCTATTGAAGCTCAAGACTCAATATACAACCAACCCAGCCATGAAGATCGCAGTAGCTTTTCTGCTGGTGGCTCTGAGCTTCTGCTACCAGGGTAAGTAACCTTGAAATTATTACAGGACTTTGAGCAGAAGCCTCCATATTCACTGTGAATACCTAGAAGGCTTTATGACCGACATCTCTCTCCTATGTTAGTGGGGTGCATGGGGAGACAGAGGTGCTGTTTATATTCTATATGTGGTTGTTTAACTGTAGGAACATGATACCCACTGACAAGTTTCCACTGGTTACAGTTACCAGGGCAGGGGGTGGTTTGCAAAGAAATTGTCACAGAGAATGAGTACAGGGTTATATTAGGCATATCAAACCTATTGGCATCTTTAACTTAATTAATGTATTTTCCTTAGACTACCAAATAAACCTAGCAGCAACATTAAATTCAAGCTCTTCTTTGACAGGCATTAGAGGTCACGTTGTTTCGGTAAGTTCTAACTTTTGTTCTTCTCAACTCCTGCAAAAGTAAAATGTATTAAATTGATATTACAGTATCAGAACATTTTGCGCTTTTGCAGCCACTGTGTCTACCTCTGTGTATATGTGTGTGTCTGTCTCTGTATTTCTCTGTGTCTGTATTTGTTGACTGATCCCAATAAAGTGACTTTGCTGCTTTGTAATTTTCAGTGGTAACGGCCCTGAAGCCCATAGAGATTGAGTAGTAAAAATCTTTTGCTTTGTCTCAATGCTTCAAATATCCCTTAGGCTCATTTTTGGTTTCTTATTGAAATATTCCTAAATTAATTTATACCACTTGGTAGCCTGATGCCCTAGGACAGTGGTAGGCAAACTCATTAGTCAAAAGAGCCAAAATCAGCAGTACAATGATTAAGATTTTTTTTTGAGAGCCATACCCCATGCACGCTTGCACTACGATGGCTACATCAACCTGACTGACATCCCTCTTGCCCGCACATAGTCGAAATCGATTCGTGGCAGAGCCTAGAGAATGACGTGGAAAAAATTTGTCACACTAAACACTATACCTCGGGACCAGGGTTAGTATATTCCAACAATTCAACTCAAATGAGAACCCTATATGGAAAAAGATACACACTCTGCAACACTAAAAGGCCTTAATCATATAATAATAATAATAATAACTTTATTTTATATACCGCAGTACCACAAACAGTTCAGAGCGGTTTACAACGTAAGAGACTGTACATTTACAGCGAAGATACAATGAGAACTGTACATATTCAGTAAAGGTGTTTAAACAGCGAAGAACAATGTAGATTTACCATGCAGGAGATTGTACATATACTACAGAGATATATATATATAATAGAGAGGCAATGCGAGAGGCTTATAAAGAACAAAGCAGTGTACCAAACCAATACAGGGTGGTGGATGTCAAGAAGACAACATAACATACACACCAAGAAGCAAAACAAGAAGTGGAGAAAACAGCCTCAGTTCGGCTTCATCTGACCAAAAAACTCCACTCCTTCAAAGACATCACTCCTGCGTGTAAGCAAAATTATGTAAGGAAAAAAGCACTGTGATAGACTGC
The DNA here is from genome assembly GCF_902459505.1 of Geotrypetes seraphini. Lineage (NCBI taxonomy): Eukaryota > Metazoa > Chordata > Amphibia > Gymnophiona > Dermophiidae > Geotrypetes > Geotrypetes seraphini. Next base: position 523,483,980 of record NC_047085.1, read on the forward strand.
AGAATGATATCAAACAGCACGCCAGGGCACTCATGCCCCAAATGGTGATATCAGTGGGCTAATGAGAACTATAGCAATACGGTCCAGGACATAGCATAAAAAGCAGTTAAACAAGAAAAAACAACTTAGCTGCTACTGGCTTTTCCATCAAGGCCAGGCAGCTGCTGAACCCAACTGGGAACCCTCCGTTTCACATTGTATCGCTGCGTCAGGGGTAATGTTTGCACTGCTTCACATGCACATTTTCCAGACCCACCATGCTTCTAAAGCTTCTTGGTGTATATGTTATGTTGTGTAGATGATGAATGTATGTTATTAAGGCTTTTTAGTGTTGCAGAGTGTGTATATTTTTCCATATAGGGTTCTGATTTGAGTTGAATTGTTGAAAAAATTTGTCCCCATCCCTGCAAACCATCTGACCCATCCACACAAGCCTCGAATACTGTTATACTGAACTTTAAAGTATAAAAAGAAACAATATTCTGTACAATTATCAATTTATAAATCAGCATCTTCTCCCCACTCTCTCTTCCCCATTTCCCTTCAGCGTCTTCAGCCCACTCTCTCTTCATTTCCCTTCAGTGCACACACATAAAAACAAGCAAGCAATTTTATATCATTTTCATTCTATTCATTCATAGAAATTAAAGTCTAAATAATGCCAATCACATAACAAAACATGATTTTACAAAAATAATTCCCTGCACAGTCAAGCCTGCAAGGATTACTAGATGTCTTTCAGCAGCTCCTCTCCCTTCCTCCCCTTACCTTCGTGACCAAGTCAAAATGATCTACCAACAATAAACACAGTATGCAGAGAAAATGTTAGTTATCATTTATATTGCACAGGTTTTCAAAGAAGTCAAGGCAGATGACTTTATGCAATGTCAGCTCAGTAACAACTATACAAAAATAGACAAATATACATCTTCCCTTTTTACTAAACTGTGATAACTCAGCCTGTGATAACGCAGGGAGCTGTGCTGAATGCCCTGTGTTGCTCTCGATTCTCATAGGCTACCTGCATTAAAAGCCGCTATTGCAGTTTAGTAAAAGGGGGGCCATAGTGCAAAATATAGACAGCAGATATAAATTCTCAAAATGGACACATTTTGATCACTAAATTAAAAATAAAATCATTTTTCCTACCTTTGTTGTCTGGTGATTTCATGGGTCTCTGGTTGCAACTTTTTTCTTCTGACTGTGCATCCAATTTTTTTCCCTTTCTTTCAGCCTCCTGTATGCTTCCTCTCCTCCGGACCTCATTCCCTCCTCCAACTTTTTCTTTCTTTCTCCTACCCCCTTCATTCTTTCTCTCTCCATGCCCCCTTTCTTTCTATATGTCTGTCTTTCTCTCTCCATGCCCCCTTTCTCTCTGTCTTCCTTCTTTCTTTCTGTCTCCTTGTCCCCCCCTTTCTTCCTTTCTTTCTTTCTTAGTGAGAATTCCATTCAATTTTTTTATAAAAGGACCCTTGAAAATAAACCGGCAACACACCTGAATGCACACACCTGAATGCACACACCTGAATGCAACACACCTGAATGCACCAGCGCACAGAAGTCACCTTTTAGAATAATTTATATTTTACTTTGTTTTTTTTAGCTGTTTACTTACTTGTACTTTTACTATTGTGCTTTTTAGAGTTCTTTCTTCTTTGAATCGCCGTCGCAAAGCGGCAGCCCGCTGGACTCCTCCCACCTCCAGGTCTGCCCATGCTCTACTTAACCCGGCCATTTAGTGCGCTCCTTCGTGCGCAACCTGAGGGCGCAGCCACCATTATCATTTTTAGAAAAAGAATTTTAAGTATTAAGCAACTCCCTAGCTGGCTTTTCTATCTAAACTGTCTATTTTTATTGAATCTTTTACTTTTTTTAACCATACCTTCACAAGCTCTCCACCAATCAAATCTTTCTTCAAATTCAGCATCAAACATTCCAACACACTGGGGTTACCGTCCCCCAAAGAATAAAGCTTTCATTCCGCGACCACCGATAATTACACCAGTCATCTTGCAAAACCCTTCTTCTATTAGTACTGACCATACTTCTCAATATACTTCCCAATTAGCGTGTTCCAACTCAAACAATACAAAAGAAATACATTTAAAACTAGGACTTATAAACACTAGATCCATTAAAGGAAAATATCACCTAATCAAAGAAACAATCATTTCACAAGGTTTTCAAATTCTCTGCTTAGTAGAAACATGGTTGGCAGAAGGCGAAGAAGCCTATCTCTCCTACTGCTGCCCTCCAAACTACTCTTTTGTCTTTAACCACCGTCATAATCGCAAAGGAGGTGGTCTAGCCATAATCTATTTTGACAACTTAATAAAAATCAATGACCATTCCCTCGGCAACGTAGCAATTGAATTTCTTCAAATTAAAGTTAATGTTACCCCAAAAATCGACATTTTATTACTTTATAATCCCCCTCCTATAACCCAAAACAATCTATCTCTTCTTCAAAATTTAATTTTTGATTTCTGTTCTTCATCAGATTACCCCTTGATTTGAGGTGATTTTAATATACATTTTGATGAAAACACAAACCCTCTCACTAGCGATTTTGTAACGTACATTAAAACTCTAAACTTACAACCTCTAATCCAAGACTTTACACACTCGGCTGGACATACCTTGAATATGATTTTAACTTCAAATAGTGTTCATTTTACACATTCCAACATCCATAATACACCTATGCCCTGGTCAGATCATCATCTCATTTCTTTTAGTCTACTTCTAAAAAACAAACAAGCTAAAAAAATCTCCTATCGGGACTACACAAAATTAGAGCTATCCTCCGTTTCTTCTTTTTTTCACTCCAACTTCATAATTTCAGAGACGGATTCTTTAGAAGAACAACTTAACACTTGGAACTCAGCTATCCAATTTTTACTAGACAATGAAGTACCACTTATTAAGAAAAGCATTTCCAGTCGAAACATTCAAAATCCCTGGCACTCACCAGAGCTCTCCCTGATTAAAAGGCAACTTAGATCTCTCGAAAGAAAATGGCGCAAAAATAAATCAGTTGAAAATTCGGATTTATATAAAGAACAATCACTTTTCTACAAAATAAAAACTAATGAAGCCAAAAAATCTTACTATTCTAACAAAATTAAAACAGCTAAAAATTCTTCTGTATTATTTTCCATTTTAAAATCTTTTAAACCAAATGCACAAAAAGAAATTAAAACAACGGAACTTACAGCTCAAGACTTGGCTAATGCCTTCTGCGACAAAATTAAAAATATACGAAAAAACTTTGATCCCATTTCACTCATTGATCGTCCAGACACTCCAAATAACCATCAACTTCCTTGTGCAAAATGCTCTACTTTTAACATACCCACTCTGACAGACATTGAACGCATCATCCAAAAAGTAAATCTAAAAAGTTCTCCATCCGAAATTATCCCTCCTTCAATTTTAAAGAATTTTTTTTCCTGCTTTGGACCCTTTATACACGCCTTTATAACAAAAAGTCTTAAAACCGGAACTTTTCCTCAATCATTGAAAACAGCCACAATACTCCCCTTAATAAAGGATCATAAAATAAGCCTAGAAGACCCTGCGAATTATCGACCCATAGCCAACATCCCTTTTTTGGCGAAAATCACTGAAAGAGTAATATTTAATCAACTGTCGGATTTTGTAGAATCAACCAACGTATTGCATCCTAATCAAACTGGTTTTAGGAAAAACCACAATACAGTCTCACTACAAACATTATCTATAACTTAGATCATCACAACTCGGTTATACTATTTTCCCTTGATCTTTCGGCGGCTTTTGACACTATTGACCATTCTCTTCTTCTGGACAGACTAAAAACCATAGGCGTTTGTGATCTTACATTACAGTGGTTTACTTCTTTTCTAAGCAATCGATCATCCTTGGTACGCTTTAATAATACAACCTCTAAGCCTTTCTCACACGACTATGGAATTCCTCAGGGTTCTATTCTATCTCCTTTACTTTTCAACATCTTTCTTTCACCACTATTAAGCCTAAGTCAATCAATAGGCTTTACTGTATATGCTTACGCCGACGACATCCAATTAACTCATCCTTTTAACCCCGAAAATCCCAACGAAATATCTATAATTAATCAAAAATTAGAAAAAATAAAAAATTGGCTCACGCAAAACAGACTAGCCCTAAACATAACAAAAACCAAGGCACTATTTTTCCCAATGAAACAGGGACTAGAACTATCAGCCCCATTTTTAATAGATAATACAATTATAACTTTAGTATCATCACTAAAGATACTAGGGGTCATCATCGATGACAAATTTTCCTATCAAGAACACATTAACAACACAGTCAAATGTTGCTTCTACCGTTTGCGTTTGATTCGATCCATGTCCAAATTCCTAGAACCTAAATCTCTAAATATTTTGATACATTCCCTTGTTATCGCTAAGCTTGACTATTGCAACTCCCTACTGTTAAACATTACGCAAAAGGAAAAAAAACGCCTACAAATAATCCAGACCACTGCAATTAAAATTATTCATAACGGAAAAAAATATGACCATGTAACTCCTTTTCTTATAGATTCGCACTGGCTTCCCATTAATCAACGCATAACATATAAAATATTGCTTTTGGTATTTAAAATATTATCCACCAACGAACCTCAATTTATCGACCGACTACTAATTCCATACAACACGACTCGTTCTCTTCGTTCCACAACTCATTATCCTCTGTGTTATGTATCATCTTCTGTTAAATTGATGTATCATAACTCTTTACTGTTCCTGTAATTTACTCTTATCCTGTAATGTAATTCTACTGGAATTGCCCAGACATCTTCTATATTGTAATCCGCCTAGAACCCCAAGGCACAGGCGGAATAGAAATCCGTAATGTAATGTAATGTAAGGGTTGCTTATGGTTCCTTCTTTAAAAGTTATTGGAACCAGACGTCATGATATATTCTCAGTAATGGCCCCTCTTACCTGGAATTCCCTACCTTTATATATAAGAGAAACAAAAGACCTCAAAATATTCAAAACCCATTTAAAAACTTTTCTTTTTAAAGCTTCTTTTAATCTTTAAACAAAAAGTTTTCCTAATAATTTTACCCCAAACCTCAAGTTTTTCCCCTTACTTGGCTTTTCCTTTCTTCTCATCTGAAGAACAACAATTTTGTAACTTTTTCCCTCCTTTTTCCTTTCCATATGTGCCCGAGTATGTTTGTTTTGTCAGTTTGTTTTTCCCCCTTTTTTAAAAACTGTACAATTTATATTTTATTGTTAATCGCTTAGTACGTAATAAGCGATGCATCAAACCTGATTAAACTTGAAACTTATTTGGTAGCAAACTACAGGCAAAATCATCATTTTAATAGTTTGGACTCTCCCCCACCAAGAAAGATGTAATGGGTTCCAATGCTCACACATTTCTTTGACTTTCAATTATAAGGATTTTTCATTTACTGTCATTGTGTCTTCCAGAGGGTTGGAAAGATGAAGAGTTTTAAAGGCTATACACAAACTTTTAAACAGACATCTATACTGTACAGGAAGCCATTTCCTTTGTGGAACCTTTTGGTGCTATTTGGATTTTGTTGTTTTGGTAGTTTTGAATAAAATCCTCGCTGATGTCCATTTTTGACCTTTGCAGCTGCACCTCTAAGTCTCTTTTTTACCATTCTCCTTATGTTGTCATAGTCTCCTTTTTCAAAGTTAAGTGCTGTTGTATTAGATTTCCTATGTGAACTTATTCCAGGGAATATATTACATTGCATTACATTGTACTTAGACCACGTAGCCATTAGTTCAACGCGGTTTACAAAGGATTACTAACAATGGTCACAATGGGAGAAATAAAGAAAGTTAAGTAGTCAGATTTTGTCACAAGATAGGTCTTCAGTTGTGTTCTAAACTGTTTGTAAGAATAAGCTGCAGGCAGGAAGGTTCGAAATTCTTTGGGTCGCTAACATGTGGTTTAGAAATTTCTTAGTTTTGCAGCCCTGAACAGGAGAGTTAAACGAGGGATGACTTTTTCTGCTGTGTCTATATGAAGCTAAAGAAAATCTGTTAACCATCGCAGCCACTCTATCTACATCTGAGTGAGCTGCTGCTTTGTAACTTCCCCATGAGAAGTTCCTCTCTAAAATCACTGCTCTCTTTTTTCCCTTTAGTTTCACGCAATTCTTGAAGGGCTAAGCCCAAACCTTTCATCTTATTCTTTTTCTTCTGAACTATTCTAGATGTGACATATATTAAATTGTAGCCAGTGTTTATATCTGTCTGTATGTCTGCATTTGTATTTGTGCATGTCTGTATCTAACAAAAACAAAAAACAATCTGCAGGCTCCTATGTACGAGATGCAGGCAATGTTTATTGTACCAAATGTTTTATGCAGTTAAAAATGCCACCTTATATCAAACCAAGAGAGCCAATACGGTCTGTGTTTCAGATATGAGTATACATAAAAAATCATGAATTGGTATGCTAAATTAATCAAATAAAGATCCATGTGGACAAATATATGAGATCAAATAGAGTTATGAAATTAAAAAATGGAAATAATGTGCGGAAAGAGTAAGAAGATGGAAACTAGTGTGGGTATAATTCATGCATGTAACCATGGTGAACATGATAATTTGACCTAAGTGTTGAAAATGCAAAAATTCTAATTAGCTTGTGTTTATGAGTGTGAGCGTGAATCTGAAAAACTAAGAATAGAAATATAAAATTCTGAAAATGCTCCCAAATCTGTGAAGGGCCAAAACAATGTGCTTAAATATTATGCAAAAATTAAAGAACCTCCCTCACCCCAAGTAGTCTACAAAGATTAGGGGAAAGAGATGAAGTCCAACTCCAAACTAAAGAAAATCCAAAAAGAAATCTATAATTTTAAGATATTAAAGTGTTAAACGGGCAAGCCCTCAGTCACACAGCAACCTCTGGAATCTCGAGGGAAAAGCTATCGCGGGTTTACACCCAGAAAGGTGTTAACTGCGAAACATCCCCGGGCTTGCTCCGGATAATATTTCAAGTGCCTATAAAGTGCAATGTGTGAAAAACTCAAATAGAAAAAACACACACTATCAGAATAAAGAAGGAATTCATCTCTTCCCCCTAAGCTGGGGGCCAAACAGGAAAGTAAGTGTCCAAATCTAACCAAACTCAAAAAAACACAGTCTGAAAGAACTTAGCTTCTCCGTGTGTGGTGGAGGTGTTAATCAACAAGCAGCAAACAAAGTCTTCGTCCAACGGACTCCGTTTCGGGGGTGAACGCCCCCTTCTTCTTCAGGAACCGCACTGCTCAATGACCCTCAGATTCATAAGTAAAGCAGGAAAGAAATGGCGCAAGCCCGGAGCAAGCCCGGGGATGTTTCGCAGTTAACACCTTTCTGGGTGTAAACCCGCGACAGCTTTTTCCTGGAGATTCCAGAGGTTGCTGTGTGACTGAGGGCTTGCCCGTTTAACACTTTAATATCTTAAAATTATAGATTTCTTTTTGGATTTTCTTTAGTTTGGAGTTGGACTTCATCTCTTTCCCCTAATCTTTGTAGACTTCTTGGGATGAGGGAGGTTCTTTAATTTTTACCTTGTTTTTGTACCTCCTCGATTTAGGGTTCTACTTTTGTTCTCTTAAATGTTATGCAACATTACAAATGATACGAAAGTGGCAACCAACAATGCTAAACTTGGGTCAAAAACGAGTGAGTGAAGACAGGTTGAAGAGATCTATGATAAAAGAATAAATAGGTGAAAAGATAAAGACAAAAGGGGACCTACCATGGTTGCTAAGAAACCGCAATGAAAGGTATAAAACTGAAGTAAAAGAAAAAAACTAGTTAGAAGCGGATGAATAAAAGGTTAAAAATGCCCAAATACAAAGTGAAAAACATGTTATAAAATATATTTAAAAAAACTTTTGGTTTAAAACGTATGGTTAAAAAAAGGCGAGGGAAAAAAAACATAACCCATCAAGTAAGCCCAAACATGTTACTTGGAACAAGGGGGGCAGAAATTATGAGCACTGCTTTTCGGTCTAGGCGCCATTATCGGATACCGTCATTATTGCATACAAAATCACTTCTATGGGTAACGTTTGTCGTTTGTATTACTGCATTCTACTATAAGTGTGTGCAAAAATAGCATTGAAGCCTGCCGGGGCTCGCCCTTCCAGCCGTCTAAAAAGGCTCATTGAAGATACATGAGCTCTAAAATATAAAGGAAACTAAACTTAAAAATGCTAGAATGGTAGGATAAGAATAGAAATGTAAACTTACCAACCACCTGTATGGTATTCTTCCGCAATTCAAATATACGACGCAAAACTAGTCAAAGCAAAACAAAAACACCACGGGAAACTTGCAGATAATAAAGAGGCCGGCTTATAGTGTGGATAGCTGCGATTGGCTAAAAGGTGTGTCCTAGGATGTCTGAGAGGCAGGAAGTATATGTGTCCCTTAAAGAAATATCGCAATTGTAAAAACATTTGTATGGTTAACAGAAAGGATATCACAGAAACATATAAAGCAAAGAAATGTGTTTAGAAAAGTGAAAGGAGAGCTGAAATCACCATTTAAGTGAACAACAAAAGAAATATTTATGTGTAAAAAGCTGAAAGTAGAGCTGAAGTACCCATATGAGTGAAGGACAGTCATCAAGATCAGAAAAACAAGGAGATGTAAATAAAAGCACAAAAAACAAACCAATCTCATATGGATACTATCTAAAGAAATAGGGACATATAAACATTGTCTGAGAAGTTGCAAAAATAGATGTAGACATTAATGTACATAGTGGCTTTACCATTTGAGTCTATATGTAATCTATTAAGAACTGAAAATAGTGTCAGACAAACTGATCTTAAACATATTAGGGTGTTATTCAAAACTCTTTACCCATAAAACATTTGGTACAATAAACATTGCCTGCATCTCGTACATAGGAGCCTGCAGTTTGTTTTTTTGTTTTTGTTTTTCGCTGGCAGTACTACAGTTTTTGTTGGATTCTTTTGTGTTGTCTATATCTAACACCATATTTCTGTCTGTCTGTCTATCTATAATTCTGTCCAGTTTCTGTCTATTTCTGTCTGCCTTTGTCGATTGATCCCAACATAGTGAGTTGCTGCTTTGTAACTTTCCCATGAGAAGTTCCTCTCTAAAATCACTGATTTCATTCTTTCCTTTAGTTGGACATTAATGATAAGGTAAGCCCAAACCTTTGATCTTATTCTTTTTTCTTCTGAACTATTGTAGATGTGACATATATTGAATTGTAGCCAGTGTTCATTTCTGTCTGTATGTATGCATGTGTTTGTTTGTATGCGTGCATGTCTGTATCTAACACCATCAATCCACAATGGCATATTATAAACTTCAAAATGCCTAATTTCTAAGTGATCTTTTTTCAGATAATGCCTTTCTAAGTACCTCTATGGTCTTCAGTTCCTGCCAACCACCAGCCAAATTATTTGAAGGCTAACAGTATATTTCTGTCTGTTTGTCTATCTATCTATAATTCTGTCCTATTTCTGTCTATGTCTGTCTGCCTCTGTCAATTGATCCCAACAGAGTGAGTTGCTGCTTTGTAATTTTCCCATGAGAAGTTCCTCTCTAACATCACTGCTCTCGTTCTTCTGCTTAGGGCAAAGATTATCCGGTAAGTCCAACCCTTTATTTTTCTGAACCATTGCCAAAGTCAAAAGTATTGAATTGGTGTTATTGTATCAGAAAATCTTGCTCTTTGTAGCCACTGTGTCTACCTCTGTGTATGTAAGTAGTCTGGATTCATTTATCTGTCTATATTTGTGAGCATTTGTGGGTTCATATGTTTGTCTGCCTCTATCGATCGATGCCAATAAAGTGACTTAATGCTCTGCTACTATTTATTATTATTTCTATTGTGCTGAAAGGCGTACACAGCGCTGTACATTTTAACATACAATAGACAGTCCCTGCTCAGAAGAGCGTGCAGTCTAATTTAGATAGGACATTTCAGGGTTGGGGAGATTATGTAGAGAAAATGATATAGTAGGTCTAGGTATCTGACAGCAATGTGCGAGAGCTTGGATTTGAATACTACCAGGGATGGGGCATGATGTATTGATTCAGGCAACCTGTTCCAGGCATATGATGATGAAAGAAAGAATGGACAGAGTTTGGAGATGGGTACAGATAAGAGGGGCTTGCCTGATGAACGGAGATCACGGGGGGTAGGGAGCATAGGGGGAGATAAGTGAAGACAGATATGGGGGGCTTCAGAGTGAATGCACTTGTAAGTCAGCAAGAGGAGTGTTCCCCCTCCCACTGCTGCAGTCAGCAGGAGAGAATGTGAGAGAGAGAGAAAATATATATATAACATCTTAGATCACAACATATGTAATAATCATCAAGTCCAAGACTATTCAATGCAACGTCTTCTAAAAATTAATTTAAGTAGATTTCAAATTAGAAATGCATAAAGCACATAAAGAACCTCCCAACATCCCATCTAATTACAGACCTATCGCCAGCATCCCGTTAGTCACCATAATAACTGAAGGGGCGGTAAATGCAGAACTCACCACATACCTGGACAAATTCGACATCTTACACGACAACCAATCGGGCTTTCGCTCTGGCCATAGCACCGAAACCATCATAGCCTCTCTACTTGACTACCTGCACTCACTCTTCAGCCAGGGTTCCAGCGCCCTAATCTTGCAACTTGACCTAAGCAGTGCTTTCAACCTCGCCGATCACACTATTCTCCTAAACTGCCTTGCACACATCGGCATCTCCGGACAGGTTCTCAGCTGGTTTCTAAGTAATAGATCTTACAGAGTGATCAAGAACGACTCTTTCTCCCACAGCTGGGACAATTCCTGTGGAGTTCCCCAGGGCTCACCACTATCCCCCACCCTATTCAATGTCTATCTCGTCTCCCTGGGAAACCTCCTGCACAGCTTCAACCTCAAATTCTTCATTTACGCAGACGATATCACAATAATCATTAACCACTAACCCAGTTTCACCCTAGAGCTGCTTAACTCTATATCACACTTACTCAAGCAGATAGAACTCTGGATGCTATCCTATAGACTAAAACTAAACGCAGACAAAACTAAATTCTTCCTGGCCTCCCCCAACGATAAAATCAAAGATACCTCAATTCAAGTGAATGGATCGGACTTCCCCCTAGAACAAACCCTAAAAATACTAAGAGTCACCCTAGACAAACACCTTTCCCTTGAGAAGCACACCGATCTTACCGTCAGGAAAAGCTTCTCGGCGCTCTGGAAACTCCGCACCATAAAAAAATACTTTGATGACAACTCATTCCGACTGTTAGTACAATCCTCTATTCTCAGCATCCTCGATTATTGCAACATCATTTACCTAGGCTCCATGAAGAAAACCACCAGGAGACTAAAACTGATTCAGAACATGGCCGTCCGCCTTATATATGGCTTAAACAAATGGGAACATATCACCCCTTACTACCATAAACTGCACTGGCTACCATTTGAATCCAGAGTACTATTCAAGTTCGCATGCCTCAGCTACAAAACGGTGTTTGGTCTATCCCCAAGCTACCTCATCCCCCACTTTAAATTAGATCACAATAATAAGAACTCTCGCAGAATTCATCTATTCGCCTTCCCCTCCCTAAAACTATGTCAACTTAAACGATTCGTCGACAAAACCTTCTCCTTCCAGGCGGCCAAACTAAACCCATGGCTTGCCCAAATTGTACTTGACGCCCCCACCTACCTTGACTTCAGAAAAAAACTCAAAACTCACTTATTCCACGGACAGAACACCTAACACTCCCACTCGCTGCTTCTACTCCCTTCCATACACATGAACCTCCACCTTCCTCTCCTACTGTACCTTCAATACACATAAACCTCCACCTTCCCCCCCTACTGTACCCTCCAAACCAATTAACTTCTCTGACTGGTATTTTTTCCCTGTAAATAAAAAAATTTACCCTCCTATTGTACACTCTTGTATATTCCTATTTTACACTCTTGTATATTGTATACACTCCAAAAATTGTTAATTCCTGTCAACTTCAATGACATGTACATTCCCAAAAATTGTTAATTCAATGTCATCTTTGTTTGTAATCTTAATTAATTGTTGTGAACCACCTAGAACTCTCTGGGTATGGCGGTATACAAAATTAAGTTATTATTATTATAACAGATCCATTTAACACTACAGGTGACCTGAAAACGCTAAATCAATCAGTCTTGTGTCAGCAGGAAATACTAACAAGCATCATTCCAGCCTTAAAATAAATGCAAAGAAATAAATCAAACTCAGTTTAAGTCTGATTATAAAAGTTAATCTGGTATGCAATATCTAATACAGGGGTGTCCAATGTCGGTCCTCGAGGGCCGCAATCCAGTCGGGTTTCAGGATTTCCCCAATGAATATGCATTGAAAGCAGTGCATGCACATAGATCTCATGCATATTCATTGGGGAAATCCTGAAAACCCGACTGGATTGCAGCCCTCGAGGACCGACATTGGACACCCCTGATCTAATACATTGTCTGAAGGGATACTTGCACTAAAAGTAACAAATAATGCAAAAGGAAATAAGCTTTAGTAATCTACCACACACACAGATGCTCAGTTCCTCTCCAGTAGATTCATGAAAGACACAATGTTTACAACAGTAAGAGAGAAACTGATTTCTTCAACTGCCAGTTTTTTGCCTGTGCCAACTAATCACAAGTATTTTTGGCTAGAACAGTTCTTCAGACCGCGGAGACTTTCAAAGTTAAGATATCTACACCTTTGATTTTGCTACAAATCGGCACGGAGAAAATGCCGTTGAAGGAACAGCTGATTTTTATGGCTCCCTCCCCTCAGAGCCCTGTTTCAGGGAGGGCAGCGTACATTTGCACCAGCACGGCAGCAGAAGTTTTCTTTGGCTCCCTCCCCTCAGAGACCAGCTTTGGTTCTGGCGGGGGAAGAAAGTGCCATTCCAGCTCAACTGGCTGCACCCCAGCATTGGTGGTAATCAATAATATGAGGCAGCTTCCGGATCTCCCAGGTAAGTGGCTAATAAGAAAGCCGCACTGGGATGGTAGTTCCCGCGCAGGGACTCTGCAGACCATACCGTTGAAGATTTTATTGGGCCACATTCTTCTTCTTCACTTGTTCCCTTCCCTCGGGGCTGAATTTTGACTCCGCAAGGGGAGGGAATCCTATTATTGCCATATGATAATTATTAACTAAGTACCCAGAAGCTCCTGCTGCTGAATTTTGGTACTGGCATATTAGACATAGAGTTCGAATTCATGAGTGGCAGTGGCTCTCTTTTTTTTTTTTTTATCTCATTGGGGAGATGCCACTGAAGAAGCTGGTGGGTTCTAAGTGTGGATGGAAATTTTAAAAAAATACTAATAATAATTATTTACAAGTCTTGACGGAGCAACCGTCCTCCTACACCCAGTTGCACTTATGGTTGTAGAGAGATTCATGCACTGATGTACTGTGAACCTCATTGATGTTTCAGTTTTATATTCTCTTGTATTTTTCAAAATCTTAATAAACTTTCATGGAATAAAAAAAGAAACATAGAAACATGATGGCAGATAAAGGCCAAATGGCCCATCCAGTCTGCCCATCTGTAGTAGCCATTATCTCTTCCTCTCTCCGAGAGATTCCACATGCCTATCTTAGGCCTTCAGTTCAAACATACAGTGGCATACTAATAGGGGGGCAGGGAGGGCGGTCCGCCCCGGGTGCAAGCCCTGAAGGGGTGCTCCCGGTCCAGTTCCACCCCCCCCCAACCCCGCCGGGTGACGCGTCTGGAAACAGCCTGCAGCAAGATCGCAATGCCAGCGATCTTTGCCTGCTTCGGCTGTTTCCTCCGCCTAGGTCCCGCCCCTCCTCTGACGTCAAAGGAGGGGCGGGACCGCAATGGAGGAAACAGGCGAAGCAGGCAAAGATCGCTGGCATCATGATCTTGCTGCAGGCTGTTTCCCCAGGGAAATGGTGCGGGGAGGCCGGGGAGATGAGCAGTGCTTCCTGATGGTGGGGGTGGAGGTGGCGGGCGGTCCTTTGAGGTAGGTGGGGGGGCAGCAGGCCTTCAAGGTGGAGTGGGAAGGCAGGCAGGCCTTGTGGGGGGGGAGACAGGCCTTCGGGGAGGACAGGCCTTCAAGGGGAACAGGCAGGCAAGCCTTCAAGGAGGGGACAAGCCTTCGGTGGGGTGCAGGCCTTCGGGGGGGGGACAGACCTTCAAGTGGAACATGCAGGCAAGCCTTCAAGGGGAGAGACAAGCCTTCGGGGGGGTGCAGGCCTTTGGGGGGGACAGGCCTTCAAGGTGGACAGGCATGCAGGCCTTCAAGGGGGGGCACAGGCCTTCAAGGGGAACAGGCAGGCAGGCCTTCGGGAAGGGACAGGCCTTCAGGGGTGGGATGCAGACCTTTAAGGGGGACAGGCCTTCAGGGGAGGGGGGCCCTGGTGTAGAAGTACACGTAGGGAAAGGGGAGGGGTTCAAAGAGACGTGCATATGCCGGACTTTGGGTGGGAAGAAATAATGGGTCTGAAAATAGAGGAGAGGGAGAGAGATGATGGACCATGGGTTTTGGGGAGGGAAGGAACAGAAAGGGAGAGAAGTTGGACACAAGGGATGATGTGGAGGGGGGGATAGAGATACTGTTTAGGAGGATAGTTGGGAAAAGAAAGGGAGAGATGGTGGATCCTGGGGTGGTGGGGAAGGAGGTAGAGCTGCTGGTTGAAAGGGTAGTTAAGAAAAGGTGGATCTGTGGAGGGAGACGAAAAAAAGAAAAGATGCCAGACATCCGGGGGAGGGAAGGGAAACGGAAGGGGAGGACAGAGATGGCAGATGGATGGTTAGCATGGAGAAAGAAGAAAGAAAGAGACCCTGGCAAGCAAGTTATCAGAAGACAACCAGAGCCTTGGACCAACAAGATTTGAAAAATAATCAGACAACAAAAGGTAGAAAAACTAATTTTATTTTCTGTTTTGTGATTACAATATGTCAGATTTGAAATGTGTATCATGCCAGAGCTGGTGTTAAGACCGCAAACGTAAGCTAGGATTTAACAGAGAGAGGAAAAGTCCTTTTTGTTTCTTTATTTTATTTACACCACAGCGCCAGTGTGGTTTGGAGAAGCCAAAGGGGGGTGAAAAAGCCATAAAATAAACCCACCAGGATGTTTGAAAAAAAAACCAAAAACATCCAATTGGGCAGGAAAATCGAATCGATAAACCAATTCAATAGGCTGAATCGAATGAAAATTTTTTTTCCTGAATCTGGCAGCACTAGTTTGCGCTACTGTCTTAGACTTTAGGACCTGGAATTTGGGAGAGATGGCATCCTCGGTACTTTATAATGCAAGTGAAATGAGGATTTGGTCAAACTTTTGAAGGGTCTGCAGAAGAAAAATATTGTATAGGCCGGGGTCATGAGCAGCAGGAAACGGGAACTTTTCTTCCTTCTCTTTTTGTGAATGGAAAGGCTGAGGATGTCAGAGAGTTCAGTTAAAATATGTGCTTTGAAAATATAATAATGTGTTTTATAAAGTTTATAGCATTGCTGGCCTACCCGGTGAGGTGTTCCTAGTGGTGGTGGTGGCAGTGTGTCAATGTGTTGAGAGGAAGAGGTGGTCTGGGAAATTCTGCTGAGCAATCTCCGGGCCCATTTTCCACCCCCCAGTTAGTCCACTCCACTCAACTGGTTCACACACTGAGTGGGTCTTTGGGTGTTGTTCCTGGGTAGTTGTTTTGGGATCTCTTACAGTGGTTTATCAGTATCTCCTTCTGGTCCAAGGAAGGAAACTTTGTTAACCTTAGCACTGACCTACAGAATATGTTTGTAACAGCGCTGCTTGTGTGCCATTAAGCTATGTAGTGAACGAAAAAACCAGACCTATGCACATTTTTGCACTATATGGTGGGTGTATGAGGAAATTCACATTTCCTGCACAGCTAAGTCCGTGTGAAGTTACCTTGTGCTGTATTTGACATCTAAGAAGGTCTCTGTTTGGAAGGAAAGATCTAAACTTAGAAATGAAGTGGCCAGAAGTTATGGTAAAAGCAGATAGTGTAGCTGGTTTTAAGAAAGATTTGGACAAATTCCTGGAGGAAAAGTCCTTAGTCTGTTACTAAGACATGGGGGATGTGTCTGTTTGCCCTGGATCGGTAATATGGAATGTTGCTACTCTTTGGATTTTGACCAGGTACTAGTGACCTGGAATGGCTACCATGAGAATGGACTACTGGGCATGATGGACCATTGTTCTGACCCAGTTAGGCTATACTTATGTTATATTCTCATCTGTAGGAGCCTTGTTTTCACTTCTTATTTTAATGTATTTTTTTTCTGGGAACTTATTCAGGTCATAGTACAATCACTAATACTAGGACTACTAGACTATTGCAACATCCTCTATCTCCCGTGCCCTGCTACAATAGCAAAACAACTACAAACAATTCAAAACACAGCTCTAAGACTCATCTACTCATTGAGGAAACAAGACCACATCACAGAGGCATATCTCAACTCTCACTGGCTTCCAATTCCAGCAAGAATACTATTCAAATTCTACTGTCTATTATTTAAAAGTTTAAACGGAGATAGCCCAACCTACTTGAACAACTTCCTCATCCAAACCACCTCAACCAGACAAAGGAAAACTCACACCCCAGACAAAGGAAAACTCACACCCCATTCACACACCTACCAAACTAACAACCGAAGACTAACAGCAGGCAGGAGGGCAAACTAACCTGCGCAAGCAGGCAAAACAAAACACAGCAGACAAACTATCCACCGGAGTACAAGCAACTAGAGTACAAACCCAAGTGAAAAGACAAGGCAGAAATGGCAGGGAAGACAAGGAGCACCAAGACTACAATCAAGGTCAACCCCCCGGCCGAAGAAATCCAGATGAAGGCCACAGTCTCCTTGCAGACTGAAGAGGACCTCCCCCGATGGAAGCCGGAGATCTCTGTACAGACTGAAGTTGAGCCCCACCTGAAGACGTCAGTTTCTGTACAGACTGAAGAAGACACCCAGCAACAGCCCAACGGAGACATCATGCAGGAGCTGAAGAGCCTGAGGGAAGAAGTGCAGTGGCTGAGAAGTATCCGGGAGAGTGAGGCATTCATCGATGGAGTCCTCCTAGAACTGTCTCAGGTCTCTGAAAAAGGGCACGAAGACAGGACCATCCTTAGGACACCCGAACCAACCAGACATGCAACATTGGAAGTGTCGGCTGGGGTACAAGAAGAGACTGAGGACGATGAGACCTGGCAACTAGTCACCTCTGCATGCAAACAAAAAGAGACTCGAGACGACGGAACCTGGCAACTAGTCACCACTACAAGCAAGCACAGAAGAAAGTCTTTTACTTAGCTATCCTCAAGCAAGCTCAGCAACCTCACATCAACTCCGCAGATCACCCTGAGCAACATATTTCAGCTCCTACAAGAAAGACCCGCCAGAAGAACTCAGGAGGATATTCAGAAAGACTTCCAGGAGTGCAATCTCGAAACCTGGCAGACAGCTCCATCCCAAGAAGCAACAAATTAGTACCTCCAAAAGAAGAAGCGCAGAGTGGTCGTCATTGGGGACTCCATGCTGAGGGGAACTGAGGGACAGGTATGCAGACCATATCTACAGGCAAGAGAGTCTGCTGTCTACCAGGAGCCAAGATCAGGGACGTGACTACCTGCATTGGAGAAATAATCAAGCCCCAAGACCACTACCCAATGCTCCTCATCCACATCGGGACAAACGACACCGCCAGGAGCTCACCGGAGAAGATACAGGAAGACTTTA
This sequence comes from Geotrypetes seraphini, assembly GCF_902459505.1. Classification (NCBI taxonomy): domain Eukaryota; kingdom Metazoa; phylum Chordata; class Amphibia; order Gymnophiona; family Dermophiidae; genus Geotrypetes; species Geotrypetes seraphini. The sequence goes on from NC_047085.1 coordinate 523,501,776, forward strand.
AAGCCCTAAGGGAAGAACTAAAGCAACTCGAAGCGCAGGTGGTCTTCTCCTCAATCCTACCAGTAAGAGACAAAGGAAGATCCAGGGAAGAAAGGATCAAGAGGACTAATGAGTGGCTTAGGGGTTGGTGCAAGGAGATGAACTTTGGATTCCTGGAGCACGGAGATGAACTTCAGGGACTGCAGGGACCAGATGGGCTGCATCTAATCAGAAGAGGGAAGAACGTCCTGGGACGACGCCTGGCTCACCTGCTCCAGAAGACTTTTAACTAGGGGACCCACTCTCACACAAGTACTACCGTTGTACAGATCCATGGTGAGACCTCATCTGGAGTACTGTGTCCAGTTTTGGAGGCCACATTATCAAAAGGATGTGAAGAGAATGGAGTCGATCCAGAAAATGGCCACTAGGATGGTCTCAGGACTTAAAGACATCCCATATGAAGAACGTCTGGCCAAACTGCGCTTATATTCTCTCAAGGAGCGCAGAGAAAGGGGGGACATGATGGAAACATTCAAATACATCACGGGTCGAATTGAGGTGGAGGAAGAAATCTTTTTTCTTACAGGTCCCACGGCGACAAGAGGGCATCCGCTAAAACTTAAGGGGGGAAAATTTCATAGTGACACCAGGAAATACTTCTTCACCGAACGGGTGATTGATCGATTGAATAAACTTCCACGCCAGGTGGTCGAGGCCAGTAGTGTATCTGACTTCAAAAGTCGATGGGACAAACTGGTGGGAGGGCTACAAAGATATGCATGAAAGAGGGGCACCAGGGAGGGAGGGTTCTTAAGTGGGCAGATTTGAGAATGTAGTGAACTTCAAACACGCCTTACTTATTCTACTTATTTCATACATTTTTTTCTACTAGAGTGTTTGGTTTTTTCCGAACTCATCCCAGATTCTTTCCTACACTTGGTAAGGATTTTCATTTACACCAATCTATTACTTTATCATCTTTGTTTCTTCCTTTGCATTCCACTCCAGCAGACCAAGGTCTCCATGCTGACCTCTGCTGGTCAGGTGCAGTCCGTCTGGTCCCTGGAGTCCCTGCAGCGTCTCTCCATGGTTCAGGAAGCCGAAGTTCATTTCCCGGCACCACCGTTGTAGCCACTCATTTGTCTTCAGGATACGCTCTTCCCTCTCTCTTCCCTTGCCCCTAACAGGAAGAATTGAAGAGAATACTACCTGTGCATCTGTCCGCTTCAGCCTCTTCCCCAGATCTCCGAAGTCTCTAGCTATGTCCTCCAGGCTGTTCTTGGCGGTGTCATTCGTTCCAACGTGGATGAGCAGCATGGGGAAGTGGTCCTGGGGCCTAAGAAGTCTGTCAAAGCAGGTGGTCACGTAACGTATTCTGGCTCCAGGTAGACAGCAGATCTCCCTCGACTGTATATCTGGCCTGCATATTGGTCCCTCGGTGCCCCTCAGCATAGAGTCCCCAATGGCTATTACTCTCCGCTTCCTTTGGGGGGGGGGGTCGATCCGCTGTCCTTTGGGGGGGTTGATCCGCTGTCCCTGGGGTAGGTGTCAAGCGTTGAACCTGGTCCTGCTTCACCTCGGCAGTCTCTTCCTGCAGTACGTGAAATCTGTTCTTCAGATTAAGTTGTGGAGTCGATGTGGAGTTGCCCTGGTAAGAGAAAGAATAGGAAGGTGAAGAGATTGTAAATGGGGGGGGGGGAGGGTCTCCTACGTTTACCTGTGGAGGAGGTCACTAACTGCCAGGAGTCAGTGTCTCCAGTCATCTCCTGGATTCCAACTGTTGGTTTCAGTGTCGACGGCCCCGGTGTCTCAACAAGGGATCTGCCACAGGCGTGTTCGGTTATTTGGGACAGCTCCTGCACTATTCCATCGATGTAAGCCTCATCCTCTCTAATGCCCCTCAGGCGTTTCACCTCCTCCCTGAGGCTCCTTAGTTCCTGTATGATGTCGTCATCCTGCTTGCCGACCTCCTCTGTCTGTGTAGAGGTCGTAGTGTACTGCAGTGTGATGGTCTCGGTCTGCACTGAGACCTCCTCAGTGTAGGGAGTGCCGATCTTGCTTGTAGGCTTCATGCTTCTTGTTCGCCTTGCCATACCTTAAAATATATGAGGTCTGCCTGTTAACGAGAAAATGAGAGAGAGTAAATGAGAGGGAATAAAGGAGAGAGAGAGATAGTATGAGAGTATGTTAGATTAGGGCGTCTTGAAGGGTAGTGTATGAAAGCTTAGGGTGTCTGGAGGGTAGTGTTTGAGGGTTAGGATGTCAGAGAAATCTAAGCAGCAGGGTGTTTAGGTGAAGGATGTGTGAATGTAAGATTATGGTGCTTGCAGGGTGTAAGATTGAGATTAAGTTTAGATGTCTTGCAGTGTCCTGTTGCCCTAGATTTGGCTCCTCTTAAGGCTCCTCGCAAAGGCGCTCTAGCTAAGGCCAGCGCCTTTGCCGCTCGCCTTCGCCGCACGCCGAACGGCTGCGCGCCGTTGGCTCGCCTCCTTAAATGGAGGAGCCTTGTCGCTGGTTGCTTACATGTGGGGGGTGGGCGGAGCTACTCTCGCCGCGACCCCAGCAAGTCCCTCGTGGTCTTGGCGCTGCTAGCGCCTCGCTCTGCCTCCTGCCTCCTGTCTCCTGAGACCTCCTCCTCTCCTGTGCTGATCCTCTCCCTGCTTGCCGCGATCAGTTGCAGTGCCCGTTGGCTCGCCTCCTTAAATGGAGGTTGACGGATGAAATTCCTCTCCCACCCATACTCGGCCCAGTGCACATTGTATTGGGCCTCTACATGGCCAAGATATGCACCCCCGGGTTGTGATAGTGAAATTGCTTAACTATCGGCACAAGGTGGAACTACTTCATCAGTTCCGATTGAAGAAGAATGAGTTGAAGTATGACGGAGCGCCTATACGTCAAGATTACTCTGCAGTGCTGACAGAACGTTGGAAGCCGTATTGCCTACTGTATACAAAAATTGGTGGGTCTCAAGCAGCATTTTCAATTTGTTTATCTAGCGCTTTTGAAGATTCATCATAATGGCATGTGGCAATCATTTGCCACCCCGGAGACTGCAGGTGACTTTATTGCTACTCTGGGAACTTCTTCTACTTCTAGTGGACCTTGAGGGTGCAGCATTTTAGATTTTGTGGAGTTATTCCTTCATAACATTTTGCAGATCCTTTCTGGTGGTATTAGTTCTCTGTTATTTGAATTGCTAGGGGATATCACGGTATTACTGGCCTGTTCATGGAGGGGGTGCCTTGTTAATCTAGCGTCAGTTCGTACCTCCATTGGTATCCCTATTGGGAGGATATGTTGGGGTTTCTGTGGGAAAGAGGGGGATGGGTTTGTTGGGTTGGTTAGGTTTTGGGGAGCAGTGGCAGCACTGGGGCTTGCTTTTTATTATGGGGGATCTATATGTTTGCACATACTGGGGTTGTTGGGTTGCAAATTATTTTTTGTACTGTGTTTGGGTACTGCTTCCTTCTCTGGAGTCTTTACCACTTTTATCTTCTGGGTGAGGCTGGGTGCCCAGGAGATTTTGTTTACATTTATTGGCTTATGGTATGTCCCCTGATACACCTTGAGTAATCGCCCATTGGGAATCATTTCCTGAAATGTGTCAGGCATAACGTGCCCAATTAAGAGAACGAAAATTCTCACTCAGTTGAAGCATCATAGGGTGGACATTGCCTGCCTCCAGGAAACACACCTTACTGATACTGAGCATGCGAAACTAAAGGGGAGTTGGGTGGGAGACATATTACGCTTCTTCCCCTGGTAAGAAGGCTGGCGTGGCTTTGCTAATTCATAGGTGTTTACCTTGTGAGGTTCAAATTAAACAACATGATCCCCAGGGTAGCTATTCACTGTCCCACATTACAGTGCGGGGTACCACCTTCCGCTTGCTTATAATTTATGGTCCCAATGTGTATTCTCACCCTTACTTTCAAAACTTGGTGAATCTTTGCATTAAAGAGCCTGCATTACCATTGATAGTGGCTGGGGATTTTAATCAAGTTCTGGATCTGGCCATGGATAGATCCCACTCTCCTGTGGGAGCATTGGGGAGGAGTACTAAGGGTATTCCTTACTTTTGCCCATCCTTGGGGTTGGTGGACCCAGGGCATCTCTTACATCCAACCGACCATGATTATACCCACCAGTCTAGAGTGCATCATACCTTTTCGTGCATTGACTACCTTTTGACTGCTGAATCTTTATCTACTCAGGTAGAAAAGGCTACAATTGGTCCCTTGGAGGTATCTGACCATAATTTAATTTGGTTGGATGTCTCTATGGGTGGCCCATCGGGCCTTGGGTGTGGGTGGTGGTTCCCGGCATATTTACATGGGGATAAACAATTTACTGCTTATTTACAGACTAAATGTGAAGAATACCTTCACTTTAATTCTCTACAGTCCTATTTTTGGAGGCAGCGAAGGCTGTCCTCGGGTGACATTATTTCGTACGTGTCCGCCTGTAAGAAGCGTAGAGCGCAGGATATATTGCAGTTGGAAGCTCACTGTGCTTGTCTTAAGGGTACACTTTTGACTCAACCTACCGCCCTGCATCGTGAAGATTACTTAGCGGCGCTATACGCGCTAATACATGAGCGAGCTAAAACATCAATGATTTCCCACACGTTTCATTATTATAAACACGGTATTAAAACTGGAAAACTCTTGGCTACTATTACCAGAAACTGGCAGGGAACACGCTACGTAGCTACATTAAAAGATGGGCAACGCAGGCTCTTAACTAACACCACTGCTATTGCTGATTGCTTTTATAAGTATTTTGAGGTGTTTTATGTAGCGCCTGGCCCTTACTGTGGTCCGGATATTTCAGACTACTTAGTCGATGCGGGTATGCCACAGTTGCGGGATACCCATCTTACTAAACTTAGTAGCCCTCTATTACGTAAGGAAGTGTTGAAGGCTATAAACTCTCAGAAATCATGCACTGCCCCAGGTCCTGATGGATACACTCCTGAGTTTTATAAAATCTTGTCCTTTTCGGTTGGTAAACTTCTTTTTTTTTTTTTTTTTTTCTTCTTAGCTATTTCTGGGCAAGAATCCAAAGCTTTATCCGGTACTGTGCTTGGGTTCCAACTGCCGAAATCTCTGTTAAGACTTACTCCAGCCCATCTACACCCTCCCAGCCATTGAAGCCCTCCCCTGCCCATCCTCCACCAAACGGCCATACACAGACACAGACCGTGCAAGTCTGCCCAGTAACTGGCCTAGTTCAATCTTTAATATTATTTTCTGATTCTAAATCTTCTGTGTTCATCCCACGCTTCTTTGAACTCAGTCACAGTTTTACTCTCCACCACCTCTCTCGGGAGCGCATTCCAGGCATCCACCACCCTCTCCGTAAAGCAGAATTTCCTAACATTGCCCCTGAATCTACCACCCCTCAACCTCAAATTATGTCCTCTGGTTTTACCATTTTCCTTTCTCTGGAAAAGATTTTGTTCTACGTTAATACCCTTTAAGTATTTGAACGTCTGAATCATATCTCCCCTGTCTCTCCTTTCCTCTAGGGTATACATATTCAGGGCTTCCAGTCTCTCCTCATACGTCTTCTGGCGCAAGCCTCCTATCATTTTTGTCGCCCTCCTCTGGACCGCCTCAAGTCTTCTTACGTCTTTCGCCAGATACGGTCTCCAAAACTGAACACAATTCTCCAAGTGGGGCCTCACCAATGACCTGCACAGGGGCATCAACACCTTCTTCCTTCTACTGACTACGCCTCTCTTTATACAGCCCAGCATCCTTCTGGCAGCAGCCACTGCCTTGTCACACTGTTTTTTCGCCTTTAGATCTTCGGACACTATCACCCCAAGGTCCCTCTCCCCGTCCGTGCATATCAGCTTCTCTCCTCCCAGCATATACGGTTCCTTCCTATTATTAATCCCCAAATGCATTACTCTGCATTTCTTTGCATTGAATTTTAGTTGCCAGGCATTAGACCATTCATCTAACTTTTGCAGATCCTTTTTCATATTTTCCTCTCCCTCTTCGGTGTCTACTCTGTTACAAATCTTGGTTTCATCTGCAAAAAGGCACACTTTTCCTTCTAACCCTTCAGCAATGTCACTCACAAACATATTCAACAGGATTGGCCCCAGCACCGAACCCTGAGGGACTTCACTAGTCACTTTTCCTTCCTTCAAGTGACTTCCATTAACCACCACCTTCTGGCGTCTGTCCGACAGCCAGTTTCTGACCCAGTTCACCACTTTGAGTCCTAACTTCAGCCCTTCAAGTTTGTTCAACAGCCTCCTATCAGGAACTGTATCAAAGGCTTTGCTGAAATCCAAGTAAATTACATCTAGAATATGTCCTCGATCCAGCTCTCTGGTCACCCAATCAAAAAATTCAATCAGGTTCGTTTGGCACGATTTACCTTTTGTAAAGCCATGTTGCCTCGGATCCTGTAACCCATTAGATTCAAGGAAATACATTATCCTTTCTTTCAGCAACACTTCCATTATTTTTCCAACAACTGAAGTGAGGCTCACCGGCCTGTAGTTTCCTGTTTCATCCCTGTGACCACTTTTATGAATAGGGACCACATCCGCTCTCCTCCAATCCCCAGGAATCGCTCTCATCTCCAGAGATTTGTTGAACAAGTCTTTAATAGGACTCGCCAGAACCTCTCTGAGCTCCCTTAGTATCCTGGGATGGATCCCGTCTGGTCCCATCGCTTTGTCCACCTTCAGTTTTTCAAGTTGCTCATAAACACCCTCCTCCATGAACGGCGCAGAATCTCCTCCATTTTCTCGTGTAACTTTGCCAGACAATCTTGGTCCTTCTCCAGGATTTTCTTCTGTGAACACAGAACAGAAGTATTTGTTTAGCACATTTGCTTTCTCCTCATCACTCTCCACATATTTGTTCCCAACATCTTTTAGCCTAGCAATTCCATTTTATATCTTCCTCCTTTCACTAATATATCTGAAAAAAATTTTATCTCCCTTTTTTACATTTTTAGCCATTTGTTCTTCCGCCTGTACCTTCGCCAAACGTATCTCTCTCTTGGCTTCTTTCAGTTTCACCCTGTAGTCGTTTCTGCTCTCCTCTTCTTGGATGTTTTTATATTTCATGAACGCCAACTCTTTCGCCTTTATTTTCTCAGCCACTAGGTTGGAGAACCATATCGGCTTCCTTTTTCTCTTGTTTTTATTGATTTTCTTCACATAAAGGTCCGTAGTCATTTTTATCGCTCCTTTCAGCTTAGACCACTGTCTTTCCACTTCTCTTATGTCCTCCCATCCTAACAGCTCTTTCTTCAGGTACTTTCCCATTGCATTAAAGTCCATACGTTTGAAATCTAGGACTTTAAGTATCGTGCGGCCGCTCTCCACTTTAGCTATTATATCAAACCAAACCGTTTGATGATCGCTACTTCCCAGGTGAGCACCCACTTGAACATTAGAGATACTCTCTCCATTTGTGAGGACCAGATCCAATATCGCTTTTTCCCTTGTGGGTTCTGTCACCATTTGTCTGAGCAGAGCCTCTTGAAAGGCATCCACAATCTCCCTACTTCTTTCCGATTCCGCAGACGGAACATTCCAGACCGCATCCGGCAGGTTGAAATCTCCCAACAGCAGAACCTCCTCTTTCCTTCCAAACTTTTGGATATCCACAATCAGATCCTTATCAATTTGCTGCGATTGAGTCGGAGGTCTGTAGACTACACCCACGTAGATAGAAGTTCCATCTTCTCTTTTCAGAGCAATCCATATCGCTTCTTCCTCTCCCCAGGTCCCTTGCATTTAGGTCGCTTGAATATTGATCTTTACATAGAGAGCTACTCATCCACCTTTATGACCATCTCTGTCCTTCCTAAAAAGATTATATCCCGGTATGTTTGCATCCCATCCATGCGATTCACTGAACCATGTCTCTGTGATAGCAACAATATCTAGATCTGCCTCTAATATCAGGGCTTGCAGATCATGAACTTTGTTGCTTAGACTGCGAGCATTTGTGGTCATCGCTTTCCAGCTATTTTTCAGCGATAATCTCCTTTTTCGTATGGATTTTTGTGTCGTTTCACTTTCCGTTGCAATACTAATCAATGAGTTGCTGATATTGCTTATGTTGCAGCCTTTACTACTATCACATCTTTTCTTTTGCCGGGGGTGGTCTCTATAATTGTCCTTCGTACATACACCACCCCACCTTCTAGTTTAAATGCCTAGAAAAATATTGTCTAAATTTCTCTGCAAGGTTTCTTTTTCCTGCTGTAGTAATATGTAGCCCATCAGTGCAATATAGCTTCTTGTCCTTCCATGTATTTCCCCATCCTCCTATGTACCTGAAGCCTTCTTGATGACACCAGGCTCTGAGCCATCTATTAAAGTCCTCTGTGTTTTTCACTCTTTGCTCTCCTTTTCCATATGCAGGCAGTATTTCAGAAAAAGCTAAAGTCTTTACAAAAGGTTTCACGCCCTCACCAATCTCCCGAAAAGCTTTCTGTGCTGCAAGTGTGGAGTTGTTGGCCAGGTCATTTGTTCCCAGATGGATAACAACATCAGTGTTAAAATCCTTAGTTTCTTCGGCCAATATCTTTATTAAATGTAGATGTTAAAATCTTTGCACGAATATTGGCTGATAGATTGACTCCCTTGTTACCAACATTAGTGTCATCTGAGCAAGTGGGTTTTGTACGAGGCCGTCACTCGGTGATAAATGTTCGTAGAGTGCTCTTGGCATATTCACAAGCCCAATGTCAGCGGCAACCGGGTCTCTTGGTGGGCCTTGATGCAGCCAAGGCATTTGATAAGGTTAATTGGCATTATCTCTTCCATTTGCTGTCTTATATGGGGTTCACTGGGTGGTATTTGAATTCTTTACAGGCCCTGTATAACACGCCTACGGCCTCAGTTTTAATTAATGGGGTGCGTACAGACAGTTTTCCTATTGGCCAAGGTACTCGGCAGGGCTGCCCAATGTCACCACTTTTGTTTGTTTTTTATCTGGACCCCTTACTTCGTACATTGATGAGAGATGATGAATTAGAGGGATTCCCGGAAGGGGGCTCCCAGCTTCGTGTTTTGGGTTTTGCAGATGACTTACTTTAAGTAACCCACAGTACTCTAGAAATTCTAGATGAATTCCACCTTTACTCGGGCCTTACCCTTAATAAACAGAAGTCGCTTGCTCTACCGACCTCTTCATCAGTTCAACGGGGGTGGGTTGGTACTTTCCCACTTCAATGGGATACCCAATCCCTGGTTTATTTGGGGAGTCACAATTCCTCAGGATTTAACTTGTATAAATTGAATATTGGCTCTCTGCTTCAGCCCACCGTTCGCAAACTACAAGCCTGGTGTAACTATCCGCTCTCTTTGTTGGGGCGAATAGCCTTATATAATATGATGGTTGTGCCTCAGTGGCTATACATGCTAATGTTGACACAGTGGAATGCGGCCCAGCTCAATTCTTCCTTATCTGCTTTTTTGTGGAGGGGTAGACTTGCCCGCATTCCTCTGTCTACTTTGATGTTAGCCAGGGGTCAGGGGGTTTGGGCTTGCTGAGTGTACAGCGGTTCAATCTCGCCATCTCAATGATTGGTTTTGTGGTACAGAACATTTTTCTGCAGTCTATAGTCCTTATCATTTTAGTTATTTATTACATGTTAAAAAACTGCCTAATTTGCCTTGCTTACAACATGACATCTTTTTGCCAGCTCTGCGGCTGACTTGGAAACGGCTATGTAAACTGCTGCATGCCATGTCTTGTTTGCCTATAGTGGGAAATGGTGGCTTTTCCCTGGAATGCTTCAGGCTTCTTTCACGTTGTGGGCACAGGGAGGCTTTTCTTATGTCTCTCAAGCTGTGTCTCCTGCAGGATTCCCACTGCCTTTTGAGGATCTCTGCACGACTTACCATCTTCCTGCTGTGGACTGGTACGCTTACTTACAACTTCGTCATTACTTATCTGAATTAACACCAGCTGTGTTGCAGGAAGAGGTCCAGGAAAAGATGTCGGAGGCCCTGTGCCTCACAGCTCAGATTCTGATACGGCTGAGGAAGAGGCGGGTGAGGTGAACTTTGTTGGACTAGCGCAGAAATGGACTCAAGAACTACGGGTCTCTAGAACGCCGGATATGTTGAAAAAGGGCCTGCAGCTAGGTCATAAACATCTGACTCAAGCCACAGACAAAGAACGTAATTATACATTTGTGCAGGTGATCATTGGATTAAATGTTTGCAGACACACGCCACTCTTGGACACATGTTTTGGATTCAACTTATAGCATATGTGGCACAACTTTGGAATTGCTCATGGCGCTTACATCCTAGTTTTCTTTTTACGTTGCAGGTCCGTCTTCACCCTATTCGACCGGGTTGTGCAGCCTTTATTAGGAAAGCCATTGTTTTGGGCAGAACTAGTATTTTGCATTGCTGGCTTTCCCCACAACCAGCTACTATGTCACATTGGAGGGCTCTGATGATCCACCATGCACTGATGGAAAGGAGAGATGTGGGAGCTCTGAAAAACAGATGTTGGACTCCCTTTTGCATGACTTGGGGTTTGAGTGGTTAACGGAGGTATCCCTTTCTATGCACTTGCTGCTGCTGCTGCTCCCGGGGTGGGAGGGGATGGGGTTGGTTGCTGATACACTCTAACTGCTGATTGTTTTTGAAATTACTTTACTGCACTTGTTTGCTGTTGTTTTCTGAACCTTTAATAAAGAGATTTACACATAAAAAAGTGTGAAATTCTGACCTGTTTCTCACAGTTCTTCAGAGACAGAGAAACTGATTTCTTCAACTTTTCAGTTTTTTGCCTGTGACAACTAATCACAAGTATTTTTGGCTAGAACAACAATCGCTAAAAAAAAGAAGGAAAACCTAACAAGCCCTTCTTCAGAACAAGCGTGGGTCTGTTGCCCTTACAGACTTGCCAGCCTCGTTTTCTCACATAGCAGCCGCTAGGACCATGGAGACTTTAGAAGTTAAGATATCTATGCCTCCAATTTCACTACAAACCGGCACGGAGAAAATGCCAGTGATTTTTATGGCTCCTTCCCCTCAGGGCCCTGCTTCTGTTCCAGCGGGGAAGGGAAGTGCCATTCCAGCTCAACTGGCTGCACCCCAGCATTGGCAGCAATCAATAATATGAGGCAGCTCCTGGATATCCCAGGTAAGTGTTGGGACGTGGGTGCTTTCAGCGGCTAATAGGAAAGCCACACTGGGACGTTGGTTCCCACGCAGGGACTCTGAAGGCTGCACCGTTGAGAAGATTTTATGGGGCCACGTTCTTCTTCTCTTGTTCCCTCCCCTCGGGGCCATATTTTGACTCTGCAAGGTGATAGAATCCTATCGCTGCCATCACAGCAAGTAAAAAAAGGGAAACTCTAAATCATTAATACTTATAATATGATAATTATTAACTAAGAACCCAGAAGCTCCTGCTGCTGAGTTTTGGTACTGGCATATTAGACAGAGAGTTTGAATTCATGAGTGGCTGTGGCTCTCTTTTTTTTCTTATAACTACTTTGACTTTATGATTGTGCTACTATGTTCTTCAATTTCAACCACACTGTTTGTATTTCAACTAACTGTTGTGAACCGCCTAGAACTCCCTGGGTATGGCGGTATACAAAATAAAAATTATTATTATTATTATCTTATTGGGGAGATGCCACTGAAGAAGTTGGTGGGTTGTAAATGTGGTGGAAGTTACAAAAAATAGTAATAATAATTATTTACAAGTCTTGACGGAGCAACTACCCTCCTACACCCAGTTGCACAGATGGTTGCGGAGAGCTCGTGGTGGGCTATGTCTCCAGTTTCAGAACCATTGGATATGGAGGAATCTGACAGCAAACCAGTATCCTTCAGCCACTGTGTCTTCCTCTGTGTATATGTGTGTGTCTGTCTCTGTATTTCTGTGTGTCTGTCTATATCTGTGAACATATGTGTGTCTGTCTCTATTGATTGATGCCAATAAAGTGACTTTGCTGCTGTATGACTCTCCCATGAGATGTTCCTCTCTATTATCACTGATCTCATTCTTCCCTTTAGTTCACCAGAGCTAAGGTAAGCCCAAAGCTTTGATCTTATTCTTTTTCTTCTGAACTATTCTAGATGTGACATATATAATTGTAGCCAGTGTTTATATCTCTGTATATATGTGTGTGCGTGTTTGCATGTCTGTATCTAACAGCATATTTCTGTCTGTCTATAATTCTGTCCTATTTCTGTCTATGTCTGTCTCCCTCTATTGATTGATGCCAATAAAGTGACTTTACTGCTCTGCTACTATTTATTATTATTTCTATTGTGCTGAAAGATGTACCCAGTGCTGTACATTTTAACATACAATAGACAGTCCCTGCTCAGAAGAGCTTGCAATCTAATTTAGACAGGATATTTCAGAGTTGGGGAGATTATGGTAGAGGAAATGATACAGTGGGTCTAGGTATCTGACAGCAGTGTGCGGGAGTTAGCTTGGATTTGAGTACTGCCAGGGATGGAGCATGACGTCTTGATTCAGGCAACCTGTTCCAGGCATATGGTGATGCAAGAAAGAATGGCTCACATTCTTTCAAAGGAGCAAAGCATTCATTGGAGACAGACAGGGGATATGCAGCCCCACTTGATGGTGAAGTCTCTGACAGCGGTACGCTCCCCTAGCTAGAGTAAGCCTTTGAGCATGTGCAGGATTGTCCTCCCCTCTGCCGGTCAGTCTTTTTCTGACCCGTTCCTGTACAGTCACGGCTCTCCCCTTTGTCAGAGAAAAATATTAATAGGAAAAAGAAAAGTCATTTTTAGTCAGGAAAAGTGTGAAATTCTGACCTGTTTCTCACAGTTCTTCAGTGAAAGAGAAACTGATTCCTTCAACTGCCAGGTTTTTCTTTACCAAAGCTTTGGGCATGGCTACTGGATAGCTTCACTTTCTTTAGTTGCTCTATCCAGTTGGACACAGGGGTTGTTTCTCTCATTGGCAGGACATGCCTTTGACATTCTGAATTCATTTCAATTTGATGCAATCTACTACATTAGCTTTCATCTCTTCTATTTACTACCTCAGCACTTTGGAGGTTTTTCCACACTTACAGAGAAACATGAAGCCTGAGAATACCTTTATCTATCCATTCAGGCTTCATGATGTTCTAATTCCTGAGAAAACCTTGATCCCCTTCTCCAAATGAAGAGAAAGCTATTCATTAAATGATAAAGATCACTACAAATGGCTGCAACTACATCACTGCTTTAGTCATCAAAATCTTTTACAAATTTTTCATACTCTTTTCCCTTCTATTTTGACTCAAGCCACAGTCTTATTACAGACAGGACATGCAGCTTCAAACCTATATAAGATGTTATTACTTTGATATTCTTCTCTCTTCCATTGAGTTTGAATGTAAGCATACAAACAGATATTGTAACTCTATGTTTTGTATTGATTCATGCACTGATGTACTGTGAACCTCATTGATGTTTCAGTTTTATATTCTCTTGTATTTTTCAAAATCTTAATAAGCTTTCATGGAAAAAAAGAAACATAGAAACATGATGGCAGATAAAGGCCAAATGGCCCATCCAGTCTGCCCATCTGTAGTAGCCATTATCTCTTCCTCTCTCCGAGAGATTCCACATGCCTATCCGAGGCCCTTTTCAACTCAGACATAGCTAATTTTTTCTATTTTTTACATTGGTACACTGGATCACAGCACTTGTACCCTTGTTTGAGATCCAGTTTCACTTCAACGGAGTCTCATTGGTCACTGTGGTTGCTCACATCCCCATAGAGTTCCCTTGGAGTTCCTTTCCCTCATTCAATCCTAGGGGCTTTCCATGCTTTTCATCTCTCTTATAGGGCCAGAAGATGCTAGCTTTCCTGCGCACCTTACGTGCCACCAATATCTTCGAGAAACCATCTACATTTCATTCCCTCTAAGATCAACTGTGAGACATCTATCTTCTCCTCACTTCACATTTTTACATCCCTTCATTGTTAAATGAAGACCCATGCTGAACTCTCAAACCTCAGACACTGCCAAGGGACAGTCTGAATACCTTCTGAATACTCAAAAAAACAAACAAACGAGTGGTTAACTGGCATTCACTCGAGAAAAAATAAAAATTATCCCAGGACAAGCAGGCAGGTATTCTCACTAGTGTGTAACGTCATCCAACGGAGCCCTGAAACGGACGTCTCATAAGCATACTTTCTTGTAGAAACTTCAGAAGTTTCCAGTCGCCCGCACCGCGCATGCGTGAGTGCCTTCCCGCCCGATGCACCAGGCGTGTCTCCTCTGTTCTTACTTTTCTGTGGACCCGAGAAGTCCGTCTTCGACTCTCTGCGCAAAGTACCTTCTCTTGTGCCTTCTGAGTCCGCGGTTTTGGGTTCTGTTACTCATTATCGTTGATTCGCGTTGCGTTTTCTTGTTTTTCAAAAAAAAAAAATTTCTTCCGTTCGTTTGACCGGGCAGGCCATGTGGCCACAGCCCCGCGGCTTCGATCTTGCGGCAGAGCTTTTTCGGCATATATCCCGGCCTGTCGCTGGTTTTAAGAAGTGTGTCAAGTGCCAGCGTGCGATTTCATTGATGGACCTTCATCGACGCTGTATTCGGTGTCTCGGGCCTCAACACCTTCCGAAATCGTGCCAGCCTTGCTCCACACTTACAGCATGTGCTTTTAAGCATCACTGCATCTTCTGGGAGTCGCTGTTCAGCATGGAGGCGTCATCGGAGCTGTCCTTATCGCAGGGCTGTGCCTTCGACTTCCGCTTCGACCTCCTCAGCTTCGAGTCTTCTCAAGCCTGCCTCGTTCGTGCCGGCCTTGACTCCGACGCCTGCTGCGATGCCTTCCGCTGTCTCCTCAGGTCAGGTAACGCAGCCTCCCATTGCTCTAGTTGTGCTCAAGGTGCCCAAGGCTTCTAAGCCCAAGCCCCCTAGCGGTCGAGACCGCGAAGTCCGTGCAGAAGGTCCCATTGCAGATGCGGATCCCTCTTTGCCGGCTTCGTTCCATGCCATGATGGAGCAGCGTTTCGTCAAGCTCTTTACTAAGATTGGGCCAACGCTTCTCTCTCAAATCCAGCCTGGGCATGCGGAGGCCTCCCGCGAGGTCGAGTCGCCTCCGGTGCCCCCTCGATGGTCACTCTCGCTACTGGGAACCGAGTCTCGGCAAGTGGCTGGTCTGGCTTCGGGGCGTGCATCGCAAGGAGCAGAGTCTTTGCCCGTGCCACCTCCGATTCACTCGATTCATGGCGCTGAATCCTCCCTACTGCCTGGAGCGGATCCTTCCTCAATGCTGAGCCTCGAGGCTTGGCGGGTGCCTCGAGGGGCTTCTTCTCAGCCTCCTCTGCTTCGATCCACAGCCTCCAGCCACATCTACTCGCTTGACGCCTCGTCTGAGCCTTGCTCGCTTCGACGTTCGAGACCTGCTTTTAGACACAGTTCTGGTCATCGCTCGAGACATTCATCGAGGCATGCCTCGCCTCTTCGTAAGCACCCCTATAAGGAATATTCTCCGCCGGCTTACTCACCTCCTCCTATGCCGGACCTCGAGGTTACCATGGGATCGCTCTCCCCCTGCCGATCCTTGGCCTCTACGGATCAGGACGCCTCGACATCGAGTCCTTCTCGAGGCCCAGCTCTGGCTGACCAATTGTCTTTCTCATCTTTCCTGCGTCAGATGGCGGTGGATCTTGATATTACTCTGGACTCGGTTTCCAAGTTTTCCAAGGAGTATTTGGAGTCGATGCATCTTCCCCAGCCTCCGGCTGAGTCTCTTTGTCTGCCTCTGCATAAGCTTCTGGACCAGACCTTTATAAGATGTTTCGAGACACCTTACTCCATCCCCGCTGTCCCTGGGAAGTTGGATGCCAGGTATCTCACGATGCACCATAAAGGATTCCACGGTGCCCAGCTCTCTCACCAGTCCCTCTTGGAGTCCTCCTTGAAGGGGTCTCATCCCTCCCAGGTCTATGCCTCCGTTCCTCCTGGCCGGGATGGCAGGACCATGGACAGATTTGGCAAGCGCATCTACCAGAACTCAATGATGGCCTCTCGAGTCCTGAATTATAGCTTTCACATTGCGACCTAATTTGAGTTTTTTCTCACAATTCTCCAGAGGTTTATCCCCTTTTTGGACTCTCAGGCTCGCTTCGAGTACTTGGAGGTTCTGGTATCGTTGTCCCAACTTCGTCTGCAGATGATGCAATCGTCTTACGACGCTTTTGATCTTGCTGCGAGAGCTGCTGCTTGTTCGGTGGCCATGTGGCGCCTGCATTGGCTTCGGACAATTGATATGGACCCGAATCTCCAGGACAGGCTTGCGAATGTTCCATGTGCGGGAGCCGACCTCTTTGACGAGTCATTTCAATCCATTCTCTGCCAGAAGCCCAAGCCTGCTATTTCTCACCCGTCTCGCCAGCCTATGATCTATCAGCGGCGCTACCCTCCGAAGCAGGCACCCGCCATCCGTCAACCTGTGAAGAGGCAGCACCAACAGAAGCCCCAACAAAAACTGCAGCCTTCTGCTGTCCCCAAGGCTCCTCAGCCTTTTTGACTGTCTCGTAGAGAGCATAACTTCCATCGTTCTGCCCTTCTCTGTTTTTCCCATCGGGGGTCGTCTCCATCATTTTTATCATCGATGGACGACTGTTACCACCAACCTCTGTGTCCTTTCCATTGTAAGGGAAGGATACTTTCTTCAGTTCCATCAAGTTCCTCCGGAACATCCTCCAAGAGAGTATCCTTCCAACTTAACCCAGACCGCCCTTCTTCTTCAGGAAGCTCAGGCTTTGCTCCGGCTACGCGCCGTAGAGCCGGTCCCTTTGGACCAACAGAACAAGGGTTTTTACTCCCGGTACTTCCTTGTTCCGAAGAAGACGGGTGATCTGCATCCTATTTTGGACCTCAGGGTGCTCAATAAGTTTCTGGTCACCTCCCCCAACCCCATAAGCTCCACTAAACTCACCCAAATCAACATAAAACCTGTACCCCCCACACTCCCCCTCCACAACACTTACACAAAACATAACACCAGCACAAATGGGAAGGAGGGAGGGATAATCTTTTCATGAAGAGAGTATTCTACTGTTCCCCTTTCCTCACAGAATTCACTCCAGCCTGCCATAACATCCAACAATCACGTGATTGCTCCACCCCATCACCTTAGAAACCTCCCTAATCATTTTTCTTTCTTACAAGCCCTGTCTATTAACCCTTTTTATCTCCCCTTATAAACTTGTCAATCCTTATTCTATAGATCCTTAATAACACTTCATATATTCCCCTCACTTCCCCCCCCCCCCATTTTACCCACACCATCATTCAATAAATATTACCAGCAGGTGACATCAGCTCAGCTATTGTTATATCACACCTGATGAATCTGGTGTTCTTCTTTAATCTTACTTTTTCTTTTTTAACTTCTTTCTTCTTTTCGTACCTGTCAATAGGTATTCAGCAGTATTGAATTTTTCCCTTTATTCCCATTGTATTTTCCGTTAATGTCTTCTAGCCTAAACTTTATTGTGGTTCCTCCTCTTTCCTTCTTCTTATTTGGCATTTTCTCTTTGTATTTAGTTTTTATATGTCTTTGTTTAAATTTTGTATTCCCCTTTTTTACTATTGTATTTCACCAAGAATTAAAGTTAGGCGAGTAATCAAATTTTAACTTGATCAAATGGCTCACCTTTATCCACATCTTCATTCACAACTTTAAAGAAATGCAGTAGATTGGTGAGGCAAGATTTCCCTTGACTAAATCCATGTTGGCTTTCTCTCATTAATCCATGCTTGCAAGATTCTGTCATTTTGTTCTTTATAATAGTCTCAACCATTTTGCCCAGCACTGACGTCAGCCTCACTGGTCTATAATTTCCCAGAACACCCCTGGAACCTTTTTAAAAATCAGCGTCACGTTGGCCACCCTCTAGTTTTCTGGTACTATGCTGCATTTTAATGAAAATTTCCAAATTATTAACAATAGCTCTACAATTTCATTTTTATCATCACTCTGGGATGTATACCATCTGGTCCAGTTGATTTGCTATTGTTCACTTTGTCAAACAGGCCCATTACATTATCCAGAATTACAGCAATTTGTTTAATTTCTCTGATTCATCAGAACTGAATACAATATCTTGCACCAGTAATGCCTTAAGACAAAAGAACAAAATCCAAAAGGTGGCACAAAGGAGATGAAGCAGCAAAACAACAAAAAGATTGTGGAACAGATCAGACATACCAGTGGCCAAATGACTTAAAAACAAACTACAAAGGATATATATAGTCACAAGTGACCCACAAGATAAAAACCAAATAACACAGGCCGAGTTCTAGCAAAGTAAAATGCCTTCCTCAGGGGTCTTATAGGGCCCTTGGCTGCCTTAAATATAAAAACGTGACAGTCATAAAAAATCCATGCAGTTGAAGAGGCTACAAATGAGCAGCACAGCACAGAAGCCTCCAGTGTAAGCTCATATCTTGATACCAGCCTACTGATATGAAGTTATTTGGCCACATAATAAACTACAAAGTGGTACATCTGATTTTCTGTCCCACAATCTTTTGGTTCTTTTCAATATGTTTATTTTTATTTTTCATTTGATGTCTCTCTTAACGCAAAAGGTCAAAGCTTTTTACAAAACAAATCACGATGAAGAGAATGCCAATATTAATAGGAAAGATAAAACAATCAAACAAGAGATATTCTTACAATGAAATAAAAAATATAAAACAATATACTATTCAAATGGTTAATTTAATAATAGATTTACTGATGCCATGAATTTCATTTCGAGTTACCCTGAAAAAAATAAATCTTCCAAAGTTATTTAAATTTGGAAAAGGATTTCTCAGATCTTTTTTTTTTTTTTAATAAATCTTTATTCATTTTCAAACATACACAAAGTTCATATAAAAAATACAACAATTGGTACAATAAAACAGACTACCAAATTATAACTACCAAATAATACTAGAAATATCATCCCCCCACCCACCCATCCAATCCAGATGTGTATAAAACTCTATAAAAGAAAGGAAGGCTTATACTATTAATTGGTGGTTAATGGAAGTCGCTCGAAGGAAGGTAAGGTGAGTAGTGGAGTCCCTCAGGGATCGGTGCTGGGGCCAATCCTGTTCAATATGTTTGTGAGTGACATTGCTGAAGGGTTAGAAGGGAAAGTGTGCCTTTTTGCAGATAATACCAAGATTTATAACAGAGTAGACACCGAAGAGGGAGTGGAAAATATGAAAAAGGATCTGCAAAAGTTAGAGGAATGGTCTAATGCCTGGCAACTAAAATTCAATGCAAAGAAATGCAGAGTAATGCATTTGGGGATTAATAATAGGAAGGAACCGTATATGCTGGGAGGAGAGAAGCTGATATGCACAGACGGGGAGAGGGACCTTGGGGTGATAGTGTCCGAAGATCTAAAGGTGAAAAAACAGTGTGACAAGGCAGTGGCTGCTGCCAGAAGGATGCTGGGCTGTATAAAGAGAGGCGTAGTCAGTAGAAGGAAGAAGGTGTTGATGCCCCTGTACAGGTCATTGGTAAGGCCCCACTTGGAGTATTGTGTTCAATTTTGGAGACCGTATCTGGCGAAGGACGTAAGAAGACTTGAGGCGGTCCAGAGGAGGGCGACGAAAATGATAGGAGGCTTGCGCCAGAACATGTATGAGGAGAGACTGGAAGCCTTGAATATGTATACCCTAGAAGAAAGGAGAGACAGGGGAGATATGATTTAGACATTCAAATACTTGAAAGGTATTAATGTAGAACAAAATCTTTTTCAGAGAAAGGAAAATGGTAAAACCAGAGGACATAAAGCTTTACCCGGTACTATGCTTGGGTTCCAACTGCCGAAATCTCTACTCCAGCCCATCTACACCCTCCCAGCCATTGAAGCCCTCCCCTACCCATCCTCCACCAAACGGCCATACACAGACACAGACCATGCAAGTCTGCCCAGTAACTGGCCTTAGTTAAATATTTAATATTATTTTCTGATTCTAAATCTTCTGTGTTCATCCCACGCTTCTTTGAACTCAGTCACAGTTTTACTCTCCACCACCTCTCTCGGGAGCGCATTCCAGGCATCCACTACCCTCTCCGTAAAGTAGAATTTCCTAACATTGCCCCTGAATCTACCACCCCTCAACCTCAAATTATGTCCTCTGGTTTTACCATTTTCCTTTCTCTGGAAAAGATTTTGTTCTACGTTAATACCCTTCAAGTATTTGAACGTCTGAATCATATCTCCCCTGTCCCTCCTTTCCTCTAGGGTATACATATTCAGGGCTTCCAGTCTCTCCTTATACGTCTTCTGGCGCAAGCCTCCTATCATTTTCGTCGCCCTCCTCTGGACCGCCTCAAATCTTCTTACGTCTTTCGCCAGATACGGTCTCCAAAACTGAACACAATACTCCAAGTGGGGCCTCACCAATGACCTGTACAGGGGCATCAACACCTTCTTCCTTCTACTGACTACGCCTCTCTTTATACAGCCCAGAATCCTTCTGGTAGCAGCCACTGCCTTGTCACACTGTTTTTTCGCCTTTAGATCTTCGGACACTATCACCCCAAGGTCCCTCTCCCCGTCCGTGCATATCAGCTTCTCTCCTCCCAGCATATACGGTTCCTTCCTATTATTAATCCCCAAATGCATTACTCTGCATTTCTTTGCATTGAATTTTAGTTGCCAGGCATTAGACCATTCCTCTAACTTTTGCAGATCCTTTTTCATATTTTCCACTCCCTCTTCGGTGTCTACTCTGTTACAAATCTTGGTATCATCTGCAAAAAGGCACACTTTTCCTTCTAACCCTTCAGCAATGTCACTCACAAACATATTGAACAGGATTGGCCCCAGCACCGAACCCTGAGTTAAGCTCATCTTTTATGAACCGCCTAGAACTATTTGGTTAAGTGGTCTAGAAAATGATTTATGTTTATGTTTAAACACAGCTTCAAATAACTGGGCTTTCAGCCTGGATTTGAATACCATCAGAGATGGAGCCTTATGTAACGAGGCAGGCAGGTTGTTCCAGGCATGCAGCACAGCAAGGTAGAAGGGAAGGATATTGGAGTTGGCAGTAAGGGAGAAGGGTACCAACAGGAGGGACTTGTCTGACGAATGGAGTTCCTGGGGAGAGTATGGGGAGTAATAAGAGATGAGAGATACTGAGGAACAGCAGAGTGAGTACACTTGATGTCAGTAAAGGGAGCTTGAATTGTATGCAGAGATGGACAGAGAGCCAGTGAAGCAACCTAAGGAGAAGAGTAATGTTGGTATAATGACCCTGACGGAATATGAGGTATGCAGCAGCATTTTCAACAGATTGAATGGGAGAGAAATGGCTTAGCAGAAGTACAGCAGGAAGTGCATTGCAGTAATCCAGATGAGAGGTGAAGAGAGCATGGATGAGGGTCTTGGCAGCGTACTCTGAAAGAAAAGGAAGGATTTTTAGCAATATTATAGAGAAAGAAATGACAAGTTTTAGCAATCTGTTGGATATGCCAGGAGAAGGAGAGCGACAAGTCAAAGATCACCTCTGAGGTTGAAAGCTGAAGAGACTGGAGTATAAGAGTGTTATCTACTAATATAGAGAATGGGGGAAGAGGAGAGGTGGGTTTAGGAGGAAAGAAAAGGAGTTCAGTAATGACTATTTTTAAATTTTAGATGGTGACAAGATTGCGAGGGGACATGATAGAAACATTCAAGATACTGAAGGGAATAGACTTAGTAGATAAAGACAGGTTGTTCATCCTCTCCAAGGAAGGGAGAATAAGAGGGCACTCTCTAAAGTTGAAAGGGGATAGATTCTGTATGAACGTAAGGAAGTTCTTCTTCACCCAGAGAGTGGTAGAAAACTGGAACGTTCTTCTGGAGTCTGTCATAGTGTAAAACACCCTCCAGGGATTCAAGACAAAGTTGGACAAGTTTCTGCTCAACTGGAAAGTATGTAGGTGAGGCTTGGCTAATTTAGAGCACTGATCTTTGACCTAGGGGCCGCCACGTAAGTGGATTGCTGGGCACGATGGACCACTGGTTTGACCCAGCAGCGGAAATTCTTATGAGCCAGGAGCCAGAACCAGACCGGGTTGAGAGCACCCTGTGGCTATGACAAAGTTGACCCCAAAGGAGGCATAGTCATTTCCAGAAGCAGAGAAGAGTGAAGGAGGAGGTGACTGTGCAAAAATGTAAAGATAGCACATGGTGTTAGAGGAATGAAACTTGTGCAATTGCCCTTGACCCCATGGCCAGAAAGAGCCACAAGACCACTGGAAGCTGAAGGCAGCTCAACCTGGTAATGATCTTTGGGGTCCCAGCTATGTCTAACACCACTCTGGCAACAAATACAATAAAACCTGACACATTCTAATCACAAAAAATATATATAGTTGTTTTTTTTTACCTTTTGTTCTATGTTCATTTTATTTTTCAAATCAAGTTGGTCCCAGTCTCTGATTTCTGCTTCCCTCTTTCGTCTCTTAGCTCACTCACCAGGATCTCCTGTCCATTTGACATTTCTTCTCTTCCCATGTTCACCCTCCATCTCCCTTCTCTGTGTTCCTATAGTTCCTTGTCTAGTATCTCTGGTCTAGTATCATCCATCCTCACTCCTCTATCTCTAGCTTCTCTGTCCAGCATCAACGCTTTTGTCCCTATGCCTTCCTATGTACAGCATCTCCCTGAGTCCCTGCTCTCCCCAAAAAATCTAGTATCTTCTCTCTGTGTCCCCATGTTCAAAATGGTCTCTTTCTTTCCATGTTCCCACACCCATCATGACAAGTATTATCCCTCTGTGGTCATACTCCATCCCCATACAGCATACATAGAGCTTTAACTATGAACACTCCATTCAATTTACGGAATATTTCTACTTCTGTGCAAACAGCTTGGCACTTCCTGGCCTTGCAACACACAAACTGTTGTTAACATTATTAATATTATCAGATGAATACTGCTATACTCTTTAATTCATTGTACGAGATGTATACTGCTATACTCTTTAATTCATTGTACACAAAGTTTATCTTTATTGTATTGACATTTTCTTTTATTGTATCCACAGTTTCTTTTATTGTGAACCGCCTTGAAGTCGCAAGATAGCTGGCGGTATATAAAAATAAAGTTATTATTATTATTATTATTATTATCATGTCACCTGTGTTTCCTCTGAGTCCATCTTCTCCCCTCTCTGCATCGCCCACACCACCCATCCAACTTCTGATTCTCTCTCTCTTCTCTTCCTTCAGCATCCGGCTCTTTCTGCCACTGTGGGTCAATCAGTTGTCTCCCTCTTTCTTCAACCCCTTGCTCTGGCATCTTTCTCCCTTCCCTGCAGTGACATGTGGTCAGGGCCTTAAGGAGATTTACCCCACACTCATAAGGCAAATGGTGCTCAGCCAATCAAATTCAGACCAGGGGGTTCAGAGAATCCCCAGCCCAAGAGCCCTGCTTTTTTTCCCTTTTGGTTTCCTTTTTGTATGATGCAGTTTGACTGGTTGAGCAGGCTGCCCACTGAATCCCCTGAAAGCCCTCTCCGCATGCCACTGCTTCCCTGTAAATCCTCCTATGGAACAGCACTTCTCTCCCTTCCCTCCAGTCCCGACCCTTTATACAGGCCTCCCCCATGCATTTCTATAATTTCTTTCTCTTCTCTCCAGCCATTCCTTGCAGATCTTGCCTTCAGTCACCCTGTAGGTCTAGCACCTCTCCTTGCTCCCAGTCCCCCGCCATCAATTCAGCACCCCTCTCTCTTATCCCTAGCCCTCCTGCCCACAGATGGAGTACCTCCATTCCTTGACCCAACCTTTCCCGCACGATCAGCACCTCTCCCCCTTCAATTTCCATTTCTTACTTTCTATCAATTTTGAAAAGGTCTTAAAACCCACTTATCTAACAATATAAACTAAACTAAACTAAACTAAACTAAGCCTTAAGTTTATATACCGCATCATCTCCACGGAAGCGGAGCTCGACACGGTTTACAAAGCTTAAAAATACAAGAAGAGGGGAGAGAGAGTTTACAAGGGCATATGAAAAGGGGGAAGTAGGAAGGAGATGTTATATATTAGAGAAAAGCCAGGTTTTCAGTTGTTTCCGGAACAGCTGGAGGGAGCCCAGGTTTCGCAGCGGGATAGTGAGATCGTTCCAAAGGCCCGTGATTTTGGAGAGGAGGGATCTTCCCAGTTTGCCTGCGTGGGGGATGCCACGTAGAGAGGGGAAGGATAGTTTATGTCTGTGGGCGGATCTGGTGGTAGCAGGCGTTTGGGCGAGGAAGGATAGAGGGATTAGTGGCGGAAGGATGCCATGAATTATCTTGAAAGCTAGACAGGAGCATTTGAAGTGAATTCTGGAAAGTATAGGGAGCCAGTGAAGCTTGGTAAGTAAGGGGGAGACATGATCAAATTTGCGTTTAGCAAAAATCAATTTGGCCGCAGTATTCTGGATGAGCTGGAGTCTGTGAAGACTTTTTTTTGTTAGGCACAGGTAAGTGGCATTACAGTAATCGAGTTTGGATAAGATGATGGATTGTACCAGGACGGTAAAGTGTTTTTGGTGGAAATAGGATCTAACTTTCCTAAGCATGTGGAGGCTGAAAAAACATGATTTTGCCAAGGAGTTCAGGTGATCGTTTAGGGAGAGGGAAGAATCGATAATGATGCCGAGGACCTTGCTTGAGAACTCAAGGCGAAGAGAGGGACCTGTGGGTAGAGTGAAGAGGGTGGGCAGGTGTGCTAACTTTGGGCCGAGCCAGAGTAGTTTTGTCTTTGATTCATTTAATTTCATCTGAACAGAGAGGGACCAGGCATGAAGTCTCATTATGCATGAGGTGATGTTCTCTTGGAGGTTTGTAAGGTTCTGGTCTGTTTCGAGGAGGATAAGGATATCGTCTGCATATGTGTAAATTGTTTCAAGGGGGGATAGTTTGAGAAGCTTCAGGGAGGTCATATACATGTTGAAGAGGATAGGGGATAGGGGAGAGCCCTGTGGGATCCCGCAGGATGGTGTCCACGAGGTGGATTTGGAGCCGTTTGCGTTGACAGTGTAGGAGCGTGCGCGAAGGAAGTTTGAGAACCACTTTAGGACAAAGGAGTCTATTCCTATCTCGGAAAGTTGGTAGATTAGTATGTCGTGGTGCACGACGTCGAAAGCTGCGGAGAGATCGAACTGTAGGAGAACAGCAAATTTGTTTCGGGCGTGTAGTTGTTGCACCTTTGAGATTAGGGAAACTAGGAGGGACTCGGTGATGAAGTTGGGCCTAAATCCGAATTGGTAGTGTTGGAGGATGGAGAATCTCTCTAGGTAAGATACATTATTGATTTTCAATATTATCATGTAGTTATAATATATTTTTAATCTTTTAATCTATACTATTTTAGTTTATTTTGTGGTTTTTTATTCATTAGTTTTATGCTTGTATTAGTTACTTAGAATTATATTATATATGATGTTATTATTATATTGTATGCTGAGAACCTATTGTGTCAACTGCTTTGAACTGCTGGGTAGGTGATATATAAAAATAAATTATGATTAATTATTATTCCCTTCAGCACCAAGCACCCATCTCCCCACAGGTCCAGCATTGTGTTGGTTGGCCTGACACCCATAATTCACTGAAATACCATGGAGGGGTGAGGGAGGAAAAAGGACTGAGAGATATGTAATCCTTGGTAGCTGGTGTGCACTGCCTCTGGGTGGGCTTTAGGTGAAACTGGGTGGGCCTGGGACCTTCCGTGGCTATGCTCCCGGTACATGTGTCTGTTCTTGTCTGCATTCACTATCTGTTAGCGTATGTGTGTGTGCACAGACGTGTTCATAGGTGTCTGCACACCTCCATTGATTGATGCCTTTGCTGACAGAACAGTGACTTTACTGCTCTTCTCTAAAATCTCTGCTCTCGTTCTTCCCTTTAGAAAAAGGATATAGAGGTAAGTCCAGACTTTTGTTCTTCTCAACTGTTGTAGATTTCAAAACTGCTTCTTTTTTGGAGTTACTGTATCAGCAAAACTTTCTCTTTGTAGCAACTGTGTCTAGCTCTGTGTGCATGTATGTTTATGCGTGTCTGGCGTGTCCCAATTCACTGAGGTGGCACTGAGTGATTTAAAAGCAGCCATTGCACATGTACTTGAACCCCAGCTTGAGCAAATATCTGCCCAGATTACTCACCTAGAACATATTTAGTCAGAGGCGGTGATGAGAACAACCGAATTGGAGCAATGGGTATCGGCGATTGAGGACACTGCGACCACGCAGGCTGCAAGACCTACTACGGGCACAATCGACGAAACTGGAAGACCTAGAAAATAGGTTCCGTCGCTCGAACCTATGTTTCTTAGGTCTGCCGGAGACAATCCCGGAGCATCGCTTTTTGGAACTTTTGGAGTATTGATTGACGGATGAAATTCCTCTCCCACCCATACTCGGCCCAGTGCACATTGTATTGGGCCTCTACATGGCCAAGATATGCACCCCCGGGTTGTGATAGTGAAATTGCTTAACTATCGGCACAAGGTGGAACTACTTCATCAATTCCGATTGAAGAAGAATGAGTTGAAGTATGACGGAGTGCCTATACGTCAAGATTACTCTGCAGTGCTGACAGAACGTTGGAAGCCTTATTGCCTACTGTATACAAAATTGGTGGGTCTCAAGCAGCATTTTCAATTTGTTTATCTAGCGCTTTTGAAGATTCATCATAATGGCATGTGGCAATCATTTGCCACCCCGGAGACTGCAGGTGACTTTATTGCTACTCTGGGAACTTCTTCTACTTCTAGTGGACCTTGAGGGTGCAGCATTTTAGATTTTGTGGAGTTATTCCTTCATAACATTTTGCAGATCCTTTCTGGTGGTATTAGTTCTCTGTTATTTGAATTGCTAGGGGATATCACGGTATTACTGGCCTGTTCATGGAGGGGGTGCCTTGTTAATCTAGCGTCAGTTCGTACCTCCATTGGTATCCCTATTGGGAGGATATGATGGGGTTTCTGTGGGAAAGAGGGGGATGGGTTTGTTGGGTTGGTTAGGTTTTGGGGAGCAGTGGCAGCACTGGGGCTTGCTTTTTATTATGGGGGATCTATATGTTTGCACATACTGGGGTTGTTGGGTTGCAAATTATTTTTTGTACTGTGTTTGAGTACTGCTTCCTTCTCTGGAGTCTTTACCACTTCTATCTTCTGTGAGGCTGGGTGCCCAGGAGATTTTGTTTACATTTATTGGCTTATGGTATGTCCCCTGATACACCTTGAGTAATCACCCATTGGGAATCATTTCCTGAAATGTGTCAGGCATAACGTGCCCAATTAAGAGAACGAAAATTCTCACTCAGTTGAAGCATCATAGGGTGGACATTGCCTGCCTCCAGGAAACACACCTTACTGATACTGAGCATGCGAAACTGAAGGGTAGTTGGGTGGGAGACATATTACGCTTCTTCCCCTGGTAAGAAGGCTGGCGTGGCTTTGCTGATTCATAGGGGTTTACCTTGTGAGGTTCAAATTAAACAACATGATCCCCAGGGTAGCTATTCACTGTCCCACATTACAGTGCGGGGTACCACCTTCCGCTTGCTTATAATTTATGGTCCCAAATTCAGTGTTCCCGCTAAGCTGCGCTGGGGTGCGCTGGCGCTCAAAATATTACCTCGCAGCGCACAAGTTTCTCGTCACAGCGCACACAGTGTAGAGCACAGTTCTTCAACCGCCGGTCCGCAAACAAAATCTTGCCGGTCCGCGAAGGATTCGGTCCCCGCCGCAACGAAAGGCCGGCGTCAGCTGACTTGCAACTTCCTGTTGCAGTCGCTGTGCCGGGACTCCTGCCTTCGCCGGGACTCCTGCCTTCCACCGCGTTTGCCTCCTGCCTTGTCTCCGCACCTCCAGACCAGCAGCGGCAGCTGTGTATGCTTTTAACTTCGGCACAGAGCTGCCCCTAATCAATAGTTTAGCGCGGTTTCATAAGGCAGCCTCGGGGCCTTTGCTAGGCCGGCCCACATCGCATCATCGAAGCGGGCCGGCTATCAAAGGCCCCGAGGCTGCCTCATGAAACCGCGCTAAACTATTGATTAGGGGCAGCTCTGTGCCGAAGTTAAAAGCATACAGAGCTGCCGCTGCTGGTCTGAACTCTTGGGCCGCTGAAGGAGGGCAAAAAGCAGCTGTCCTGGAGGTTTCCCTTCCTCTCGCCTTTACAGGTTCCTTTTTTCCACCTTTTTTTTTTTTCCTTCAAACGGCAACGGGCCCCAGCATCGACATCAATCAAGTAAGTTCCACTGTCAATCAAGCGGTTCTGCTCGGCCAAAGCTTCCCCTGTGACATGAGCCACCCTCAGGGGAAAGAAAGTGACCCACAAAGGTGAGGGGAAGGGGGGCAGATGATGGAAGTTGGGGGGGGGGAGAGAGAGAGAGAGAGAAGGGGCAGATGATGGAATGGAGGAGATGAGAGAGAGAGAGAAGGGGACAGATGATGGAAGTGAGAAGAAGGGAGAGAGAGCAGAAGGCAGATGGATGTCAGTTGAGAAGGGAGAGCAGATGCTGAATGGAAGTGGGGAAAGAACACATACTGGATGGAAGGAGGAGATAAATAAAGGGGGAAGAAAATAGTAAGATAATGGAGGGGTGAGGGAAAGGGGTGACAAGCTGTGTGTAGACACAGTGAAAAGAGGGAAACGGGACTAAATAGTAAGAAAGAATTTAATTTAGATGGAGGCAGAAAATAGAGAAGGAAGACCAGAGAAGAAAAGGGAAGAGAGAGCAGAGAATGATCAGATCTGAGTGGAGGAAATGAGAAGAGAGATATGCTAAAAACCACAGGGGGGAGGGAAGGATAGAGATGCCAGACCATGAGGGGAACAGAAGGAAGATGATGGATGCTAGACCAAATTGGGGGGTGGGGGGGGGGGCAGGAGGAGAGATGGCAGGGAAAGACAGACAGTGAATGGAAGGGGCAGATGCTGGACTGAAGAGACAGAGAAGGTTATCATGCTGCTGTACCGGGCCATGGTACGCCCTCACCTGAAGTACTGCGTCCAGCACTGGTACTTTAAGAAGGACACGGTACTACTCGAAAGGATCCAGAGAAGAGCGACTAAAATGGTTAAGGGGCTGGAGGAGTTGCCGTACAGCGAAAGATTAGAGAAACTGGGCCTCTTCTCCCTTGAGCAGAGGAGATTGAGAGGGGACATGATAGAAACATTCAAGGTACTGAAGGGAATAGACTTAGTAGCTAAGGCAGGGAGAACGAGAGGGCACTCTCTAAAGTTGAAAGGGGATAGATTCCATACAAACGTAAGGAAGTTCTGTGGTAGAAAGCAACATATTTATTTGGCTCATAACTTGCTGGCGCCCGATATTTTTAGCTCACAGTGAAAAAAGTTTGCTCACAACACCCGCCCGCTTAGAGGGAACACTGGTCCCAATGTGTATTCTCACCCTTACTTTCAAAACTTGGTGAATCTTTGCATTAAAGAGCCTGCATTACCATTGATAGTGGCTGGGGATTTTAATCAAGTTCTGGATCTGGCCATGGATGGATCCCACTCTCCTGTGGGAGCATTGGGGAGGAGTACTAAGGGTATTCCTTACTTTTGCCCATCCTTGGGGTTGGTGGACCCAGGGCATCTCTTACATCCAACCGACCATGATTATACCCACCAGTCTAGAGTGCATCATACCTTTTCGTGCATTGACTACCTTTTGACTGCTGAATCTTTATTTACTCAGGTAGAAGAGGCTACAATTGGTCCCTTGGAGGTATCTGACCATAATTTAATTTGTATGGATGTCTCCATGGGTGGCCCATCGGGCCTTGGGTGTGGGTGGTGGTTCCCGGCATATTTACATGGGGATAAACAATTTACTGCTTATTTACAGACTAAATGGGTTGAATACCTTCACTTTAATTCTCTACACTTAGAGAGTCCAGTCCTATTTTGGGAGGCAGCGAAGGCCGTCCTCGGGTGACATTATTTCGTACGTGTCCGCTGAGGAAGAGATGAACTTTGTTGGACTAGTGCAGAAATGGACTCAAGAACTATTGGTCTCTAGAACGCCGGATATGTTGAAAAAGGGCCTGCAGCTAGGTCATAAACATCTGACTCAAGCCACAGACAAAGAAAGTAATTATACATTTGTGCAGGTGATCATTGTATTAAATGTTTGCAGACACACGCCACTCTTGGACACATGTTTTGGATTCAACTTATAGCATATGTGGCACAACTTTGGAATTGCTCATGGCGCTTACATCCTAGTTTTCTTTTTACGTTGCAGATCCGTCTTCACCCTATTCGACCGGGTTGTGCAGCCTTTATTAGGAAAGCCATTGTTTTGGGCAGAACTAGTATTTTGCATTGCTGGCTTTCCCCACAACCAGCTACTATGTCACATTGGAGGTCTCTGATGATCCACCATGCACTGATGGAAAGGAGAGATGTGGGAGCTCTGAAAAACAGATGTTGGACTCCCTTTTGCATGACTTCAGAACAAACTTGGGGTTTGAGTGGTTAACGGAGGTATCCCTTTCTATGCACTTGTTGCTGCTGCTGCTCCCGGGGTGGGAGGGGATGGGGTTGGTTGGTGATACACTCTAACTGCTGATTGTTTTTGAAATTACTTTACTGCACTTGTTTGCTGTTGTTTTCTGAACCTTTAATAAAGAGATTTACACATAAAAAAGTGTGAAATTCTGACCTGTTTCTCACAGTTCTTCAGAGACAGAGAAACTGATTTCTTCAACTGCCAGTTTTTTGCCTGTGACAACTAATCACAAGTATTTTTGGCTAGAACAACAATCGCTAAAAAAAAGAAGGAAAACCTAACAAGCCCTTCTTCAGAACAAGCGTGGGTCTGTTGCCCTTACAGACTTGCCAGCCTCGTTTTCTCACATAGCAGCCGCTAGGACCATGGAGACTTTAGAAGTTAAGATATCTATGCCTCCAATTTCACTACAAACCGGCACGGAGAAAATGCCAGTGATTTTTATGGCTCCGTCCCCTCAGGGCCCTGCTTCTGTTCCAGCGGGGGAGGGAAGTGCCATTCCAGCTCAACTGGCTGCACCCCAGCATTGGCAGCTCCTGGATATCCCAGGTAAGTGTTGGGACATGGGTGCTTTCAGCGGCTAATAGGAAAGCCACACTGGGACGTTGGTTCCCACGCAGGGACTCTGAAGGCTGCACCGTTGAGAAGATTTTATTGGGCCACGTTCTTCTTCTCTTGTTCCCTCCCCTCGGGGCCATATTTTGACTCTGCAAGGTGATGGAATCCTATCGCTGCCATCACAGCAAGTAAAAAATGGAAAACTCTATATTATTAATACTTATAATATGATAATTATTAACTAAGTACCCAGAAGCTCCTGCTGCTGAGTTTTGGTACTGGCATATTAGACAGAGAGTTTGAATTCATGAGTGGCAGTGGCTCTCTTTTTTTTCTTATAACTAGTTATAACTAGTTTGACTTTATGATTGTGCTACTATGTTCTTCAATTTCAACCACACTGTTTGTATTTCAATTAACTGTTGTGAACCGCCTAGAACTCCCTGGGTATGGCGGTATACAAAATAAAAATTATTATTATTATTATCTTATTGGGGAGATGCCACTGAAGAAGTTGGTGGGTTCTAAATGTGGTGGAAGTTACAAAAAATACTAATAATAATTATTTACAAGTCTTGACGGAGCAACTACCCTCCTACACCCAGTTGCACAGATGGTTGCGGAGAGCTCGTGGTGGGCTATGTCTCCAGTTTCAGAACCATTGGATATGGAGGAATCTGACAGCAAACCAGTATCCTTCAGCCACTGTGTCTTCCTCTGTGTATATGTGTGTGTCTGTCTCTGTATTTCTGTGTGTCTGTCTATATCTGTGAACATATGTGTGTCTGTCTCTATTGATTGATGCCAATAAAGTGACTTTGCTGCTGTATGACTCTCCCATGAGATGTTCCTCTCTAATATCACTGCTCTCATTCTTCCCTTTAGGATAACATTGTGGTAAGTCCAAGCTTTTGTTTTTCTGAACTATTGCCAAAGTCAAAAGTATTGAATTGGTGTTATTATATCAGAAAATCTTGCTCTTTGTAGCCACTCTATCTACATCTGTGTGCGTGTGTGTGTCTGTCTCTGTATTTCTGTGTGTCTGTCTATATCTGTGAACATATGTGTGTCTGTCTCTATTGATTGATGCCAATAAAGTGACTTTGCTGCTGTATGACTCTCCCATGAGAAGTTCTTCTCTAATATCACTAATCTCATTCTTCCCTTTAGTTCTTCAATCCTGATAAGGTAAGCCCAAACCTTTGATCTTATTCTTTTTCTTCTGAACTATTCTAGATGTGACATATATAATTGTAGCCAGTTTTTATATCTCGTATATATGTGTGTGCGTGTTTGCATGTCTGAATATAACAGCATATTTCTGTCTGTCTATAATTCTGTCCTATTTCTGTCTGTCTGTCTCCCTCTATTGATTGATGGCAATAAAGTGACTTTACTGCTCTGCTACTATTTATTATTATTTCTATTGTGCTGAAAGGTGTACCCAGTGCTGTACATTTTAACATACAATAGACAGTCCCTGCTCAGAAGAGCTTGCAATCTAATTTAGACAGGATATTTCAGAGTTGGGGAGATTATGGTAGAGGAAATGATACAGTGGGTCTAGGTATCTGACAGCAGTGTGCGGGAGTTAGCTTGGATTTGAGTACTGCCAGGGATGGAGCATGACGTATTGATTCAGGCAACCTGTTCCAGGCATATGGTGATGCAAGAAAGAATGGCTCACATTCTTTCAAAGGAGCAAAGCATTCATTGGAGACAGACAGGGGATATGCAGCCCCACTTGATGGTGAAGTCTCTGACAGCGGTACGCTCCCCTAGCTATAGTAAGCCTTTGAGCATGTGCAGGATTGTCCTCCCCTCTGCCGGTCAGTCTTTTTCTGACCCGTTCCTGTACAGTCACGGCTCTCCCCTTTGTCAGAGAAAAATATTAATAGGAAAAAGAAAAGTCATTTTTAGTCAGGAAAAGTGTGAAATTCTGACCTGTTTCTCACAGTTCTTCAGTGAAAGAGAAACTGATTCCTTCAACTGCCAGGTTTTTCTTTACCAAAGCTTTGGGCATGGCTACTGGATAGCTTCACTTTCTTTAGTTGCTCTATCCAGTTGGACACAGGGGTTGTTTCTCTCATTGGCAGGACATGCCTTTGACATTCTGAATTCATTTCAATTTGATGCAATCTACTACATTAGCTTTCATCTCTTCTATTTACTACCTCAGCACTTTGGAGGTTTTTCCACACTTACAGAGAAACATGAAGCCTGAGAATACCTTTATCTATCCATTCAGGCTTCATGATGTTCTAATTCCTGAGAAAACCTTGATCCCCTTCTCCAAATGAAGAGAAAGCTGGTCATTAAATGATAAAGACCACTACAAATGGCTGCAACTACATCACTGCTTTAGTCATCAAAATCTTTGACAAATTTTTCATACTCTTTTCCCTTCTATTTTGACTCAAGCCACAGTCTTATTACAGACAGGACATGCAGCTTCAAACCTATATAAGATGTTATTACTTTGATATTCTTCTCTCTTCCATTGAGTTTGAATGTAAGCATACAAACAGATATTGTAACTCTATGTTTTGTATTGATTCATGCACTGATGTACTGTGAACCTCATTGATGTTTCAGTTTTATATTCTCTTGTATTTTTCAAAATCTTAATAAGCTTTCATGGAAAAAAAGAAACATAGAAACATGATGGCAGATAAAGGCCAAATGGCCCATCCAGTCTGCCCATCTGTAGTAGCCATTATCTCTTCCTCTCTCCGAGAGATTCCACATGCCTATCCGAGGTCCTTTTCAACTCAGACATAGCTAATTTTTTCTATTTTTTACATTGGTACACTGGATCACAGCACTTGTACCCTTGTTTGAGATCCAGTTTCACTTCAACGGAGTCTCATTGGTCACTGTGGTTGCTCACATCCCCATAGAGTTCCCTTGGAGTTCCTTTCCCTCATTCAATCCTAGGGGCTTTCCATGCTTTTCATCTCTCTTATAGGGCCAGAAGATGCTAGCTTTCCTGCGCACCTTACGTGCCACCAATATCTTCGAGAAACCATCTACATTTCATTCCCTCTAAGATCAACTGTGAGACATCTATCTTCTCCTCACTTCACATTTTTACATCCCTTCATTGTTAAATGAAGACCCATGCTGAACTCTCAAACCTCAGACACTGCCAAGGGACAGTCTGAATACCTTCTGAATACTCAAAAAAACAAACAAACGAGTGGTTAACTGGCATTCACTCGAGAAAAAATAAAAATTATCCCAGGACAAGCAGGCAGGTATTCTCACTAGTGGGTAACGTCATCCAAAGGAGCCCTGATACGGACGTCTCACAAGCATACTTTCTTGTAGAAACTTCAGAAGTTTCCAGTCGCCCGCACCGTGCATGCGTGAGTGCCTTTCCGCCCGATGCACCGGGCGTGTCTCCTCAGTTCTTACTTTTCTGTGGACCCGAGAAGTCCGTCTTCGACTCTTTTCGCAAAGTACCTTCTCTTGTGCCTTCTGAGTCCGCGGTTTTGGGTTCTGTTACTCATTATCGTTGATTCGCGTTGCGTTTTCTTGTTTAAAAAAAAAAAAAAAAAAAATTTCTTCCGTTCGTTTGACCGGGCAGGCCATGTGGCCATGGCCCCGCGACTTCGATCTTGCGGCAGAGCTTTTTCGCCATATATCCCGGCCTGTCACCGGTTTTAAGAAGTGTGTCAAGTGCCAGCGTGCGATTTCGTTGATGGACCTTCATCGACGCTGTATTCAGTGTCTCGGGCCTCAACACCTTCCGAAATCGTGCCGGCCTTGCTCCACACTTACAGCATGTGCTTTTAAGCATCACTGCATCTTCTGGGAGTCGCTGTTCAGCATGGAGGCGTCATCGGAGCTGTCCTTATCGCAGGTTTGTGCCTTCGACTTCCGCTTCGACCTCCTCAGCTTCGAGTCTTCTCAAGCCTGCCTCGTTCGTGCCGGCTTCGACTCCGACGCCTGCTGCGGTGCCTTCCGCTGTCTCCTCAGGTCAGGTAACGCAGCCTCCCATTGCTCTAGTGGTGCTCAAGTGCCCAAGGCTTCTAAGCCCAAGCCCCCTAGCGGCCGAGACCGCGAAGTCCGTGCAGAAGGTCCCATTGCAGATGTGGATCCCTCTTTGCCGGCTTCGTTCCATGCCATGATGGAGCAGCGTTTCGTTGAGCTCTTTACTAAGATTGGGTCGACGCTTCTCTCTCAAATCCAGCCTGGGCATGCGGAGGCCTCCCGCGAGGTCGAGCCACCTCCGGTGCCCTCTCGATTGTCACTCTCGCTGCTGGGAGCCGAGTCTCGGCGAGTGGCTGTTCTGGCTTCGGGGCGTGCATCGCAAGGAGCAGAGCCTTTGCCCGTACCACCTCTGATTCACTCGATGCATGGCGCTGAATCCTCCCCACTGCCTGGAGCTGATCCTTTCTCAATGCCGAGCCTCAAGGCTTGGCGGGTGCCTTGAGGGGCTTCTTCTCAGCCACCTCTGCTTCGATCCACAGCCTCCAGCTCCATCTACTCGCTGGACGCCTCGTCTGAGCCTCGCTCGCCTCGACGTTCGAGACCTGCTTCTAGACACAGTTCTGGTCATCGCTCGAGACATTCATCGAGGTATTCATCGAGGCATGCCTCGCCTCGTCGTAAGCACCCCTATAAGGAATATTCTCCGCCGGCTTACTCACCTCCTCCTATGCCGGAGCTCAAGGTTGCCATGGGATCGCTCTCCCCCTGCCGATCCTCGGTCTCTGCGGATCAGGATGCCTCGACATCGAGTCCTTCTCGAGGACCAGCTCTGGCTGACCAATTGTCTTTCTCATCTTTCCTGCGTCAGATGGCGGTGGATCTTGATATTACTCTGGACTCGGTTTCCAAGTTTTCCAAGGAGTATTTGGAGTCGATGCATCTTCCCCAGCCTCCGGCTGAGTCTCTTTGTCTGCCTCTGCATAAGCTTCTGGACCAGACCTTTATAAGATGTTTCGAGACACCTTACTCCATCCCCGCTGTCTCCGGGAAGTTGGATAATAACAATACTTCATACAGCAGTCAGATACAGCATTAGTTAAAATACAGTTTCAAATATTACTAAAAATAAAGTTTAGAAGAATAAAAATACAACCACATCGTAAAATTAAAATCAACATTCTTGTTAAATCCTTATTAAATCTTGTCCGATAAAAATGGAATCAAAAATAAAATTGCTTAGAGTTATTCTAGATAAAGATTTAATCTTTGATGGCCAGATAAGCTCTGTTGTAAAAGCCTGTTTCCATAAACTTCGGCTCATTCGTTCCCTAAACTCAATTCTTGAAACTGATGCAATTAGAACCCTTGTTCACTCACTGGTCATCTCTCATTTAGATTACTGTAACTCTCTATATAATGTAATCACTCAAAAAGAACTACGTCGTCTGCAGCTCATTCATAACATGGCAATTAAACTTATCTATAAGGTTGGGAAATATTATCATGTAACTCCTCTTCTGTGAAAAGCTCACTGGCTACCCATTACTCACTGTATTACCTATAAAACCTTAATGCTTGTTTTCAAAATCAAACTTTCGCATCTCCCATCTTTTCTTGATAAACTCGTCATCCCTTTTTGCCCTTCCTGGACTCTTAGATCGGCCGATCTGAATCTACTGACCATACCTTCCATCAAAGAATTCTATTACACTAGGAAAACTAATTTCTCCATAGTAGATCCTACTTTATGGAACGCCATGCCACTCCAACTCATAGAAACATAGAAAGATGACGGCAGAAAAGGGCCACAGCCCATCAAGTCTGCCCATTCCATTTACCCACCCTATTAAGTCTGAGTGCTAATGACTTAGTTCCTTAACTCAACCGTCGTAGGGATCCCACATGGATGTTCCATTTATTCTTAAAGTCGAGCACACTGGTGGCCTTGATCACCTGCACCGGAAGTTTGTTCTAGTGATCTATCACCCTTTCTGTGAAGAAATACTTCCTGATGTCACCACTAAATTTCCCTCCTCTGGGTTTGAGCGGGTGCCCCCTTGTGACCGAGGGTCCCTTGGGAAAGAATATATCGTTTTCCACCTCTACACGACCTGTGACGTACTTGAATGTCTCGATCATGTCACCCCTTTCCCTGCGCTCCTCTAGGGTATAGAGCTGCAGCTTGCCCAGTCTTTCTTCGTATGAGAGACCCTTGAGTCCAGCGACCATCCTAGTGGCCATCCGCTGGACCGACTCAGCTCGAAGCACATCTTTCCGGTAATGTGGCCTCCAGAATTGCACACAGTATTCCAGATGAGGTCTCACCATGGTTCTGTAGAGTGGCATTATGACTTCAGGTTTGCGGCTGACGAAGCTTCTATTGATACATCCCATCATTTGTCTTGCCTTGGATGAGGCCTTCTCTACTTGTTTAGCAGCCTTCATGTCTGCGCTGATGATCACTCCCAAGTCCCGTTCTTCTGAAGTCTTAGCTAGTATTTCTCCATTCAAGGTGTATGTTCTGCATGGATTTCTGCTACCGAGATGCATGACCTTACACTTCTTAGCGTTGAAGCCCAGCTGCCATGTTGAGGACCAGTTTTCCAATGTGATCAGATCCTGCATCATACTATCTTTGAGATTGCTTTCACCTACTATATTACACAGTTTGGCGTCGTCGGCAAGCAGTGCTACTTTACCCTAAAGCCCTTGGGTCAAGTCCCTTATGAATATGTTGAAAAGGGATGGTCCCAGGACTGAGCCCTGCGGCACTCCGCTAGTCACTTCCGATGTCTCAGAGAGGGTGCCATTGACCTCTGAAGTCTTCCACTCAGCCACTCCTTGACCCATGCAATTAGTTTCTCACCTAACCCCATTGATTTCATCTTGTTTAATAGTCTACGGTGTGGGACACTGTCAAAGGCTTTACTGAAATCCAAGTACACTATGTCCAGAGACTCTCCGAAGTCCAGCTTTCCTGTCACCCAGTCAAAGAAGCTGATAAGATTGGACTGGCATGACCTGCCCCTAGTGAATCCATGTTGGCAGGGATCCATCAGATTCCCCTCATCCAATATCGTGTCTAATTTGCCTTTAAGTAGTGTTTCCATGAGTTTACACACTATTGATGTGAGACTCACTGGTCTGTAATTCGCAGCCTCCGCTCTGCAACCCTTCTTGTGCAGAGGAACAACGTTGGCAGTTTTCCAGTCCAGGGGGACTCTCCCCGTTCTCAGGGAGAGATTGAAGAGCACGGCTAACGGTTCCGCCAATATATCGCATAGCTCTCTGAGCACTCTTGGGTGCAAATTGTCCGGTCCCATGGCTTTGTTCACCTTGAGTCCTGACAGTTCTCTGTAAACATCAGCTGGTGTGAACTCAAAATTCTGAAATGGGTCTTCCATGCTTTGCTTTGCTTACAGCTGTGTCCCGTGTCCCGGTGCCTCGCATGTAAAGACTGAACAGAAGTAATCATTCAGTATTTTGGCTTTATCGGAATCTGTTTCTGCATAATTCCCGTCTGGCGTTCTAAGGCATACTATCCCGTTTGCGTTCTTTTTCCTGTCGCTAATGTATCTGAAGAAAGATTTGTCCCCTTTCTTAATGTTCTTCGCTAGAGTTTCTTCCGTTCGAAGTTTGGCCTCCCTGACTGCTGTTTTGACCGCTGCAGACTTTGTCCTGTATTCAATGTTAGCTTCTTTTTCCACGGTGCGTTTGTATGAGAGAAATGCTTTTTTTCTTCTCCTTGACTAGGTACGAGACCTCATCTGTGAACCATTGGGGTTTCTTTTTCCTTTGTTGTTTGGTTACCGATTTTATGTAGCGGATAGTTGCCTCATGAAGGGTCGATTTCAAGGTTGACCACATAGCTTCCACATTATCAGTCACTTTTTGAACCTGCAGTGTCTGATAGATGAAATCTCCCATGTGTGTGAAGTCAGTGTCCCGGAAATTGAGTACCCTTGTTTTTGTTTGTGATCTAGGGAAGCCTTTCTTAAGGTTAAACCATACCATGTTATGGTCACTGGTGGCTAGTGTTTCTCCCACCGAGACCTCCGAGACGCTTTCCCCATTCGTAAGTACCAGGTCCAGGATGGCCTGGGCCCTTGTGGGCTCTAGTACCAGTTGTTTGAGCCATACTCATATATAAGACCAGATCTGCAGCGGTCAAATCAGCAGTTAGGGAGGCCAAACTTCGAGTGGAAGAAACTCTGGCAAAGAACATTAAAAAAGGGGACAAATCCTTCTTTAGGTATATCAGTGATAGGAAAAGGAACACAGACGGTATAGTACACCTTAGACAACCGGACGGAAACTACACGGTGGCGGATTCAGAAAAAGCAGAACTACTAAATGAATATTTCTGCTCAGTCTTCACCTGCGAAGCACCGGGACACGGACCACAGTTGATGATAAAACAAGACGTGGATGACCCGTTTCAGAATTTTGAGTTCACACTTGGGGACGTTTACAACGAACTGGCAAGGCTAAAGGTAAACAAGGCCATGGGACCGGACAATTTACACCCAAGAGTGCTCAGAGAATTGAGAGACGTTCTGGCAGAACCGTTGGCAGTGCTCTTCAATCTCTCACTAAGTACGGGGAAAGTTCCGTTAGACTGGAAAACAGCCAACGTCGTTCCTCTACATAAAAAGGGTTGCAAGGCTGAGGCTGCAAACTATAGACCAGTAAGCCTCACCTCAATAGTGTGTAAACTCATGGAAACACTAATTAAGTATAAATTAGATACGATCCTGAACGAGGGAAATCTCCGGGATCCCAGCCAACATGGATTCACCAAGGGTAGGTCATGCCAGTCAAATCTAATCAACTTCTTTGACTGGGTAACAAGAAGACTGGACTCAGGAGAGTCCTTGGACGTCGTGTACCTGGACTTCAGCAAAGCGTTCGACAGCGTCCCACACCGCAGGCTGCTGAACAAGATGAAATCGATGGGATTAGGAGAGACTTTAACTGCATGGGTTAAAGATTGGCTTAATGGCAGACTTCAGAGGGTGGTAGTTAACGGTACCCTCTCTAAAATGTCGGAGGTGACTAGTGGAGTGCCACAGGGTTCGGTCCTGGGCCCACTCCTCTTCAACATATTCATTGGGGATCTGACTCAAGGGCTTCAAGGCAAAGTAACCTTATTCGCTGATGATGCCAAACTATGCAATATAGTAAACGGCTATAATCTACAGGATGCTATGGAGCAAGACCTGCATACTTTAGAAAGTTGGTCCTTGATATGGCAGCTGGGCTTTAACGCCAAGAAATGTAAGGTCATGCATCTCAGTAACGGAAATCCTTGCAGAACTTACACCCTGAATGGAGAAACTTTAACCAGGACTACGGCTGAACGAGACTTAGGAGTAATCATCAGTGCTGACATGAAAGCAGCCACTCAAATGGAGAAGGCTTCATCTAAAGCACGGCAGATGATAGGTTGTATCAAGAGAAGCTTCGTCAACAGGAAACCTGAAGTCATGATGCCATTGTACAGAGCCATGGTGAGACCTCATCTGGAGTACTGTGTGCAATTCTGGAGGCCACATTACCGTAAGGATATGCTCAGAATTGAGTCGGTTCAGCGGATGGCCACCAGGATGGTCTCGGGGCTAAAGGGTCTCCCGTACGAGGAAAGACTGAGCAAATTGCAGCTCTACACTCTTGAAGAGCGTAGGGAGAGGGGAGACTATGATTGAGACATTTAAGTACATCACGGGACGGGTCGAGGTGGAAGATGATATCTTTCTTCTCAGGGTACCCTCGACCACAAGAGGACATCCGCTCAAACTCAGGGGAGGGAAGTTTCGTGGAGACGCCAGGAAGTACTTCTTCACGGAGAGAGTGATCGAGCATTGGAACAAGCTTCCAGTGCAGGTGATCGAGGCACGCAGCATCCCAGACTTCAAGAACAAATGGGATACCCATGTGGGATCTCTACGAGGTCATGCCAAGGGATAGGGTCACTAGGAATTGAATGAGCGGGTCAGTAGAGTGACAGTATAATTACAATTATACTTAAGGGGTCAGAAGACTTAAGAGGGTGGGTAAATAGTGTGGGCAGACTTGATGGGCTATATGGCCCTTATCTGCCGTCATCTTTCTATGTTTCTATGTTTCTACTCCCTTCATGGACATTAATATACTTCTGCTATCACAAGTTGTCGCTGAGAGTGTGTTCCAGTCTACATCAGGCATGTTGAAGTCTCCTAACAGAACTACGTCCCCCCGTAAGGTGATATTCTCCATGTCTTCAATTAATTCTGTGTCCTTGTCCTCCGATTGTCTTGGGGGTCTGTATACCACACCAAGGTATAGGCATTTTTCTCCGCCTCTGGCCAGGTTTACCCAGATGGATTCCCCAGTATACTTAACATCCGTGATCCTGGTTGTCTTGATGTTCTCTTTGATGTAAAGTGCTACCCCACCTCCTAACTTACCCTCTCTGTCTTGCCGAAGCAGGTTATATCCTGGTATAGTTATATCCCACCCATGAGAGTCTGTGAACCATGTTTCGGATATTGCTACTACGTCTAGATCTGCATTAACTATTTCTGTTTCTAGTTCTAAAAATTTATTCCCTAGGCTGCGTGCGTTAACATCCATAGCTCTCCACTCTTTCTGATTTTTAAGCTCCTGTAGTGAGCCACCCATTGGAGTTAAAGTGTCTCCTAGCGATTCTTTTGCATTAAGGGTACTTACCTCAGACTTGAAAGCGGAGTTTTGGTTTGCCACATCAGGATTGTTACTTACTGCTCCGGTGTATAAATGGGTACCCTCCCCCGACTTACCTAGTTTAAAGCCCTTCGAAGTAGGCGGGCTAGTCTGTGTCCGAAGACATACTTACCTCTGTTGGTCAGGTGGAGTCCGTCTGGTCCCTGTAGTCCCTGTAATGCCTCTCCGTGATTCAGGAATCCGAAGTTCATTTCCTGGCACCATCGTTGCAGCCACTCATTCGTCTTCTGGATGCGTTCGTCCCTGCCCCTTCCTCTGCCCCTAACAGGAAGAATGGAAGAGAATACTACCTGTGCTCCTGTCTGTTTCCCAGTCTCTTTCCCAGTGCTCCGAAGTCTGTAGTTATGTCCTCCAGGGTGTTCTTGGCAGTGTCATTCGTTCCTACGTGGATGAGCAGCATTGGGAAGTGGTCCTGGGGCCTGAGAAGTCTATCGAGACAGGTGGTCACATCTCTTATTCTGGCTCCGGGCAGACAGCAGACTTCCCTCGACTGCATATTCGGTCTGCATATTGGTCCCTCGGTGCCCCTCAACATGGAGTCCCCAATGACTATTACTCTACGCTTCTTTTTGGGGTGTCGATCCATTGTGCCCGGAGATGGAGATGTGTGCTGATCCTGGTCCATCTCTGCGTCGGTAGTCTCTTCCTGCAAGACCTGGAATCTGTTCTTCAGGCTCAGATGTGGAGTCGATGTGGAGCTGCCCTGGTGAGAGAAAGAGTGAGAAGGTGAAGAGATTGTGAATGGGGGGGGGGGGGGAGTCTCCTACGTTTACCTGTGGAGGAGGTCACTAACTGCCAGGAGTCAGTGTCTCCATCCATCTCCTGAACTGCAACAGTTGGTTTCTTTGACGACGGCCCTGGAGTCATCATGGGAGATCTGTCACGGGCTCGTTCTGAGATTTGGGATAGTTCCTGTACTATCCCATCTATATAGGCCTCATCCTCTCTGATGCCTCTCAGACGTTTCACCTCCTCCTTGAGGCTTCTTAGTTCCTGCACGATGTCGTCATCCTGCTGGCCGATCTCCTCTGTCTGTGTAGAGGCCGTAATGTACTGCTGTGGGATGGCCTCGGTCTGCACGGAGACGTCCTTTCCCAGTGCTGTGTTCTCCTCCATCTGTGCGTAGGCTGAGGTCATCTCCCGGATTACCTCCATGCAGGGGATGCCGACCTTGTTTGTAGGTTTCATACTCCTTGTTCGCCCTGCCATAACAACAAAAAGGGAGAGAGTAAATGTGAGAGTATAAGAGATAGTATGAGAGTAAGAGAGAGAGTAAATGTGAGAGTGTGAGAGTTAGTATGAGAGATAGTAGTAGTGTGAGAGTATGAGAGAGATTAAACTAAATTCAGGATTAAACTAAAAACATTTTTATTCAAAGACGCATACCATAGCATTTAAATATTTCCTCCCTAATAGCTAGCAAACTAAATACAAACCGCTTCTAAGAAGCGATCCCCTTTCCTGATGTCATATCCTCCCACTCTCTTCCTCTCCTTTTAATTTTTCTTTTAATGATGTAATTATCAACTTTCCCTTCCCCTTCACCCTCAAGCTCACATTCGTAATTGTAATTTTTCCATTTAATGTTCACACACACACCCATCTTATAATAATTTATTTTTAACATTGTAAACCAGCCAGGTGTCCGTCGATGTTCGGTATATTAAAATTAATAAACTTGAACTTTAAGTTTATCAAATAAATAAGTTTCTAATGATTTCCTTCTTTATTTGATAAACAAGAATGTTGATTTTAATTTTACAATAATAATAATAATAACTTTATTTTTGTATACCGCAATACCATAATCAGTTCAGAGCAGTTTACAGAAGAGACTGTACACAGACAGTGAATTTACAAAGAAAAAAAAGAAATACTTTCTTTTTTATATACATCTTTATTCATTTTATAACTTACATCAAGTACATCAACATTGGTATTAACATTTTTAACTTAGATATATCACTTGAAATTCTACAATTAATCTTATCAAATTAAATTTATCCCCTTCCCTCCCATCCCTTTATATTTCATAAAAAACATTTTCCAATAATAAATATCCCCCTCCCCCGCCCAATACTTTCAATTACATTAGTAAGCCGAGAGTAGTTAGGTATGTCCGGAAGTATTTCAGAGATAAAAACAGGCAGGAAGGAGTCAGAGAAATTTGTCAAAGATATAGGTTTTAATTGATTTCCTGAAGGATTGGTATGAGGGTGAATTAGAAATGAGGGTGGTTAGACATTTATTCCATTTGCCTGCTTGGAATGACAGTGATCTGTCAAGGGATCTCTAGTAGATACAGCCCTTAAGTGAGAGGAAGGCAAACAGATAGGTATTATGTGTGCAAGTGTTGCCTGGAAATACAAAATGGTACAAAAGGTAGATTGGGGATGAGCATGTTATGGTTTTGAAGCAGAGGAAGGCAAACTTGAAGATGACCCTTGCCTCCATTGGCAACCATGTAGTTTTTTGAAGAACGGGCTTACATGGTCTGACTTTTTGAGACCATAGATAAGACGGATGGCAGTGTTCTGAATGATTCTCAAGTCATTTGATGGTTTTCTTAAATGATCCCAAGTATATGATATTACAGTAATCTAAGGTGCTTAAGATTAGAGATTGGACCAGCAATTGTAAAGAGAAGTCAAACTAGTGTTTGATGGTACGTAGTTTCCAGAGGGTACAGAAGCATTTTTTAACCTGGGCATTGGTGTGATCTTCAAAAGTCAGGCATCGGTCCAGGATGACTCCAAGAATTTT
Organism: Geotrypetes seraphini; assembly: GCF_902459505.1. Classification (NCBI taxonomy): domain Eukaryota; kingdom Metazoa; phylum Chordata; class Amphibia; order Gymnophiona; family Dermophiidae; genus Geotrypetes; species Geotrypetes seraphini. Next base: position 523,546,275 of record NC_047085.1, read on the forward strand.
GATGGTGGAATTGATTGGGTAGATTAACCCATTTAATTTCAGAGAGGTATTCATTAGCTTGTGGTTAGGACTTGCCAGGAAAAGCTTGGTTTTTTCTGGGTTCAATTTTAGTTTGAATTGTGTAGGCCTTTGTTCTACCTTAGTGAAAACAGATGAGGTGAATTGTTCTGTTTCTTGTGTCAGTGAGGTTATGGAATGATAATTGTAATGTCAACTGCATATATGTATGATTTCAATTTTAAGTCAGATAACATATGGGCCAATGATGCCATGTAGATGTTGAACACAGAAAGAGAGAGAGAGGGGAGCCTTGTGGGACTCCGCAGGGGTTACACCAAGAATAGGAAAAGGTTCCGTCACTGTGGACCTGGTAAGTTTTTTTAGGATGCCTGTGAACCAGGTTATTACCTGACCAGAAATGCCAATAGAATTGAGGCACTTGAGTAGAATGTCATGGTCTACAAGGTAAAAAGCACTGTTCAAGTCAAACTGAAGGACCAGTGCACTTTTTCCCAGAGAAAATAGATGGAAGAGTTGGTCAGTCAGTGACGCTAAGACAGTTTCTGTACTGTGGTTTGTGCAAAATCGTGACTGAGAGTTGTGTAGAATGTGGTTCTATTAGATGAAAGCTGCTAGTGATGGAGTAAGCCCAAACCTTTGATCTTATTCTTTTTGCTTCTGAACTATTGTCGATGTGACATATATTAAATTGTAGCCAGTGTTTATATATGTCTGTGTTATATATGTATGTTTGTATGTGTGCATGTCTGTATCTAACAGCATATTTCTGTCTATCTGTCTATAATTCTGTCCTATTTCTGCCTATGTGAGGTTATTAAATTTGCAGATGACACCAAACTCTGCAGCAGGGTTAGAACCACGGAAGACTTCGAAGACCTGCAAAGGGACCTAACGAGGCTGGAAGAGTGGGCAAAAAAGTGGCAAATGAGCTTTAACATAGAGAAATGCAAGGTCATGCACATAGGGAAAAAGAACCCGATGTTCAGCTATAAAATGGGAGGTTCATTGCTAGGGGTAAGTAACCTTGAAAGAGACCTGGGGGTGATGGTGGACACAACATTGAAAGCATCAGCACAGTGTGCGACAGCCTCAAAGAAAGCGAACAGAATGTTGGATATCATTAAAAAGGGTATCACGACCGGGACGAAGGAAGTCATCTTGCCGCTGTATCGGACAATGGTGCGTCCACATCTGGAGTACTGTGTCCAGTACTGGTCGCCATACCTCAAAAAAGATATGGCAGTACTTCAGGGAGTCCAGAGAAGAGTGACAAAACTGATAAAAGGTATGGAAAACTTCTCATACGCTGACAGGTTGGAAATGCTGGGGCTATTCTCCCTGGAAAAGCGGAGACTCAGAGGAGACATGATAGAAACCTTCAAAATCCTGAAGGATATAGAAAAGGTAGACAGGGACAGATTCTTCAGACTGTGGGGAACTAAAAGTACAAGGGGGCACTCGGAGAAATTGAAAGGGGACAGGTTTAGAAGAAACGCTAGGAAGTTCTTTTTTACACAGAGGGTGGTGGACACATGGAACATGCTTCCGGATGTTGTGATAAGCCAGAGCACACTACAGGGATTCAAGGAAGGTTTAGATAGGTTCCTAAAGGATAGGGGGATTGAGGGGTACAGATAGAAGTAGAGCATAGCAATAGTCAGGGACCACTTCACAGGCCATAGGCCTGATGGGCCGCCGCGGGAGCGGACCGCTGGGCGCAATGGACCTCTGGTCTGACCCAGGGAGGCAACTTCTTATGTTCTTATGTCTGTCTCCCTCTATTGATTGATGCCAATAAAGTGACTTTGCGGCTCTGTGAGTTTCCCATTAGATGTTCTTCTCTAATATCTCTGATAAGAACATACTAACATAAGAATTGCCGCTGCTGGGTCAGACAAGTGGTCCATCATGCCCAGCACCCTAACCGAGACTAGCCCTACCAGCACCCATTCTTGTTCAGCAGGAACTTGTCTAACTTTCTCTTGAATCCTTGGAGGGTGTTTTCCCCTATAACAGCCTCTGGAAGTGCGTTCCAGCTTTCTACCACTCTTTGGGTGAAGAATTTCCTTATGTTTGTACTGAATCTATCCCCTTTCAACTTTAGAGAGTGCCCTCTCATTCTACCTACCATGGAAAGGGTGAACAATCTGTCCTTATCTACTAAGTCTATCCCCTTCATTACCTTGAATGTTTCGATCATGTGCCCTCTCAATCTCCTCTGTTCGAGGCCCAGTTTCTCTAATCTTTCACTGTACGGCAGCTCCTCCAACTCCTTAACCATCTTAGTCACTCTTCTCTGGACTCTTTCGAGTAGTACTGTGTCCTTCTTCATGTAGGGCAACCAGTGCTGGATGCAGTACTCCAGGTGAGGGCATGGCCTGGTACAGTGGCATGATAACCTTCTCTGATCTGTTTATGATCCCCTTCTTTATCATTCCTAGCGTTCTGTTTGCCCTTTTTGCGACCGCTGCACATTGCATGGACGGCTTCATCAACTTGTCGATCAGAACTCCCAAGTCCCATTCCTGGGAGGTCTCTCCAAGTACCGCCCCGGACATCCTGTATTCGTGCATGAGATTTTTGTTACCGACATGCATCACTTTACACTTATCCACATTGAACCTCATCTGCTATGTTGATGCCCATTCCTCGAGCCTGATTATATCACGTTGCAGATCTTCACAATCCCCCTGCATCTTCACTACTCTGAATAATTTCGTAACATCCACAAATTTAATCACCTCACTCGTCGTACCTATGTCCAGATCGTTTATAAAGGTGTTAAAGAGCATAGGTCCAAGCACTGAGCCCTGTGGCACTCCACCCGTGACACTCTTCCAGTCTGAGTATTGTCCATTTACCCCCATTCTCTGTTTCTTATGCTCCAGCCAGTTTTTAATCCATGTGAGAATTTCACCCTTGATTTCATGGCTCACAAGTTTCCAAATTAATAATAATAATAATAATAGTTTATATACCCCGTTACCATGAAGTTCTATGCAGTTTACAAAAGATTAAATGAAGGTACAAATTGATTGAACTTAAGAGGGGTGGAAGAAAGTGATTAATAGTTCAAGAAAACCATTATTGAGGAGAAAGAGATGTATTGGTCAGTTGTCTAAATACTTCAGGAACAGGTATGTTATTAGACGCTTCCTGAATTCCTCATAGGTAGTGGGCGAAAGCAATTGTTCTAGCTCTTTACCCCATAATGCTGCTTGATGTGAGAGAAGGTGTTCAAGGTGTTTTTTCAGTTTACAACCTCTAACTGGGTGGGAAACGAAGTTCGAATGTGAGCTTCTCTTGTGTCTATTGGCTGAGAAGAAGAAAAGGTCAGTTATGTATTTAGGGGCTAATCCGTATAGTACTTTAAAACAGAGGCAGGCGAACTTAAACCTTACAGGTGCTTCCATTGGTAGCCAGTGCAACTGCTAGTAGTACAGTGTCACGTGATCAAATTTCTTTAGCCCGAAGATTAGTCTGACCGCTGCATTTTGCATTAATTGTAAACGTCGCATATTCTTTTGGGAAATTGCTAAATAGGCGATGTTACAGTAGTCAAGTTGACTTAGTACGAGGGATAGAACCAGGGTTCTGAATGCTGACGTATCAAAATATGATTTAATAGATCTAAGTAGTCGTTCATGTGGAACCTTGTCGAATGCCTTCTGAAAATCCAGATATACAATGTCTACCAGATCACCCTTGTCTATCTGTCTGTTTACTCCCTCAAAGAAGTGCAGCAAGTTCATCAAACATGATCTGCCTTTGCTAAAACCGTGCTGACTGGTCCTCATCAGCCTGTGTCTATCAAGGTAATCAAAGATGCTGTCCTTTATCAGTGACTCTACCATATTTCCCGGTACAGAAGTCAGTCTCACAGGTCTGTAGTTTCCCAGATCTCCCCTTGAACCATTCTTGAAGATCGGCATAACATTCACCACCTTCCAGTCTTCTGGAATCTTTCCCGATTTGATTGACAAATTGGCTATTAGTTGATGCAATTCTGCTATGGTCCCTTTCAGTTCCTTGATGACCCTCGGATAGATGCCATCCAATCTCAGGGATTTATCGCTCTTAAGCCTATCAATCTGCCTACAAACCTCCTCTAGACTGACCGTCAATCCTGTCAGCTTTCCATCTTCATTTCCAGCATATAGCCTGATGGGTTCCGGTATGCTGTGTACATCTTCTTTGTTAAATACAGACACAAAAAATGTGTTCAGTTTGTAGGCAATTGCTTTGTCCTCTTTTAGCGCTCCCTTTATTCCATGGTCATTCAATGGTCCACCGCTTCCTTCGCTGGTCATTTCCCCTTAATATATTGAAAGAACAGCTTGAAGTTCTTCGCCTTCTGAGCTATTTTTATTTAATAGTCTCTTTTGGCCCCTTTTACTGCCTTATGGCACCTGTGATGTTTATGCTTTTTCCAGTTTTCATCCATTTTTGACCTTTTCCATTCTTTAAACAAAGTCTTCTTGTCTGTTGTCTCTGATCGCTTCCTCATTCTTCCCTTTAGGTTTGCATTACTTATAATTTGGTAAGTCCAAACATTTGATTTTCTGAACAATTGCCAAAGTCAAAAGTATTGAATTGGTGTTATTGTATCAGAAAAATATTAATAGGAAAAAGAAAAAAGTCATTTTTAGTTAGGAAAGCCTTGGCTTTCTAACCCTTAGGGCCGTAATTTAAAAAAGTGTGAGGTCATGTGACGTGATTGCTGGTGAGGACGGTTTCTTGCTAGCTCCATGCTGGATGAACTTGCATTGCATTAAACCCCCCTTTTTCAAGTTTTTTGGTTTGCGTTTGCCTTCAGATTGTATGGATAGATTTGTTACTTGGTCTCAGGCTTCCATGTCAGCTAAATCAGCCAAAAAAGATCGAGACCGTCCACAGCCTGCCGAAACCAAAATGGTGGAGACACCATCGGCAACAGTGTCCCAATTCACTGAGGTGGCACTGAGTGATTTAAAAGCAGCCATTGCACATGTACTTGAACCCCAGCTTGAGCAAATATCTGCCCAGATTACTCACCTAGAACATATTTAGTCAGAGGCGGTGATGAGAACAACTGAATTGGAGCAATGGGTATCGGCGATTGAGGACACTGCGACCACGCAGGCTGCAAGACCTACTACGGGCACAATCGACGAAACTGGAAGACCTAGAAAATAGGTTCCGTCGCTCGAACCTATGTTTCTTAGGTCTGTCGGAGACAATCCCGGAGCGGCGCTTTTTGGAACTTTTGGAGTATTGGTTGACGGATGAAATTCCTCTCCCACCCATACTCGGCCCAGTGCACATTGTATTGGGCCTCTACATGGCCAAGATATGCACCCCCAGGTTGTGATAGTGAAATTGCTTAACTATCGGCACAAGGTGGAACTACTTCATCAATTCCGATTGAAGAAGAATGAGTTGAAGTATGACGGAGCGCCTATACGTCAAGATTACTCTGCAGTGCTGACAGAACGTTGGAAGCCTTATTGCCTACTGTATACAAAAATTGGTGGGTCTCAAGCAGCATTTTCAATTTGTTTATCTAGCGCTTTTGAAGATTCATCATAATGGCATGTGGCAATCATTTGCCACCCCGGAGACTGCAGGTGACTTTATTGCTACTCTGGGAACTTCTTCTACTTCTAGTGGACCTTGAGGGTGCAGCATTTTAGATTTTGTGGATTTATTCCTTCATAACATTTTGCAGATCCTTTCTGGTGGTATTAGTTCTCTGTTATTTGAATTGCTAGGGGATATCACAGTATTACTGGCCTGTTCATGGAGGGGGTGCCTTGTTAATCTAGCGTCAGTTCGTACCTCCATTGGTATCCCTATTTGGAGGATATGTTGGGGTTTCTGTGGGAAAGAGGGGGATGGGTTTGTTGGGTTGGTTAGGTTTTGGGGAGCAGTGGCAGCACTGGGGCTTGCTTTTTATTATGGGGGATCTATATGTTTGCACATACTGGGGTTGTTGGGTTGCAAATTATTTTTTGTACTGTGTTTGGGTACTGCTTCCTTCTCTGGAGTCTTTACCACTTTTATCTTCTGGGTGAGGCTGGGTGCCCAGGAGATTTTGTTTACATTTATTGGCTTATGGTATGTCCCCTGATACACCTTGAGTAATCGCCCATTGGGAATCATTTCCTGAAATGTGTCAGGCATAACGTGCCCAATTAAGAGAACGAAAATTCTCACTTAGTTGAAGCATCATAGGGTGGACATTGCCTGCCTCCAGGAAACACACCTTACTGATACTGAGCATGAAAACTGAAGTGGAGTTGGGTGGGAGACATATTACGCTTCTTCCCCTGGTAAGAAGGCTGGCGTGGCTTTGCTAATTCATAGGGGTTTACCTTGTGAGGTTCAAATTAAACAACATGATCCCCAGGGTAGCTATTCACTGTCCCACATTATAGTGCGGGGTACCACCTTCCGCTTGCTTATAATTTATGGTCCCAATGTGTATTCTCACCCTTACTTTCAAAACTTGGTGAATCTTTGCATTAAAGAGCCTGCATTACCATTGATAGTGGCTGGGGATTTTAATCAAGTTCTGGATCTGGCCATGGATAGATCCCACTCTCCTGTGGGAGCATTGGGGAGGAGTACTAAGGGTATTCCTTACTTTTGCCGATCCTTGGGGTTGGTGGACCCAGGGCATCTCTTACATCCAACCGACCATGATTATACCCACCAGTCTAGAGTGCATCATACCTTTTCGTGCATTGACTACCTTTTGACTGCTGAATCTTTATTTACTCAGGTAGAAGAGGCTACAATTGGTCCCTTGGAGGTATCTGACCATAATTTAATTTGGTTGGATGTCTCTATGGGTGGCCCATCGGGCCTTGGGTGTGGGTGGTGGTTCCCGGCATATTTACATGGGGATAAACAATTTACTGCTTATTTACAGACTAAATGGGAAGAATACCTTCACTTTAATTCTCTACAGTCCTATTTTGGGAGGCAGCGAAGGCTGTCCTCGGGTGACATTATTTCATACGTGTCCGCCTGTAAGAAGCGTAGAGCGCAGGATATATTGCAGTTGGAAGCTCACTGTGCTTGTCTTAAGGGTACACTTTTGACTCAACCTACCGCCCTGCATCGTGAGGATTACTTAGCAGCGCTATACGCGCTAATACATGAGCGAGCTAAAACATCAATGATTTCCCACATGTTTCATTATTATAAACACGGTATTAAAACTGGAAAACTCTTGGCTACTATTACCAGAAACTGGCAGGGAACACGCTACGTAGCTACATTAAAAGATGGGCAACGCAGGCTCTTAACTAACACCACTGCTATTGCTGATTGCTTTTATAAGTATTTTGAGGTGTTTTATGTAGCGCCTGGCCCTTACTGTGGTCCGGATATTTCAGACTACTTAGTCGATGCGGGTATGCCACAGTTGCGGGATACCCATCTTACTAAACTTAATAGCCCTCTATTACTTAAGGAAGTGTTGAAGGCTATAAACTCTCAGAAATCATGCACTGCCCCAGGTCCTGATGGATACACTCCTGAGTTTTATAAAATCTTGTCCTTTTCGGTTGGTAAACTTCTTTTTTTTTTCTTCTTCTTCTTCTTAGCTATTTCTGGGCAAGAATCCAAAGCTTTACCCGGTACTGTGCTTGGGTTCCAACTGCCGAAATCTCTGTTAAGACTTACTCCAGCCCATCTACACCCTCCCAGCCATTGAAGCCCTCCCCTGCCCATCCTCCTCCAAACGGCCATACACAGACGCAGACCGTACAAGTCTGCCCAGTAACTGGCCTAGTTCAATCTTTAATATTATTTTCTGATTCTAAATCTTCTGTGTTCATCCCACGCTTCTTTGAACTCAGTCACAGTTTTACTCTCCACCACCTCTCTCGGGAGCGCATTCCAGGCATCCACCACCCTCTCCGTAAAGCAGAATTTCCTAACATTGCCCCTGAATCTACCACCCCTCAACTTCAAATTATGTTCTCTGGTTTTACCATTTTCCTTTCTCTGGAAAAGATTTTGTTCTACGTTAATACTCTTCAAGTATTTGAACATCTGAATCATATCTCCCCTGTCTCTCCTTTCCTCTAGGGTATACCTATTCAGGGCTTCCAGTCTCTCCTCTTACGTCTTCTGGCGCAAGCCTCCTATCATTTTCGTCGCCCTCCTCTGGACCGCCTCAAGTCTTCTTACGTCTTTCGCCAGATACGGTCTCCAAAAGTGAACACAATACTCCAAGTGGGGCCTCACCAATGACCTGCACAGGGGCATCAACACCTTCTTCCTTCTACTGACTACGCCTCTCTTTATACAGCCCAGCATCCTTCTGGCAGCAGCCACTGCCTTGTCACACTGTTTTTTCGCCTTTAGATCTTCGGACACTATCATCCCAAGGTCCCTCTCCCCGTCCGTGCATATCAGCTTCTCTCCTCCCAGCATATACGGTTCCTTCCTATTATTAATCCCCAAATGCATTACTCTGCATTTCTTTGCATTGAATTTTAGTTGCCAGGCATTAGACCATTCATCTAACTTTTGCAGATCCTTTTTCATATTTTCCTCTCCCTCTTCGGTGTCTACTCTGTTACAAATCTTGGTTTCATCTGCAAAAAGGCACACTTTTCCTTCTAACCCTTCAGCAATGTCACTCACAAACATATTGAACAGGATTGGCCCCAGCACCGAACCCTGAGGGACTTCACTAGTCACTTTTCCTTCCTTCAAGTGACTTCCATTAACCACCACCTTCTGGCGTCTGTCCGACAGCCAGTTTCTGACCCAGTTCACCACTTTGGGTCCTAACTTCAGCCCTTCAAGTTTGTTCAACAGCCTCCTATCAGGAACTGTATCAAAGGCTTTGCTGAAATCCAAGTAAATTACATCTAGAATATGTCCTCGATCCAGCTCTCTGGTCACCCAATCAAAAAATTCAATCAGGTTCGTTTGGCACGATTTACCTTTTGTAAAGCCATGTTGCCTCGGATCCTGTAACCCATTAGATTCAAGGAAATACATTATCCTTTCTTTCAGCAACACTTCCATTATTTTTCCAACAACTGAAGTGAGGCTCACCGGCCTGTAGTTTCCTGCTTCATCCCTGTGACCACTTTTATGAATAGGGACCACATCCGCTCTCCTCCAATCCCCAGGAATCGCTCCCGTCTCCAGAGATTTGTTGAACAAGTCTTTAATAGGACTCGCCAGAACCTCTCTGAGCTCCCTTAGTATCCTGGGATGGATCCCTTCTGGTCCCATCGCTTTGTCCACCTTCAGTTTTTCAAGTTGCTCATAAACACCCTCCTCCGTGAACGGCGCAGAATCTACTCCATTTTCTCGTGTAACTTTGCCAGACAATCTCGGTCCTTCTCCAGGATTTTCTTCTGTGAACACAGAACAGAAGTATTTGTTTAGCACATTTGCTTTCTCCTCATCACTCTCCACATATTTGTTCCCAACATCTTTTAGCCTAGCAATTCCATTTTATATCTTCCTCCTTTCACTAATATATCTGAAAAAAATTTTATCTCCCTTTTTTACATTTTTAGCCATTTGTTCTTCCGCCTGTACCTTCGCCAAACGTATCTCTCTCTTGGCTTCTTTCAGTTTCACCCTGTAGTCCTTTCTGCTCTCCTCTTCTTGGGTGTTTTTATATTTCATGAACGCCAACTCTTTCGCCTTTATTTTCTCAGCCACTAGGTTGGAGAACCATATCGGCTTCCTTTTTCTCTTGTTTTTATTGATTTTCTTCACATAAAGGTCCGTAGTCATTTTTATCGCTCCTTTCAGCTTAGACCACTGTCTTTCCACTTCTCTTATGTCCTCCCATCCTAACAGCTCTTTCTTCAGGTACTTTCCCATTGCATTAAAGTCCATACGTTTGAAATCTAGGACTTTAAGTATCGTGCGGCCGCTCTCCACTTTAGCTGTTATATCAAACCAAACCGTTTGATGATCGCTACTTCCCAGGTGAGCACCCACTTGAACATTAGAGATACTCTCTCCATTTGTGAGGACCAGATCCAATATCGCTTTTTCCCTTGTGGGTTCTGTCACCATTTGTCTGAGAAGAGCCTCTTGAAAGGCATCCACAATCTCCCTACTTCTTTCCGATTCTGCAGACGGAACATTCCAGTCCGCATGCGGCAGGTTGAAATCTCCCAACAGCAGAACCTCCTCTTTCCTTCCAAACTTTTGGATATCCACAATCAGATCCTTATCAATTTGCTGCGATTGAGTCGGAGGTCTGTAGACTACACCCAGGTAGATAGAAGTTCATAAGAACATAAGAACATAAGCAGTGCCTCCGCCGGGTCAGACCATAGGTCCATCCTGCCCGGCAGTCCGCTCCCGCGGCGGCCCAAACAGGTCACGACCTGTCTGAATCACCAGAAGGGGCTCCCTTGCCACCTTGGTTTCTCATTGAAGTCCTATCTTCCCATCGAAGTCCTAACCCTCTGGTCTTGCGCATGCACGACCTGGTTGGGTTTCTATACTTATTACCTGGTTAGCTTTCTATACTTGTGTTACATCCCAGCTCCTCCCTCAGTATCCCAAGATCCCTTTATCCCTCAGAAATCCGTCCAATCCCTGTTTGAATCCCTGTACCGTACTCTGCCTGATCACTTCCTCCGGTAGCGCATTCCAAGTGTCCACGACCCTTTGTGTGAAAAAAAACTTCCTTGCATTTGTTTTGAACCTATCTCCCTTCAGTTTCTCCGAATGCCCCCTCGTACCTGTTGTCCCCTTCAGCCTGAAGAATCTGTCCCTATCCACCCTCTCTATGCCCCTCATGATCTTGAAGGTCTCTATCATATCTCCCCTGAGCCTCCTTTTTTCCAGAGAGAAGAGTCCCAGCCTATCCAACCTCTCAGCGTATGGGCAGTGTTCCAGCCCTCTTTCCAGTTTCGTTGCTCTCCTTTGGACTCTCTCAAGTACTGCCATGTCCTTCTTGAGGTACGGCGACCAATATTGAACGCAGTATTCCAGAAGTGGACGCACCATCGCTCGATACAATGGCATGATGACTTCCCGTGTCCTGGTTGTTATGCCCCTCTTTATGATGCCCAGCATCCTGTTGGCTTTTTTTGAGGCTGCTGCGCACTGTGCAGATGGCTTCAGTGATGTATCCACCATCACACCTAAGTCTCTCTCAAGACTGCTGTCTCCCAACAATGCCCCCCCCAATTTGTAGTTGAACAATGGGTTCTTTTTCCCTATATGCATGACCTTGCATTTTTCCACGTTAAAGCGCATTTGCCATTTGTTTGCCCAGTCTTCCAGTTTGTCCATCTTCTCTTTTCAGAGCAATCCATATCGCTTCTTCCTCTCCCCAGGTCCCTTGCATTTCGGTCACTTGGATATTGATCTTTACATAGAGAGCTACTCCTCCACCTTTATGACCATCTCTGTCCTTCCTAAAAAGATTATATCCCGGTATGTTTGCATCCCATCCATGTGATTCACTGAACCATGTCTCTGTGATAGCAACAATATCTAGATCTGCCTCTAATATCAGGGCTTGCAGATCATGAACTTTGTTGCTTAGACTGCGAGCATTTGTGGTCATTCGCTTTCCAGCTATTTTTCAGCGATAATCTCCTTTTTTCGTATGGATTTTTGTGTCGTTTCACTTTCCGTTGCAATACTAAGAAATGAGTTGCTGATATTGCTTATGTTGCAGCCTTTACTACTATCACATCTTTTCTTTTGCCGGGGGTGGTCTCTATAATTGTCCTTCGTACATACACCACCCCCACCTTCTAGTTTAAATGCCTAGAAAAATATTGTCTAAATTTCTCTGCAAGGTTTCTTTTTCCTGCTGTAGTAATATGTAGCCCATCAGTGCAATATAGCTTCTTGTCCTTCCATGTATTTCCCCATCCTCCTATGTACCTGAAGCCTTCTTGATGACACCAGGCTCTGAGCCATCTATTAAAGTCCTCTGTGTTTTTCACTCTTTGCTCTCCTTTTCCATATGCAGGCAGTATTTCAGAAAAAGCTAAAGTCTTTACAAAAGGTTTCACGCCCTCACCAAGCTCCCGAAAAGCTTTCTGTGCTGCAAGTGTGGAGTTGTTGGCCAGGTCATTTGTTCCCAGATGGATAACAACATCAGTGTTAAAATCCTTAGTTTCTTCGGCCAATATCTTTATTAAATGTAGATGTTAAAATCTTTGCACGAATATTGGCTGATAGATTGACTCCCTTGTTACCAACATTAGTGTCATCTGAGCAAGTGGGTTTTGTACGAGGCCGTCACTCGGTGATAAATGTTCGTAGAGTGCTCTTGGCATATTCACAAGCCCAATGTCAGCGGCAACCGGGTCTCTTGGTGGGCCTTGATGCAGCCAAGGCATTTGATAAGGTTAATTGGCATTATCTCTTCCATTTGCTGTCTTATATGGGGTTCACTGGGTGGTATTTGAATTCTTTACAGGCCCTGTATAACACGCCTACGGCCTCAGTTTTAATTAATGGGGTGCGTACAGACAGTTTTCCTATTGGCCAAGGTACTCGGCAGGGCTGCCCAATGTCACCACTTTTGTTTGTTTTTTATCTGGACCCCTTACTTCGTACATTGATGAGAGATGATGAATTAGAGGGATTCCCGGAAGGGGGCTCCCAGCTTCGTGTTTTGGGTTTTGCAGATGACTTACTTTAAGTAACCCACAGTACTCTAGAAATTCTAGATGAATTCCACCTTTACTCGGGCCTTACCCTTAATAAACAGAAGTCGCTTGCTCTACCGACCTCTTCATCAGTTCAACGGGGGTGGGTTGGTACTTTCCCACTTCAATGGGCTACCCAATCCCTGGTTTATTTGGGGAGTCACAATTCCTCAGGATTTAACTTGTATAAATTGAATATTGGCTCTCTGCTTCAGCCCACCGTTCGCAAACTACAAGCCTGGTGTAACTATCCGCTCTCTTTGTTGGGGCGAATAGCCTTATATAATATGATGGTTGTGCCTCAGTGGCTATACATGCTAATGTTGACACAGCGGAATGCGGCCCAGCTCAATTCTTCCTTATCTGCTTTTTTGTGGAGGGGTAGACTTGCCCGCATTCCTCTGTCTACTTTGATGTTAGCCAGGGGTCAGGGGGTTTGGGCTTGCTGAGTGTACAGCGGTTCAATCTCGCCATCTCAATGATTGGTTTTGTGGTACAGAACATTTTTCTGCAGTCTATAGTCCTTATCATTTTAGTTATTTATTACATGTTAAAAAACTGCCTAATTTGCCTTGCTTACAATATGACATCTTTTTGCCAGCTCTGCGGCTGACTTGGAAACGGCTATGTAAACTGCTGCATGCCATGTCTTGTTTGCCTATAGTGGGAAATGGTGGCTTTTCCCTGGAATGCTTCAGGCTTCTTTCACGTTGTGGGCACAGGGAGGCTTTTCTTATGTCTCTCAAGCTGTGTCTCCTGCAGGATTCCCACTGCCTTTTGAGGATCTATGCACGACTTACCATCTTCCTGCTGTGGACTGGTACGCTTACTTACAACTTCGTCATTACTTATCTGAATTAACACCAGCTGTGTTGCAGGAAGAGGTCCAGGAAAAGATGTCGGAGGCCCTGTGCCTCACAGCTCAGATTCTGATACGGCTGAGGAAGAGGCGGGTGAGGTGAACTTTGTTGGACTAGCGCAGAAATGGACTCAAGAACTACGGGTCTCTAGAACGCCGGATATGTTGAAAAAGGGCCTGCAGCTAGGTCATAAACATCTGACTCAAGCCACAGACAAAGAACGTAATTATACATTTGTGCAGGTGATCATTGGATTAAATGTTTGCAGACACACGCCACTCTTGGACACATGTTTTGGATTCAACTTATAGCATATGTGGCACAACTTTGGAATTGCTCATGGCGCTTACATCCTAGTTTTCTTTTTACGTTGCAGGTCCGTCTTCACCCTATTCGACCGGGTTGTGCAGCCTTTATTAGGAAAGCCATTGTTTTGGGCAGAACTAGTATTTTGCATTGCTGGCTTTCCCCACAACCAGCTACTATGTCACATTGGAGGTCTCTGATGATCCACCATGCACTGATGGAAAGGAGAGATGTGGGAGCTCTGAAAAACAGATGTTGGACTTAGAGAGTTGCGCGGGGACAGAAATCCCACCCGTCTCCACCCGTCCCCGTGAGGAATCCCTCCGTCCCCACCCGTCCCCGCGAGGAATCCCCTCCGTCCCCACCCGTCCCTGCGAGGAATCCCCTCCGTCCCCGCCCGTCCATATAAACTTCAGAAATAGTTATTTCATTTAATTATGCTACTGAATTAAAGGCTCTGGTAGAAATCCATTTACAAATAAGCAAAAAGACTTTATTAATTTGAAAATATTAATTGGGAAGAATACATACTTTGCAAATGGGTTTCTACCAGAGCCTCTAATGTTTATAAATTTTTATCAACACAACTAATATACTACTTTATCCTGAAGCAAAATAAAAAAAAAGAAATATACAGTGGTGCCTCACACAACGAACTTAATCCGTTCCAGGAGCAAGTTTGTTATGTGAAACGTTCGTTGTGTGAAACGCGTTTTCCCATAAGAATACATGTAAAACAAAATAATTCGTTCTGCAGCCCTGTTTTCCCATAAGAATACATGTAAAACAAAATAATTCGTTCTGCAGCCCTACATTTCCCTCCCTCCACCTCACCTTATATGCAGAGTTTGCCAGCTTTCTTTTTCACCCAGCCGCACGCTTTCAAAAAGCTGTGCACGCACAGCTGCTGAAGTTGATCAATGTTCTCTTCTCCTGCAACTTCCGGTTTCCGGTTGCGTCAGAGGAGAAGATTGAACAACAGAGCATGTGCACATGTGCTGCTCTTTGAAAGTGTGTGGCTGGCCGAAAAAGAAAGCCGGAAAACTCGGCATCTAAGGTAAGGTGGAGGGTGCTGCTGTTCCCGGCTCACATTAGGAAGCGGCGAGAGTAGTTCCGCCCCCCCCCCGGGCCCCTCGGGCGACTTCGTTGTGTGAAACGAAGTTCGTTATAGGGAGCAAGACAAAAAGTTCGTTATGCGCAGCGTTCACTGTGCGAGGCGTCCGTTATGCGAGGCACCACTGTAATTCTTTTCCTACCTTTGTTGCCTGGTTTCTGCTTTCCTCATGTTTCAAGTTTCAAGTTTCAAGTTTATTTATTCTTGATGAATCGCCTATTTAAATTGCTAGGCGATGTACAATAAAATAACATGTATTAATAAATGAAACAAGTACAATATTAATGGTGACATAAAAACAAATTTGTTGTTAGTTAAAATATAACACACTTAAGAAACTGAGTGTAAACATAAGTTTAAAATAATTTGTGGGTAAAACATACAAGACCTGTGTGGTTAATAGGGGGAATAGTTACAATTTTTGATAGAAGAGAAGAAAAAACATAAAAGGGAAAAACAAAAGGTGGGTTATAATGGCTGTTTTTTTAAAAAAAAAATAAAAAAATAGAAAACTCGGTAATGGTTAAAAGATAATCAATTTTTATTTGTCCTAAGATCCATACGCATCTTTAAAGAGAAAGGTTTTTAACATTTTTTTAAACAGTGTTAGGTCTTTTAGTTCTCTAATATATTGTGGTAAAAGATTCCAAGAATGAGGGGCCATAACTGAGAACATGTCTTGTCTTCTAGTTCCTATCATTTTAATTCCTTCCATCCACTGTCTCTCTTCCTTCTGCATCTTCCATTTGCTCTGTTACTGTGCCTCTCCCTTTCTTCCCCCTTCCAAATTGGTCTGGCACCCATCTTCTTCTCTCCGCTCCCCCAATAGTCTGGCATCTGTCTTCTTCCCTGCCAGTGTCTTCTCCCTACTCTCTCTTCCCCATTTCCTTTCAGCGTCCTTCTCCCCCCATCTTCCCCATGTCCTGTCAGCGTCCTTCTCCCCCCTCTATCTTCCACATGTGCTTTCAGTGTCCTTCTCCCCCCTCTGCTTCCCCATGTCCTTTCAGCGTCCTTCTCCCTCTCTGTCTTCCCCATGGCCTTTCAGCGTCCTTCTCCACCCCCCTGTCTTCCCCATGTCCTTTCAACGTCCTTCTCCACCCCTTTGTCTTCCACAAGTGCTTTCAGAGTCCTCCCCCCCCCCGCCCTTCCCATGGCCTTTCAGCGTCCTTCACCCCTTTGTCTTCCCCATGCCCTTTCAGCGTCATTCTCCACCCCTTTGTCTTCCCCATGTGCTTTCAGCATCCTTCTCCCCCCTCTGTCTTCCACAAGTGCTTTCAGAGTCCTTCTCCCTCCTCTGTCTTCAAGTGCTTTCAGAGTCCTTCCCCCCCTCCTCCCGTCTTCCCCATGGCCTTTCAGCGTCCTTCTCCCCACTCCTTCTCTACCGCCCCGGGTGCAGCACAGCCGGCAAGGTCCCCTTACTTTTGTGGCACTTCCCCGACCGACTGACAACAGCCCCGGTCCGACAAACCTCCCTGCCCTTAACTGCGAATCTAAATACCTTATTACAGCTGCTGTAAGAAGATAATTTAGATTCGCGGCTACAGGGCAGGGAGGATTGTCGGACCGGGGCTGTTGTCGGTCGGTCGGGGAAGTGCCACAAAAGTAAGGGGACCTGGCCGGCTGTGCTGCAACCGGGGCGGGGCGGACCGCCCCCTCCCTTGGTAGCCACTCGAACCGCGAGGCTACTCTCCTCCTTACCTGCACTGCCTGCAGCACAGAGCCAAACGGAAGTCTTCCCGAAGGGCCCTGCTTCTGTTCCAGCTGGGAAGGGAAGTGCCATTCCAGCTCAACTGGCTGCACCCCAGCATTGGCAGCAATCAATAATATGAGGCAGCTCCTGGATATCCCTGGTAAGTGTTGGGACGTGGGTGCTTTCAGCGGCTAATAGGAAAGCCACACTGGGACGTTGTGGTTCCCACGCAGGGACTCTGCAGGCTGCACCGTTGAGAAGATTTTATTGGGCCACGTTCCCTCCCCTCGGGGCCATATTTTGACTCTGCAAGGTGATGGAATCCTATCGCTGCCATCACAGCAAATAAAAAAGGGAAACTATATTATTAATACTTATAATATGATAAGCCGCTTTAGCAGCCGCGAGGAGAGGAGCAGAAGCAGCGGAGGCAGGGGAGAAACTGCTGGAGAGAGAAGCCGGAAGAGTTTTTATTTTTTTCTTTTTGAAGGAGGCAGCAGAGAGGAGCGGGTAGCGACGAGAGGAAGCTCCGCCCACCCCCTCCACGTCAGCAGCGTCATCGCCCCGACTCCCCCTTAACAGGAAGGGAGCCAACGGAGCGCGGCCGTTCGGCGCGCGGCGAAGGCGAGCGGCAAAGGCGCTCGCCTTAGCGAGAGCGCCTTTGCGAAGGGCCTTGAGAAGGGTCGAGAAAAAACAGCCAAGGACTACAGAACACCAGGTAAGGAAGAAGTGAGCACGCATGTAGGGAGAGCACACGCACAAGAAGAAAACACACAATAAGACACACACAAGACAGGAAAGGATAAAGAAGCAGCAGGCTTCGGGGGCAAGAAAGAGGCCCAAGGGAGACTAACAGACCCACCAATACAAAAAGCGACAGAAGAAGTAGACAGGAAAGAGCCAAACACAGGAGAGAGCACAGAGCCCGCACACATAAGAACATAAGACAAGGGAGAGGACATCTAGTGGACTCCGAAGAAAGAGAAATGGAAGTAGCAGGAACCCGGAGGAGCTTCCCAGTGTACTGCACAGAGTGTCATATGTATGACTACCTTCCCTCGGGAAGGCAGGCATACATATGCAGTCGGTGTCAGGAACTGGAAAGCCTGAAGAAGGAAGTTGGTAGACTTCAGTGCAGGGTTCAAGAGCTGGAGGGACTCCACATCTCAGAAGCACCTTTCAAGACAAAGGAGGACCCCGTAGGAGAAAGCCACATAGAGGAGCAAGTAAGGGAGCTCGAAAGATTCATCGAGGAGGCCTACAGGCAGGCAAAAGAGCAGGATCATCAGCAGCACTGGAGCGAGGAAGCTACAGCTACACAAGATGGAGGACATGGGCCAACAGATGGAAGACAGGGGCCAACAGACGCCGAGAATGAAGGATCGCATGGAAGAGTCGTGCAAGCAGAGACGACGAAGACTGGCGGGTGCCCCGGAAGAGAAGGACTAAACCACACCGAGGATACAGACTTGAGACCTGTGAGGAAGCTGAAGAAGGGGAAATCTGCAGTCGTCGTGGGGGACTCAATCATGAGAGAAGTGGACAGTCACGTAGCAGGAGGGAGAGAGGATCGGCTAGTGACCTGTCTCCCAGGAGCAAGAACAAAGGACATCACCGACAGAATCGAGAGGATCCTGGACGGAGCAGAAACAGAAGAGACAGCAGTGATAATCCACGTGGGAACAAATGATGTCAACAGGAGAAATTACAGCAGGACTACACTAATTGAACAGTTCAAGATCCTGGGAAGGAAACTGAAGCTGAGGACACAGAAGATAGCATTCTCAGAGATTCTGCCAGTACCGAGGGCAGACGTGAAGAGGCAGACCGAGCTACAAGCAATAAACGCATGGTTGAGGAGATGGTGCGAAGAAGAAGGATTCCTTTTTGTAAGGAACTGGACAACTTTTGGGGGGAAGAACAAGCTCTACAGGAGGGACGGACTACACCTGAGCAAGGCAGGAACGAGACTGCTAGCAAACAACGTCAAGAGAGAAATTGAGCAGGCTTTAAACTGAGAAGAAGGGGAAAGCCGATAGTTGACCTGACGTCGACGGTTCGGACAAGAGTATCCAAAGAAGATACTGAGAGGAAAAAATGCTGGGAACAGGCAAGAGACGAACAACAGAAGCTGTTGACCAACAAAAAGGACAAACAGATAAAATTAGAGGAACAGGAGAGATCAGGAAATCAGGATGCAGACGAAAAAGATACACCAAAAAATAAGGAACAAAGGAACAGAAAAGATACACCAAAAAATGAGGAAGAAGGGAACAGAAATGAGGGACCGGCAGCCCAAATAGGGGATGGTATGGGGAGCAAAACACATGTAAAACCAGCAGAGAAAAGAAAAGACCAGGACTTAAATTGCTTGTACGCTAATGCAAGGAGCCTAAAGTCCAAAATGGGAGAATTAGAAGACATAGCCATAAAAGAAAACCTAGACATCATTGGAATCACGGAAACATGGTGGAACGAGGATAACCAATGGGACGTAGTGCTGCCAGGGTACAAACTCTATAGAAGAGACAGGACCAACAAGAAGGGTGGAGGAATAGCACTATACATAAAAGACACCATTCCCTCGTCCGGAGTGGATATAGAACCAAAGGCGGAAGGACTGGAGTCATTATGGGTCAAATTACCAGGAAAAGGTGGTTATCGTCCACCTGGACAAACGGAAGCAAATGACAAACATCTGGCAGCAGAATTGAGGCGGGAAGGCAACAACAGGAATGTGACAGTAATGGGAGATTTCAACTACCCCGGGATAAACTGGAGTATTGGAATCTCAAACTGTG
The DNA here is from genome assembly GCF_902459505.1 of Geotrypetes seraphini. NCBI lineage: Eukaryota > Metazoa > Chordata > Amphibia > Gymnophiona > Dermophiidae > Geotrypetes > Geotrypetes seraphini. Next base: position 523,565,720 of record NC_047085.1, read on the forward strand.
CGAGGGAAACAGAATTCTTAGAGGCTGTAAGGGACTGCTTTATGGATCAGCTTGTCAAGGAACCAACAAGAGGAGATGCCACTCTTGACATAATCCTCAACGGAATAGGGGGACCTGCAAAAGAGTGGAAGTAGTAGGGCCACTAGGAAACAGTGATCACAACATGATCCAGTACAAATTAGGAGTAAGTACAACAAAAGGGAAAAGAACCACAGTGACAACGTTCAACTTCAAGAAAGGGAACTATGATGCTATGAGAGCAATGGTAAGAAAAAAACTTAGAAACAGCTCAAGGAAAACAGAAACTGTAGAGCAAGCCTGGTCTCTATTCAAGGGCATAGTGCAAGAAGCACAACATATGTACATCCCCATATTTAGAAAAGGGTGCAAAAAAAACCGAACAAAAGACCCCGCATGGATAAACAATGAGGTGAAGAAAGTGATAGGAGACAAAAAAAATCATTCCGGAAATGGAAAAAGAACCAAACTGGGGAAAACTGGAATGAACACAGGAAATGCCAAAGAGAATGTCACCAAGTGGTTAGGAGAGCGAAAAGAGAATACGAAGTGAGATTGGCCAGGGAGGCAAAAAACTTCAAATCATTCTTTAAATATGTTAAGGGGAAGAAACCGGCGAGGGAGGAATTAGGACTGTTGGATGACGGAGATAAAAAGGGAGTGATAAAGGAGCAAAAAGAGGTAGCTGACAGGTTAAACAAATTCTTCTCGTCAGTCTTCACAAGCGAGGACACATCCAATGTACCGGAACCCGACGTGATCTTCCATGGTGATCAAGAAGAAAAACTGTCGGCAATAGAGGTGGGCCATGAGGATGTCCTCCAACAGATAGATAGATTGAAAAGCGACAAATCACCAGGCCCAGACGGAATCCACCCTAGGGTACTAAAAGAACTAAGAAATGAGATAGCGGGAATACTCCAACGAGTTTGCAACCTATCCTTGAAAACTGGAGAGATTCCGGAGGACTGGAAGATAGCAAATGTTACACCTATCTTTAAAAAGGGGTCAAGAGGAGACCCGGGAAACTATAGGCCGGTAAGTTTGACATCGGTTCCAGGCAAGATGGTAGAAGCACTGATAAAGGACAGCATCTGTGAGCACATCGAAAAAAATGGGCTGATGAAAGCGAGCCAACATGGCTTCTGCAAGGGAAGATCGTGCCAAACAAACTTACTGCACTTCTTTGAGGGGGTAAACAGCCAGTTGGACAAAGGGGAACCTGTAGACATCATTTACCTTGACTTCCAAAAGGCCTTTGACAAGGTACCCCATGAGCGGTTACTTAGGAAGCTGTGGAACCACGGGGTGGAAGGGGACGTACACAGATGGGTCAAACACTGGTTGGCAGGCAGGAGACAGAGGGTTGGAGTGAAGGGTCACTACGCGGACTGGAGGAAAGTCACGAGCGGAGTTCCGCAGGGGTCTGTACTTGGACCGCTGCTGTTCAATGTATTTATTAATGACCTGGAAACGGGGACGAAATGTGAAGTTATAAAATTTGCGGATGACACTAAACTCTGTAGAAGGGTCAGAACTACGGAAGAGTGTGAGGACCTACAAAGGGACCTAAGCAAACTGGAGGAGTGGGCGAATAAATGGCAGATGAAATTCAATGTAGGAAAATGCAAGGTCATGCATATAGGGAGAAAGAACCCGATGTTCAGCTACCAAATGGGGGGATTAGTATTAGAGGGAAGTAACCTTGAAAGAGATTTGGGTGTACTGGTGGACACAACAATGAAGTCAACAGCACAATGTGCAGCAGCCGCGAAGAAGGCAAACAGAATGTTGGGTATTATTAAGAAGGGTATTACGACCAGAACAAAAGAAGTCATCCTGCCGTTGTATCGGGCAATGGTGCGCCCGCACCTGGAGTACTGTGTTCAGTATTGGTCACCGCACCTTAAGAAGGATATGGCAATACTTGAGAGGGTCCAGAGGAGAGCGACACGAATGATTAAGGGCATGGAAAACCTTTCATACACAGAAAGACTGGAGAAGCTGGAGCTCTTCTTCCTGGAAAAACGGAGACTCAGAGGAGACATGATAGAGACCTACAAGATCATGAAGGGCATAGAGAGAGTGGAGAGAGACAGATTCTTCAAACTTTCAAAACATAAAAGAACAAGAGGGCATTCGGAAAAATTGGAAGGGGATAGATTCAAAACAAATGCTAGGAAGTTTTTCTTTACTCAGCGGGTGGTGGACACTTGGAATGCGCTTCCAGAGGATGTAATAGGGCAGAGTACGGTACTGGGGTTTAAGAAAGGATTGGACAATTTCCTGTTGGAAAAGGGGATAGAGGGGTATAGATAGAGGATTATTATGCAGGTCCTGGACCTGTTGGGCCGCCGCATGAGCGGACTGCTGGGCACGATGGACCTCAGGTCTGACCCGGCAGAGGCATTGCTTATGTATCTTATGTATAATTATTAACTAAGTACCCAGAAGCTCCTGCTGCTGAATTTTGGTACTGGCATATTAGACAGAGAGTTTGAATTCATGAGTGGCAGTGGCTCTCTTTTTTTTCTTATAACTAGTTATAACTAGTTTGACTTTATGATTGTGCTACTATGTTCTTCAATTTCAACCACACTGTTTGTATTTCAACTAACTGTTGTGAACCGCCTAGAACTCCCTGGGTATGGCGGTATACAAAATAAAAATTATTATTATTATTATCTTATTGGGGAGATGCCACTGAAGAAGTTGGTGGGTTGTAAATGTGGTGGAAGTTACAAAAAATACTAATAATAATTATTTACAAGTCTTGACGGAGCAACTACCCTCCTACACCCAGTTGCACAGATGGTTGCGGAGAGCTCGTGGTGGGCTATGTCTCCAGTTTCAGAACCATTGGATATGGAGGAATCTGACAGCAAACCAGTATCCTTCAGCCACTGTGTCTTCTTCTGTGTATATGTGTGTGTCTGTCTCTGTATTTCTGTGTGTCTGTCTATAATTGTGAACATATGTGTGTCTGTCTCTATTGATTGATGCCAATAAAGTGACTTTGCTGCTGTATGACTCTCCCATGAGATGTTCCTCTCTAATATCACTGCTCTCATTCTTCCCTTTAGGGTATCTTTGAGGTAAGTCCAAGCTTTTGTTTTTCTGAACTATTGCCAAAGTCAAAAGTATTGAATTGGTGTTATTATATCAGAAAATCTTGCTCTTTGTAGCCACTCTATCTATATCTGTGTGCGTGTGAGTGTCTGGCTTCATATCTGTGATTATATGTGTGTCTACCTTTGTGTGTGTGTGTATTCATATGTTTGTCTGCCTCTGTCGACTTTCCAATGAGAAGTTCTTCTCTAATATCACTGATCTCATTCTTCCCTTTAGATGATCCTTATTGATAAGGTAAGCCCAAACCTTTGATCTTATTCTTTTTCTTCTGAACTATTCTAGATGTGACATATATAATTGTAGCCAGTGTTTATATCTGGCTGTATATATGTGTGTGCGTGTTTGCATGTCTGTATCTAACAGCATATTTCTGTCTATGTCTGTCTCCCTCTATTGATTGATGCCAATAAAGTGACTTTACTGCTCTGCTACTATTTATTATTATTTCTATTGTGCTGAAAGGTGTACCCAGTGCTGTACATTTTAACATACAATAGACAGTCCCTGCTCAGAAGAGCTTGCAATCTAATTTAGACAGGATATTTCAGAGTTGGGGAGATTATGGTAGAGGAAATGATACAGTGGGTCTAGGTATCTGACAGCAGTGTGCGGGAGTTAGCTTGGATTTGAGTACTGCCAGGGATGGAGCATGACGTATTGATTCAGGCAACCTGTTCCAGGCATATGGTGATGCAAGAAAGAATGGCTCACATTCTTTCAAAGGAGCAAAGCATTCATTGGAGACAGACAGGGGATATGCAGCCCCACTTGATGGTGAAGTCTCTGACAGCGGTACGCTCCCCTAGCTATAGTAAGCCTTTGAGCTTACTGAGCATGTGCAGGATTGTCCTCCCCTCTGCCGGTCAGTCTTTTTCTGACCCGTTCCTGTACAGTCACGGCTCTCCCCTTTGTCAGAGAAAAATATTAATAGGAAAAAGAAAAGTCATTTTTAGTCAGGAAAAGTGTGAAATTCTGACCTGTTTCTCACAGTTCTTCAGTGAAAGAGAAACTGATTCCTTCAACTGCCAGGTTTTTCTTTACCAAAGCTTTGGGCATGGCTACTGGATAGCTTCACTTTCTTTAGTTGCTCTATCCAGTTGGACACAGGGGTTGTTTCTCTCATTGGCAGGACATGCCTTTGACATTCTGAATTCATTTCAATTTGATGCAATCTACTACATTAGCTTTCATCTCTTCTATTTACTACCTCAGCACTTTGGAGGTTTTTCCACACTTACAGAGAAACATGAAGCCTGAGAATACCTTTATCTATCCATTCAGGCTTCATGATGTTCTAATTCCTGAGAAAACCTTGATCCCCTTCTCCAAATGAAGAGAAAGCTGTTCATTAAATGATAAAGACCACTACAAATGGCTGCAACTACATCACTGCTTTAGTCATCAAAATCTTTGACAAATTTTTCATACTCTTTTCCCTTCTATTTTGACTCAAGCCACAGTCTTATTACAGACAGGACATGCAGCTTCAAACCTATATAAGATGTTATTACCTGCAGATATTCTTCTCTCTTCCATTGAGTTTGAATGTAAGCATACAAACAGATATTGTAACTCTATGTTTTGTATTGATTTATGCACTGATGTACTGTGAACCTCATTGATGTTTCAGTTTTATATTCTCTTGTATTTTTCAAAATCTTAATAAGCTTTCATGGAAAAAAAGAAACATAGAAACATGATGGCAGATAAAGGCCAAATGGCCCATCCAGTCTGCCCATCTGTAGTAGCCATTATCTCTTCCTCTCTCCGAGAGATTCCACATGCCTATCCGAGGCCCTTTTCAATTCAGACATAGCTAATTTTTTCTATTTTTTACATTGGTACACTGGATCACAGCACTTGTACCCTTGTTTGAGATCCAGTTTCACTTCAACGGAGTCTCATTGGTCACTGTGGTTGCTCACATCCCCATAGAGTTCCCTTGGAGTTCCTTTCCCTCATTCAATCCTAGGGGCTTTCCATGCTTTTCATCTCTCTTATAGGGCCAGAAGATGCTAGCTTTCCTGCGCACCTTACGTGCCACCAATATCTTCGAGAAACCATCTACATTTCATTCCCTCTAAGATCAACTGTGAGACATCTATCTTCTCCTCACTTCACATTTTTACATCCCTTCATTGTTAAATGAAGACCCATGCTGAACTCTCAAACCTCAGACACTGCCAAGGGACAGTCTGAATACATTCTGAATACTCAAAAAAACAAACAAACGAGTGGTTAACTGGCATTCACTCGAGAAAAAATAAAAATTATCCCAGGACAAGCAGGCAGGTATTCTCACTAGTGGGTAACGTCATCCAAAGGAGCCCTGATACGGACGTCTCACAAGCATACTTTCTTGTAGAAACTTCAGAAGTTTCCAGTCGCCCGCACAGCGCATGCGCGAGTGCCTTCCCGCCCGATGCACCGGGCGTGTCTCCTCAGTTCTTACTTTTCTGTGGACCCGAGAAGTCCGTCTTCGACTCTCTGCGCAAAGTACCTTCTCTTGTGCCTTCTGAGTCCGCGGTTTTGGGTTCTGTTACTCATTATCGTTGATTCGCGTTGCGTTTTCTTGTTTTTAAAAAAAAAAAAAATTTCTTCCGTTTGTTTGATCGGGCAGGCCATGTGGCCACGGCCCCACGGCTTCGATCTTGCGGCGGAGCTTTTTCGGCATATATCCCGGCCTGTCACCGGTTTTAAGAAGTGTGTCAAGTGCCAGCGTGCGATTTCATTGATGGACCTTCATCAACGTTGTATTCAGTGTCTCGGGCCTCAACACCTTCCGAAATCGTGCCAGCCTTGCTCCACATTTACAGCACGTGCTTTTAAGCATCACTGCATCTTCTGGCATCACTGCATCTTCAAGTTTACCAAGGAGTATTTGGAGACGATGCATCTTCCCCTGCCTCCGGCTGAGTCTCTTTGTCTGCCTCTGCATAAGCTTCTGGACCAGATCTTTATAAGATGTTTCGAGACACCTTACTCCATCCCCGCTGTCCCTGGGGAGTTGGATGCCAGGTATCGCACGATGCACCATAAAGGATTCGACGGTGCCCAGCTCTCTCACCAGTCCCTCTTGGAGTCCTCCTTGAAGCGGTCTCATCCCTCCCAGGTCTATGCCTCCGTTCCTCCTGGCCGGGAGGGCAGGACCATGGACAGATTTGGCAAGCGCATCTACCAGAACTCAATGATGGCCTCTCGAGTCCTGAATTATAGCTTTCACTTTGCGACCTACTTTGAGTTTTTTCTCTCAATTCTCCAGAGGTTTCTCCCCTTTTTGGACTCTCAGGCTCGCTTCGAGTATTTGGAGGTTCTGGCGTCGTTGTCCCTACTTCGTCTGCAGATGATGCAATCGTCTTACAACGCTTTTGATCTTGCTGCGAGAGCTGCTGCTTGTACGGTGGCCATGCGGCGCCTGGCATGGCTTCGGACAATTGATATGGACCCGAATCTCCAGGACAGGCTTGCGAATGTTCCATGTGCGGGAGCCGACCTCTTTGACGAGTCATTTCAATCCATTCTCTGCCAGAAGCCCAAGCCTGCTATTTCTCACCCGTCTCGCCAGCCTATGATCTATCAGCGGCGCTACCCTCCGAAGCAGGCACCCGCCATCCGTCAACCTGTGAAGAGGCAGCACCAACAGAAGCCCCAACAAAAACTGCAGCCTTCTGCTGTCCCCAAGGCTCCTCAGCCTTTTTGACTGTCTCATAGAAAGCATAACTTCCATCGTTCTGCCCTTCCCTGTTTTTCCCATCGGGGGTCGTCTCCATCATTTTTATCATCGATGGACGACTGTTACCACCAACCTCTGTGTCCTTTCCATTGTAAGGGAGGGATACTTTCTTCAGTTCCATCAAGTTCCTCCGGAACATCCTCCAAGAGAGTATCCTTCCAACTTAACCCAGACCGCCCTTCTTCTTCAGGAAGCTCAGGCTTTGCTCCGGCTACGCGCCGTAGAGCCGGTCCCTTTGGACCAACAGAACAAGGTTTTTTACTCCCGGTACTTCCTTGTTCCGAAGAAGACGGGTGATCTGCATCCTATTTTGGACCTCAGGGTGCCCAACAAGTTTCTGGTCACCTCCCCCAACCCCATAAGCTCCACCAAACTCACCCAAATCAACATAAAACCTGTACCCCCCACACTCCCCCTACACAACACTTACACAAAACATAACACCAGCACAAATGGGAAGGAGGGAGGGATAATCTTTTCATGAAGAGAGTATTCTACTGTTCCCCTTTCCTTACAGAATTCACTCCAGCCTGCCATAACATCCAACAATCACGTGACTGCTCCACCCCATCAGCTTAGAAACCTCCCTAATCATCTTTCTTTCTTACAAGCCCTGTCTATTAACCCTTTTTACTTCCTCTTATAAACTTGTCAATCCTTATTCTATAGACTCTTGACAACAATATATTCCCCTCACCCTCTGCCCCCCAATTTACCTACACCATCATTTAATAAATATTATCAGCAGGTGACATCAGCTCAGCTAATGTTATATCACACCAGATGAATCTGGTGTTCTTCTTTAATCTTACTTTTTCTTTTTTAACTTCTTTCTTCTTTTCGTTCCTGTCAATAGGTATTCAGCAGTATTGAATTTTTCCCTTTATTCCCATTGTATTTTCCGTTAATGTTTTCTAGCCTAAACTTTATTGTGGTTCCTCCTCTTTCCTTCTTCTTATTTGTCATTTTCTCTTTGTATTTAGTTTTTATATGTCTTTGTTTAAATTTTGTATTCCCCTTTTTTTTACTATTGTATTTCACCAAGAATTCAAGTTAGGCGAGTAATCAAATTTTAACTTGATCAAATGGCTCACCTTTATCCACATCTTCATTCACAACTTTAAAGAAATGCAGTAGATTGGTGAGGCAAGATTTCCCTTGACTAAATCCATGTTGGCTTTCTCTCATTAATCCATGCTTGCAAGATTCTGTCATTTTGTTCTTTATAATAGTCTCAACCATTTTGCCCAGCACTGACGTCAGCCTCACTGGTCTATAATTTCCCAGAACACCCCTGGAACCCTTTTAAAAATCAGCGTCACGTTGGCCACCCTCTAGTTTTCTGGTACTATGCTGCATTTAATGAAAATTTCCAAATTATTAACAATAGCTCTACAATTTCATTTTTCATTTTTATTATCACTCTGGGATGTATACCATCTGGTCCAGTTGATTTGCTATTGTTCAGTTTGTCAAACAGGCCCATTACATTATCCAGAATTACAGAAATTTGTTTAATTTCTCTAATTCATCAGAACTGAATACAATATCTTGCACCAGTAATGCCTTAAGACAAAAGAACAAAATCCAAAAGGTGGCACAAAGGAGATGAAGCAACAAAACAACAGAAAGATTGTGGAACAGATCAGACATACCAGTGCCCAAATGACTTAAAAACAAACTACAAAGGATATATATAGTCACAAGTGACCCACAAGATAAAAACCAAATAACACAGGCCGAGTTCTAGCAAAGTAAAATGCCTTCCTCAGGGGTCTTATAGGGCCCTTGGCTGCCTTAAATATAAAAACGTGATAGTCACAAAAAATCCATGCAGTTGAAGAGGCTACAAATGAGCAGCACAGCACAGAAGCCTCCAGTGTAAGCTCATATCTTGATACCAGCCTACTGATATGAAGTTATTTGGCCACATAATAAACTACAAACTGGTACATCTGATTTTCTCTCCCACAATCTTTTGGTTCTTTTCATTATGTTTATTTTTATTTTTCATTTGATGTCTCTCTTAACGCAAAAGGTCAAAGCTTTTTACAAAACAAATCACGATGAAGAGAATGGCAATATTAATAGGAAAGAGAAAACAATCAAACAAGATATTCTTACAATGAAATAAAAAATATAAAAACAATATACTATTCAAATGGTTAATAGATTTACTGATGCCATGAATTTCATTTAGAGTTACCCTGAAAAAAATAAATCTTCCAAAGTTATTTAAATTTGGAAAAGGATTTCTCAGATCTTTTTTTTTATATAAATCTTTATTCATTTTCAAACATACACAAAGTGCATATAAAAAATACAACAATTGGTACAATAAAACAGAACTTATAACTACCAAATAATACTAGAAATATCTTCCCCCCACCCACCCATCCAATCCAGATGTGTATAAAACTCTATAAAACAAAGGAAGGCTTATACTATTAATTGGCGGTTAATGGAAGTCGCTCGAAGGAAGGAAAGGTGACTAGTGGAGTCCCTCAGGGATCAGTGCTGGGGCCAATCCTGTTCAATATGTCTGTGAGTGACATTGCTGAAGGGTTAGAAGGAAAAGTGTGCCTTTTTGCAGATAATACCAAGATTTGTAACAGAGTAGACACCGAAGAGGGAGTGGAAAATATGAAAAAGGATCTGCAAAAGTTAGAGGAATGGTCTAATGCCTGGCAACTAAAATTCAATGCAAAGAAATGCAGAGTAATGCATTTGGGGATTAATAATAGGAAGGAACCGTATATGCAGGGAGGAGAGAAGCTGATATGCACGGACGGGGAGAGGGACCTTGGAGTGATAGTGTCCGAAGATCTAAAGGTGAAAAAACAGTGTGACAAGGCAGTGGCTGCTGCCAGAAGGATGCTGGGCTGTATAAAGAGAGGCATAGTCAGTAGAAGGAAGAAGGTGTTGATGCCCCTGTACAGGTCATTGGTAAGGCCCCACTTGGAGTATTGTGTTCAATTTTGGAGACCGTATCTGGCGAAGGACGTAAGAAGACTTGAGGCGGTCCAGAGGAGGGCGACGAAAATGATAGGAGGCTTGCGCCATAAGACGTATGAGGAGAGACTGGAAGCCCTGAATATGTATACCGTAGAGGAAAGGAGAGACAGGGGAGATATGATTTAGACATTCAAATACTTGAAAGGTATTAACGTAGAACAAAATCTTTTTCAGAGAAAGGAAAATGGTAAAACCAGAGGACATAATTTGATGTTGAGGGGTGGTAAATTCAAAGGCAATGTTAGGAAATTCTACTTTACGGAGAGGGTGGTGGATGCCTCGAATGCGCTCCCGAGAGAGGTGGTGGAGAGTAAACTGTGACTGAGTTCAAAGAAGCGTAGGATGAACGCAAAGGATCTAGAATCAGAAAATAAGATTAAATATTGAACTAAGGCCAATACTGGGCATACTTGCACGGTCTGTGTCTGTATATGGCCGTTTGGTGGAGGATGGGCTGGGGAAGGCTTCAGTGGCTGGGAGGGTGTAGATGGGCTAGAGTAAGTCGTAACAGAAATTTCGGCAGTTGGAACCCAAGCATAGTACAGGGTAAAGCTTTGGATTCTTGCCCAGAAATAGCTAAGAAGAAAAAATGTAAAAATTTAAATTGAATCAGGTTGGGCAGACTGGATGGACCATTCGGGTCTTTATCTGCTGTCATCTACTATGTTACTATGTTACTATGTAGCATAGCTGAGCTTGCCTCAGACTCTGCAGGGCAGTTCCACATCATTGACTGGGAGATGACTGAAGAGCTGGCTGGTAACTTACTTCCAGAATTCTTTTCCCCAGAGCCGATGGTGGTGGAAGATAATAGCACTGTGGTTGAGAGCTGGCCAGAGGAAATGGAGATAGCTGAGTTAACAGTGAGTCTGTGAAAAGGTGTTTTTTTTCTTCCTGATTTGCTGAGCTCTAAGAAATGTGACAGTTTTCTCCTCTCTATGAAATGTGAGCAGCTAAGCCAAACACTAGGCTGTAGTTTTAGCCTGGTAAAACTTAAGGCTCCCTGGTTTCAGGACTCTGTGCAAGAGCCCAGCTTGGAACTGATTAGCATAGCAACTGTGTAAGGTAATTAGCCTGCATGTCACTTAGGAACAGAGATTAAGAATCTGAGAGTAATCCTGCTCCATTTCCTTTGGGAAGCTCCAGCCCAGCTGGAGAGTGATTGCACTGCTAAAAAACACACTACTATGAATGTTCCTCCTATAGCTCTGCATGGGAAAGCTGTTTCTATTAACGGTTGCACTGCTTAGCTTTATTGAAAGCTAATGGACTGTATTTTGCACTGGCATCAGGAGATATGCCCGATTGAAGGACTGTGGTACAGGGGACTGTATATGGTTTGTCAAGCAAGCCCAAAGCTTATTAGTGAGATTCAGTGAATGAAGTGAAAACGTTTGCCTTTTTGTTTGTATTATTTTCATGCTACCAGGGAAACCTGGGTTGCATGATGATCCTGTGGCTGGTGGCCGAATAAAGCTTGTGTTTTGAACCAAGGTCATTCTGACAACCATGGTTTTTTTAAAATCTTTGGAAGTAAGCTTGGTTAGGCATTTGCCAGTGGCAGCCAACTTGAAAGGATACCCTAATTCTAAAGGGACCACGCCAGAAGTGAACAACGTGCCACTACCCGGCAGCTCAGGGTATCCTTATAGAGCCCGGATGTGACAGAGTAGAAAAGGTTCAAAGAAGAACGACCAAGATTATAAAGGGGATGGAACTCCTCTCGTATGAGGAAAGACTAAAACGGTTAGGGCTCTTCAGCTTGGAAAAGAGATGGCTGAGGGGAGATATGAGTGAAGTCTATAAAATCCTGATTGGAGTAGAACGGGTACAAGTGGATGGATTTTTCAATCCATCAAAAATTACAAAGACTGGGGGACATTCATTGAAGTTACAGGGAAATACTTTTAAAACCAATAAGAGGAAAAAAATTTCACTCAGATAATAGCTAAGTTCATCTTTTATGAACCGCCTAGAACTATTTGGTTAAGTGGTCTAGAAATTGATTTATGTTTATGTTTAAACACAGCTTCAAATAACTGGGCTTTCAGCCTGGATTTGAATACCGTCAGAGATGGAGCCTGATGTAACGAGGCAGGCAGGTTGTTCCAGGCATGCAGCACAGCAAGGTAGAAGGGAAGGATATTGGAGTTGGCAGTAAGGGAGAAGGGTACCAACAGGAGGGACTTGTCTGACGAATGGAGTTCCTGGGGAGAGTATGGGGAGTAATAAGAGAGGAGAGATACTGAGGAACTGCAGAGTGAGTACACTTGATGTTAGTAAAGGGAGCTTGAATTGTATGCAGAGATGGACAGAGAGCCAGTGAAGCAACCTAAGGAGAAGAGTAATGTTGATATAATGACCCTGACGGAATATGAGGTATGCAGAAGCATTTTCAACAGATTGAATGGGAGAGAAATGGCTTAACAGAACAGCAGGAAGTGCATTGCAGTAATTCAGATGAGAGGTGAAGAAAGCATGGATGAGGGTCTTGGCAGCGTACTCTGAAAGAAAAGGAAGGATTTTTAGCAATATTATAGAGAAAGAAATGACAAGTTTTAGCAATCTGTTGGATATGCCAGGAGAAGGAGAGCGATAAGTCAAAGATCACCTCTGAGGTTGAAAGCTGAAGAGACTGGAGTATAAGAGTGTTATCTACTAATATAGAGAATGGGGGAAGAGGAGAGGTGGTTTAGGAGGAAAGAAAAGGAGTTCAGTAATGACTATGTTTAATTTTAGATGGTGACAAGATTGAGAGGGGACATGATAGAAACATTCAAGATACTGAAGGGAATAGACTTAGTAGATAAAGACAGGTTGTTCATCCTCTCCAAGGAAGGGAGAATGAGAGGGCACTCTCTAAAGTTGAAAGGGGATAGATTCTGTATGAACGTAAGGAAGTTCTTCTTCACCCAGAGAGTGGTAGAAAACTGGAACGTTCTTCTGGAGTCTGTCATAGTGTAAAACACCCTCCAGGGATTCAAGACAAAGTTGGACAAGTTTCTGCTCAACTGGAAAGTATGTAGGTGAGGCTTGGCTAATTTAGAGCACTGATCTTTGACCTAGGGGCCTCCACCTAAGTGGACTCCTGGGCACGATGGACCACTGGTTTGACCCAGCAGCGGAAATTCTTATGAGCCAGGAGCCAGAACCAGACCGGGTTGAGAGCACTCTGTGGCTATGACAACAATCTCCAAAGTTGACCCCAAAGGAGGCATAGTCATTTCCAGAAGCAGAGAAGAGTGAAGGAGGAGGTGACTGTGAAAAATGTAAAGATAGCACATGGTGTTAGAGGAATGAAACTTGTGCAATTGCCCTTGACCCCATGGCCAGAAAGAGCCACAAGACCACTGGAAGCTGAAGGCAGCTCAACCTGGTAATGATCTTTGGGGTCCCAGCTATGTCTAACACCACTCTGGCAACAAATACAATAAAACCTGACACATTCTAATCACAAAAAATATATATAGTTGGGTTTTTTTACCTTTTGTTCTATGTTCATTTTATTTTTCAAATCAAGTTGGTCCCAGTCTCTAATTTCTGCTTCCCTCTTTCGTCTCTTAGCTCACTCACCAGGATCTCCTGTCCATTTGACATTTCTTCTCTTCCCATGTTCACCCTCCATCTCCCTTCTCTGTGTTCCTATAGTTCCTTGTCTAGTATCTCTGGTCTAGTATCATCCATCCTCACTCCTCTATCTCTAGCTTCTCTGTCCAGCATCAACGCTTTTGTCCCTATGCCCTCCTATGTACAGCATCTCCCTGAGTCCCTGCTCTCCCCAAAAAATCTAGTATCTTCTCTCTGTGTCCCCATGTTCAAAATGGTCTCTTTCTTTCCATGTTCCCACACCCATCATGACAAGTATTATCCCTCTGTGGTCATACTCCATCCCCATACAGCATACATAGAGCTTTGATTCACTGCCTTGTGTCTATCATGTCACCTGTGTTTCCTCTGAGTCCATCTTCTCCCCTCTCTGCATCGCCCACACCACCCATCCAACTTCTGATTCTCTCTCTCTTCTCTTCCTTCAGCATCCGGCTCTTTCTGCCACTGTGGGTCAATCAGTTGTCTCTTTCTTCAACCCCTTGGTCTGGCATCTTTCTCCCTTCCCTGCAGTGACATGTGGTCAGGGCCTTCAGGAGATTTACCCCACACCCATAAGGCAGATGGTGCTCAGCCAATCAAATTCAGACCAGGGGGTTCAGAGAATCCCCAGCCTCAGAGCCCTGCTTTTTTTTCCCTTTTGGTTTCATTTTTGTTTGATGCAGTTTGACTGGTTGAGCAGGCTGCCCACTGAATCCCCTGAAAGCCCTCTCCGCATGCCACTGCTTCCCTGTAAATCCTCCTATGGAACAGCACTTCTCTCCCTTCCCTCCAGTCCTGACCCTTTATACAGGCCTCCCCCATGCATTTCTATAATTTCTTTCTCTTCTCTCCAGCCATTCCTTGCAGATTTTGCCTCCAGTCACCCTGTAGGTCTAGCACCTCAACTTGCTCCCAGTCCCCCCGCCACCAATTCAGCACCCCTTTCTCTTATCCCTAACCCTCCTGCCCACAGATGGAGTACCTCCATTCCTTGACCCAACCTTTCCCGCAGGGTCAGCACCTCTCCCCCTTCAATTTCCATTTCTTACTTTCTATCAATTTTGAAAAGATCTTAAAACCCACTTATCTATATATATATAAAATCGGAGGTATGTATGTATGTGTGTGTGTATGTGCCGCGATCACGCAAAAACGGCTTGACCGATTTGAACGAAACTTGGTATGCAGATCCCTCACTACCTGGGATGATATGTTCTGTGGGTCTCGCGGCCCACCTGCACACGTGGGCGGAGCTACAAACAGAAACTCAGATTTCACCCATTCATGTCAATGGAAAAAATGTAAAAAGCTGCCATTCTCACAGTAATTCAAAAACCGCTTGACCGATTTGAACACAACTTTGTATGCAGATCCCTCACTACCTGGGCTGATATGTTCTGGGGGTCTCGCGGCCCACCTGCACACGTATTATAATTAAATACCCGTGCAACGCCAGGCCTTCAGCTGGTTTAAACAATATAATGTACATTATTGATTTTCATATTATCATGTAGTTATAATATATTTTTAATCTTTTAATCTATACTATTTTAGTTTATTTTGTGGTTTTTTATTCTTTAGTTTTATGCTTGTATTAGTTACTTAGAATTATATTATGTATGATGTTATTATTATATTGTATGCTGAGAACCTATTGTGTAAACTGCTTTGAACTGCTGGGTAGGTGATATATAAAAATAAATTACTATTAATTATTATTCCCTTCAGCACCCAGCACCCATCTCCCCACAGGTCCAGCATTGTGTTGGTTGGCCTGACACCCATAATTCACTGAAATACCATGGAGGGGTGAGGGAGGAAAAAGGACTGAGAGATATGTAATCCTTGGTAGCTGGTGTGCACTGCCTCTGGGTGGGCTTTAGGTGAAACTGGGTGGGCCTGGGACCTTCCGTGGCTATCTGTTAGCGTATGTGTGTGTGCACAGACGTGTTCATAGGTGTCTGCACACCTCCATTGATTGATGCCTTTGCTGACAGAACAGTGACTTTACTGCTCTTCTCTAAAATCTCTGCTCTCGTTCTTCCCTTTAGAAAAAGCATATAGAGGTAAGTCCAGACTTTTCTTCTTCTCAACTGTTGTAGATTTCAAAACTGCTTCTTTTTTGGAGTTACTGTATCAGCAAAACTTTCTCTTTGTAGCAACTGTGTCTAGCTCTGTATACATATGTGTTCGTGTGTGTGCATGTATGTTCATGTGTGTCTGTGCGTGTGCATGTATGAGTGTTGCTGTGTGGCTATCTGTGAGCATCTTTGTGCCTCTCTTGGTTGATCCCTTTGAAGTGACTTTGCTGCTTTTCTCTAGGATCTCGCTCTCCTTCTTCCCTTGAACCTGGTTTGTTTCTTTTTTCTTGCAGGATGGTTTCATAAAAAAGAAACGCCCTTAAAACCCTTGGGACTTAATTGCTGGTAAATCCAACTTCCTCTTGTTAGGTATATTAGCAATTTGAGCATAGGTAAAAGACAGAGATTACCAATCATTTAGCCACCTCCTTCTCTCTGGTCTATGAAATAATCTTTATTAAAATGATCCCACGTGTTGGCAGAAGGTGGCAGTGTTGCTTCCATGAACCCCAACATTATGCAGCGTTGCAGGAGACCTGAGCTTCATAGCCATGGCATATGCATCAACCTGCTGGCTCTGGGAGCTGCCCTGAAGGAAGTGTTTTCTCTGCGTCTGTGGGCACTGCAGAGGGATTGGGGAAAGGAGGTGGAGCAGTGGCTTTCAACCCAGTCCTCAGGGACATCCAGGCCAGTCGGTGCACCCACAATGAATATGCATGAGAGATATTTGCATGTAATGGAGAAAGAGTGTGCTAAATATATGAGGGATCTTCAAAAGGTTTCCACACTTTTAATTTTTTAAACACTATTTATTAAATATCTCAAAAGGAAATTATATCACTCTTCCACATAATCACCCTGTTTTATGATACATTTTTCCCAGCATCCTACTAACTTCTTAAACCATCAGAAAAGAATATAAAAAATATGGAAATATGAAAGTGCAGGAACCTTTTTTTTAAAAAAAATTCTTTATTCACTTTTATAATTTACATCAAGTGCATCAAAAAGTAACACCATTTTGACTTAAATACATCACTTGAAACTCTACAATTCTTTAAATTACATAGAATTATCTCTTTCCCTCCCTTCTCTTCAATACCTCATAACGCATATATTGATATAATGATATTGATAATAATACAGTGCAGGAACCTTTTCAAGAACCCTTGTATCTCTTGCAATTTCATTATGGATTTCCTGAAAACTCAACTGGTCAGGTGGTCCCTGAGGACTTGGTCCAAATCCACTGAGGTAGGTGATAAACCTGGCTCTTCTAGTAGCCTCCTTCCCCAGAACTAATCACCTCTAGTTTTTCTATGTTAATACAGAGCAGGAGAGAAAAGTTTAGTTACTTACCTGTAACGTAGGTTCTCCGTGGACAGCAGGATAGTCAGCCACATATGGGTGTTGTCCCAACACCTCCCAATTTGCGGATAAGCTCTCCAATAGCTCAGAGAGAATTTTTTTTTTTTTCTCTGAGCACGTGCAGTGCCCGGGCCCCACTGAGCATGCCCGAGCCCTACCCATTTCCCCCTGCTTCCCCCTAATCCCCAGGATGTTCCTAGCTGTGGCCGGGTCGGCCGTATGGGGAGGCGGGTGGGTTGTGTGGCTGACTATCCTGCTGTCCACGGAGAACCTACGTTACAGGTAAGTAACTACACTTTCTCCTAGGACAAGCAGGATGAGTCAGCCACATATGGGTGACTCCCTAGCCGAGGGATGTAACGACTGGACCTGCGCCTTAGCGTTTTGTGCATCCCTCGCCTGGCTGTGGAGGCCGAGCCGGGCAGGGTAATCAGGCAAAGCAGGTGAAGTTGTGGAAACAAGGTTTTAGATAAAGTGCTGTGTTAACTGAGCAATAATACTCACAGAACAATGAACTGGTCAATGACAATCAATGAACAGTGAGAAACCAACTGGTCAACAGTGACAATTCGTACTTGCATGTGAGAAGTCATACTTGCCTATTCCACATTCAGTCTAGACAGGAGTGCTGGAAGACCTACTTAACTCACAGAACAGCGAAACTGGTCAATGACAATCAATGAACAGTGAGAAACCAACTGGTCAATAGTGACAATTCGTACTTGCATGTGAGAATTCATACTTGCCTATTCCACATTCAGTCTAGACAGGAGTGCTGGAAGACCTACTTAACTCATAGAACAGCGAAACTGGTCAATGACAATCAATGAACAGTGAGAAACCAACTGGTCAATAGTGACAATTCGTACTTGCATGTGAGAATTCATACTTGCCTATTCCACATTCAGACTAGACAGGAGTGCTGGAAGACCTACTTAACTCACAGAACAGCGAAACTGGTCAATGACAATCAATGAACAGTGAGAAACCAACTGGTCAATAGTGACAATTCGTACTTGCATGTGAGAATTCATACTTGCCTATTCCACATTCAGACTAGACAGGAGTG
Organism: Geotrypetes seraphini; assembly: GCF_902459505.1. Taxonomy (NCBI): domain Eukaryota; kingdom Metazoa; phylum Chordata; class Amphibia; order Gymnophiona; family Dermophiidae; genus Geotrypetes; species Geotrypetes seraphini. The sequence goes on from NC_047085.1 coordinate 523,583,724, forward strand.
CTGGAAGACCTACTTAACTCACAGAACAGCGAAACTGGTCAATGACAATCAATGAACAGTGAGAAACCAACTGGTCAACAGTGACAATTCATACTTGCATGTGAGAATTCATACTTGCCTATTCCACATTCAGTCTAGGCAGGAGTGCCTAGACTGAATCAATATCTATAACACCCTACTTTTTCAGTGTTTGTCGATATTTATAACACCCTACTTGATCAGTGTTTGTCAAGGCTGTGATAGTGGTTGCTGTCCCTCCCGGGAGGGAAGAGCAACTTCCAAGACTGCTCGGCCGAATGCATTTGGAGCGTGGAATGCTATGTCGAGGCAGTAGTGCTTGGTGAAGGTGTGCATGGAGGACCAAGTGGCTGCATCGCAGATGTCCCCTATTGGTGTGTGGTGCAGATGAGCCGTTGTGTTGGCTATGGTTCTGAGCTGGTGGGCATTTGCTCCCACCTGCGGTTGACGCTGCGCTTTTCTATAGGTGAAGGGGATGCACTTTTATATCCAGCGCGAGCGCCTGCATTTGGTGACCGGAAGTCCTGGTCTGTTTTGGTTGTAGGAGATGAACAATTGAGGCTTGTCTAATCTGCTGCATAGTCAGGGCCCGCACACAGTCCAGGAGGTGTTGCTGAGGTGGCAGTGTGCCTCCCTGTAGGGAGATGTAGAGTGCCGGGAGGCACGCTGAAGCCACCTTCGACAAGAATCGGGGGTGGGTTCTGGGTACCACCCTGTTATCATGGAGGAGTGTGTCGGCCGACACGATGGTAAGGGTTTTCCCAGCCAGGAATACGGGATCTGCCTCCCCCAAAGGTTGAAGGGGTCGAGGTGAGCTGATGTGGCACCAAGTTGAGGTCCCATCCGGGCGGTGGTGGTCTGACCGGTGGGTGCAGATTGGACAGTCCCTTCATGAAATTTTGTGATTACTGGATGCCTCGACACTGGTTTGTTGTCTAGGCCAGCGTGGTATGCCGCGATTGCACTTAGGTGGACCTTGATGGAAGTGGGGTTTAGGTCCCACTGAGATAAGCTCAGTATGTACTGCAGGATGTCCGGTATGGGGCAGTTGTAGGGGTCTCGCTGCGTGTCTGTGCACCGGTAGCGGAACCTTCTCCCTTTCAACCCATAGCATTTTCTGTTTGAAGGTCTTCTGGCTGCCATAAGAGTGTGCTCCACGTCTTGTGGTAGGTTCATCCTCTCATCATCCATGCGGTCAGGGCTAAGGAACGCAGGTCATGGTGGAGGGTAAGGTTCCCGCGTTGTGTTATGAGAACTGCACTGATCGGTAGGGGGGAGAGGTGGGTGAACCGCTATCCCTTGCCGGAACGAGAACCATGGTTGCAGGGGCCCGGACAGGGCAATCATGATCACCGTTGCTCTGTCCTGAAGGATCTTCTGCAGGACTTAGGGTGTGGCAGGTAGGCGTATAAGAGTCCTTGGTTCCAACTCATAGACAGACCGTCGGGGCTGAGACGGCGATGGGTTGATCTCTTTGCGCAGAAGGTCGAGTATTTTGAGTTCGGTTCGGTTGCAAACAGGTCGATGCTCGGTGTGCCCCATGTGCTGAAGATCTTCATCGCCGCTGGGTTGAGACACCTCTCATCGGGATCCAGCTGGTGGCTGAGTCTTTCTGCCAGGTCGTTCTGCTCCCCCGGGAGGTAAGTTGCCTGGATGGGGCATTGAATGGAGTTGGTGAACTCCCACATGTGGCAAGCTTCCTTGCATAGCGAGGTTGACCCTGTCCCTCCCTGTTTGTTGATATAGTGCAAGGCCACCTGGTTTTCTGTTTGGGTGAGGACTGCCCTGCCTGTTTGAAGGTTTCGAGGGCATTCCCTATGACCCTGAGCTCCAGTAGGTAGATATGTAGTGAGGACGCCTGTGCGAGGATCGAGAAGGTGTGTCCCCCCTCCATGTTTGGAGGCATCCATGGTGGCCACCAGCTGGTGAGGTGGTGGTCTGGTTTCCCTTTCGCTAAGTTATCTCGGGCCATTCACCAGTGAAGCGTCTTGTGTATGGGCTGGCGAATGGGTATCTGGGTGGTCAGAGGTTGGATACACTGGTCCCAGTGACGTCTGAGGTGCCCTTTCAGTAATCTCATGTGTAGTCTGGTGTGCTGCACAACAAAGACCGCAGCCGAGACACAGGAGGGAGCGTGCTGACGATGAGCTGCTGGCAGGGATGCACTGGGCCAGGGATGTCATGGCGTCGATCTGGTAGTCCCGTAGGACGGCCTTGGTCTGCGTGGTGTCGATGACTGCCCAGATGAACGATATCCCTTGGGTGGATATCAGATGGGATTTCATGTAGTTGATGAGGAACCCCAGTTCTTGGAGGAGGGTTATGGTGGTTGTCGGGGCTGCCAGCTGTCAAGATAAGATAGGACGTGCACCCCTTGAAGGCGAGGATGTGCCACTGCCACGCACTTTGTGAACGCTCTTGGAGCCGTTGAGAGTCCAAGGGGCAGGACCTTGTACTAGAGGCGTCTGTCTTGGCTTTAGAAGCGATGATGCCTCCTGTGGGCTGGGTGCATGGGATACTAGCCAATACTTGGGCAGTAACAGGGCCAAGACTGTACCCAGAGAGTGCATCTGGACCTTGTGTATGCACCTGTTGAGCTTGCAGAGATCCAGGAATGAGCGTTGTGCTTGTCCATGGTGACGCAGGGGTTCCTGGAGTAGAAACCCCTTGGTGATCTCCTCTGTTTTTCACCGCCTCTATTGATTCTGCCGAAGCATGTCCTCTCCTTGCTGCAGGAAAATTGGGTCATCAGATGGAGGGTGCCCCGCCCACTCGGGGGGGCGGGAGTGGAGACGAATTCGGAATCCCTGCTTGATGATGCTGAGGGCCCACTGGTCAATTGTGATCCTGGGCCAAGCCTTCGCAGACAATATGATCCTGCTGGGCCAGAGGGTGGTCAAAGTTCTGTTTTTGTCTTGGGGAGAGGGCTGCCCTTGGATGCCCCTGCCCCTCGGGTGGTGCTTGTTCGCATAGCAGTTATGTTACTGTTGCGAGCGCTGGGGCACAGACTGCTTCCAGTGTGGACTGGCTCGGTAGTGAGCTGGAGTCCCTATTTTATTTTATTTATTTATTTTCTCTCACTGGCCTCCTGATAAAGCCGCATCTGGAACTGGAGCGCAGCAATTCGTGCACTCAGCATTGCGCCCTCGAAGGTCTTTTTCCCCGTGGAAACCAGGATTTTTCAGGTCCTTCCCTGACGGGGCGTTGGAGGGGGGGTCATGCTGCCCTGTTTCTCTTAAGCGCCAAGGCTAACGCAATGTCCATGTATGGCTGCTGCGGGTTGTTGAATCCCTGGGCTGGAAAGATCTGGTACTTCAATCCCAGTCTTCTTGATGTTGGTTGCCCTGAAGAGGGAGTCAGCCCAATCTTGTCTCTGCAGTCCAGGAAGTTCTTGTGGACTGGAATCACCACTGCCTGCGTGAAGTCTTGGGTACTTGTTGTCCACCCACGTGGATCTTGAGAAAGGCTGTGAGTTTCTGGAGGGACTTGGGGTGAGTCCTCGTTTGTGGGTTTTCTTTTTTTGGGGGGGGGTTAATTATTTATTTATTTATTTATTTATTTTTGTGGGTGGTGACTCAGGGCGTGGCTGGAGGCTGGTGTGTTGCTTGTTCCTCCGTTGCTTGGGTGCATGGCATGCCACTGGAACACGCCATGTTGTTGTGCGTGGCTCCCTCTAAAGGGGGGCATTGGGGTGAGTGTTGCCCGCTGAGAGAGGAGTGGGTCAGCAGGAGGATTAACTGTTGATGCTGGTCCCACCCCTGGTGGTTCGCAGGTTCATGTGCTGCTCCACTTGACTGATTGGGTGGCTCCATGTACCCCACTGACATTCTCTGTCCTTCTTGAGAGATGGGGGAGATCCTGCAGAGAGGGGGCAGGATGCACCCCTTCATCTGTGCCAGTGCTCCTGGCTGCGTTTCCCACTGTGCCTGGAGGCAGAGAAAGAGGAGTGATAATGCCTCTTGAGTGAGCTTCTCCTGCTGTACTGCCTATTGTATATTAAATGTACAGCGCTGCATATGCCTTTCAGTGCTATAGCAATCGTAAATAGTAGCAGAGTCCCTCATGCTGGCTGGAAAAGCACTGTCTGCCTAGGCATCTGCAGTGAATTGCTCTTTAGGCTGAGGAGTTTCAAACCCCCACCTATGGAGAGGCGTGGTCTGACATGCCACATCACTGATGATATCAGCACCCTGCTGTGAAAGGCAGAATCCTTGTTCCCGACATGAGAGGGGGATGGGGTGGGAGAGGTGTGAACTGCAGACTCTGCCGTACCCCAAGAGGGAAAGAAGCATCGAGTTGTTTTTGTTTTTTTTCAGCATGTCCTTTACAAGCTGAACTCTGGGGCAGCATGTCTCCTGCTGGTGGGAGAGGTTTGCAGGTCCTCTCCGAGGGAAAGATGCATGGGAGTTTCTTTCTCCTTAAATTCAGATTGGGAGGAGGGTGGGTCAGAGCCCTCGGGGCTGCAACAGATTATCAGAGATTTTCCCAAAAACAAGCAGATAGGACTTACCTTTGAACCCCGATCGGCTCCCTGCAGAGGCTGGCTGTACGCGGCAGCATGCAGTCTGGAGGACGAAAGCCATGATCTGCTGCTTGAAGAGGCTGTGGCTTTACACAGCAGCATGCGAGATTCCTATCGGCTGCCCTGCAGAGGCTGGCTGTACGTGGCAACATGCAGGGACTCCTGGAGAGATCTCTCGGTCTGGTGAGACTCCTATCGGCTGCCCAGCAGAGGCTGGCTGTAAGAGGCAACATGCAGGGACTCTGGGAGATATTTCTCTACCGGGCCGAGTGCAGGCGGGGGGATTAGCTGAGCCAGGGCATCCTGGAGGCTCCTTGCCGCTGTAGCTTGTGGATCCCCCGCTGCTGCATTCCGATGAGGATGGCTGCTGGAGGAAGATTCTCGGGCCTCACTTCTCTTCATGAAGTCTCTCAGTGCCCTCTTTCTTAGCTTGCGTGCACGTGGTGACATGTGCGCACAATGCAAGCAACACGGAAACCTCGAGCGCTGGATCCAATCAGTGGGCGCACAATTCATGAGGATTCATGAGGTTTTCATCCTCCTCCTGCATTAGATGATTCAGGCATCTTCAAGGTGATGAGTAGAAAAGTTGTAATGGAGAGCTGTAGAAAATCCGACCGATGGGAACGGGCGGAAACTAAAGACTGGGGATTAGGGGGAAGCAGAGGGAAATGGGTAGGGCTCGGGCATGCCCAGTGGGGCCCGGGCACTGCACGTGCTCAGAGAAAAAAAAAAAATCTCTCTGAGCTATTGGAGAGCTTATCCGCAAATTGGGAGCTGTTGGGACAACACCCATATGTGGCTGACTCATCCTGCTTGTCCTAGGAGAACCGGTCTTTATTAGAGATCTACCGTATGAACACCAGGAGCATGAAAAAAGGAAAGAACCATGTAATCCAAAATAAAAGTTCTGCATTCAGACCTAAACAGCACCTAACCAATGTGTTCTTGAAGCAACTCTCACTTCAATACTGATCACGATAATCCCTTCAGAAAGATTTTGTATTTTTCTGTCTTAGATTGCCTCTGCTCAGTATTTACTTGTCTTTTTCTCTCTTCTAGAAGGTCCTGGCCTTGCTATCAGCCAAAGGAATGTGCCAAATGGCCACCGTAGAATCCTCTCTGTATTCTTCTCTTCCATACAAGGGATCTTCTTCCATATCATCTAGCACTTGAAGCCTATTATTCTGTAGAGATGTCTCATGATTCTGCTGTCCCTTGTTTCGCTTCCTCAATAAAGTAAAAGCATTCAAATTCCTGGTTCTACGTACTTCATCTCTTGAGACATGAATTATCACAAGTACAATTACAATATTGCACAAGTTCTGTGTGGATTACAGAGACAACCAGAATAAAACATGAATTTGTGCAGACTGGTGAACCCATTTCCCCCTTTAACCCTGGTTTCTAGGGTAATAGAGAATGGGTGAAGTTCTTGTCTCAAATATGTAGCCACCCCCTGAGTCAGTGGAAGGGGCAGTGGGGTCATGTATCCTGCTTAGGAGATCCCAGAGTTTGAAATCACCCTCCCTCTCCAGGTGGCAAAACATGTCACACACCAGACTGGGCTTCCCAAATACTTATGTTTATTGCTTCATTGGGGAAACAGCTGTAGATATTTACAAGAGATTTAAATGAAAGGTTATAGTAGACACTGTTTAGTCAAGCAGGTAAATAAAGTCGTCCTCTCAAGATGGATGGCGTAGATTGAAACATCTTGAAAGAATATTGGTAGAAGGAGGTATTAGAGGATCCACTGAGAATCTCCCCAATTGGTAGATTATACACTTCCATAAATAAATATGTCTCAACAGAGAGCTTGTTATCAAGGCTGAAATAACTGGGGTACAATTTACAGATATCACTTAAATATAAATGATTTCAATTGACCCGATCAATTCAATCCACCCTTTCACTCCGATATAACAGTGTCCCATTGATTTTCTTCTTTCCACCCTATTATATCTATCTTTTCATTTAGTGCAATATATTCTAACTGTCCCATCTTGTTTCTTAGGCTTCTGACATAAGAACTTGACAATAGCCATACAGGGTCAGACCAATGGTCAATCTAGCCCAGTATACAATCCAGGTCACAAATGCTTGGCAGAAACCCAAATAGTAGCAATAGTAATTCTCTAGCTACTGTATTCTCCATCTCAACTCCTGTTGACCACTCTGAAATACTAATTGGATGTGAAGATATTTCATTGCATGGGCCAAGCTTTTCCATCTTATGTTTACTCTTGCGTTACAAAATGGAAAACAGATTTCAACACACTTTGCTTAACGCCTACCGCAGAGAAGTCCAGTACTCTCAGCTCCTCCCATCACACTTGGTCACCTCTCCATTCTTATTGCAATGTCATATTTTGTGGTCATAGAACATAAGAACTGCCGCTGCTGGGTCAGACCAGTGGTCCATCGTGGCCGGCAGTCCGCTCAAAGGCCAGCGCCCTAACTCTTCTGACACTCTCTGTTCTCACATACTGTGCTTGTATTCAATAACGACCTTATTGCCTGTGTGTGTTCTATATCTTGATGAGGTTGCCTTCATCTTATGCCTTACTGCTGTGCAATTTCTGTCTCTGTAATAATATACATTTCTTGTATCTATTTACAATTTGTTCAGCAGTTGGCAATTTTGCAATTTTTTTTTTTAGTTCCATCATTTTTATTTGTTATTAGTTATCAAACAGGTTATACAAAAAAAGAACAATAGGGATAGTTAATGTACAACCAGAATAATTTTATAAGAATAAATGTATGGATATGTTAACAAAATAATGTATGAATTTAGTAAAATAATACATATGACAAGGTTACATTAATAGGGCATGACAGCTACTTCCAATAACGCATCCCATGTTTTTCCAAAGGAATGTAAGGATCTTTTCTTAACTGCAGCTCTTTCATCTTTTGCAGTAATGTTAAAAGCAGCCACTGAGGTATCCTTCCATTAAATTCAATCCTTTGTTTTCCTCAGCAGATAGAGCCTTCTTTAGTCCATTGCTACCAAGTAATAGCGATTTTTGCCCCTGTAGAAGACTCTGGTGAGACCTCATTTAGAATATTGTGTTCAATTCTGGAGGCTCCAAAAAGACATTAAAAGGATGGAGTTGGTCCAGAGGAAGGCAACTAAAATGGTGTGTGGAGAGGGGAGATATGATAGAGATGTTTAAATACCTACGTAATGTAAATGCGCAAGAGTCGAGTCTCTTTCATTGATAATGCATAGAGGAAGTTAAGGGGTGATAGGCTCCGGAGTAATCTAAGGAATTACTTTTTTTAGATGCGTAGAACAGTCTCCCAGAAGAGGTGGCAGAGACAGAGGCTATGTCTGAATTCAAGAGGGCCTGGGATAGGCACGTGGGATCTCTCAGGGAAAGAAAGAGATAATAGTTACTCCGGATGGGCAGACTAGACGGGCCATTTGACCTTTATCTGCCATCATGTTTCTAGGGGACACACAATGAACTTACAGGGAAATACTTTCAATACCAGCAGTTGTGGTAAGAATGGATAGCGTAGGTGGTTTTAAAAAAGGTTTGGACAAGTTCCTGGAGGAAAAGTCTCTTATTGAGAAAGGCATGGGGGAAGCCACTGCTTGCCCTGGATCAGTTGCAAGGAATATTCCTACTTCTTGGGTTTTGGCCAGTTCCTAGTGACCTGGATTGGCCACCATGCGAATGGGCTACAGGGCTTGATGGACCATTGGTCTGACCTAGTAAGGCTATTCTTATGTTCTTATGATCTGGCCATGTAGTAGATGTGTGTCTTGTCTACTCTATAGAACCACAAAAAGAGCATGCCAAGCCTTTGAATAGGTGACCTTAGTGTCCACTTGCTGATGTTCCTGGAGGAACAGCCACCAAGGTGACCCCCTTGCTACAGTAAGATAAAAGAGTGAAGGGCATTAAGAGGACTTTATACATAGAATGGAGCATCCCAGAAAGGGCACATTACCAGTTCCCCAAATGTGGATATGGTTTCGTCTATATGGGTATCAGTATACAAACTGCAGGTAGACATAGACAAAGTGGCTTCTTTCCCAAAAGCTCCTGCAGTGCATCACAGCCTCCAGTCAAGGGCAAATAGAAGGAAGGTGTCTCCTGTAACAAGCAGGCAAGCACAGGCTTCGGTGCCAATTCCAGAGAACAACAGGAGTCTGTCACATGTTCTCCATCGGCTTCACATCCTGCATAAGTGCAGAGTGTGGGACAACCTGGCAGGAGTGCATATTACACCCCTTCCCCTCTATGTGTAGGTAAGTGTGCAGATTTCAGCATCCCGAGACAATCGAGAGCTCACACAGACTATTGTGTGTAAAGGTCAGCAAGTGAGATGACCCAGTGTAGACGGCATTTGCACAGGCCTGGGTGACAAACATGGCCATGACTTTTGCATACATCCCTGCTGGAATAATAAACTGTAGTGCACAGAGATGCCGTGTTTTGCATGTTGAGCAGATGATCTAGAAAAGGCATGCTCCTGTTAAGATGACCAGGTGAGGGGGGTTTCATCTGTCACAGAAGTCAGCCCACCTGCTGAAGAATCCACATATCTAGAGAGTGTGCCCCACCCTGCCCCTCCGACAGTGCCAAGCTCCTGACACACCTGGTATGTGGGAGTGCCCTACAAACCAACAGAAGTTAAAATGAACACCAGAATAATAATAATAATAACTTTATTCTTCTATACCGCCACAATCTTGCGACTTCTAGGCGGTTTACAATCAAGAGTGCTGGACATTCAGCGAAATACAACAAGTAGATATTCAGAGGAAATACAGAGATCAGAGACTTCAGGAAGCAATAGTATAGAAATACAATTTGCTGAGCGAAAATGTAATAAGTACATTTTAGTAGGTAATGTCCGACAGGACCTGTTGGGGATAAATAACAACGTAAAGTTACGATAAGATGAAGATAACAGATTATATTTATAACAGTGCTGTAAGTTCAGGTGGAATAGGGAGGGGGGAGGGAGAGCGGGTCAATGGTTTAGGTATTTCTGGAACAGGTATGTTTTTAGGCGTTTCCTGAATTCCCCGTATGTAGTGGGCGAAAGCAGTTGGTCTAGGTCTTTGCCCCATGGGACTGCTTGGTGAGAGAGAAGGTGTTCGTGGTGTTTTTTCATTTTGCAGCCTCTAACTGGAGGGGAAATGAGTTTTGGGTGTGTGTTTCTCTTGAGTTTGTTATTAGAAAATGCGAAAAGGTCCGTTATGTACTTGGGGGTCAGGCCGTATAGTACTTTGAAGCAGAGGCAGAATAGGGAAAGGGTTCCACAGGTACCTATATCAGAGCAATTCAGTGACCAAATTCAAGGCTGCAGATGTTATAACAATCTGGGATTTCTGATGGGTACCAGCACTGACAGCGATGGACGGATTCAGTCCGTACAAATCCCACAGTGGTCTAAATGTGATTTTGCAAGCCAAGAGTGACTGCTTGCAACTTCTAACTCCTCTCATCCTGGGTTCTACATCCCTAACATTTCTCTTCTGTGCAGGGACCTTCTATGAAATGTCAATGCACAGTGCTGCATAAGCCTGTCACTGCTACAGAAGTGATAAATAGTAGTATCAGCCTATAACAGGGTAACTTATCGTGTAAGCTCTTCTGAGCAGGGACCCTCTATGAAATGTCAATGCACAGTGCTGCATAAGCCTGTCACTGCTACAGAAGTGATAAATAGTAGTATCAGCCTATAACAGGGTAACTTATCATCTGTAAACATGCAATACCAGTTGGCAGCTGATATATTCAGACTAGAGAGTTGCGCGGGGACAGAGATCCCACCCGTCCACAACTGTCCCCGTCAAAGTCCCACCCATCCCCGTGAGGAATCCCTCATAGAAACATAGAAAAAGCGGCAGAAAAGGGCTATAGCCCACCAAGTCTGCCCATTCCAAGTATCCCCCCCCTGAATTTACTCCCTTAAAGATCCCACGTGAGTATCCCATTTTCTCTTAAAATCCGTCACGCTGCTGGCCTTTATCACCTGGAGTGGGAGTCTGTTCCAATGATCCACTACTCTTTCGGTGAAGAAGTACTTCCTGGAGTCGCCATGAAACTTCCCTCCCCTGATTTTCAGCGGATGCCCTCTGGTGGTTGAGGGTCCCATGAGCCAGAAGATATCATCTTCTGACTCGATGCGTCCCGTGATGTACTTATACGTTTCAATCATATCTCCCCGTTCTCTTCTTTCCTCAAGTGAGTACAGCCGCAACTTCTTTAGTCTTTCTTCATACGTGAGATCCTTGAGCCCCATGACCATCCTGGTGGCCGTTCGCTGAACCGACTCGATCCTCAGCACGTCCTTTCGGTAGTGTGGGTTCCAAAACTGAACACAGTACTCTAAGTGAGGCCTCACCATGGCTCTGTACAACGGCATCATAACCTCAGGTCTCCTGCTGACGAAACCTCTACGGATACACCCCATCATTTGTCTTGCCCTGGAGGAAGCCTTCTCCACTTGATTGGCAACCTTCATATCCTCGCTAATGATCACTCCTAGATCGCGTTCCGCCGTAGTTCTAACCAAGGTCTCACCATTTAGTACATAAGTTCTACGGGGGTTTCTCCTGCCCAAGTGCATTATCTTGCATTTTTTAGCATTGAAGCCTAGCTGCCAAGTTTTTGACCATTGTTCCAGCAGCAGTAGGTCGTGTGTCATATTATCAGGTAATACGCATCTGCCTACTATGTTACAAAGTTTGGCATCGTCGGCGAACAGTGATACCCTTCCTCTAAGTCCTTTCGTCATATCTCTTATGAATAAATTGAATAGGATCGGACCCAGGACCGATCCCTGCGGCACTCCACTGATCACGTCTGATGCTTTGGATGGGGTACCGTTTACCACCACCTTCTGAAGTCTATCGCTCAGCCAATCCCCAACCCATGTAGTTAGAATGTCTCCTAATCCCATCGATTTCAGCTTGTTCAGTAATCTTCGATGAGGGACGCTATCAAATGCTTTACTGAAGTCCAAGTATACCACGTCCAGTGACTCTCCGGCGTCCAGTTGTCTGGTAACCCAGTCAAAAAAGCCAATCAGATTAGATTGGCAGGATCTACCCCGGGTGAACCCGTGTTGGTGTGGATCACGCAGTTTTTCTTCATCTAGGATTGTGTCAATATTCTGTTTGATCAGTGTTTCCATGAGTTTACACACTATAGACGTGAGACTCACTGGTCTGTAGTTTGCTGTCTCTGTCTCCATCCCACCCATCCCCACGAGGAATCCACTCCAACCCCACACGTCTCCGCAAGGAATCCCCTCCATCCCCGCCCATCCCTATAAACTTCAGAAATAGTTATTTCATTTAATTATGCTACTGAATTAAAGGCTCTGGTAGAAACCCATTTACAAATAAGCAAAGAGACTTTATTAATTTGGAAATATTAATTGGGAAGAATACATACTTTGTAAACAGGTTTCTACCAGAGCCTCTAATGTTTATAAATTTTTATCAACACAACTAATATACTACTTTATCCTGAAGCAAAAAAAAAAAAAGAAATTGATTTTTTTTTTCCTACCTTTGTTGCCTGGTTTCTGCTTTCCTCATGTTCTCATTCAATTCCTTCCATCCACTATCTCTCTTCTCTCTGCATCTTCCATTTGCTCTGTTACTGTGCCTCTCCCTTTCTCCCCCTTCAAAATTGGTCTGGCACCCATCTTCTTACCTCCGCTCCCCCCATAGTCTGGCATCTCTGTCTTCTTCCCTGCCAGCATCTTCGCCCCACTCTCTCTTCCCCATTTCCCTTCAGCGTCTTCTCCCCACTCTCTCTTCCCCATTTCCCTTCAGCATTTTCTCCCCACTCTCTCTTCCCCATTTCCTTTCAGCGTCCTTCTCCCCCCATCTTCCCCATGTCCTGTCAGCGTCCTTCTCCTCCCTCTGTCTTCCCCATGTGCTTTCAGTCTCCTTCTCCCCCTCTGTCTTCCCCATGTCCTTTCAGCGTCCTTCTCCACCCCTTTGTCTTCCCCATGTGCTTTCAGCGTCCTTCTCCCCCCTCTGTCTTCCCCAGTGCTTTCAGCATCCTTCTTCCCCCTCAGTTTTACCCATTTCCCTTAAGCATCTTTTCCTCTCCACTCCACCTTTCCTCCCTTTCTCCCTCCCTGCCCCTTACCTTCGTGGCGCTTCCCCGCCGACCACAATAGAACAGGCCCAATCTGACAAACCTCTCTGTCCTGAATCCAGCTGCTGTAAGAAGGTAATTTAGATTCACGGCTATAGGGCAGGGAGGTTTGTCAGACCGGGCCTGTTGTTGGTCGGTTGGGGGAAAGCGTCACGAAGGTAAGGGGATCTGGATAGCTCTGCACCCCCTCCTAAGACTGCCCCGGGGCGGATCGCCCCCCCTTGGTATGCCACTGCCTTGAATTTTTCCTACCTGCCCTGCCACAGCACATAGCCGACTGGAAGTCTTCCCGATGTCAGCGCTGACGTCGGAGGGAGGGCTTTGCTTAAGCCCTCCCTCCGACGTCAGTGTTGACATCGTGGAAGACTTCCGGTCGGCTGTGTGCTGTGGCAGGGCAGGTAGGGAAAAGAAGACGAACTTCGTGGCTCGAGTGCATCCAACCCCGCAGGAACCCTGCGACTCTAGAGAGCGTCCCCACGGGATCCCCGTGACCCTAGGGGGCATCCAAACAGGATCCCCGTGACCCAAAAGGGGAATCCCCGTGGGTCCCACGGGATTTCCGTCATCCCCATTCCCATGCAGCTCTCTAATTCAGATACAGCACAAAGGTGACATCGATACCCAAACGCCCATACTAGGTAAACAACCATTCTTATGCTGCATAATCGAAGGAGGCCAAAACACAACATATCCTGCCTGTGTTTGTTGTCAATTTATAATGCACAGCCCTCTCGGCCTAACTTCTCTTCCAAATCAATAGCCAGGTGACAAACTAAATTAAACCTAACATTTTAGTCTGGCTCATCTTCATATAATAAAGCTTGACTTGGCTTACAATAAACTAAAAGAATTAAGAGACAAAAAGAAAACCAATTTTTTAAGTTTTTGCAAATGGATTGAAATGAACCTAATTCTTTTAACCTTAGTTAGTTTAAACGGATAGGATTTCCCCCGTTTACCAATAGAAATGATAGCTTTTAGGGGTGGAAAAGTGAGTTTGAGTTTTTGGGTGGTCCTGACCAGACCCCGTCTTTGAATATTCCTCATTCTAGTGCATTATGGGACGTGCTGCATTGACCATCGGTCTGACCCAGCAGTGGCAGCTCTTATGTTCTTATGAGAACAGAAGGAAGGGTAGCATTCAATTTCTTAGTTGCAACTCGTCCTGATAAGTCTTGTCAAACATCTTGAAATAAAAAGGCCTTTAGTTTAGATTTTCCTCAGAGGTAGTGACAAACATTTCACCTCAGATGCTAGTGGAGAAAGCACAGTTCATCCTGCAGAAATCTCAGTTCCATAACTAAAGCGTGCCAACAATCCTGAGGCAACATTTGCACACAGAACATATGCGTGCCACTGATGGCTCTGCTTTTAAGACTTCCCGTTAGCGCTGTGAGGGGCATTTACAAATTCTTACACTTCCGTTGGAGGAGGGTGGGGGGAAACATTACTTCTAACAACATATTCATAGGGGATCTGACTCAAGGGCTTTAAGGTAAAATAACACTATTCGCCGATGACGCCAAACTATGTAATATAGTAAGTGAATGCAGTTTACAGAATTATATGGCGCAGGACCTGCTTACATTGGAAAGTTGGTCCTCAACCTGGCAGCTAGGCTTCAATGCTAAGAAATGTAAGGTCATGCATCTCGGAAGCGGAAATCCATGCAGGACGTACTTCTTGAACGGAGAAACTTTAACTAGGACTTCAGCAGAACGAGATTTAGGAGTAATCATCAGTGCAGACATGAAAACTGCCAATCAAGTGGAGAAGGCTTCATCTAAGGCAAGGCAGATATTGGGTTGTATCAATAGAAGTTTCGTCAGCCGAAAGCCTGAAGTCATAATGCCGTTGTACAGGGCTATGGTGAGACCTCATCTGGAGTACTGTGTGCAATTCTGGAGGCCACATTACAGTAAAGATGTGCGCAGAATTGAATCGGTTCAACGGACGGCCACCAGGATGATCTCGGGGCTCAAGGGTCTCTCGTACGAAGAGAGACTGAACAAATTGCAGCTCTACACTCTTGAGGAACGTAGGAAGAGGGGAGACATGATCGAAACATTTAAGTACCTCACGGGACGTGTCGAAGTGGAAGATGATATTTTCTTTCTCAAGGGACCCTCGGCCACAAGAGGGCACCCGCTCAAACTCAGGGGCGGAAAATTTCATGGCGACACCAGAAAGTATTTCTTCACAGAGAGAGTGGTTGATCATTGGAACAAGCTTCCAGTGCAGGTGATCGAGGCAGACAGCGTGCCAGACTTTAAGAATAAATGGGATACCCATGTGGGATCCCTACAAGGGTCAAGATAAGGAAATTGGGTCATTAGTGCATAGACAGGGGGTGGGTAAGCAGAGTGGGCAGACTTGATGGGCTGTAGCCCTTTTCTGCCGTCATCTTCTATGTTTCTATGTTTCTATGACTTCTAACAAGATGACAGCCGATTAAGTCACCATTTGTGCTGTCTCCCTTTGTTCTCTTTTATTTCTTTTTATTTTTGGTTTTCCTGCTGTTTTTGTTTATTTATTTAATTGTTATTTTTATTTGTGTTATTTTTTAATCTTCTTTGATTTTTTTTTAAATTTATTTATTTATAAGATTTTACATTATTATCAAGCATAACTTGTACAGAAAGTATAATCAAGAAAATATAACATTTAGGTTAACTTTCAATCCTAATAATGGATCAAAGTATAAAGGAAAAAAAGAAAACATTTCTTATCTTAATCACACACTAGTCCTCAATTTTAGATCCAAGATTAACGAAAAGAATAATTAAATTGAAGAATAGTTTTACAAAGAAAATTACTGAATCTGTGCTGATGCAGAGCTAATTATCACTTAGGTACAGTTGGTATTCCACACTCAAGACGTTTCAGAGAGAGAAAAGCAATCAAATGAGCCGGTTCTACAAAGACATATTTGAAAGAACGGTATCTGCAGTGGCGTACTAAGGGGGGGGGGGGGGGGGCGGTCCGCCCCGGGTGCCAGCCATGAGGGGGTGTTCCCGGCCTTGCCGTTCATTCCCCCCCACCACCCCCGAAGGACCGCTCGCCCCACTGACCTTCCTGCACCACCTGTGAAGCAGCCCGCAGCAGGATCGCGACTTCAGCGATACCTGAGCTGCTTGGGCGCTGCTTCCTGCGCCGCGGTCCCGCCCCTCCTCTGACGTCAGAGGAGGGGCGGGAACGCGACGCAGGAAGCAGCGCCTAAGCAGCGCAGAGATCGCTGACGTCGGGATCCTGCTGCGGCTGCTTCATAGGTGGTGCAGGAAGGTCAGTGGGGCGAGCGGTCCTTCGGGGGTGGGGGGGGGGGACTGAACGGCAAGGCCGGGAGCATAGGTAGTGCTGCTTCATAGTGGTGCGGGGAGGCCAGGGGCGAACGGTCCTTCGGGGTGGGGTGGGCGGGCAGGCAGGCAGGCTTTCAAGGAGGAGGGGGGTGACAGACAGGCAGGAAGGCCTTCAAGGGGGGACAGGCCTTCAAGGGGGGGACAGGCCTTTGGGGGTGTGTGCAGACCTTCAAGGGGGGGCAGGCAGGCCTTCAAGGGGGGGACAGGTCTACAAGGGGGTGGGACAAGCCTACAAGGGGGGAACAGGCCTTGGGGGGGGTGCAGGCCTTCGGGGGGGTGCAGGCCTTCAAGGGGGGGACAGGCCTTCAAGGGGGGGACAGGCCTACAAGGGGTGGGACAGGCCTTCAAGGGGGGTTCAGGCCTTCGGGGGGGGGGGTGCAGACCTTCAAGGGGGTGCCGGCCTTCAAGGGGGGACAGGCCTTCAGGGTGATGCAGGCCTTCGGGGGGGTGCAGACCTTCAAGGGGGGGACAGGAAGGCAGGCCTACAAGGGGGGACAGGCCTACAAGGGGGGGAGGACAGGCCTTCGGGGGGGGACAGGCCTTCAAGGGGAGGGGACAGGCCTTCAAGGGGGGGGGACAGGCCTTCAAGGAGGTGGGACAGGTCTTCAAGGGGGGACAGGCAGACCTTTAAGGGGGGACAGGTCTTTGGGGGGGACCCTGGTTTAGAAGTACACGGAGGGAAGGGGGTGTTCAAAGAGACGTGCATATGCCAAACTTTGGGGGGAGGAAGAAATAATGGGTCTGAAAATAGAGGAGAGGGAGAGAGATGATGGACCATGGGATTTAGGGAGGGAAGGAACAGAAAGGGAGAGAAATTGGACACAAGGGATGGTGTGGAGGAGGGATAGAGATACTGGATAGGAGGGTAATTGGGAAAAGAAAGGGAGAGATGGTGGACTCGGGTGGTGGGGAAGAAGGGAGAGATGCCGGATGAAAGGGTAGTTAAGAAAAGGTGGATCTGTGGAGGGAGATGAAAAAAAGGAAAGATACCAGACTTCCTGGGGAGGGAAGGGAAATGGAAAGGGAGGACAGAGTTGGCAGATGGATGGTTAGCATGCAGAAAGAAGAAAGAAGGAGACCCCAAGTTATCAGAAGAAAACCAGAGCCTTGGACTAACAAGATTTGAAATATAATCAGACAACAAAAGGTAGAAAAATTAATTTTATTTTCTGTTTTGTGATTATAATATGTCAGATTTGAAATGTGTATCCTGCCAGAGCTAGTGTTGGACTGCAAACGTGAGCTAGGATTTAACAGAGAGAGGAAAAGTCCTTTTTGTTTCTTTATTTTATTTACACCACAGCGCCAGTGTGATTAGGAGAAGCCAAAGGGGGTGAAAAAGCTATAAAACCCACCAGGAGTTTTGAAAAAAATCACCCAACTGGGCAGGAAAATCGAATTGAAAAACCAATTCAATAGGCTGAATCGAATCAAAATTTTTTTTCCTGAATCTGGCAGCATTAGTTTGCGCTACTGTCTTAGACTTTAGGACCTGGGATTGGGGAGAGATGGCATCCTCAGTACTTTATAATGCAAGTGAAACGAGGATTTGGTCAGACTTTTGAAGGGTCTGCAGAAAAAAAATATTGTATAGGCCGGGGACATGAGACAGCAGGAAATGGGAACTTTTCTTCCTTCTATTTTTGTGAATGGCAAGGCTGAGGATGTCAGAGAGTTCAGTTAAAATATGTGCTTTATAAGAAAATATAATAATGTGTTTTATAAAGTTTATAGCATAGCTGGCCTACCCAGTGAGGTGTTCCTAGTGGTGGTGGGGCAGCGTGTCAATGTGTTGAGAGGAAGAGGTGGTCTGGGAAATTCTGCTGAGCAAACTCCGGGCCCATTTCCAACCCCAGTTAGTCCACTCCACTCAACTGGTTCACACACTGAGTGGGTCATTGGGTGTTGTGTTGGGATCTCTTCCAGTGGTTTATCAGTATCTCCTTCTGGTCCAAGGAAGGAAACTTTGTTATCCTTAGCATTGACCTACAGAATATGTTTGTAACAGCGCTGCTTGTGTGGCATTAGGCTATGTAGTGATCGAAAGAAAAAAACAGACCTTTGCACATTTTTGCACTATATGGTGGGTGTATGAGGAGATTCACATTTCCTGCACAGCTAAGTCCATGTGAAGTTACCTTGTGCTGTATTTGACATCTAGCAAGGTCTCTGTTTGAAAGGAAAGATCTAAACTTAAAAATGAAGTGGCCAGAAGTTATGGTAAAAGCAGATAGTGTAGCTGGTTTTAAGAAAGATTTGGACAAATTCCTGGAGGAAAAGTCCATAATCTGTTATTAAGACATGGGGGAAGTGTCTGCTTGCCCTGGATCGGTAGCATGGAATGTTGCTACTCTTTGGGTTTTGACCAGGTATTAGTGTCCTGGATTGGCTACCATGAGAATGGGCTACTGGGCATGATGGACCATTGGTCTGACCCAGTTAGACTATTCTTATGTTATGTTCTCATCTGTAGGGGCCTTTGTTTCACTTCTTATTTTAATGTATTTTTTTTCTGGGAACTTATCAGTGTTTTTTATAATGGGAACAAAAATGGAAGAGAATTAATGTGTGTGGGATGAGGGGGTAACTAATTTCTTCAGCTAAATAATTCAATCCACTTCAAACAGACATAGGAGAACTCACGCACCATTCACACACCTTCCAACCAAAAACGTCAAAAGAAAAAAACTGTTCGACAACCTCCTAGCCATTCGAGCTGCAACACTCGACCCCCAACTCTACAACCAATTGACATCAACCACAGACTGCAAAACCTTCAAAAAGAAATAAAAACCCTTCTATTCAAAAAACACATAAAACCGAACTAACACAATCAGAACTGTCCCAAGCATCACCTGCAACTACTCCATATGTACTTCTGATGTCATGACAATTCAGACATAATTTATGTTATGTTATGTTTGGAATATAAGAAAATTTTCACTGCCTGTTTCTATTCTGACCATTTATTCCGTTTCATGGTCATTACAAAAAATATTTTTTTACATGGGGGGGGGTGTCAAAAAATGATGGGCCCCGGGTGCCACATACCCTAGGTACGCCACTGGGTATCTGATGACACATTTACATGGATATCTAAGAAAGAGAAAAGCTCCAATCTGGCTTCAACATTAGGAATTCCCTTCTTCTCTTCTGAGTCTCCCTTGAGACCCAGGAAGTCCTTAGATCTATTTTTAAAGAAAAGTTTAAGGATCCAGTCCCTACAGTCAGTAAGAGGGTGGCTGGAGTAGCCAATTCTCTATCTGATTGTTCCCATAAAGTGGAAACGTCCAAGGGTGCTTCCTGCGATGTTCCTTCATCTTCTTTCTTTTGAGGATCCCGATTTCTTGTGGGCAAATAATATACCCTTGTAAGAGGTGGTAAAGAATCCTCAGGTATTGTTAGTATCTCCAGAAAGTAGCGCTTTATCATTTCTCGTGGAGAAATTGATGAAATTTTGGGAAAGTTAATTAAACGCAAATTATTAGCCCGAGTCTTATTTTCAAGATCTTCCAATTTTGTTTTCATAATTAGATTATCTTTAACAAGTAGATCTTGATTACTTTGAATTGTTTTAAGCTCCTTGTTTTCTTCTTGTATTTCGGACTTCAGCAATACAATATCTTGCTTTAATAAATTAATTTCTCCTTTCTGGTTTTTTATCTCCTGATCCAAGTGTTTTATTTGCGGATTAAGGGAATTCCCTAGATTAGATACTAAGTCCCATAGAGAATCTAAAGTGACTTCAGAGGGCTTATCAGGAGGAATAAACGTAACTTGTGTCTTTAAATACTGTTCAGTCGAGTGCTTTACCTCTCTGGGGTCCTGAGTTTCTTCAGCCAACGTTGTCCCAGTCGCTGGTTCTTTCCAGAGGAGAGAATCACTCTGGGTTGTTCCCTATAGCGAGCCCTCCAACAAACTGGCCTCTCGGGGGGGAACACTTCCTCTTCGGGTGTGCTCTCTCCTCGCGTTGAACTGGCTCCCAGCGCTTGTGGCTGAAGCGGAGGCGTCCTTATGTCGGGGCTCAGCGTGATGTCAAGCCCTTGAGGAGACCCCGCGGCACTACTCTCTGCTGGGGCACTCACAGGGTGATTCCCCAACGCTTCCTGCTTGCTCAGAAGGCGCCAAAAAATGTCATTGACCGTAGGCAACGGGGCTACCGAACGTCGGGAGGCTCCATCGACGCTTCTGCCCCTTCTTTTCGGCATTTGGCCGACAAATCTTAAGGTAAGTAGACTATCGACGGCGTCCTCACAGCAATCAGATAGCAGTAGCGGCCATCTTGGATCCTGTTCAGTTCTTTGATTTTTTATACTGGTTGGGACTTCACTTGTGGGCTTTGATCCGACGGTTCTGATTTGACCGTTGTTCTCGGTCTGTCAGAAAGGCCTTGTTCTCACCTGGTATTCCTTCACCTTTGGCAATCCTGAGCTGTGCCTGGTGACCGATCCATGGCGAGTAGGGCTGATGGTGGAGAACCGGAGGGGGGGCGTTGCCAAGTTTGACGGAGGGTGACTGAGTCGTCGAGTGGAGGCGGTTGTCGAGGCGGATGCGCCATGTCTGAGGTGATCGGCGTGGACTCTGGCTTCCTGCAGCGATGCAGCTTCGAATTTCCTACTGGCAGTGCGACATCAGCAGGACAGGAGGTCCAGAGATTGGCTTTTCATCATGCCTGGAATCTCACCGCGCCTGATGTCCCGCAGCTGGCTTGGAGTGCTGTTGTGAGGGATGATGCCATCAAGTGTGAGGGCTGGCTGAGTGAGTTGCATAGTCTGGACCAAGGAGCGGAAAATTGGAGCCGGAAGATCTGAGAGCTGTTGAGTGCAATGGAGATGTTTCTCACTGCTTTGAAAAAGTGGACCCATGGCTGATGTGCAGAGGCCGATGATGGCGGTTGTCTGGTTGAAACGGCTAAAGCACTAGGGATGATGACATTGATCATCGATGGAAATGAAATTAAGTCCTTCCTAACTTTTATTCCATTCTGCATATTTTATCTTTTTTTTTTAATCTATTTGTTTAGTTTTCATTTAAATTTCCTCAGAATTCTATTGTTTAACGGTTTCTCATTCCATTCTATTCATATTCCTTCCTTTACCTTTTTTTCCTCACTTCTAATGTTTATTTTTCTTTTTACATTTCTATATTTTATTTAATTCTTAAAATTATATTTTTATCTAATTTAGGTTTGTTTTTTTCCCATTACATTATTATTTTGGATTGTACATTTTGCTTTAAAAGTATGGTATTGAGAGTTCAATGTATTCTTGTTACGATGCTTCATATCTCATTTTTTTTCTTCTATATTTATTTACCTCTCTATTATTTACTAATTTGTTTGTTCTCAGGTACTTTAGTTAGATTGTGAGCCTTCGGGAAAGTAAGGGAATTTCAAAGTACCTATCTTATCTTATTGCATCCTTCATGTATATTTTCTGTAAACCGCTTCGAACCTAACGGATTAGCGGTATATAAGAAATAAAATTACATTACATTACATTACATTATTTCCGTTGGAGGTGGGTGGGGGGAAAACATTACACTGAAAACTCCCATTTTCCTTTCCGTTTGGAGTTTTCAGTGTAGTGGGGGTTCCCCCCCCCCCCCCCACTAACGTGGGTGCGAAGACTTGTAAAAGTAGTTCGGGATTCCCCTACACACACCCTCACAGCACTAATGGGAAGGCTTAAAAGCAGAGGCAGCAGTAGTGATCTCATGGCACCAAAGCCACCGAAACACGAACTTAAGAAAATAATAATAAAACAGAAGAAGCAGAGCATCGAACAACAGGCCAGTAAGACCAAAGCCATTGGTTTCTGCACCGCACAACAGAATGTCATACCTAACCTCACTCTTCCATCAGACATCACTCTCATAATGGAAAAATCCACCAAGGTACTAGGCTGCATCTTAGACGACACTCTCACAATGGAACCACAAATTTCTAACCTTCGGAAAAAGACCATCTACACTATGCGTCAACTGCGACTCACAAGATCATACTTCCACCCACACCACTTTGCTCTGATCGTTCAGATGATGGGCCTACCTCAACTGGACTACTGCAACTCTGCCTACCTTGGCATCAACATCGCTCTTATCCACAAACTACAACTTATCCATAACACAGCCGTTAGACTAATCTACAAATTAAAGAAATTTGATTCAATCACAACCTTCATCAGGCAACTACATAGGCTCCCTATATCATCCCGAATATTTTTCAAATCATCTTGTATCCTACACCAGATCCTATATGGAAACTCAGCAGCCCCTCTCATCCAGTTATTCTCTAATGTTTGGTCGACATCAAAATGAATCCTTAACAGAATCCAACAAAATCTACCATCCACAAAATTCCTCCACTACAAGCAAATTTTCTGCTCTATGCTAACTTATCTGGGTGTAAAAATCTGGAATGATCTAACAGAATTTATCAGGACAGAGACAACTACACTGCATTCAGAAAAAACCTGAAGACTCACCTCTTTGACAATTAACAGTCTTAATTTCTGTATAATTCCCCTTACTTTTATGTCCCTATCTTATTTTCTCTATACCCCCTGCCCTACTCCTTTCCCCTTCCTCCTTGATCTGTCCCCTTGAGCCTGTATAGATATGTGCGACACACAAATGGAGGTTTAGATTAGATTAGAAATACTTCTGCATGGTTCACTTTCAGGGGGCTCTGTCTCTCTCAGCTAAATAGGAGGTGCAGATGAGAAAAAAGTGTGAGGATTTCTGCAAAACCTGGTTCACGGGCATGGATTGAACACCTATTGTAATGACTCCAGAGTGAATGCAACAGAACAGTACTTGTGTGGATCAGATCCTATCTATCAGACAGACAACAGTCCATACTGTTTGGTAGCACTTCATCTCCATCTTGGACACTGACCTGCGGCGTATCACAAGGTTCAACCCTGTCACCTATTCTGTTCAATATCTACCTCACGAAAAGAAGAATAAGTGGCGAGTGGGACCTTGGAATCCACAGGTTTACTAGTGTAAATTCAATCAAAAACTCAACACATAAATATATTAATATAATGTCCTTAGTCTTTGGTGACCCGACACGGTCCGTGTTTTATACATAGTAACATAGTAGATGACGGCAGATAAAGACCCGAATGGTCCATCCAGTCTGCCCAACCTGATTCAATTTAAAATTTTTTTTTTTTTTCTTCTTAGCTATTTCTGGGCAAGAATCCAAAGCTTTACCCGGTACTATGCTTGGGTTCCAACTGCCGAAATCTCTGTTAAGACTTACTCCAGCCCATCTAAACCCTCCCAGCCATTGAAGCCCTCCCCTGCCCATCCTCCACCAAACGGCCATACACAGACACAGACCGTGGAAGTCTCCCAGTAACTGGCCTAGTTCAATATTTAATATTATTTTCTGATTCTAAATCTTCTGTGTTCATCCTACGCTTCTTTGAACTCAGTCACAGTTTTACTCTCCACCACCTCTCTCGGGAGCGCATTCCAGGCATCCACCACCCTCTCCGTAAAGTAGAATTTCCTAACATTGCCCCTGAATCTACCACCCCTCAACCTCAAATTATGTCCTCTGGTTTTACCATTTTCCTTTCTCTGGAAAAGATTTTGTTCTACGTTAATACCCTTTAAGTATTTGAACGTCTGAATCATATCTCCCCTGTCTCTCCTTTCCTCTAGGGTATACATATTCAGGGCTTCCAGTCTCTCCTCATACGTCTTCTGGCGCAAGCCTCCTATCATTTTTGTCGCCCTCCTCTGGACCGCCTCAAGTCTTCTTACGTCTTTCGCCAGATACGGTCTCCAAAACTGAACACAATTCTCCAAGTGGGGCCTCACCAATGACCTGTACAGGGGCATCAACACCTTCTTCCTTCTACTGATTACACCTCTCTTTATACAGCCCAGAATCCTTCTGGCAGCAGCCACTGCCTTGTCACACTGTTTTTTCGCCTTTAGATCTTCGGACACTATCACCCCAAGGTCCCTCTCCCCGTCCGTGCATATCAGCTTCTCTCCTCCCAGCATATACGGTTCCTTCCTATTATTAATCCCCAAATGCATTACTCTGCATTTATTTGCATTGAATTTTAGTTGCCAGGCATTAGACCATTCCTCTAACTTTTGTAGATCCTTTCTCATGTTTTCCACTCCCTCCTTGGTGTCTACTCTGGTACAAATCTTGGTATCATCTGCAAAAAGGCACACTTTTCCTTCTAACCCTTCAGCAATGTCACTTACATATATATTGAACAGGATTGGCCCCAGCACCGAACCCTGAGGGACTCCACTAGTCACCTTTCCTTCCTTCGAGCGACTTCCATTAACCACCACCCTCTGGCGTCTATCCGACAGCCAGTTTCTGACCCAGTTCACCACTTTGAGTCCTAACTTCAGCCCTTCAAGTTTGTTCAACAGCCTCCTATGAGGAACTGTATTAAAGGTTTTGCTGAAATCCAAGTAAATTACATCTAGCATATGTCCTCGATCCAGCTCTCTGGTCACCCAATCAAAAAATTCAATCAGGTTCATTTGGCACGATTTACCTTTTGTAAAGCCATGTTGCCTCGGATCCTGTAACCCATTAGATTCAAGGAAATACACTATCCTTTCTTTCAGCAACACTTCCATTATTTTTCCAACAACTGAAGAGAGGCTCACCGGCCTGTAGTTTCCTGCTTCATCCCTGTGACCACTTTTATGAATAGGGACCACATCCGCTCTCCTCCAATCCCCAGGAATCACTCCCGTCTCCAGAGATTTGTTGAACAAGTCTTTAATAGGACTCGCCAGAACCTCTCTGAGCTCCCTTAGTATCCTGGGATGGATCCCGTCTGGTCCCATCGCTTTGTCCACCTTCAGTTTTTCAAGTTGCTCATAAACACCCTCCTCCGTGAACGGCGCAGAATCTACTCCATTTTCTCGTGTAACTTTGCCAGACAATCTCGGTCCTTCTCCAGGATTTTCTTCTGTGAACACAGAACAGAAGTATTTGTTTAGCACATTTGCTTTCTCCTCATCACTCTCCACATATTTGTTCCCAGCATCTTTTAGCCTAGCAATTCCATTTTTTATCTTCCTCCTTTCACTAATATATCTGAAAAAATTTTATGACCCCGAGTTCTATAATGAGGTATTGTCCACAGCGTTGGCTGATTCTTCACGTTCACATATAATAGCAGGAGATTTTAATTTGGTACTGGAACCGTCATTAGATAGGAAATCTTCTGTTAAATATAAAATAACGAAAGCGTGGCATTCTCTACATGATATGATTTCGACGCTTAACTTAGCTGATTCTTGGAAAATAACTCATCTTAATGAATCACAATATACGTTCTACTCTCCGCCACATAATTCGTATTCTTGATTGGACTACTTTCTTATCAGTAAATCCTTAACGAAGAACATCTCTATGACTAAAATCAATGAAATCTCTATTTCGGATCAAGCAGCAATAGAATTACACTTAATCGACATAGCACAAGATACCATTAAATCCTCCTGGAGATTTAATAATGCGTTACTCGAGGACCCTCAGTTCAAGGATTTGGTCACCTCAGCATTACAGGAGTACTTTGCCAATAACAAGCCTGATCAAACTAGTTGGATACATATATGGGATGCATTATTATAGCGTATCAGGCGTCCAAAAAGAAAAATCAAATGAAACAATTGTTAGAGTTAGAACGGGCAATTAAGGATCTGGAAATAGCGCATCAACATCGACCCGATGATACGAAAACATTGAAAGAGCTCCGCGACATACGACTTAAATATAACTTATTACTTAGTATTCAAGCTGGTAATTCCGTATTTATGCAATCGGCGACTTACCACAGCAATAATAATAGGAGCGGACATCTTCTCGCTAATTATTTAAAGGTTCAGGAAGAGAGATCAACTATCAATGCTATTATAGATAGTCATGGGACTGTCCTAACGGAACCTGAAGAGATTATTAATGAATTTAAACAATTCTATGATACGCTTTATAAGACAGAATTGCCTGCACAACAATCTGAGACATTTTTTAGGGACTCTATAACGCATCCTATTCTATCCCAGAAAGATAATGCAATGCTTACGGCTCCACTTACACACCCTGCACGCTATGGCTAAAAAGAAAGCGCCGGGACCGGACGGTTTTACGGTTGAGTTTTACTGTACATTTCAGGAGATACTTGTTCCTGCCCTACTAGAACTGTATAATTATTATCCCAGGACAAGCAGGCAGCATATTCTTGACTGATGGGTGACGGCACCGACGGAGCCCCGGTACGGACAATTTTAGAGTGATTGCACTCTAAGAACTTTAGAAAGTTCTAGCTCGGCCGCACCGCGCACGCGCGAGTGCCTTCCCGCCCGACAGAGGCGCGCGGTCCCTCAGTTTCTTAGTTTCCGCGGAGCTAAGAAGACGCGTTTTCAACGGCTGTTGAAACTTTTTTCTCTTTGCCTTCCCGCTCGCGTAAACTTTTGATTATTTAATCTTATTTCTTTTCTTTTGTCTATTTTGTAAAAAAAAAAAAAAAAAATCAATTTTTTCTTTAATTTAATCTTTCCCCGGCGGGGCCTTCTGCCACCATCGAAGCCTCGGCCTTCGATTTGGCTGAAGCCGTTTTTCCTTTCATGCCCCCTCAACCGGGTTTTAAAAAGTGCCAGCGGTGTGCTCGGCCTATATCTCTCACGGACCCACACAACTGGTGTTTACAGTGTTTGGGTCCTGAGCATCAGGCCTCTACTTGCACCCACTGTGCCACTCTAAAAAAACAGACATTAAAAAATCGCCAAATCCAGCAGCGATTATTGTTCGGTGCCGAGATGTCCGACCCCGTTCCATCGACTCCAGCTTCGGCACCGATTCAGTCGGCACCCTCTTCTTCGACGCCGCGTGATTCCGCACCGGCGTCTCACCAGTCAGGTAAGCCGGCTAAGAAGCCTTCCCCGCTGGAGCGTCCTCCGGTCTCGAGTGCAGTGAGTCCAATCCTGCCGACTGTGAGACGCCAGCGGAAGCGTTCCGCCCCTATAGAGGTGAGTCCCTCGACATCGGGCTCCTCATCTCCGGGGCGTCGAACGGCACCGCAGGTACCGCAGAAGAAAAAGGCGGTACCGGTGCCATCCCTTGATGACAGCATCACGGCCATCCTTCAGGTGCAGCTTAAGGACCAATTGAAACAGCTCCTTCCTGCTATCCTGGCTCCGAACCTTCCGGTGCCGGTCCGCACCGAGCTACCGGTACCGATTGTGGAACAGCCTGTGTTACCTGCTTCCACTATTTCGGTACCGCTTCAACTAACCTCATCGGTATCGATGCCAGTTCTTGCACCGGAGCCGAGAGCTCACCATCAATCGGTGCAGACTTCGGCACCGGTGCAACCGATAACATCTCCTGACTCGATATCGATGAGGTCGGGTAAGTCGTTACACAAAACCCGACACTTACAATCATCGACACCTGAGTCTCGGGACCATACTCCCCATGTCAGGGATCCTGATCTGTGGGGAGACTCAGAGGAACCCTTTCTTTCTGAAGGCGAATGTTCCTCAGAGGAGGAGGATTCAACTGTCCCTGACCCATCCTCCAAACAAGTCACTTCCTCTTTCTCCTGCTTTTTGAAAGAGATGTGTGACTCCTTATCCATTCCTTTGGAGGCTGAATCCAAAAAGTCCAAAGCTTTTTTGGATGCCCTTGATTTTGACCAGCCTCCAAAGGAATTTTTGAAACTCCCTCTTCATGACATCTTGAGGGAGACTTTCTATAAGAATTTAGAGACTCCTTTAACTGTCCCAGGGGCCCCACGTAAACTGGATTCTCTATATAAGGTAATTCCATTTCCTGGGTTCGACAAACCTCAACTTCCACACGAATCCTTAACTGTCGAATCCACCCTTAAAAAATCTTCAGGAGCCAGTGTATATGCATCGGTACCTCCTGGCAGAGAAGGTAGAGCCATGGATAAATTTGGTAAGAGGCTCTACCAAAATGCTATGTTAGCAAATAGAGCTAGCAATTATGCTTTTCATTTTTCTTTTTATTTGAAGCATCTCCTTACCACCATGGCTTCCTTCGAAAAGTACCTTCCTTCACGAAAACATCACTCCTTTCATACCTGCTTGTCATCTCTTTTTCAATTACGTAAGTTCATGGTTAGATCCATATATGACACCTTTGAACTTACATCCAGAGCGACAGCAATGTCGGTAGCTATGCGTCGCCTGGCCTGGCTTCGGGTATCCGACCTTGATGTTAATCATCAGGATCGGTTAGCCAACGCCCCTTGCCTAGGGGATGAGCTCTTTGGGGAATCCATGGACTCAACCACACAAAAGCTCTCTGCTCATGAGACACGCTGGGATACCCTGCTTAAAAATAAAAAGAAGCCTCCTCCGCCAAAACCATATAGGCAGCAGTCGGCCTATCAACGCCGCTTCACAGCTCGGCCATTACCTACCACTGCTCAGCAACCCAGGCGTCAAAGGCAGCAACAACGTCAGCCTCCCAGACAGCAGCCACAGCAGCAACCTGTGAAACCACCTCCTCAACAGAAGTCACAGCCCTTTTGACTTCATTCTCCACAGTATAGCCAGTATTCCTATTCCTGCTCTCCTGCCTCAACCTATAGGAGGTCGACTTTCTCTGTTTCTCAGCCGATGGGAAGTTATCACTTCGGACCAATGGGTCCTCAACATCATCCACCACGGCTACTCTCTCAACTTTCAGACTCTTCCATCCCAAAACCTGCCAAAAGAGTCTGCTTTGAACAGTCCTCAATCTGCCCTCCTCATTCAGGAAGTTCAATCCCTCCTTCTTCTAAACGCTATAGAAGAAGTTCCTCAAGATCAAAAAGGGCAGGGATTCTACTCCCGTTATTTTCTAGTCCCCAAAAAAACAGGAGATCTCAGACCGATTTTGGATCTCCGCGATCTCAACAAACACCTGGTAAAAGAAAAATTCAAGATGCTTTCTTTAGCCATCCTTTATCCTCTTCTCAATCAAAACGACTGGCTATGCTCCCTCGATCTCAAAGAGGCATACACTCACATACCGATCCATGTAACCTCAAGACAGTATCTCCGTTTCATGATCAATCATTGTCATTACCAATACAAGGTGCTGCCCTTCGGCCTTGCCTCCTCTCCAAGGGTCTTCACCAAGTGTCTCATTGTGGTAGCGGCATGTCTACGCTCTCACCACCTCCAGGTCTTCCCTTACCTGGACGACTGGTTAATCAAGGCCACATCCGCTCAAGCAGTTCTACTGGCCACCAACCAAACCATCTTGTTTCTACGAATTCTGGGGTTCGAGATCAATCTACCCAAATCTCATCTCATCCCCACTCAGAGACTTCAATTCATTGGAGCGATCCTGGACACACTCCTCATGAGAGCTTTCCTACCATCCAATTGTCTTCAGACCCTTCAGTCTCTATGTCAGCAGGTGCTTTCACTACCTTCCATCTCAGCCAGGCAAATGATGGTACTCTTGGGGCACATGGCATCTACAGTTCATGTCACGCCCCTCGCACGTCTTCACCTGCGCACTCCTCAATGGACCCTTGCTACTCAGTGGTCCCAAGCGACGGATCCTTGCTCACGACACATATCTGTGACATCATCTCTTTGTCAGTCTCTTCAATGGTGGTTGGTATCCTCAAATCTATCCAGAGGTCTTCTGTTCCATCAGCCTCCTCATCGACTAGTCATCACCACCGACGCCTCTCTTTATGCATGGGGAGCTCACTTGAACGAGTTCCAGACTCAAGGTCTTTGGACAGCTCAGGAAAAGAAGCATCAAATCAATTTCCTGGAACTCAGAGCGATGTTTTATGCCCTCAAGGCCTTCCAACATCTTCTCTTTCCTCAGGTCCTTCTGTTGTGCACAGACAATCAGGTTGCGATGTACTACATCAACAAACAGGGTGGGACAGGCTCTCGCCTTTTATGCCAAGAAGCCCAAAAGATCTGGAATTGGGCCATAGATCACCATCTCTTCCTGAAAGCTATCTACATTCAGGGAGCACAGAATTCTTTAGCGGACAAACTCAGCAGAATTCTCCAGCCTCACGAGTGGACACTCGATCCTGTAACTCTGCAGTCTATCTTCACTCAATGGGGCACTCCTCAGATAGACCTCTTTGCAGCTCCTCACAATCACCAGCTGCCCCTATTTTGCTCCAGACTTTACTCTCCTCACCGTCTGGCAGCGGATGCTTTTCTCCTAGACTTGTCGAATCTGTTCCTGTACGCCTTCCCTCCTCTGCCTCTAATGTTGAGAACCTTATTCAAGCTCAAGAGGGAACGAGCCACAATGATTCTGATTGCTCCGAGGTGGCCCAGGCAACATTGGTTCTCCCTTCTACTTCAACTCAGTTCCAGGGAACCTTTTCTTCTTCCTCTGTTTCCTTCTCTGCTTACGCAACAGCAGGAAACCCTTCTACATCCCAACCTCCAGTCTCTGCACCTGACAGCTTGGTATCTCTCGGGCTGACATCTCATGATACTCTTTTATCTCAGCCTGTTCGTTCCATTCTGAATGCCTCCAGGAAACCAACCACTCTGCAATGTTACCATCAGAAGTGGACGAGATTTTCCTCCTGGTGTCTTCTTCATCATCTTGATCCAACTTCTCTGGCAGTGGAGACATTGTTGGATTATTTGCTTTCTTTGTCTGACTCTGGCCTTAAGTCCTCTTCCATCAGAGTCCACCTCAGTGCCATTGCAGCTTTTCATGAGCCAGTCCATGGAAAACTTCTCTCAGCTCATCCCCTGGTATCCAGGTTCATGCGAGGGCTTTTCAATGTGAAACCACCTCTTAAAGCCCCTCCTGTTATCTGGGATCTCAATGTGGTTCTTTCCGCCTTAATGAAGCCTCCATTTGAACCTTTGGCTACCTCTCCTTTCAAGTTTCTCACTTGGAAAGTGCTTTTCCTTATTGCTCTTACCTCTGCCAGGAGGGTCAGTGAGCTTCATGCACTGGTCGCAGATCCACCCTTTACGGTTTTTCACCATGACAAGGTAGTTTTGCGTACACATCCAAAGTTTCTCCCTAAGGTTGTCTCTGAATTCCATCTCAACCAATCCATTGTTCTACCTGTTTTCTTTCCAAAACCTCATTCTCATTCTGGAGAACAAGCTTTACATACTTTGGATTGTAAAAGGGCTCTGGCTTACTATCTAGAGCGTACGAAACCCCACAGATCAGTTCCCCAACTTTTTCTGTCCTTTGATCCAAATAAATTGGGACGTCCCGTTTCTAAACGTACGTTGTCTAATTGGCTGGCAGCGTGCATTTCATTCTGTTATGCTCAGACCGGACTGACACTGGAAGGTTCTGTCACGGCCCAAAGAGTCAGAGCAATGGCAGCTTCTGTAGCTTTCCTCCGTTCCACTCCTATTGAGGAAATCTGCAAGGCTGCTACTTGGTCCTCAGTTCACACTTTTATATCTCATTATTGTCTGGATGCTTTCTCCAGACGGGATGGACACTTCGGCCAATCTGTTTTGCAAAATTTGTTTTCCTAATGGCCAACCTTCCCTCCATCCCTCTTTTTGTTAGCTTGGAGGTCACCCATCAGTCAAGAATATGCTGCCTGCTTGTCCTGGGATAAAGCACAGTTACTTACCGTAACAGGTGTTATCCAGGGACAGCAGGCAGATATTCTTGCGTCCCACCCACCTCCCCGGGTTGGCTTCTTAGCTGGCTTATACTAACTGAGGGACCGCGCGCCTCTGTCGGGCGGGAAGGCACTCGCGCGTGCGCGGTGCGGCCGAGCTAGAACTTTCTAAAGTTCTTAGAGTGCAATCACTCTAAAATTGTCCGTACCGGGGCTCCGTCGGTGCCGTCACCCATCAGTCAAGAATATCTGCCTGCTGTCCCTGGATAACACCTGTTACGGTAAGTAACTGTGCTTTTTCTTGTTACTGGAAATGTTTCGGGGTCCTTCACGGATGCAAGTATAATAGTATTGCCTAAGCCCGGAAAGGATCCCCTATTGGTACAAAACTATAGGCCGTTGTCATTGATTAATGTAGACGCTATAATTTATGCCAAACTTATAGCCAATAGATTACAGCGTGTGTTACCTACAATTATAGGCCCGGAACAAAATGGGTTTATGGCGGGTCGTCTGGCTAGTGATAACCTCCCTTATACATCATGCACAACATTCCACTCAGCCATACATAGCTTTAACACTCGATGCTGAAAAAGCATTTGATCGTGTGGAGTGGAGTTTTTTATTTAAAGCTATGACTTGGTTTGGCTTTAACGATCAGATTATGGCTATTATCAAAGTACTATATTCCTCACCGACCACGGTTCTTAAAATCAGTAACATTCAATCCTCATCATTCCGCCCTTCCAGAGGAACGCGACAGGGATGTCCTCTTTCCCCTCTCTTGTTTAATATTGCTTTTGAACCCTTACTGATCTCCATACAGCAGAACTCTCAAATCTCTGGGATATTATGTGGAAATCTTGAAGTTAAGATGGCTGCGTATGTGGATGATATATTGATATACACTAATCCACAATCCCTTCCGGAGTTACTAGGGACTATATCCGCATATTCCAAATACTCTGGATATAAATTAAACACTTCCAAAAGAGAATTAATGCCACTCAATAAATTTGTTACTAAGAATGATATGGTGGAATACGACTTTCACTGGGCCAAGACCAAATTAAAGTATCTGGGTTTAAATTTTGGAAATACAATTGAAGACACAATAACGTTTATCTCCACTGATATTATAGAAAACATCACTAGATTGATGAAACCACTGAATCTTACATGGTGGGGGAGATTGGAATCAATCAAAATGATAATTACACCTAAAATCCTTTACCCCTTAAGTATGTTTCCAATTCTTTTCCCGAAAACATTCTACAATAAAATTGATCAATTATTGACTAAATTCCTATGGAATCACAAAGTACCCCGAATAGCGCTACATAAATTGAAACAGTCGTGACAGAATGGGGTTGTGAACTTCCCGGAGTTTTTGGATTATCACTATGCTTTCCTTCTTAGACAGTGCTCACGGTGGTTTTTTCCCTCTGACCAAACTGAATGGCATGCATCTTGGATGGAAATAGATTGGGAATTATATCAGTGGACAAAATTGTCTTATCTACTGGGAGGATACGGAAGAAAGACTATGTGTTAGATTCCTATAAACTGGCTATCCAAACGGATGAAAATTTTGTGAATGTCAAATGGAACAGATCTATGTATTTACCTTTATGGGGCAACCCTGACATTAAAATACAGCAACATCCTCTGGCATTTGGACTCTACATCATGTTTTTGATGGGAATAGTTGGATACCCTATGACAAACTGTGCTCTCTGTATAAGTTACCGCCTTCGGGTTTTTTCCAATGGCTACAACTCAAACCTGCACTTCATGACCTCATACACTCAAAAGATAGATCATGGCTAGTACCAGACCTTTTAACCCTTTGCAGCAGGATTGCCTTTCATAAAAAGGAGGCTTCCAACTGGTATAAAATATTAAGATTTCACCAAGTCCACACTCCAGATCAACTGATGAATACTTGGCATGACGATTTGAATATAGTAATGGATTTGGATGATTGGGGAAGTATATGGGCTATACCATATAAAATTACTGCTTTATACCAATCTTATTATTTCATGCTGCACAGGGCGTATTGGACACCACAAAAGTTATCAAAATTACAACATACGATTAAAACAGGTCTTTGCTGGTCTTGCAAACTATCCATAGGAACTTTGAAACACATGATATTTGAGTGCCTTTTGCTGAAGGGCTTTTGGGCCCCGATTTGGCCTCATATTACCTCTTTGGTAGGTAGTAGCATCCCATTCACATATACATGCTTGATCTCTATCATGCACTCCACTCAGGAACCATCTATGCATGAGATACACCACTTAATACAGTTACTTTTACTCATTGCAATTCGAATGATTTTAGCCAATTGGAAAGTGGTGGAACGCTGTTTCTTTGCATGCCCGCTATGAAAGGGTCGCTGCTGAACGCAATAAGTCGCTCCGGAAGTTCACAACCATGTGGGCACCACTGTCCAGTGAAGTAGCATTCGAGTTACCTCATGACCGTCCTGGTGAGCCAGAATCATGAACCACGAACACAAGACGTGTCTTATTGTATCATCTTTTTGAAGTCTATGACTGTATGAGCCACCTTATAACTTTCCGTGACACACTTTAATGTCATTATATCCTCTCATACCTGTGTGTTTATCTAAGATCTGTACACACGACTGATGAGCTTGTTAGTTGAGTTATGTTCTTATTTCTTTGTTCTGTTTTTCCTGATATGTCATGGACCGCCTGTGCTTACACTCTGTAAAGTCTTATTACGAATATGAGGTCTATGTTTGTATTTATATGACAAAATGCTAATAAAACTGATTGAACTTAAAAAAAAATGTATTCCATATATAATTGCCTCATACGTCAAAGGGATTATTGATTCCAGGATGAGGTTAATCTGTCCCCATATTAAATTCCAGAAGCTGAGTATCAAAGGACAATAGAACAACAGATGATCCAGTGTCCCAATGTACTCCCACTACTCCCCACCCAATCACACCAACCACCAGTCCCTGCAGGGCTTTTACCTGAATATCAGATCTATGAGGAATAAATCCACACTAATCAAAGACTGGCTAACTGAAAACAACCCCGACTTTGTCCTTCTCACAGAAACCTGGCTGCTTTCAGACAAAGACATCATTATTAAAGATTGTCTTCCACCAAAATTCAAGATACTCTCCCTAGCCAGAACATGGGGAAGAGGAGGAGGACTAGCAATAATCTTCCGAGACCATCTCAATGCTTCCGTTCTTAACACAACCTCTTCACCTAATTCCGAAATGCTAACCATCGCCCTAGCATCAACATCTCTGCCCTCCTCACTAACCATCACTCTATTTTACATACCCCCCAAAAAATGGACCACGACCAAAGACGACTTCGCTGAATTACTTCTTACCAATTCTCTAACAAGCCCATACAACCTACTGTGTGGGGACATCAACATACACCTCGAGCAAACTGACCAACCTGAAACCGCGGACTTCTGGTCACTGCTCTCACAACTAGGCTTTGACAAACACCCCCCGATCAAAACCCACCAAAGAGGACACCAGTTAGACCTGGTAACTCTATCCTCCAAGGAACAGACCAATCCCACTTTTTATTGGAAACAAGGCAACTGGTCAGACTCCCTTTGGTCCGATCACCGCCTATGCAGCTTCACCATTGGATGCCAACTTAAACCCCCTAAAAGCGAAAAAACAAGAACAGTCAAAACCCACAATACCAGAGGAAAGATTGACCCAATGGAATTCTGGTCCCACTTCGAAATCAACACCAATCCAATAGAAGATACGGAACAAATCATGACCTCCTGGATACAAGATAGTACCAATATACTAAACGAGATTGCCCCCAAAAAAACCCGCAGAATAAGAACCCCCAACCAAGAAGGCTGGTTCGATTCTGAACTGCTGCAATGCAAGAAGGACCTCAGAAAAGCCGAAAGATCATGGCAAAAAACCGGAACGCTAGAACACAGACTGGCATGGAGACAAAAATTAAAACAGTACAAAACCCTCACTAGTGAAAAAAGAAAAAAATTCTACTCCAACAAAATCGGTAATCCTAATACCAATAGCAATAACCTCTTCAGATTGGTCAATGATCTTTACAACATAGAAACCTACACAAACCTACACGAAGAAGCCACCTTAACCGCCAACACCCTGGCTGACTTCTTCAATACCAAGATCCAAAAAATAAGAACAACTCTACCAGCCAGCCCCAACCCCCTCGAGCTCTTCCCCATCCTCACAGACATGAATCCACCAAACCCAGACCCGGGAGCCAAAGTCGACCTTAGTTGGAAACAATTCGCTATAACCGATTGGCAAACCTTCAATACTTACTATAATAAGTATACTCACTCCTATTGCCAGCTGGACACATGCCCACCAAAAATCATGAGAACGGCCCCCCCCCCATTTTAAAGCAAAAATGATGACATGGGTTAATTACCTATTATCCAAAGGTAACTTCCCATCGGAGCAGGGTCAAATAATGATCACCCCAATTTTAAAAAATGAGAAAGAACCACCAAACTCCCCTTCTAATTATAGGCCGATCGCCAGTATCCCCCTATTTACCAAAATAGCGGAAGGGCTGGTAAAAGCGGAACTTTCCGCATACCTTGAAAAATTTAACATTCTAAGTGACAACCAATCAGGATTTCGGGCGGACCACAGCACTGAAACCATCATAGCCTCCCTTCTCGACCACCTCCTCACACTCTTCAGTCAAGGCTCAAGTGCCCTGATCATACAACTCGACCTGAGCAGTGCTTTTGACCTGGTCGACCACACCATTCTCCTGGAATGCCTAGCGCACATAGGCATCTCAGACCAGGTCCTCAATTGGTTTCAGGGGTTCCTACAAAATAGAACATACAAGGTACTCAAGAATAACTCTTTCTCATACTGCTGGG
Source organism: Geotrypetes seraphini (assembly GCF_902459505.1). Taxonomy (NCBI): domain Eukaryota; kingdom Metazoa; phylum Chordata; class Amphibia; order Gymnophiona; family Dermophiidae; genus Geotrypetes; species Geotrypetes seraphini. The sequence goes on from NC_047085.1 coordinate 523,620,298, forward strand.
ACAACACCTGCGGGGTCCCACAGGGCTCCCCCCTATCCCCCATCCTATTCAACATTTACCTTGCCTCACTAGGTAAACTCCTACACAACCTAAATCTCAAATTCTTCATTTATGCAGACGATATCACAATAACCATTCCATTAACCAACTTTTCACAAGAACTACTCGACCACATCTCTAACACTCTCAACCAGATAGAACTCTGGATGCTTTCATTCAGACTGAAATTAAACCCAGACAAAACAAAATTTTTTCTAGCCTCCCCCAAAGATAAAATTAAGGAAACCACAATTCAACTAAAAGGAAAGACCTTCCCCCTTGATCCGACCATAAAAATTCTGGGAGTCACGCTGGACAAAAACTTATCTCTAGATAACCATACCGACCTCATAATTAGGAAAAGCTTCTCGGTACTTTGGAAACTCCGCACCATAAAAAAACACTTCTATGACAATGCATTCCGCCTACTTGTACAATCCTCCATCCTCAGCATCCTCGACTATTGCAATATCATCTACCTTAACGCCACTAAGAAAACTACCAGAAGACTAAAAACAGTCCAAAATACCGCGGTGCGCCTCATCTTTGGCCTAAAGAAATGGGAACATGTCACCCCTTTCTATCACCAACTACACTGGCTACCATTTGAATCTAGAATTCTTTTTAAATTTGCATGCTTCTGCTACAAATCGGTTAACGGCTCCTCCCCAAGTTACATAAACACACACTTTAACCTCTACTGCAGCAACAGGACATCACGGAGAACTCAATTGTTCGCCTTCCCTTCGCCTAAACATTGCCCTCTCAAAAGATTCCTGGATAGAACTTTTGCCTTCCAAGCAGCCAAGTCGAACCCATGGCTAGCTCAGATGATACTTGAGGCCCCCACTTACCTATCATTCAGAAAACTACTAAAAACGTACCTTTTCAGCAAACACGACCCTTAATAACCCATTCACCTCACATGACACTTACCCCACCGCTGCCCCCTTCCTCCTTCACCAGTCCCTCCCTCCCCCACTCTCTACCTCCCCTACCTAGCTCGGTCAAACCTGCAATTTCTGTAATATTGATGTAAACCTGCCCTCTTTACAGACAGTTAAGAATCGCTGTAACTTCACGGCTGACTGTGGCAAATCACTGTAATTTATCGTAATTCAGCCTGCAATTTTCTGTCAAAAATTCTTCCAATTATGCTGTAAATCTGCTTCTAATTTTGTAAACCTACTGCTAATTCTGTTGTAAATCTGCTATCCAACGCTGTAAATCTGCTTCTAATTTTGTAAATCTACCTCTAATTTTGTTGTAAATCTGCTATTCAATGCAGATCATTTGCTAATTGATGTAAACCGCCTAGAACTCACTGGGTATGGCGGTATATAAGAATAAAGAATAATAATAATAATAATAATAATAATAATAAATGACAGTGCCAGCATCTGTTAGATTTAGAACTGTCTAACTTATGTAACCTAATAGGGGTCCAAAAAGATCTATGCAACAGAAAAAAGCACATTTGTCTCATAGATGCCAAGTCCAAGTTTGTGGCCATCGAGATGCAGAAATATACTGCTTTATCTCAATGCTCCAAATGCCCCTAAGACTATTTTTTGGTTTTTTCTTCAAGAATTCAGAAATTAATTTATACCACCGGGTGGCCTGATGCCCCAGAAAATCTGTCTGGAAGCATAGAACCTGCAAACTAATAATTTTTAAGATTCTGCCAATCAGGGAACCCACTATAGCGTTTTTTTGCTATTTCAGCTTGTCTGCAGTGTTTTTGCTCACGTGTTTAAAGACAATAGACTGTTTTCAGTCCAATTCTTTATATAATAATAATACTAACTGTTTATATACCACAGGACCGTAAAGTTCTATGCGGTTTACAAAGATTAAAAGATGGTACCAATTGATTGAACTTAGAGGTGAAAGCAAGTGGTTAATAGGTCAAGAGAACCGTTATTGAAGAGAAAGAGTGGTACGGGTCAACTGTCTGGATACTTCAGGAACAGATGTGTTTTTAGGCGCTTCCTGAATTCCTCACAAGTGGTGGGCAAAAGCAATTGTTCTAGATCTTTACCCCATAATGCTGCCTGATGTGAGAGAAGGTGTTGATGGTGTTTTTTGAATTTACATCCTCTAACTGGGGGGGAAACGAAGTTCGAATGTGAGCTTCTTTTATGCCTGTTGGCTGAGAAGGAGAAAAGGTCAGTTATGTATTTAGGGGCTAGACCGTATAGTAATTTAAAGCAGAGGCAGGCGAACTTAAACTTTATGCATGCCTCCATCGGAAACCAGTGCAGCTGTCGGTAGTATGGTGTCACGTGATCAAACTTCTTCAGCCCCAAAATTAGTCTGACCGCTGCATTTTGCATTAATTGCAATCGTCGCATATTCTTTTGGGACTTATATGTGAGTTTGCAAACCATTGGACCCCTGAGGAAGGCGTGTTCTCCATAACACAGACCGTGTAGGGTCCAATTGGATTTTGATCACTGTATTTTTTGTCATTGTATTTTTTAAATTGAATTTTCATGTTGTTATATGTCAGTGTATAATAAATTATCTCCAGAACATCTGTATCCACAGTTTTTTGTTTTTGTTTTCATTGGTGGATTGTTTTCACTGTGGATCATTGGGTCTCCCCATTTTTCTTTGTTGTGCAACAGGGAAATACCTCCAAACATTTGTTAGGCTCAAAATTAAAGCTCTCAGGCACAAACTTAAAGTTCAATATCAACGGAGAAAGGTACTAATCTTCTTCAAGGGCAAAACACTGTCTTATCTGGAGGCTCAGAGATGGTAGGCACTTCTGTGTTCCCTTTCCACAGCACATATCTCTCACTGCATTTCTATATCCATTGGAAAAGCCTCAGGTCCTACTAGACTCTCCTGCATGTCCATGGCTTCCCCTGAGCCTAGGTGGAAGAAGGGCCTTCCACACACTAGCTTGTTCCATCTGGCTAAGTGCAGGTTCCTTTCCAACTCTGGCTCTTATAGGGACAGGCTGCTGGAAAGGTAATAATTTCCTGGCAGGTTGAGGGATAGGTTTAAATTGTGTGCAGCTTTCCCGCATGTCCTTTTCCTGCCATACCTCATCTGTTGCCAACTCTCTGTCCCAGCAGTAGTCAGCTAGTTCTGTAGTCTGGGCTTCTACTTAGTCAGCTCTCTTGCATAGGGGTATAGTGTATTTTCTCTCTATCTTTGGGATAAAACCCGAAACGGAATTGGGTTGTCACAAGACTGAAATAGATGCAAGAGGGAGGAATGCTGGACATAGTGGTGAAAGGGATGGAGGGAGAGATGTGGCATGGTGCTGGAGAGGGATGATAGAAGGAGACATGTTGGACATGGGGCTGGTGGGCAGGGGCAAAAGATGAGAAAGGGATAAATGCTAGACCATGGTAGGAGGAACCAATGGACAGCAACAGAAGAATTTGCAGAAGACGGAAAAGCAGAAAAAAAGAAACTGGGACCAACTTGATAGAAAAATAAGTCTCCAGACTAAAATATGTTAGCTTTGGGAAATGTATATAACAGATGTCTTTATATTGTGTTCAAAAGAAAAGGAAATGCATTTCTGGTTTTATTTCTCCAGTGCTGAAGTACTTGCTGACCCTTGCTGTGGCTGGTGGGATCTCCAAGCACCGCAACAATGTTTTACAATATGATAGTCATCACCCCAGACACCTACGGGACAACATCCCTGTAGGACATTTCTTACTTTATGTAGGATTTGTTCTTCCAACCAAGACTTCCAAGTAAAAGCAGAAGAAATGAAAGTGAGATTCTTAACTCAGGGGTATCCAAAGTCCATAGTACTGAAAGCATATAAAGGGGCACTATATGCTCAATGTGACATGTTGCTTACATCTGCAGCTAAGACTACGGATCCAGCTGTAGTATGTGTTTTACCATATTCGTACAATGCATTCAAGATCAAGGACATCATAAGATCTCATTGGAATGGGTTACAGTATGATGCAGTGTTTCAGGAGCTTTCTCCAAGGGGCGTAATATGTGCAATCATTTAATGAGAGCACAATATAAATCTAACGATGAAGGGTCTAGACTGCTTGTCACCTGTGACAAATGTAAAATTTGCAAGCAGTGTTCCTTTACAAGCTTTATGTCTGCCTCAGTAACATAGTAACATATAGTAATATAGTAGATGACAGCAGATAAAGACCCGAATGGTCCATCCAGTCTTTATCTGCCATCTACTATGTTACTGAGGCAGACAAAGCTCCACACTGCACCACTAATGGAGTAGTTTACATAATACAATGTCTCTGCCCAAAACTTTATGTGAGACATACAACGAGAACTATCCATTCATGAATCACCGAACATCTAAGCAGAATTAAGAAACAAGTTCTATCAGTTCCTTTAGTCCAGCATTGGATGGATTTACAACATCCAATTGAATCCCTCTCTTTTTCAGTACTGGAAGTACCCCAAGTACCACGGGGTGGAAATCTTGCACACTTCTTGTGGAATAAAGAGCAACGTTGGATTTTTACACTACACACTTTAGTTCCTGCTGGTTTAAACAGTGAGCTTGAATGGCCAGCCTTTTTGTAGGAATTCAGTATAGGACATTGCTTAAGATCGCCACTAGGAGGTGCTGTCTCACAGAATGAAAAGTACTTTTACAGTCCGATTTTTTTCTACAACTTCCTTGACTGGCCCTTTTCAGTATTTTGTCTCTGTAGTATTTTGGTTTTTCAGCTTTTCAGTTTTTAGCATCGAGATTTTAACAAGAGTGGGCTTTAAGTTGATAGGTGGTAGAGATTGAACATCATCACATGTTTGACATGTCTCTCACGGGTTGATGCACAGATTTTTAAAATCAGCTGGTAGTTGGCGTTCTCCTGTTAAGAAACCTGTGGGAGCGTCTTTTTGAACATTCAAGCTGCATTGAAGATTTCAAGTACCCATTGCCACCCAGCACATCCTGATGAGTGCGGCTGAATTCTAAGCTGTTTGGTTTCCTGAAGCAGGAGCACGAAGTGTTGAAACGAAGAAACCAAGTTTTAAGTTGAGCAACTTTAATTTTTTGATTTGTTCACACTGATTTCATATTAATTTGGCATGAACTGGCACTATTTATGCTTCAAAGTGTGGAAGATACAGCAATGGTTGGATGGCGAGGTAAAAGTCCCTCCATATCTCTGAGCTGATCTCTACATATGTATAGCATTGTCAAATCATTACTATTGCATATCCAGGGAAGTGTTTTTTGATTACACATTTTTATAATTGAGGTATTTTTTATATCTTTTTCCCTGAATATTGTTGACAAAGATGGATGTTGGAAAAATTAAAATCAACGTTGCTACCCAGCAGTGGTGTGTTTGCACATCACCCAGTTAATATAACATTTACTAGCAGCTCCGAGGGATTCCTACAATATTCACATTCGGGTCTCCTGAGACAGAAATCGAAACGGAGCCACATTGGGACCCCTGGAACTTTATTTATAAGATAAGTGAAAGTATTACAGTATTATAGCTCATTAACAAAAGTGATGGTTGCATTTTTTATAAGAAGAGAAGATAAAGGAGGAAAAAGAGATAGCTGACAGGTTAAACAAATTCTTTTCATTAGTCTTCACCAGAGAGGACACATCCAACATCCCAGAGCCCGAGGAGATTATAACCGGAGACCATGATGCAAGGCTGGTACAACTAGAGGTAAGCAAAGAGGATGTCCTCAGACAGATAGACAGACTGAAGAGCGACAAATCACCGGGCCCAGACGGTATCCACCCAAGGATACTAAAAGAACTGAGAAACGAAATAGCAGAAATACTTTGCCAAATTTGCAACCTCTCCGTAAAAACTGGGAAGATCCCAGAGGACTGGAAAATAGCAAATGTCACGGCCATCTTTAAGAAAGGATCAAGGGGTGACCCGGGAAACTACAGGCCTGTGAGCTTGACTTCAGTTCCGGGAAAAATGATGGAAGCACTGGTTAAAGACACAATCTGCGAACACATAGAAAACAATGGACAGCTGAAGGCGAGCCAGCATGGCTTCTGCAAAGGAAGGTATTGCCTCACGAACTTACTGTATTTCTTTGAGGGAATAAACAGCCAGATGGATAAGGGGGAATCCATAGACATCATTTACCTTGACTTCCAAAAAGCTTTCAACAAGGTACCTCACGAACGGCTACTTAAAAAGCTGTGGAACCACGGGGTGCAAGGGGATGTCTACCGATGGATCAAACACTGGTTGGCAGGCAGGAAATAGAGGGTTGGAGTAAAGGGCCAATACTCAGACTGGCAATGGGTCACGAGCGGAGTTCCACAGGGGTCAGTGCTGGGACTTCTCCTGTTCAACATATTTATTAATGACCTGGAGACGGGGACGAAATGTGAGGTTATCAAATTTGCTGATGACACCAAACTCTGCAGCAGGGTTAGAAGCACGGAAGACTGTGAAGAATTGCAAAGGGACCTAACGAGACTGGAAGAATGGGCAAAAAAGTGGCAAATGAGTTTTAACGTAGAGAAATGCAAGGTCATGTTTATAGGGAAAAAGAACCCGATGTTCAGCTACAAAATGGGGGGAATAATGCTAGGGGTGAGCAACCTTGAAAGAGACCTGGGGGTGATGGTGGACACAACATTGAAACCTTCGGCGCAGTGTGCGACAGCCTCAAAGAAAGCAAACAGAATGCTGGGCATCATCAAAAAGGGTATCACAACCAGGACGAAGGAAGTCATCATGCCGCTGTATCGCGCAAAGGTGCGCCCGCACCTGGAGTACTGTGTCCAGTACTGGTCGCCGTACCTCAAGAAGGACATGGCGGTACTTGAGGGGGTCCAGAGAAGAGTGACTAAACTGATAAGGGGTATGGAAAATTTTTCATACGCTGACAGGTTGAAAATGCTGGGGCTGTTCTCCCTGGAGAAGAGGAGACTTAGAGGGGACATGATAGAAACCTTCAAAATCCTAAAGGGCATTGAGAAGGTGAATAAGGACAGATTATTCAAACTGTGGGGGCCCACAACCACTAGGGGACAGGTTTAGAACAAATGCTAGGAAGTTCCTTTTTACCCAGAGGGTGGTGGACACATGGAACGCGCTTCCAGAGGATGTGATAGGCCAGAGCACTTTACAGGGGTTCAAGGAAGGTTTGGATAGGTTCCTGGAGGATAAGGGGATTGAGGGGTACAGATAGAACTAGAGGTAGGTCATAGAAGGGGTCAGAAACCACTTCACAGGTCATAGACCTGATGGGCCGCCGCGGGAGCGGACCGCTGGGCGAGATGGACCTCTGGTCTGACCCAGTGGAGGCAACTTCTTATGTTCTTATGTTCTTATTACTGAATGTTTCAGAAGGATTTTGACACTAATTTATTATATTGACCATGGCTTGGAGCGTGATCATTGTTTAAAGCAGTTGCAATGACTAGAAGGTGAACTCTTACAACAAGGGGGATGATTATCCTTCCCTACAGACTTTCATGTCTCTGAGCAATTAACATATAATTTTGATCACCCTCCATAGACTGGCCATTTTATTGGTCAGTTTATTTTTTGTGGCATTTATATTTTTTCTCACTTCCTTCTTTTTTCAATCATTATCCCTGAGTTCTCTGAAGGAAACAAAGATGGATGTATGGCAGAAAGTGAAGGAGATTAAAAAGAGCAAATGGATGAGTTGGCCCAGGATACACAGTTAAGAGCACAGACAGAAGGATGTGCAGCCAGAGACTGGGAAAGATGGGTTGAAAACCAAAATCACCAGGCAACAAAGGTAGGGGAAATGATTTTATTTTCAATTTAGTGATTGAATTGTGTCAGTTTTAAAAATTACAACTACTATATTTTGCACTGTTAAGGAATAAATGCATTTGTTTCTATTTCTCTGCATGCAGAGACTTGTATATATTAGTACTTTAGTTTCTGGTCCTGTATTTGCATAGGGGTCATCTGTGTTCTGCATGTGTGACCAAGGCCAGGTGTTCTGGTAGGAATGAATGTTGAGAAACATACAGTGTGCTTTTGCATAGTTTAATTTTGTGGTTAACCATTATGTATTGTTAATAAGATTATATTGTGTGTGTGTGTATATGAAAAATGAATGGAAATAATGGTATTACAATTAGTACTATTATGGGGGCGGAGTCTGAGGCGGAGCTTGCAGGGCCCCCAAACAAAAAAGCATTCCGCTGCCTATGTCCTTTATCATTTGGGTTGCTCTTCTTTGAACCTTTTCTGGTGCCACTATATCATTCTTGAGATAAGGAGACCAGAAATGAACGCAATACTCCAGGTAAGATCCCACCTGGAACGATACAGAGGTATTATAATATCTTTAGTCTTGTTAACCATACATTTTAAAATAATTCCTAGCATTTTGTTTGCTTTTTTGGCTGCCGCCGTATATTGGGCAGAAGGTTTCATCATATTGTCTACAATGATACACTAGGTCAGAATTCCTCCCCTCAAGGGTCACCTGTGGAGTAAAATCTCTTAAGAAAGTCCTTTCAAGATGTTTCAGTCGAGGCCATCCATCTTGAGAGGACGGCTTTATTTACCTGCTTGACTAAACAATGTCTACTATAACCTTTCATTTAAATCTCTTGTAAATATCTATAGCTGCTTCCCCAATGAAACAATAAACATAAGTATTTGGGAAGCCCAGTCTGGTGTGTGACATGTTTTGCCACCTGGAGAGGGAGGGTGATTTCAAACTCTGGGATCTCCTAAGCAGGATACATGACCCCACTGCCCCTTCCACTGACTCAGGGGGTGGCTACATATTTGAGACAAGAACCTCACCCATTCTCTAATACCCTAGAAACCAGAGTTAAAGGGGGAAACGGGTTCACCAGTCTGCACAAATTCATGTTTTATTCAGGTTGACCAGCTTTTTTCTCTGTAATCCACACAGAACTTGTGGAATATTATAATTGTACTTGTGATAACTCATGTCTCAAGAGATGAAGGACATAGAACCAGGAATTTGAATGCTTTTACTTTATTGAGGAAGTGATACAAGGGACAGCTGAATCATGAGACATCTCTACAGGATAATAGGCTTCAAGTGCTAGATGATATGGAAGAAGATCCCTTGTATGGAAGAGAAGAGTATAGAGAGGATTCTACGGTGGCCATTTGGCACATTCCTTTGGCTGATAGCGAGGCCAGGACCTTCTAGAAGAGAGAAAAAGACAAGGAAATACTGAGCAGAGGCAATCTGAGAGAAAAACACAAAATCTTTCTGAAGGGATTATCGTGATCAGTATTGAAATGGGAGTTGCTTCAAGAACACATTGATTAGGTGCTGTTTAGGTCTGAATGCAGAACTTTTATTTTGGATTACATTATTACTTCCTGCTTTTTCATGCTCTGGGTGTTCATACAGTAGATCTCTAATAAAGACCGGTTTCTTTCCTGCTCTGTACATTACATTACATTGGTGTCTTCTATTCTGCCAATACCTTTCAATTCTAGGCAGTTTACAACAAGGGTTGGCCTGGTAGTATGCGTGGAGGGTCGATCAGGTTTAGATAGATCATTTGATAAATTTCTTGAAAAGAAAGGTTTTAAGTTCTTTCCTGAATGTTTTGTAGTTGGGCGTTATAGTCAGCAGATTGGAGAGGAGGCAGTCTAGTTTCGCTGCTCTGGTGGCTAATAGTCCATCGTATATTTTTTTGCTTTGTATACCTTTGATTGGGGGGTAGTAAAGGGTGCATGAATTCTCCTTGGTCTGGATGTATTTTTCCTTATTAGGCGGTTGCTCAGATAGCTTGGTCCGTTTCCATTTAGGGCTTTGAATAGGGTGCAGTAGAATTTGTATTGTATGCTTGCTTGTACTGGAAGCCAGTGTGAATCTCGGAAGGCGGTGGTAATGTGGTCATATTTTTTCATGGAGTAAATCAATCTAAGAGCTGTATTTTGGACTGTTTGTAATTGTTTTAGCATGTTGGTTGGGAATGACAGGTATAGGATGTTACAGTAGTCCATGAGTCCTAGGATTAGCACTTGTACCAAGAGTTTGAATTGTTCATTGTTGAAGTATTTTCGGATTTGCCTTAGGTTGCGCATGGTTGCAAATGCCTTCTGGATCGTTTTGCTGATTTGAAGTTGTATGGTGCAGCCTTTGTCTATCATTATTCCCAGCAGTTTTAGGTTGGGTTGTATGGGGTATGTAATGGAGTCTATTTCTAGGTTTGTTATGGTTGTGGTTTTGTTTTTTTCTAGAAGTAAGAAATTGGTTTTGTCTTGATTTAGCTTTAATTTGTGGTCTCTCATCCATTTTGACACAGTTTCTAGTGCAGTGTGTAGTTTGTTCGTTGTGTTGGGGTTGATTTGGTTGAAAGGCAGAAGGATGGTGATGTCATCTGCATAGCTGTATGAAGTTAGGCCTATTTCATGTAAGCATGTGCCAAGTGTGGTTATGTAAAGGTTGAAGAGTGTTTGAGATAGTGGGGAGCCTTGGGGGACTCCGCAGGGGATGTTCCAGGATTCCGACTCTTCCTTGTTTGCTTTAACTCTGTATTTTCTTGAGCAGAGGAATCCTTCAAACCAATTGTAGACTTTGCCTGGGATTTTTATTGCCTCTAGTGTTAGTAGTAGGATGCTGTGATCTACTAGGTCAAATGCCGCTGTGAGATCGAGTTGTATGAGTAGCATTTTTTTGCCTTTACTTAGGTGTTGTTTGGCTGTGTCTAAGAGGGAGACTAATAGTGTTTCTGTGCTGTAGTTGCCTCTGAAGCCTTATTGTGAGGGGTGGAGTATGTTGTGGTTTTCAAATATTTGGTGAGAAGTTTTGCTACGAGGCCTTCCATTAGTTTGATGTAAAGCGGTATGGAGGCTATAGGTCTATAATTGGATGGATGATCTGTTTTTCCCTTTGAGTCTTTCAGGATAGGGGTTATGATGATTTCGGATAGGTCTTGTAGAAACTGGCCCTCTGTTAGCATGTAACTGATCCACCGCATAAGGTGGGTGCGGAATTTAGTGCTGGCTGCTTTTAACAGTTATGGGGCAGTGGTTGAGGTCACAGGCTACATGATTGTAGAGTCTTTCTAGGTTGGGCCATTGTAAGTTTGGGAAGTCTGATCAATTTCTGTCTGCTGCGTAGACCTCTTTTTCTATGGGTGGTAGTGAGATTTTGTCGAGATGGTTTGGGTCCCAGTGAAAGTGTTTCTGGCTGTTGAGATTTTGTTTCTGAAGAATTCAGTCAGTTGGTTTGCTGTGGGGGGAGGTGCAGTATTGGTGTCTAGGTAGGGTTTGGTGTCTGTGAGTTCCTTTAGTAGTTTGAAAAGTTTTTTGGTGTCTTGGATTTCTGTGCCTATTTGAATGGTGTAGTATGATTTTATTTAGTAGTATGATTTTATCAGAAAATAATATTAAATATTGAAGTAGGCCAGTTACTGGGCAGACTTGCACGGTCTGTGTCTGTATATGGCCATTTGGTGGAGGATGGGCTGGGGAGGGCTTCAATGGCTGGGAGGGTGTAGATGGGCTGGAGTAAGTCTTAACAGAGATTTCGGCAGTTGGAACCCAAGCACAGTACCGGGAAAAGCTTTGGATTCTTGCCCAAAAATAATTAAGAAAAAAAAATAAAAAATAAAAAAATTTAAATTGAATCAGGTTGGGCAGACTGGATGGACCATTCGGGTCTTTATCTGCTGTCATCTACCATGTTACTATGTTACTATATTTTTTTCTTTTAGCTTTTGTTTGTACTGTTTGTTCAGTATTGTCCAGGTTGTTTTTGTGTGTTCTTGGTTGTCTTTTCACCATTCTCTTTCAAGACATCTGCATTGTCGTTTGAGTTGTAGTAGTTCGTTGTCAAACCATTTGTCTGAGCATCTGCAGATTCTGGTTTTTCTTTGTGGTTGTGTCATGTCGTCAAGGATGGCTGTGCTTAGAGTGCACCGATGGTTTAGGAAATCCTTGGGGTTGCCATCTTGGATCATGGTGTCTACTTTATTCCAGAATTTAAGTGGGTCGATCTTGTTGTGTGTTTTATATCTTAAGCTTTGGTTATTTTGTTTGGTTTTGCCGTGTCCAATTGATTTTGAAGGTGTATCTTTAGTGGTCTGACCAGAGGGTGCGAGACCAAGTTCCATTTGTGGTGTGTATGTCTTGTGTGGTGGATGTTTGGGACATGAAGGCAGCTATGTCGATTTGGTGGCCCTTTTCGTGTGTGGTTTGTGGGTCCAGGATTCTGTAGGAAAGGGTTTTGAGGAATGCAAAGAGGTTTTCTGTTTGATTGGAAGATTCGTCTTCTAGGTGCAGGTTAAGATTGCCTAGGATTAGGTTGTATGTTGATATGAGGGAGATTCTGAGAATAAATTCTTCAAATTCTGATTTTGCTAAGTTCCATTTTCCTGGTGTTATGTAGCAAAGTAGACATGTTAGTGTTCCTTTGAGTGTGGGGCTCGATAGTTGGCATGAGAGTAGATTCATGTGTGGGGTGGAGGCTTTGTCCTGTAGGGCTAAATTTAGAGTGTTTTTGGCTAGGATGGCTAGTCCTCAGCCTCATTTTTTGTCTCTGCAAACTACTTGTATTTTGTAGCCTTGTGGACACACTTCTGTTATTCTGGGGTCGGCATCTGAGGTAGCCATGTTTCTGTGAGGAAGAGGCATCCTAGTTTTTCTGTTTCTATCCAGTCCCTTATAATCTCAGTTTTGGGCCTAGGGATCTGATGTTCATGTATGCGCATTTTATTGATGTAAATTCTGTTTTAGTGTTACTTGAAGTTTTTGGGTAGATGAGGTAGTTTGCTTGGGGGGTTGGTTTGTTCCTGGGTTGGTTTCGGGAGGCGTTTGTAGGTCTTCTCCCCCAGGTCTGGGGAATCCTGTGGTGCATGCAGGAGGAGCAGTCAACCATGTTTATATGGTATCTCCCTGCTGGGTGGTGGTTTGTATTACTTGTTACTAAAACTGGAATAGGAGAGTTATAGTTTCCTTTTGCTTTCCGGTTTGTTAGGATCAAGAGTAACAGGATGATGACTGTTCCTGTTTTGAAATCTTCATTTTGTGGAGTTGAGAGCTGTGGGTTGGTTGGTATGTATGTGAGAAGGTTTGGAGTGAGTTGTATTGCTTTTGAGGTTTTTTTTCTAGTATGGGTAGGATTATTTTTTTGTTCTAGGGGGGACTGGAGTGGCGTCGAGCGGTGGAGGGAGGGGCAAGATGGAGGGAACCTTCCTCCTTCCTCTACCTTGTTTCATAGACCAGAGAGAGGAGGGGAATCAGAGGCCAAGATGAATGTTTGAAACAATATACTCCTGAAAGTGATAGAAAACCAGGGAGAAGGGGGTGGCTAAATGATTGGTAATTGCTGTCTTTTACCTATGCTCAAATTGCTAATATACCTAACAAGAGGAAGTTGGATTTACCAGCAATTATGTCCCATGGGATTTCTTTAATGGCGCTTGTTTCTCAGAAGAGCTTCCTGCAAGAAAATAGAAACAAACCAGGTACAGTGGCTACAAGGGAAGAAGGAGAGAGAGATTCTAGAGAAAAGCAGCAAAGTCACTTCAAAGGGATCAACCAGTAGAGGCACAAAGATTCTCACAGATATCCACACAGCAACACTCGTACATGCACACACACGCACACGCCAGACACAGAGCTAGACACAGTTGCTACAAAGAGCAAGTTTTGCTGACACACTAACTCCAAAAAAGAAGCGGTTTTGAAATTTACAACAGTTGAGAAGAACAAGAACAAAAGTCTGGACTTACCAATAAATCAGAGATTTTTTTCTAAAGGGAAGAACGATAGCAGAGATTTTAGAGAAGAGCAGTAAAGTCACTGTTCTGTCAGCAAAGGCATCAATCAATGGAGGTGTGCAGACACCTATGAACACGTCTGTGCACACACACACACGCTAACAGATAGTGAATGCAGACAAGAACAGACACATGTACCGGGAGCATAGCCACGGAAGGTCCCAGGCCCACCCAGTTTCACCTAAAGCCCACCCAGAGGCAGTGCACACCAGCTACCAAGGATTACATATCTCTCAGTCCTTTTTCCTCCCTCACCCCTCCATGGTATTTCAGTGAATTATGGGTGTCAGGCCAACCAACACAATGCTGGTCCTGTGGGGAGATGGGTGCTGGGTGCTGAAGGGAATAATAATTAATCATAATTTATTTTTATATATCACCTACCCAGCAGTTCAAAGCAGTTTACACAATAGGTTCTCAGCATATAATATAATAACATCATACATAATATAATTCTAAGTAACTAATACAAGCATAAAAATAATGAATAAAAAACCACAAAATAAACTAAAATAGTATAGATAAAAAGATTAAAAGTATATGATAACTACATGATAATATGAAAATCAATAATGTATATTATATTGTTTAAATAAGTGGGTTTTAAGATCTTTTCAAAATTGATAGAAAGTAAGAAATGGAAATTGAAGGGGGAGAGGTGCTGACCCTGCGGGAAAGGTTGGGTCAAGGAATGGAGGTACTCCATCTGTGGGCAGGAGGGCTAGGGATAAGAGAGAGGGGTGCTGAATTGATGGCGGGGGACTGGGAGCAAGGAGAGGTGCTAGACCTACAGGTTGACTGAAGGCAAGATCTGCAAGGAATGGCTGGAGAGAAGAGAAAGAAATTATAGAAATGCATAGGGGAGGCCTGTATAAAGGGTTGGGACTGGAGGGAAGGGAGAGAAGTGCTGTTCCATAGGAGGATTTACAGGGAAGCAGTGGCATGCGGAGAGGGCTTTCAGGGGATTCAGTGGGCAGCCTGCTCAACCAGTCAAACTGCATCAAACAAAAAGGAAACCAAAAGGGAAAAAAAGCAGGGCTCTTGGGCTGGGGATTCTCTGAACCCCCTGGTCTGAATTTGATTGGCTGAGCACCATCTGCCTTATGGGTGTGGGGTAAATCTCCTTAAGGCCCTGACCACATGTCACTGCAGGGAAGGGAGAAAGATGCCAGACCAAGGGGTTGAAGAAAGAGGAAGACAACTGATTGACCCACAGTGGCAGAAAGAGCCGGATGCTGAAGGAAGAGAAGAGAGAGAGAATCAGAAGTTGGATGGGTGGTGTGGGCGATGCAGAGAGGGGAGAAGATGGACTCAGAGGAAACACAGGTGACATGATAGACACAAGGCAGTGAATCAAAGCTCTATGTATGCTGTATGAGGATGGAGTATGACCACAGAGGGATAATACTTGTCATGATGGGTGTGGGAACATGGAAAGAAAGAGACCATTTTGAACATGGGGACACAGAGAGAAGATACTAGATTTTTTGGGGAGAGCAGGGACTCAGGGAGATGCTGTACATAGGAGGGCATAGGGACAAAAGCGTTGATGCTGGACAGAGAAGCTAGAGATAGAGGAGTGAGGATGGATGATACTAGACCAGAGATACTAGACAAGGAACTATAGGAACACAGAGAAGGGAGATTGAGGGTGAACATGGGAAGAGAAGAAATGTCAAATGGACAGGAGATCCTGGTGAGTGAGCTAAGAGACGAAAGAGGAAAGCAGAAATCAGAGACTGGGACCAACTTGATTTGAAAAATAAAATGAACATAGAACAAAAGGTAAAAAAAAACAACTATATATATTTTTGTGATTAGAATGTGTCAGGTTTTATTGTATTTGTTGCCAGAGTGGTGTTAGACATAGCTGGGACCCCAAAGATCATTACCAGGTTGAGCTGCCTTCAGCTTCCAGTGGTCTTGTGGCTCTTTCTGGCCATGGGGTCAAGGGCAATTGCACAAGTTTCATTCCTCTAACACCATGTGCTATCTTTACATTTTTGCACAGTCACCTCCTCCTTCACTCTTCTCTGCTTCTGGAAATGACTATGCCTCCTTTGGGGTCAACTTTGGAGATTGTTGTCATAGCCACAGGGTGCTCTCAACCCGGTCTGGTTCTGGCTCCTGGCTCATAAGAATTTCCGCTGCTGGGTCAAACCAGTGGTCCATCGTGCCCAGGAGTCCACTTACGTGGCGGCCCCTAGGTCAAAGATCAATGCTCTAAATTAGCCAAGCCTCACCTACATACTTTCCAGTTGAGCAGAAACTTGTCCAACTTTGTCTTGAATCCCTGGAGGGTGTTTTACACTATGACAGACTCCAGAAGAACGTTCCAGTTTTCTACCACTCTCTGGGTGAAGAAGAACTTCCTTACGTTCATACAGAATCTATCCCCTTTCAACTTTAGAGAGTGCCCTCTCATTCTCCCTTCCTTGGAGAGGATGAACAACCTGTCTTTATCTACTAAGTCTATTCCCTTCAGTATCTTGAATGTTTCTATCATGTCCCCTCTCAATCTTGTCACCATCTAAAATTAAATATAGTCATTACTGAACTCCTTTTCTTTCCTCCTAAACCCACCTCTCCTCTTCCCCCATTCTCTATATTAGTAGATAACACTCTTATACTCCAGTCTCTTCAGCTTTCAACCTCAGAGGTGATCTTTGACTTGTCGCTCTCCTTCTCCTGGCATATCCAACAGATTGCTAAAACTTGTCATTTCTTTCTCTATAATATTGCTAAAAATCCTTCCTTTTCTTTCAGAGTACGCTGCCAAGACCCTCATCCATGCTCTCTTCACCTCTCATCTGAATTACTGCAATGCACTTCCTGCTGTTCTGCTAAGCCATTTCTCTCCCATTCAATCTGTTGAAAATGCTTCTGCATACCTCATATTCCGTCAGGGTCATTATATCAACATTACTCTTCTCCTTAGGTTGCTTCACTGGCTCTCTGTCCATCTCTGCATACAATTCAAGCTCCCTTTACTGACATCAAGTGTACTCACTCTGCAGTTCCTCAGTATCTCTCCTCTCTTATTACTCCCCATACTCTCCCCAGGAACTCCATTCGTCAGACAAGTCCCTCCTGTTGGTACCCTTCTCCCTTACTGCCAACTCCAATATCCTTCCCTTCTACCTTGCTGTGCTGCATGCCTGGAACAACCTGCCTGCCTCATTACATCAGGCTCCATCTCTGACGGTATTCAAATCCAGGCTGAAAGCCCAGTTATTTGAAGCTGTGTTTAAACATAAACATAAATCAATTTCTAGACCACTTAACCAAATAGTTCTAGGCGGTTCATAAAAGATGAGCTTAACTATTATCTGAGTGAAAATTATTTCCTCTTATTGGTTTTAAAAGTATTTCCCTGTAACTTCATTGAATGTCCCCTAGTCTTTGTAATTTTTGATGGAGTGAAAAATCGATCCACTTGTACCCGTTCTGCTCCAATCAGGATTTTATAGACTTCACTCCTATCTCCCCTCAGCCATCTCTTTTCCAAGCTGAAGAGCCCTAACCGTTTTAGTCTTTCCTCATACGAGAGGAGTTCCATCCCCTTTATAATCTTGGTCGTTCTTCTTTGAACCTTTTCTACTCTGTCACATCCGGGCTCTATAAGGATACCCTGAGCTGCCGGGTAGTGGCACGTTGTTCACTTCTGGCGTGGTCCCTTTAGAATTAGGGTATCCTTTCAAGTTGGCTGCCACTGGCAAATGCCTAACCAAGCTTACTTCCAAAGATTTAAAAAAAACATGGTTGTCAGAATGACCTTGGTTCAAAACACAAGCTTTATTCGGCCACCAGCCACAGGATCATCATGCAACCCAGGTTTCCCTGGTAGCATGAAAATAATACAAACAAAAAGGCAAACGTTTTCACTTCATTCACTGAATCTCACTAATAAGCTTTGGGCTTGCTTGACAAACCATATACAGTCCCCTGTACCAGAGTCCTTCAATCGGGCATATCTCCTGATGCCAGTGCAAAATACAGTCCATTAGCTTTCAATAAAGCTAAGCAGTGCAACCGTTAATAGAAACAGCTTTCCCATGCAGAGCTATAGGAGGAACATTCATAGTAGTGTGTTTTTTAGCAGTGCAATCACTCTCCAGCTGGGCTGGAGCTTCCCAAAGGAAATGGAGCAGGATTACTCTCAGATTCTTAATCTCTGTTCCTAAGTGACATGCAGGCTAATTACCTTACACAGTTGCTATGCTAATCAGTTCCAAGCTGGGCTCTTGCACAGAGTCCTGAAACCAGGGAGCCTTAAGTTTTACCAGGCTAAAACTACAGCCTAGTGTTTGGCTCAGCTGCTCACATTTCATAGAGAGGAGAAAACTGTCACATTTCTTAGAGCTCAGCAAACCAGGCAGAAAAAAAACACCTTTTCACAGACTCACTGTTAACTCAGCTATCTCCATTTCCTCTGGCCAGCTCTCAACCACAGTGCTATTATCTTCCACCACCATCGGCTCTGGGGAAAAGAATTCTGGAAGTAAGTTACCAGCCAGCTCTTCAGTCATCTCCCAGTCAATGATGTGGAACTGCCCTGCAGAGTCTGAGGCAAGCTCAGCTATGCTACATAGTAACATAGTTACATAGTAGATGACAGCAGATAAAGACCCGAATGGTCCATCCAGTCTGCCCAACCTGATTCAATTTAAATTTTTAAATTTTTTCTTCTTAGCTATTTCTGAGCAAGAATCCAAAGTAGAGGTCTGCACGGGAACGGGTATCGCGGGGATCCCGCGGGTCCCGCGGGGATCCCGCGGGTTCCCCCCCTGGCCCACGGGACTCCCACGGGGACGCCCCCTGGCCCACGGGACTCCCACTGGGATGCCCCCCTGACCCACGGGACTCCCACGGGGATGCCCCCTGGCCCACGGGACTCCCACGGGGATGAAAACAGCCTACCTAAATTCTGGCGATGCAGGCGTGCAGATTACAAGTCCGGCGTCGTGTCGGGAAATAGCCATGCTGAGCAGTGAGCTCAGCACGTACACAGATGAAAGCCTTGCTTGCTGATTGGTCCGGCGGCCCCGCCCCGCCATGCCGCCGGACCAATCAGCATGCAAGGCTTTCATCTGTGTACGTGCTGAGCTCACTGCTCAGCATGGCTATTTCCCGCCGCGACGCCGGACTTGTAAGCTGCACGCCTGAAAAAGAAATCATCCTGGCCGGGTAGGTGTCATGCTCCGGAGCTTCTACAGCCTTCCTATCTCCCTCTCCCTTCTACCTGCTTCCGGCCACACCCTCTGCTCCGCGGCTCTCTTCGGCAACTCAGCAGCAGTGATCGACACAAGCTTCTGATGTCGGGGCCTACCCTTTGCGAGTCCCGCTTGTTTCAACTTCCTTTTTCCACAAAGGCGGGACTCGTAGAGGGAAGGCCTCGATGTCGGCAGCTTGTCTTGATCACCGCTGCTGACGAGTTGCTTAAGAGAGCCGCGGAGCAGGGGGGTGTTGCCAGGTGCAGGTAGAAGGGTGAGGGCCAGATGCAGGACTCGTGGGTGAGGGAGGAGAAGAGAGAGAGAGAGGAGAGGGAAACAAAAGGAAATATTTCATACTGGGCTGCGCCGGAGTGGAGGGAGGGTGGAAAGATTCTGGCTACCGGGTGCAGTAACAAAGGAAAAGGGGGGAAAGCTGAAAATGGAGATAGTGACACAAAGAAGAGAAAGGGTAAGCAGGACCTACTGAATAAGGATAGAGATACAGAGGGGACATGAAGAGGAGGTGAAACAGAGACATAGAAGTAATGCTGAAAAAGTGTGTGGGGGGAGATAAAGACATTGAAAGGGCAAATGGTGAACATGGCGTAAAGATAAGGACAGAGACAAATGAAGATTCTGAAAAAGTGGTGAGATAGGGATATAGGTGAGATGGACACAAAGAAGGGTGATGCTGGAAAATAGGTGGAATAGTAATTCTGACAGACACAGAAGGGAAATGCTGGATCAAGGAGAGATGGGGCTCAGGCTGGATGGAATGAGGAGAAATGCCTTGTTGGCCCGGAACTTCCTCTCCTACGTCAGAATTGACGTCAGGGAGCGGAATGCTGGTCAGTGCGACGCTTCTGCAGGGAAAGCTTGGGACAGCGGTGGCTTGGAGGCTATTCCCCGATGGTGGTGGCAGCAAACCGAGTGGCTTGGGGGAGGGCACGGAGAAAGAAAGAAAGGGGGCAGACAGGGAGACAGAAAGAAGGGGGAACAGGGAGACAGAAAGAAAAAGTTGGGGGAGAGAATGAGGTCTGGAGGAGAGGAAACATACAGGAGGCTGAAAGAAAGGAAGAAAGATTGGATGCACAGTCAGAAGAAGAAAGTGCAACCAGAGACTCATGAAATCACCAAACAGCAAAGGTAGGAAAAATGATTTTATTTTCAATTTAGTGATCAAAATGTGTCTGTTTTGAGAATTTATATCTGCTGTCTATATTTTGCACTATGGCTCCCTTTTACTAAACCGCAATATCGTTTTTTAGCGCTGGGAGCCTATGAGCATTGAGAGCAGTGCGAAGCATTCAGCGTAACTCCCTGTGCTAAAACCTACTATTGTGGTTTAGTAAAAAGGGAGGGGGTGTATTTGTCTATTTTTGTATTTTGTTACCGAGGTGACATTGCATAGAGTCATTTGCCGTGACCTCTTTGAAAAAACCCGGAATATGAATAATTAACATTTTCTCTGCCTTTCATTGTGCTTTGTGTTTTTTTTAAATTTTATTGTTGGTAGATCATTTTGACTTAGTCATTATAAAGTAGCTCGCAAGCCCATAAAGTGTGGGCACCCCTGCTCTTACTCTGGGGCACCAGACCTCCCTCACGGCACACACACGGCAAATGGAAGAAAGAGGAGAATTTTTGGTCGTAGGGAGGAAGGTACAGAATGTGATAGGGAAGAAAAAGGTGAGAGTGAGAAATGTGGCAAGGGAACAATGGGACAGATTGAAAGGGATGCAAGAGGGAGGAATATTGGACAGTGGTGAAGGGAATGGAGGGAGAGATGTGGCATAGTGTTGGAGAGGGGTGATAGAAGGAGAAATGTTGGACATGGGGCTGGTGGGCAGGCACGAAAGATGAGAAAGAGATAAATGCTGGACCATGGTAGGGGGAACCAATGGACAGCAACAGAAGAATTTACAGAAGATGGGAAAGCGGAAAAAAGAAACTGGGACCAACTTTATGGAAAAATAAGTCTCCAGACAACGAAGGTAAAAAACGGAATTTATTGACTAAAATATGTTAGCTTTGGGAAATGTATATGGCAGATGTCTTTGTTTTGTGTTCAAAAGAAAAGGAAATGCATTTCTGGTTTTATTTCTACAGTGTTGAAGTACTTGTTGACCCTTGCTGTGACTGGTGGGGATCCCCAAGCACCGCCAGCAGAGGACCTCCTCTAGAGATGGCCAGAACTCCCCTCCACCAAGCGCAGCAGTCGCTGGCAGCATCCATGAGCCACTGAGGTGCCAGCATCTGTGACTCAGGGACGCTACTGCTGCCTGCCAAGCTTGGCAAAAGGGACCCCCGGCCAACTGCAAAGGAAGTCCTCAGCTGACAGTTTGTGGGTTCTCATCAGCTGAGTATTTATATTTTATATTTACATTAGAGGTTCTGGTAGAAACCCATTTACAAAGTATGTATTCTTCCCAATTAATATTTCCAAATTAATAAAGTCTCTTTGCTTATTTGTAAATGGGTCTCTACCAGAGCCTTTAATTCAGTAGCATAATTAAATAAAATAACTATTTCTGAAGTTTATAGGGAAGGATGGTGACGGAGGGGATTCCTCGCGGGGACGGGTGGGGACGGAGGGGATTCCTCGCGGGGATGGGTGGGGACGGAGGGGATTCCTCGCGGGGACGGGTGGGGACGGAGGGATTCCTCACGGGGACGGGTGGAGACGGAGGGATTCCTCACGGGGACGGGTGGGGACGGATGGGATTTTGGCGGGGACGGGTGGGGACGGGTGGGATTTCTGTCCCTGCGCAACTCTCTAATCCAAAGCTCTACCCGATACTGTGCTTAGGTTCCAACTGCGGAAATCTCAGTTAAAACCTACTGCAGCCCATCTACACCCTCCCAGCCATTGAAGCCCTCCCCTGCCCATCCTCCACCAAACGGCCATAAACAGCCACAGACCATGCAAGTCTGCCCAGTAACTGGCCTAATTCAATATTTAATATTATTTTCTGATTCTAAATCTTCTGTGTTCATCCCACGCTTCTTTGAACTCAGTCACAGTTTTACTCTCCACCACCTCTCTCGGGAGCGCATTCCAGGCATCCACTACCCTCTCCGTAAAGTAGAATTTCCTAACATTACCCCTGAATCTACCACCCCTCAACATCAAATTATGTCCTCTGGTTTTACCATTTTCCTTTCTCTGAAAAAGATTTTGTTCTACGTTAATACCTTTCAAGTATTTGAATGTCTGAATCATATCTCCCCTGTCTCTCCTTTCCTCTAGGGTATACATATTCAGGGCTTCCAGTCTCTCCTCATACGTCTTATGGCGCAAGCCTCCTATCATTTTCGTCGCCCTCCTCTGGACCGCCTCAAGTCTTTTTACGTCCTTCGCCAGATACGGTCTCCAAAATTGAACACAATACTCCAAGTGGGGCCTTACCAATGACCTGTACAGGGGCATCAACACCTTCTTCCTTCTACTGACTACGCCTCTCTTTATACAGCCCAGCATCCTTCTGGCAGCAGCCACTGCCTTGTCACACTGTTTTTTCACCTTTAGATCTTCGGACACTATCACCCCAAGGTCCCTCTCCCCGTCCGTGCATATCAGCTTCTCTCCTCCCAGCATATACGGTTCCTTCCTATTATTAATCCCCAAATGCATTACTCTGCATTTCTTTGCATTGAATTTTAGTTGCCAGGCATTAGACCATTCCTCTAACTTTTGCAGATCCTTTTTCATATTTTCCACTCCCTCTACGGTGTCTACTCTGTTACAAATCTTGGTATCATCTGCAAAAAGGCACACTTTTCCTTCTAACCCTCCAGCAATGTCACTCACAAACATATTGAACAGGATTGGCCCCAGCACTGATCCCTGAGGGACTCCACTACTCACCTTTCCTTCCTTCGAGCGACTTCCATTAACCACCAATTAATTAACCACCAATTAATAGTATAAGCCTTCCTTTGTTTAATAGAATTTTATACACATCTGGATTGGATGGGTAGATGGGGGGAAGATATTTCTAGTATTATTTGGTAGTTATAAGTTCTGTTTTATTGTACCAATTGTTGTATTTTATATATGCACTTTGTGTATGTTTGAAAATGAATAAAGATTTACAAAAAAAAAAAAAGATCTGAGCAATCCTTTTCCAAATTTAAATAACTTTGGAAGATTTATTTTTTTCAGGGTAACTCTAAATGAAATTCATGGCATCAGTAAATCTATTATTAAATTAACCATTTGAATAGTATATTGTTTTTATATTTTTTATTTCATTGTAAGAATATCTCTTGTTTGATTGTTTTATCTTTCCTATTAATATTGGCATTCTCTTCATCGTGATTTGTTTTGTAAAAAGCTTTGACCTTTTGCTTTAAGAGGGACATCAAATGAAAAATAAAAATAAACATAATGAAAAGAACCAAAAGATTGTGGGACAGAAAATCAGATGTACCAGTTTGTAGTTTATTATGTGGCCAAATAACTTCATATCAGTAGGCTGGTATCAAGATATGAGCTTACACTGGAGGCTTCTGTGCTGTGCTGCTCATTTGTAGCCTCTTCAACTGCATGGATTTTTTGTGACTTATCACGTTTTTATATTTAAGGCAGCCAAGGGCCCTATAAGATCCCCTGAGGAAGGCATTTTACTTTGCTAGAACTCGGCCTGTGTTATTTGGTTTTTATCTTGTGGGTCACTTGTGACTATATATATCCTTTGTAGTTTGTTTTTAAGTCATTTGGGCACTGTCTGATCTGTTCCACAATCTTTTTGTTGTTTTGCTGCTTCATCTCCTTTGTGCCACCTTTTGGATTTTGTTCTTTTGTCTTAAGGCATTACTAGTGCAAGATATTGTATTCAGTTCTGATGAATCAGAGAAATTAAACAAATTTCTGTATTTCTAGATAATGTAATGGGCCTGTTTGACAAACTGAACAATAGCAAATCAACTGGACCAGATGGTATACATCCCAGAGTGATGATAAAAATGAAAAATGAAATTGTAGAGCTATTGTTAATAATTTGGAAATTTTCATTAAAATGCAGCATAGTACCAGAAAACTAGACGGGTGGCCTAACGTGACGCTGATTTTTAAAAGGGTTCCAGAGGTGTTCTGGGAAATTATAGACCAGTGAGGCTGACGTCAGTGCTGGGCAAAATGGTTGAGACTATTATAAAGAACAAAATGACAGAATCTTGCAAGCATGGATTAATGAGAGAAAGCCAACATGGATTTAGTCAAGGGAAATCTTGCCTCACCAATCTACTGCATTTCTTTGAAGGTGTGAATGAAGATGTGGATAAAGGTGAGCCATTTGATCAAGTTCAAGTTTCAAGTTTATTTAAAATTTGATTACTCGCCTAACTTGAATTCTAGGTGAAATACAATAGTAAAAAAAAGGGGAATACAAAATTTAAACAAAGACATATAAAAACTAAATACAAAGAGAAAATGACAAATAACAAGGAAAGAGGAGGAATCACAATAAAGTTTAGGCTAGAAGACATTAACGGAAAATACAATGGGAATAAAGGGAAAAATTCAATACTGCTGAATACCTATTGACAGGTACGAAAAGAAGAAAGAAGTTAAAGAAGAAAAAGGAAGATTAAAGAAGAACACCAGATTCATCTGGTGTGATATAACATTATCTGAGCTGATGTCACCTGCTGGTAATATTTATTGAATGATGGTGTGGGTAAAATGGGGGGGGGGAAAGTGAGGGGAATATATGAAGCGTTATTAAGGATCTATAGAATAAGGATTGACAAGTTTATAAGAGGAGATAAGAAAGGGTTAATAGCAGGGCTTGTAAGAAAGAAAAATGATTAGGGAGGTTTCTAAGCTGATGGGGTGGAGCAGTCACGTGATTGTTGGATGTTATGGCAGGCTGGAGTGAATTCTGTGAGGAAAGGGGAACAGTAGAGTACTCTCTTCATGAAAAGATTATCCCTCCCTCCCTCCCATTTGTGCTGGTGTTATGTTTTGTGTAAGTGTTGTGGAGGGGGAGTGTGGGGGGTACAGGTTTTATGTTGACTTGGGTGAGTTTGGAGGAGCTTAAGGGGTTGGGGTATGTGGTCACAGCTTTGGGTGGGGTGGAAAACAGTGTTTGGCCCAGTTGGATCTGTGAGATAAGCAGTTAATAAAGAAATAAATGTAACACTCGTATATGATACCTTTGGGAGGGGAAACATGGTCTTGCATCACCGTGGGTCATGTTTGGGGGAATGTTATAGGTTTAAAAACTTAACTGGAGCTAGTTTCGACACCAAATAGGGTTGTGAAAGCGGAAGTTCCTATGAGAATAAAGAACTTTTGTTTTGGAAGCAAAACTGGGTGTTTTTCATTTGATCCACCAACTCCAATCAGTACTGATAATCCGCTCGGTCAGCACCATGTGCTCTTGGCTCTTTTGGTCAATCCTGCTTGGGCGCGGCCCAGCCTAGGTGATGCACGGTGACAATATGCAGCCCCACTTGATGGCGAGTACCAAACTGAAAAAGTACATGAGAGGTGGGAAACATCCTGAATAAGAATTAAGATGAAAATTCACCATGCAGAAGCTGTTGGTCGCTCTCTATGATCGACAATGGACACAGGCGTAATCAGGTGTGCTCTGGGGTAGCACGAATTAATACAATGTGCTATCGGAGAGGAGAGAAAGAGTTCTTTCTCTGTGCTATCATATTGCATTTTATTGTTTCTTTGTTTTCTTGTGTTCCTCAGTAGCTGATGTAGAGGAAACGAAGAGCTGATTTGGTTGGCGAAATGAGTAGTTGCCTAGAGGTAAAAACATAATGCTCCTCTGCAGTGGACAGCATGGAGACCTTGGTCTGCTGGAAAGGAATGCAAAGGAAGAAACGACGATGATAAAGTAATAGATTGGTGTAAATGAAAATCCTTACCAAGTGTAGGAAAGAATCTGGGATGAGTTCGGAAAAAACCAAACACTCTAGTAGAAAAAAATGTATGAAATAAGTAGAATATGTAAGGCGTGTTTGAAGTTCACTACATTCTCAAATCATTCCCTCCTTGGTGCCCCTCTTTCATGCATATCTTTGTAGCCCTCCCTCCAGTTTGTCCCATCGACTTTTGAAGTCAGGTACACTACTGGCCTCGACCACCTGGCGTGGAAGTTTATTCCATCGATCAATCACCCGTTCAGTGAAGAAGTATTTCCTGGTGTCACTATGAAATCTTCCCCCCTTAAGTTTTAGCGGATGCCCTCTTGTCGCCGTGGGACCTGTAAGAAAAAAAGATTTCTTCCTCCACCTCAATTCAACCCGTGATGTATTTGAATGTTTCCATCATGTCCCCCTTTCTCTGCGCTCCTCGAGAGAATATAAGCGCAGTTTGGCCAGACGTTCTTCATATGGGATGTCTTTAAGTCCTGAGACCATCCTAATGGCCATTTTCTGGATCGACTCCATTCTCTTCACATCCTTTTGATAATGTGGCCTCCAAAACTGGACACAGTACTCCAGGTGAGGTCTCACCATGGATCTGTACAACGGTAGTACTTGTGTGAGAGTGGGTCCCCTCCCCCGGCTCACCTAGTTAAAAGTCTTCTGGAGCAGGTGAGCCAGGCGTCGTCCCAGGACGTTCTTCCCTCTTCTGGTTAGATGCAGCCCATCCGGTCCCTGCAGTCCCTGAAGTGCATCTCCGTGGTCCAGGAATCCATAGTTCATCTCCTTGCACCAACCCCTAAGCCACTCCTTAGTCCTCTTGATCCTTTCTTCCCTGGATCTTCCTTTGTCTCTTACTGGTAGGATTGAGGAGAAGACCACCTGCGCTTCGAGTTGCTTTAGTTCTTCCCTTAGGGCTTTAAAGTCTTCCTGTATCTTCTCCGGTGAGCTCCTGGTGGTGTCGTTTGTCCCGATGTGGATGAGGAGCATTGGGTAGTGGTCTTGGGGCTTGATTATTTCTCCAATGCAGGTAGTCACGTCCCTGATCTTGGCTCCTGGTAGACAGCAGACCTCTCTTGCCTGTAGATCTGGTCTACATACCGGTCCCCCAGTTCCCCTCAGCATGGAGTCCCCAATGACGACCACTCTGCGCTTCTTCTTTTGGAGGTACTGATTTGTTGCTTCTTGGGATGGAGCTGTCTGCCGGGTTTCGAGACTGCACTCCTGGAAGTCTTCCTGAATATCCTCCTGAGTTCTTCTGGCGGGTCTTTCTTGTAGGAACTGAAATATGTTGCGCAGGGTGATCTGCGGAGTTGATGTGAGGTTGCTGAGCTTGCTTGAGGATAGCTAAGTAAAAGACTTTCTTCTGTGTTTGCTTGTAGTGGTGACTAGTTGCCAGGTTCCGTCGTCTCGAGTCTCTTTTTGTTTGCATGCAGAGGTGACTAGTTGCCAGGTCTCATCGTCCTCAGTCTCTTCTTGTACCCCAGCCGACACTTCCAATGTTGCATGTCTGGTTGGTTCGGGTGTCCTAAGGATGGTCCTGTCTTCGTGCCCTTTTTCAGAGACCTGAGACAGTTCTAGGAGGACTCCATCGATGAATGCCTCACTCTCCCGGATACTTCTCAGCCGTTGCAATTCTTCCCTCAGGCTCTTCAGCTCCTGCATGATGTCTCCGTTGGGCTGTTGCTGGGTGTCTTCTTCAGTCTGTACAGAAACTGACATCTTCAGGTGGGGCTCAACTTCAGTCTGTACAGAGATCTCCGGCTTCCATCGGGGGAGGTCCTCTTCAGTCTGCAAGGAGACTGTGGCCTTCATCTGGATTTCTTCGGCCGGGGGGTTGACCTTGATTGTAATCTTGGTGCTCCTTGTCTTCCCTGCCATTTCTGCCTTGTCTTTTCACTTGGGTTTGTACTCTAGTTGCTTGTACTCCGGTGGTTACTTTGTCTGCTGTGTTTTGTTTTGCCTGCTTGCGTAGGTTAGTTTGCCCTCCTGCCTGCTGTTAGTCTTCGGTTGTTAGTTTGGTAGGTGTGTGAATGGGGTGTGAGTTTTCCTTTGTCTGGGGTGTGAGTTTTCCTTTGTCTGGTTGAGGTGGTTTGGATGAGGAAGTTGTTCAAGTAGGTTGGGCTATCTCCGTATAAACTTTTAAATAGTAGACAGTAGAATTTGAATAGTATTCTTGCTGGAATTGGAAGCCAGTGAGAGTTGAGATATGCCTCTGTGATGTGGTCGTGTTTCCTCAATGAGTAGATGAGTCTTAGAGCTGTGTTTTGAATTGTTTGTAGTTGTTTTGCTATTGTAGCAGGGCACGGGAGATAGAGGATGTTGCAATAGTCTAGTAGTCCTAGTATTAGTGATTGTACTATGAGCTGAAATTGTGTTTTCTCAAAGAATTGTCTGACTTGTCTTAAGTTTCTCATAACTGCGAATGATTACTGTACTGTTTTATTGATTTGTGGTTGCATGATGCAGCATCTGTCTATTGTTATTCCCAGTAGTTTTAGGGTGGGTTGTATGGGGTAGTTAATTGCGTTGATTTCTATGTTGGTTATGGTTGGGGTTTTGTTATTTTCGAGGAGGATGAATTTTGTTTTGTCTGGGTTCAGTTTCAGTTTGTGATCTTTCATCCAAGTCGCTACTATTTCAAATGTTTGGTGTAGTGCGTCTGTCATGGAGGGCTTTGGTTGATCAAATGGTGATGTCATCTGTATAACTGTAGGAAGATAGGCCTAGTTTATCCAGGTGGGCACTGAGGGAGGCAGTGTAGAGGTTGAAAAGAGTAGGGGATAGTTGTGATCCTTGGGGTATGCTGCAGGGGTTTCACCAAGTTTCTGACTTTTCTTTATCTGATTTTACTTTGTAGGTTCTTGATTTTAGGAATCCTTTGAACCATGAGTATACTTTATCTGCGATACCTATTGTATCCAAAATATGTAGTAGGGTGTTATGGTCCACCAGGACAAATGCAGCGGTCAGATCCAGTTGTATGAGCATCATTTTTTTCCCTGTACTGAGGTGTTCTCTAGCAGTGTCCATGAGGGATCCTAGTAGAGTCCTTGTGCTGAAGTTGGTTCTGAAACCGGATTGCGTGGGGTGGAGTATGTTGTGGTCTTTTAGATAATTGGAGAGGAGTTTGGCTACTAGCTCTTATATTATTTTGACATATAGCGGTATGGAGGCAATGGGTCTGTAGTTGGATGAAGGGATGTAAAAATGTGAAGTGAGGAGAAGGTAGATGCCTCACAGTTGATCTAAGAGGGAATTAAATGTAGATGCTTTCTCGAAGATATGATTGGTGGCACGTAAGGTGCGCAGGAAAGCTAGCATCTTCTGGCCCTGTAAGAGAGATGAAAAGCATGGAAAGCCCCTAGGATTGAATGAGGGAAAGGAACTCCAAGGGAACTCTATGGGGATGTGAGCAACCACAGTGACCAATGAGAATCCGTTGACGTGAAACTGGATCTCAAACAAGGGTACAAGTGCTCTGATCCAGCATACCAATGTAAAAAATAGAAAAAATTAGCTATGTCTGCAGTGTCGTACCTAGGGTATGTGGCACCCGGGGCCCATCATTATTTGACACCCCCCCATGTAAAAAAATATTTTTTGTAATGACCATGAAACGGAATAAATGGTCAGAATAAGAACATAAGAACATAAGAAGTTGCCTCCACTGGGTCAGACCGAGGTCCATCTCGCTAAGCAGTCCGCTCCCGCGGCAGCCCATCAGATCCGCGACCTGTGAAGTGGTTTCTGACCACTTCTATAACCTACCTCAAGTTTTATCTGTACCCCTCTATCCCCTTATCCTCCAGGAACCTATCCAAACCCTCCTTGAACCCCTGTACAGAGTTCTGGCCTATCACATCCTCCGGAAGCGCGTTCCATGTGTCCACCACCCTCTGGGTAAAAAAGAACTTCCTAGCATTTGTTCTAAACCTGTCCCCTTTCAATTTCTCCGAGTGACTCCTAGTGCTTGTGGCTCCCCACAGTTTGAAGAATCTGGCAGCGAAAATTTTCTTTTATTGAACCTCATATATGTAACCATTATTCCAAACATAACATAACATAAATTATGTCTGAATTGTCATGACATCAGAAGTACATATGGAGAAGTTGGAGGTGATGCTTGGGACAGTTCTGATTGTGTTAGTTCGGTTTTATGTGTTTCTTGAATAGAAGGGGACTTTTTATTTCTTTTTTGAAGGTTTTGTTGTCTGTGGTTGAGGTCAATAGCTTGTAGAGTTGGGGGTTGAGTGTTGCAGCTTGAAAGGCTAGGAGGTTGTCGAACAGTTTTTTTTCTTTTGACGTTTTTGGTTGGTGGGTGTGTGAATGGTGTGTGAGTTCTCCTATGTCTGGTGAGGTGGATTGAATGATTTAGCTGAAGAAATTAGTTAACCCCCCTCCCCCCCCATTCCACACACATTAATTTTCTTCCATTTTTGTTCCCATTATAAAAAACACTGATAAGATCCCAGAAAAAAAATACATTAAAATAAGAAGTGAAAACAAAGGCTCCTACAGATGAGAACATAACATAAGAATAGCCTAACTGGGTCAGACCAATGGTCCATCATGCCCAGTAGCCCATTCTCATGGTAGCCAATCCAGGTCTCTAATACCTGGTCAAAACCCAAAGAGTAGCAACATTCCATGCTACCGATCCAGGGCAAACAGACACATCCCCCATGTCTTAATAACAGACTATGGACTTTTCCTCCAGGAATTTGTCCAAATCTTTCTTAAAACCAGCTACACTATCTGCTTTTACCATAACTTCTTGCCACTTCATTTCTAAGTTTAGATCTTTCCTTCCAAACAGAGACCTTCTTAGATGTCAAATACAGCACAAGGTAACTTCACACAGCCTTTCCATTCACAAAAATAGAAGGAAGAAAAGTTCCCGTTTCCTGCTGCCTCATGACCCCGGCCTATACAATATTTTTCTTCTGCAGACCTTTCAAAAGTTTGACCAAATCCTCATTTCACTTGCATTATAAAGTACCGAAGATGCCATCTCTCCCAAATCCCAGGTCCTAAAGTCTAAGACAGTAGCGCAAACTAGTGCTGCCAGATTCAGGAAAATTTTCATTCGATTCAGCCTATTGAATTGGTTTATCGATTCGATTTTCCTGCCCAATTGGGTGTTTGTTTGTTTTTTTTTTCAAACATCCTGGTGGGTTTATTTTATGGCTTTATCACCCCCCTTTGGCTTCTCCAAACCACACTGGCGCTGTGGTGTAAATAAAATAAAGAAACAAAAAGGACTTTTCCTCTCTCTGTTAAATCCTAGCTTACTTTTGCGGTCTTAACACCAGCTCTGGCATGATACACATTTCAAATCTGACATATGTAATCACAAAACAGAAAATAAAATTAGTTTTTCTACCTTTTGTTGTCTGATTATTTTTCAAATCTTGTTGGTCCAAAGCTCTGGTTGTCTTCTGATAACTTGCTTGCCAGGGTCTTTTTCTTTCTTCTTTCTCCGTGCTAACCATCCATCTGCCATCTCTGTCCTCCCCTTCCATTTCCCTTCCCTCCCCCGGATGTCTGGCATCTTTCCTTTTTTTTCGTCTCCCTCCACATATCCACCTTTTCTTAACTACCCTTTCATTCAGCAGCTCTCCCTCCTTCCCCACCACCCCAGGATCCACCATCTCTCCCTTTCTTTTCCCAACTATCCTCCTAAACAGTATCTCTATCTAACCCCTCCACACCATCCCTTGTGTCCAACTTCTCTCCCTTTCTGTTCCTTCCCTCCCTAAAACACATGGTCCATCAACTCTCTCCCTCTCCTCTATTTTCAGACCCATTATTTCTTCCCAACCAAAGTCCGGCATATGCACGTCTCTTTGAACCCCTCCCTTTTCCCTCCATGTACTTCTACACCAGGGCCCCCTCCCCTGAAGGCCTGTCCCCCTTAAAGGTCTGCATCCCACCCCTGAAGGCCTGTCCCCCCCCGAAGGCCTGCCTGCCTGTTCCCCTTGAAGGCTTGTGCCCCCCCTTAAAGGCCTGCATACCTGTCCCCCTTGAAGGCCTGTCCCTCCCCAAAGGCCTGCACCCCCCCCGAAGGCTTGTCTCCCCCCTTGAAGGCTTGCCTGCATGTTCCACTTGAAGGCCTGTCCCCCCCGAAGGCCTGCACCCCCCCGAAGGATTGTCCCCCCCTTGAAGGCTTGCCTGCCTGTTCCCCTTGAAGGCCTGTCCCCCCCCCAAAGGCCTGCACCCCCCCGAAGGCCTGCACCCCCCCTTGAAGGCTTGCCTGCCTGTCCCCCCGAAGGCCTGCAACCTCCCTTGAAGGCTTGCCTGCCTGTTCCCCTTAAAGGCCTGTCCCCCTGAAGGCCTGTTCCCCCCTCCACAAGGCCTGTCTGCCTGCCTACCCCACCTTGAAGGCCTGCTGCCCCCCCCCACTACCTCAAAGGACCGCTCACCCCCACCACCACCACCAGGAAGCACTGCTCATCCCCCCGGCCTCCCCGCATCATTTCCCTGGGGAAACAGCCTGCAGCAAGATCATGATGCCAGCGATCTTTGCCTGCTTCGCCTGTTTCCTCCGTCGCGGTCCCGCCCCTCCTCTGATGTCAGAGGAGGGGCGGGACCGCGGCGGAGGAAACAGCCGAAGCAGGGAAAGATCGCTGGCATTGCGATCTTGCTGCAGGCTGTTTCCAGACGCGACACCCGGCGGGGGGGGGGGGGGGGGCGGAACTGGACCGGGAGCACCTCTTCAGGGCTTGCACCCGGGGCGGACCGCCCTCCCCACCCCCCTATTAGTATGCCACTGTATGTTTGAACTGAAGGCCTGAGATAGGCATGTGGAATCTCTCTGAGAGAGGAAGAGATAATGGCTACTACAGATGGGCAGATTGGATCAGCCATTTGGCCTTTATCTGCCATCATGTTTCTATGTTTCTTTTTTATTCCATGAAAGTTTATTAAGATTTTGAAAAATACAAGAGAATATAAAACTGACACATCAATGAGGTTCACAGTACATCAGTGCATGAATCAATACAAAACATAGAGTTAAAATATCTGATTGTATGCTTACATTCAAACTCAATGGAAGAGAGAATTGATATGAAGTAAGGTTTCAACATTAAACACTGCTGGAAAATGATTGCAAATATGCCTGCAAAGGAGACCAGTGTCTATTGAAAAAGACTGTGGTTCCAAATTTCTTAGCATTCATATTTATAGTCATGCAAAAGTGATTGCCACCAGTGATGTGAGGAAAGAGAGTAGTTGACTTCCAATTAGAAAGAATGAGCCTAAGCACTCTAGAGAGAAGAATATCAAGGAGTTTAGTAGGATTTTCACTTAGAACCATTCCTGGAGCGTGAGACTTGAAAATTACTCTGGAGAGAGATATCAGTTTGGATATCAAAAGTTTTTAGTATAATATTCCAAACTTCTTTCCAATATTGTAATACAGATGAACAATCATATATCATATGAAGTAATGAGCCAACAGCTCGTCTACAGTTCCAACAATTATTAGACGGAAGGAAGCCTGCCAGTGAGAACACAGGGCTTTATGGTACAGGAAATAAATGGATTGGGACATGTTAGCTGAAGCCAAAGGCCTTGCCATTCTTTTCCAAAATTGTGACCAGCCCTGTTCCCCCAAGGGAGAGCCACAATCTTTTCCCCAGATATGTTGCAGGCTCTCTATTGAAGAAATATCTGCAGGTAATAACATCTTATATAGGTTTGAAGCTGCATGTCCTGTCTGTAATAAGACTGTGGCTTGAGTCAAAATAGAAGGGAAAAGAGTATGAAAAATTTGTCAAAGATTTTGATGACTAAAGCAGTGATGTAGTTGCAGCCATTTGTAGTGGTCTTTATCATTTAATGAATAGCTTTCTCTTCATTTGGAGAAGGGGATCAAGGTTTTCTCAGGAATTAGAACATCATGAAGCCTGAATGGATAGATAAAGGTATTCTCAGGCTTCATGTTTCTCTGTAAGTGTGGAAAAACCTCCAAAGTGCTGAGGTAGTAAATAGAAGAGATGAAAGCTAATGTAGTAGATTGCATCAAATTGAAATGAATTCAGAATGTCAAAGGCATGTCCTGCCAATGAGAGAAACAACCCCTGTGTCCAACTGGATAGAGCAACTAAAGAAAGTGAAGCTATCCAGTAGCCATGCCCAAAGCTTTGGTAAAGAAAAACCTGGCAGTTGAAGGAATCAGTTTCTCTTTCACTGAAGAACTGTGAGAAACAGGTCAGAATTTCACACTTTTCCTGACTAAAAATGACTTTTCTTTTTCCTATTAATATTTTTCTCTGACAAAGGGGAGAGCCGTGACTGTACAGGAACGGGTCAGAAAAAGACTGACCGGCAGAGGGGAGGACAATCCTGCACATGCTCAAAGGCTTACTATAGCTAGGGGAGCGTACCGCTGTCAGAGACTTCACCATCAAGTGGGGCTGCATATCCCCTGTCTGTCTCCAATGAATGCTTTGCTCCTTTGAAAGAATGTGAGCCATTCTTTCTTGCATCACCATATGCCTGGAACAGGTTGCCTGAATCAATACGTCATGCTCCATCCCTGGCAGTACTCAAATCCAAGCTAACTCCCGCACACTGCTGTCAGATACCTAGACCCACTGTATCATTTCCTCTACCATAATCTCCCCAACTCTGAAATATCCTGTCTAAATTAGATTGCAAGCTCTTCTGAGCAGGGACTGTCTATTGTATGTTAAAATGTACAGCACTGGGTACACCTTTCAGCACAATAGAAATAATAATAAATAGTAGCAGAGCAGTAAAGTCACTTTATTGGCATCAATCAATAGAGGGAGACAGACATAGACAGAAATAGGACAGAATTATAGACAGACAGAAATATGCTGTTAGATACAGACATGCAAACACGCACACACATATATACAGAGATATAAACACTGGCTACAATTATATATGTCACATCTAGAATAGTTCAGAAGAAAAAGAATAAGATCAAAAGTTTGTGCTTACCTTATCAATGGTCAACTAAAGGGAAGAATGAGATCAGTGATATTAGAGAAGAACTTCTCATGGGAAAGTCGACAGAGGCAGACAAACATATGAATACACACACACACAAAGGTAGACACACATATAATCACAGATATGAAGCCAGACACTCACACGCACACAGATGTAGATAGAGTGGCTACAAAGAGCAAGATTTTCTGATATAATAACACCAATTCAATACTTTTGACTTTGGCAATAGTTCAGAAAAACAAAGGCTTTGACTTACCACATCCCATTTCAAGCCAAACTAAATGGAAGAATGAGAGCAGTGATATTAGAGAGGAACATCTCATGGGAGAGTCATACAGCAGCAAAGTCACTTTATTGGCATCAATCAATAGAGACAGACACACATATGTTCACAGATATGAAGCCAGACACTCACACGCACACAGATATAGATAGAGTGGCTACAAAGAGCAAGATTTTCTGATATAATAACACCAATTCAATACTTTTGACTTTGGCAATAGTTCAGAAAAACAAAAGCTTGGACTTACCCCAGAGATACCCTAAAGGGAAGAATGAGAGCAGTGATATTAGAGAGGAACATCTCATGGGAGAGTCATACAGCAGCAAAGTCACTTTATTGGCATCAATCAATAGAGACAGACACACATATGTTCACAGATATAGACAGACACACAGAAATACAGAGACAGACACACATATACACAGAGGAAGACACAGTGGCTGAAGGATACTGGTTTGCTGTCAGATTCCTCCATATCCAATGGTTCTGAAACTGGAGACATAGCCCACCACGAGCTCTCCGCAACCATCTGTGCAACTGGGTGTAGGAGGGTAGTTGCTCCGTCAAGACTTGTAAATAATTATTATTTGTATTTTTTGTAACTTCCACCACATTTAGAACCCACCAACTTCTTCAGAGGCATCTCCCCAATAAGATAATAATAATAATAATTTTTATTTTGTATACCGCCATACCCAGGGAGTTCTAGGCGGTTCACAACAGTTAGTTGAAATACAAACAGTGTGGTTGAAATTGAAGAACATAGTAGCACAATCATAAAGTCAAACTAGTTATAAGAAAAAAAAAGAGAGCCACTGCCACTCATGAATTCAAACTCTCTGTCTAATATGCCAGTACCAAAACACAGCAGCAGGATCTTCTGGGTACTTAGTTAATAATTATCATATTATAAGTATTAATAATATAGAGTTTCCCTTTTTTTATTTGCTGTGATGGCAGCGATAGGATTCCATCACCTTGCAGAGTCAAAATATGGCCCCGAGGGGAGGGAACAAGAGAAGAAGAACGTGGCCCAATAAAATCTTCTCAACGGTGCAGCCTTCAGAGTCCCTGCGTGGGAACCATCGTCCCAGTGTGGCTTTCCTATTAGCCGCTGAAAGCACCCACGTCCCAACCCTTACCTGGGATATCCAGGAGCTGCCTCATATTATTGATTGCTGCCAATGCTGGGGTGCAGCCAGTTGAGCTGGAATGGCACTTCCCTCCCCCGCTGGAACAGAAGCAGGGCCCTGAGGGGAAGGAGCCATAAAAATCACTGGCATTTTCTCCGTGCCGGTTTGTAGTGAAATTGGAGGCATATATATCTTAACTTCTAAAGTCTCCATGGTCCTAGCGGCTGCTATGTGAGAAAACGAGGCTGGCAAGTCTGTAAGGGCAACAGACCCACGCTTGTTCTGAAGAAGGGCTTGCTAGGTTTTCGTTCTTTTTTTTAGCGATTGTTGTTCTAGCCAAAAATACTTGTGATTAGTTGTCACAGGCAAAAAACTGTTAGTTGAAGAAATCAGTTTCTCTGTCTCTGAAGAACTGTGACTATTTGACTGGTGTGGTATGATTTTCTTTTTTCTTTTAGCTTTTGTTTGTATTGTTTGTTCAGTATTCTCCAGGTTGTTTTTGTGTGTTCTTGGTTGTCTTTTCACCATTCTCTTTCAAGACGTCTGCATTGTCATTTGAGTTGTAGTAGTTCATTGTCAAATCATTTGTCTGAGCGTCTTCAGATTCTGGTTTTTATTTGTGGTTGTGTCATGTCTTCAAGGATGGCTGTGCTTAGAGTGTGCCAGTGGTTTAGGAAATCCTTGTGGTTGCCATCTTAGATCATGGTGTCTACTTTGTTCCAGAATGTAAGTGGGTCGATCTTTTTGTGTGTTTGTGTGGTTATTTTGTTTGGTCTTGCCCTGTGTCCAACTGATTTTGAAGGTGTATCTTTAGTGGTCTGACCAGAGGGTGCAAGACCAAGTTCCATTTGTGGTGTGTATTTCTTGAGTGGTGGATGTTTGGGACATGAAGGCAGCTATGTTGAGTTGGTAGCCCTTTTTGTGTGTGGTTTGTGGGTCCAGGATTCTGTAGGAAAGTGTTTTGAGGAATGCGAGGAGGTTTTCTGTTTGATTGGAAGATTTGTCTTCTAGGTGAAGGTTAAGATCACCTAGGATTAGATTGTATGTTGATGTGAGGGAGTTTCTGAGAATAAATTCTTCAGATTCTGATTTTGCAAAGTTCCATTTTCCTGGTATTATGTAGCTAAATAGGCATGTTAGTGTTCCTTTGAGTGTGGGGCTTGATAGTTGGCATGAGAGTAGATTCATGTGTGGGGTGGAGGCTTTGTCCTGTAGGGCTATATTTAGAGTGTTTTTGGCTAGGATGGCTAGTCCTCAGCCTCATTTTTTGTCTCTGCAAACTACTTGTATTTTGTAGCCTTGTGGACACACTTCTGTTATTCTGGGGTCGGCATCTGAGGTAGCCATGTTTCTGTGAGGAAGAGGCATCCTAGTTTTTCTGTTTCTATCCAGTCCCTTATATTATCAGTTTTTGGGCCTAGGGATCTGATGTTCATGTATGCGCATTTTATTGATGTAAATTCTGTTTTAGTGTTACTTGAAGTTTTTGGGTAGATGAGGTAGTTTGCTTGGGGGTTGGTTTGTTCCTGGGATGGTTTCGGGAGGCGTTTGTAGGTATTCTCCCCCAGGTCTGGGGAATCCTGTGGTGCATGCAGGAGGAGCAGTCAACCACGTTTATATGGTATCTCCCTGCTGGGTGGTGGTTTGTATTACTTGTTACTAAAACTGGAATTAGAGAGTTATAGTTTCCTTTTGCTTTCCGGTTTGTTAGGATAAAGAGTAACAAGACGATGACTATTTGTTTCTGTTTTGTTATTTTCATTTTGTAGAGTTGAGAGGTGTGGGTTGGTTGGTATGTATGTGAGGAAGTTTGGAGTGAGTTGTATTTCTTTTGGGGTTTGTTTTTTCTGTGGTATGGGTAGGATTATTTTTTTGCTCTAGGAGGGACTGGAGCAGCGTCGGGCGGAGGATGGAGGGACAAGATGGAGGGAACCTTCCTTCTTCCTCTGCCTTGTTGTTCTGCAGGGCAGTGCTAGGCTCTGGACCACGTAGTGGCCCTCTGTGCCCCTTAATAGAGCTAAGAGAGGGCTGAAGAGAGCCCGAGTTAAAAGTGGGCGGTGTTTCCTGCCAAAGAAGCAGGCAGGGAGCAGGATCCGGTACAGTGAGGGGAGACGATGTGGCCTTCCTTCCCCTTCACTGTACTAACATGGAAAAACTAGAGGTGATTAGTTCCGGGGAAGGAGGCTGCTAGAAGAGCCAGGTTAACCAGCAATTATGTCCCATGGGATTACTTTAACGGCGATTGTTTCTCCGGAAAGCTTTCTGAATGAAAAAAACAAACAAACCAGGTACAAGGGAAGAAGGAGAGCGAGATCCTAGAGAAAAGCAGCAAAGTCACTTCAAAGGGATCAAAAAGAGAGGCACAAAGATACTCACAGATAGTCACACAGCAACATTTGTATATGCACACCCACGCACACACCAGACACACATGAACATACATGCACACACACGAACACATATGTATACAGAGCTAGACACAGTTGCTACAAAGAGAAAGTTTTACTGACACAGTAACTCCAAAAAAGAAGCGGTTTTGAAATCTACAACAGTTGAGAAGAACAAAAGTCTGGACTTACCCGTATATGCTTTTTCTAAAGGGAAGAACGAGAGCAGAGATTTTAGAGAAGAGCAGTAAAGTCACTGTTCTGTCAGCAAAGGCATCAATCAATGGAGGTGTGCAGACACCTATGAACACGTCTGTGCACACACACACACGCTAACAGATAGTGAATGCAGACAAGAACAGACACATGTACCGGGAGAATAGCCACGGAAGGTCCCAGGCCCACCCAGTTTCACCTAAAGCCCACCCAGAGGCAGTGCACACCAGCTACCAAGGATTACATATCTCTCAGTCCTTTTTCCTCCCTCACCCCTCCATGTTATTTCAGTGAATTATGGGTGTCAGGCCAACCAACACAATGCTGGACCTGTGGGGAGATGGGTGCTGGGTGCTGAAGGGAATAATAATTAATCATAATTTATTTTTATATATCACCTACCCAGCAGTTCAAAGCAGTTTACACAATAGGTACTCAGCATACAATATAATAATAATAACATCATACATAATATAATTCTAAGTAACTAATACAAGCATAAAACTAATGAATAAAAAACCACAAAATAAACTAAAATAGTATAGATTAAAAGTATATTATAACTACATGATAATATGAAAATCAATAATGTATATTATATTGTTTAAATAAGTGGGTTTTAAGATCTTTTCAAAATTGATAGAAAGTAAGAAATGGAAATGGAAGGGGGAGAAACATAGAAACATAGAAATAGACGGCAGATAAGGGCCCACGGCCCATCTAATCTGCCCACCTTAATGTCCCTCCCCTACCTTTGCCCTGTGAATAGATCCCATGTGCCGATCCCATTTGGCCTTAAAATCAGGCACCTTGCTGGCCTCAATCACCTGTAGTGGAAGACTATTCCAGCGATCAACCACTCTTTCAGTGAAAAAGAATTTCCTGGTGTCACCTCGTAGTTTCCCGCCCCTGATTTTCAACGGATGCCCTCTTGTTGTCGTGGGACCCTTGAAAAAGAAGATATCTTCCTCCGCCTCGATGCGGCCCGTAAGATACTTGAACGTCTCGATCATGTCCCCCCTCTCTCTGCGCTCCTCGAGCGAGTATAGCTGTAATTTGTCAAGCCGTTTTTCGTATGGTAGATCCTTGAGTCCCGAGACCATTCGGGAAAGGTTGGGCAGGAGGGCTAGGGATAAGAGAGAGGGGTGCTGAATTGGTGGCGGGGGGACTGGGAGCAAGGAGAGGTGCTAGACCTACAGGGTGACTGAAGGCAAGATCTGCAAGGAATGGCTGGAGAGAAGGGGAAGAAATTATAGAAATGCATGGGGGAGGCCTGTATAAAGGGTCGGGACTGGAGGGAAGGGAGAGAAGTGCTGTTCCATAGGAGGATTTACAGGGAAGCAGTGGCATGCGGAGAGGGCTTTCAGGGGATTCAGTGGGCAGCCTGCTCAACCTGCATCAAACAAAAAGGAAACCAAAAGGGAAAAAAAGCAGGGCTCTTGGGCTGGGGATTCTCTGAACCCCCTGGTCTGAATTTGATTGGCTGAGCACCATCTGCCTTATGGGTGTGGGATAAATCTCCTGAAGGCCCTGACCACATGTCACTGCAGGGAAGGGAGAAAGATGCCAGACTAAGGGGTTGAAGAAAGAGGAAGACAACTGATTGACCCACAGTGGCAGAAAGAGCCGGATGCTGAAGGAAGAGAAGAGAGAGAAAATCAGAAGTTGGATGGGTGGTGTGGACAATGCAGAGAGGGGAGAAGATGGACTCAGAGGAAACACAGGTGACATGATAGACACAAGGCAGTGAATCAAAGCTCTATGTATGCTGTATGGGGATGGAGTATGACCACAGAGGGATAATACTTGTTATGATGGGTGTGGGAACATGGAAAGAAAGAGACCATTTTGAACATGGGGACACAGAGAGAAGATACTAGATTTTTTGGGGAGAGCAGGGACTCAGGGAGATGCTGTACATAGGAGGGCATAGGGACAAAAGCGTTGATGCTGGACAGAGAAGCTAGAGATAGAGGAGTGAGGATGGATGATACTAGACCAGAGATACTAGACAAGGAACTATAGGAACACAGAGAAGGGAGATGGAGGGTGAACATGGGAAGAGAAGAAATGTCAAATGGACAGGAGATCCTGGTGAGTGAGTTAAGAGACGAAAGAGGGAAGCAGAAATCAGAGACTGGGACCAACTTGATTTGAAAAATAAAATGAACATAGCGGAGTTCCGCAGGGGTCGGTGCTGGGACCTCTACTGTTCAATATATTTATAAACGATCTGGAGACGGGGACAAAATGTGAGATTATCAAATTTGCTGATGACACCAAACTCTGCAGCAGGGTTAGAAACATGGAAGACTGTGAAGACCTGCAAAGGGACCTAACGAGACTGGAAGACTGGGCAAACAAGTGGCAAATGAGTTTTAACGTACAGAAATGCAAGGTCATGCATGTAGGGAAAAAGAACCCGATGTTCAGCTACAAAATGGGGGGAACACTACTAGGGGTGAGTAACCTTGAAAGGGACCTGGGGGTGATGGTAGACACATCACTGAAACCATCGGCGCAGTGTGCAACAGCCTCAAAGAAAGCAAACAGAATGCTGGGCATCATCAAAAAGGGTATCACAACCAGGACGAAAGAAGTCATCATGCCGCTATATCGCGCAATGGTGCGCCCGCACCTGGAGTACTGTGTGCAGTACTGGGCGCCATACCACAAGAAGGACATGGCGGTACTCGAGGGAGTGCAGAGGAGGGCGACTAAACTGATAAAAGGTACGGAAAATTTTTCATACGCTGACAGGTTAAAAATGCTGGGTCTGTTCTCCCTGGAGAAGAGGAGACTTAGAGGGGACATGATAGAAACCTTCAAAATCCTAAAGGGCATAGAGAAAGTAAATAAGGACAGATTCTTCAAACTGTGGGGAGCCACAAACACTAGGGGTCACTCGAAGAAATTGAAAGGGGACAGGTTTAGAACAAATGCTAGGAAGTTCTTTTTTACCCAGAGGGTGGTGGACACATGGAACGCACTTCCAGAGGAGGTGATAGGCCAGAACTCTGTACAAGGGTTCAAGGAGGGTTTGGATAGGTTCCTGGAGGATAAGGGGATAGAGGGGTACAGATAGAACTTGAGGTAGGTTGTAGAGGTGTTCAGAAACCACTTCATAGGTCGTGGACCTGATGGGCCGCCGCGGGTGCGGACCGCTGGGCGGGATGGACCTCTGGTCTGACCCAGTGGAGGCAACTTCTTATGTTCTTATGTTCTTAAAAGGTAAAAAAACCCAACTATATATATTTTTTGTGATTAGAATGTGTCAGGTTTTATTGTATTTGTTGCCAGAGTGGTGTTAGACATAGCTGGGACCCCAAAGATCATTACCAGGTTGAGCTGCCTTCAGCTTCCAGTGGTCTTGTGGCTCTTTCTGGCCATGGGGTCAAGGCAATTGCACAAGTTTCATTCCTCTAACACCATGTGATCTCTTTACATTTTTGCACAGTCACCTCCTCCTTCACTCTTCTCTGCTTCTGGAAATGACTATGCCTCCTTTGGGGTCAACTTTGGAGATTGTTGTCATAGCCACAGGGTGCTCTCAACCCGGTCTGGTTCTGGCTCCTGGCTCATAAGAATTTCCGCTGCTGGGTCAAACCAGTGGTCCATCGTGCCTAGGAGTCCACTTACGTGGCGGCCCCTAGGTCAAAGATCAGTGCTCTAAATTAGCCAAGCCTCACCTACATACTTTCCAGTTGAGCAGAAACTTGTCCAACTTTGTCTTGAATCCCTGGAGGGTGTTTTACACTATGACAGACTCCAGAAGAACGTTCCAGTTTTCTACCACTCTCTGGGTGAAGAAGAACTTCCTTACGTTCATACAGAATCTATCCCCTTTCAACTTTAGAGAGTGCCCTCTCATTCTCCCTTCCTTGGAGAGGATGAACAACCTGTCTTTATCTACTAAGTCTATTCCCTTCAGTATCTTGAATGTTTCTATCATGTCCCCTCTCAATCTTGTCACCATCTAAAATTAAATATAGTCATTACTGAACTCCTTTTCTTTCCTCCTAAACCCACCTCTCCTCTTCCCCCATTCTCTATATTAGTAGATAACACTCTTATACTCCAGTCTCTTCAGCTTTCAACCTCAGAGGTGATCTTTGACTTGTCGCTCTCCTTCTCCTGGCATATCCAACAGATTGCTAAAACTTGTCATTTCTTTCTCTATAATATTGCTAAAAATCCTTCCTTTTCTTTCAGAGTACGCTGCCAAGACCCTCATCCATGCTCTCTTCACCTCTCATCTGAATTACTGCAATGCACTTCCTGCTGTTCTGCTAAGCCATTTCTCTCCCATTCAATCTGTTGAAAATGCTTCTGCATACCTCATATTCCATCAGGGTCATTATATCAACATTACTCTTCTCCTTAGGTTGCTTCACTGGCTCTCTGTCCATCTCTGCATACAATTCAAGCTCCCTTTACTGACATCAAGTGTACTCACTCTGCTGTTCCTCAGTATCTCTCCTCTCTTATTACTCCCCATACTCTCCCCAGGAACTCCATTCGTCAGACAAGTCCCTCCTGTTGGTACCCTTCTCCATTACTGCCAACTCCAATATCCTTCCCTTCTACCTTGCTGTGCTGCATGCCTGGAACAACCTGCCTGCCTCATTACATCAGGCTCCATCTCTGACGGTATTCAAATCCAGGCTGAAAGCCCAGTTATTTGAAGCTGTGTTTAAACATAAACATAAATCAATTTCTAGACCACTTAACCAAATAGTTCTAGGCGGTTCATAAAAGATGAACTTAACTATTATCTGAGTGAAAATTTTTTTCCTCTTATTGGTTTTAAAAGTATTTCCCTGTAACTTCATTGAATGTCCCCTAGTCTTTGTAATTTTTGATGGAGTGAAAAATCGATCCACTTGTACCCGTTCTGCTCCAATCAGGATTTTATAGACTTCACTCCTATCTCCCCTCAGCCATCTCTTTTCCAAGCTGAAGAGCCCTAACCGTTTTAGTCTTTCCTCATACGAGAGGAGTTCCATCCCCTTTATAATCTTGGTCGTTCTTCTTTGAACCTTTTCTACTCTGTCACATCCGGGCTCTATAAGGATACCCTGAGCTGCCGGGTAGTGGCACGTTGTTCACTTTTGGCGTGGTCCCTTTAGAATTAGGGTATCCTTTCAAGTTGGCTGCCACTGGCAAATGCCTAACCAAGCTTACTTCCAAAGATTTAAAAAAAAACCATGGTTGTCAGAATGACCTTGGTTCAAAACACAAGCTTTATTCGGCCACCAGCCACAGGATCATCATGCAACCCAGGTTTCCCTGGTAGCATGAAAATAATACAAACAAAAAGGCAAACGTTTTCACTTCATTCACTGAATCTCACTAATAAGCTTTGGGCTTGCTTGACAAACCATATACAGTCCCCTGTACCAGAGTCCTTCAATCGGGCATATATCCTGATGCCAGTGCAAAATACAGTCCATTAGCTTTCAATAAAGCTAAGCAGTGCAACCGTTAATAGAAACAGCTTTCCCATGCAGAGCTATAGGAGGAACATTCATAGTAGTGTGTTTTTTAGCAGTGCAATCACTCTCCAGCTGGGCTGGAGCTTCCCAAAAGAAATGGAGCAGGATTACTCTCAGATTCTTAATCTCTGTTTCTAAGTGACATGCAGGCTAATTACCTTACACAGTTGCTATGCTAATCAGTTCCAAGCTGGGCTCTTGCACAGAGTCCTGAAACCAGGGAGCCTTAAGTTTTACCAGGCTAAAACTACAGCCTATTGCAGCAATGGCGAACCTATGGCATGCGTGCCAACTGTGGCACGCGAAGGCCTTGCAGCTGGCATGCACAGGGCCGCCATCAGGGCAGTACTACCAGGGGGTGCACAGGAGAGAGAGCTGAACGGGGATGATGGGGGACCCGCGGGGTTAAATATAACTCGAGCCGCGAGGCTCGTCTTCTACTCCGAATGCCCTGCCGCTCACACAGCCGATCGGAAATCTTCCCCGACGTCAGCGCTGACGTCGAGGGAGGGCTTAAGCA
Source organism: Geotrypetes seraphini (assembly GCF_902459505.1). Lineage (NCBI taxonomy): Eukaryota > Metazoa > Chordata > Amphibia > Gymnophiona > Dermophiidae > Geotrypetes > Geotrypetes seraphini. The sequence continues at coordinate 523,665,189 of NC_047085.1, forward strand.
AAGCCCGCCCTCCGACGTCAGCGCTGACGTCGGGGAAGACTTCTGGTCGGCTATGTGTGCGCCGCGGGACAGGCAGGAAATAGAAGACAAGCCTACGCGGCTCAAGCTACATTTTGCTGAGAAAGTTGCTAAGATGGGCTGGGAGGCAAACGGGGAACACAAAAGGGGGAGGGAGTGCGTTTTGGACACAAGGCATGATCTTGGGAGAAAGGAAGGTGAGGTGGGGAGGGAATGGGTTTTTGGACACAGAAGGCATGGACTTGGGAGCGAAGGGAGGGAAAGAGATGCTGAGGTGGGGGAGGGAATGGGTTTTTGCACACAGAAGGCATGAACTTGGGAGAGAGGAAAGGAGGGAAAGAGATGCTGAGGTGGGGAGGGAATGGGTTTTTGGACAAAGAAGGCATGGACTTGGGAGAGAGGAAGGGAGGGAAAGAGATGCTGAGGTGGGGGAGGGAATGGGTTTTTGGACACAGAAGACATGGACTTGGGAGAGAGGAAGGGAGGGAAAGAGATGCTGAGGTGGGGGAGGGAATGGGTTTTTGGACACAGAAGGCATGGACTTGGGAGAGAGGAAGGAAGGGAAAGAGATGCTGAGGTGGGTGAGGAAATGTGTTTTTGGACACAGAAGGCATGGACTTGGGTGAGAGGAAGGGAGGGAAAGAGATGCTGAGGTGGGGGAGGGAATGGGTTTTTGGACACAGAAGGCATGGACTTGGGAGAGAGGAAGGGAGGGAAAGAGATGCTGAGGTGGGGGAGGGAATGGGTTTTTGGACACAGAAGGCATGGACTTGGGAGAGAGGAAGGGAGGGAAAGAGATGCTGAGGTGGGGGAGGGAATGGGTTTTTGGACACAGAAGGCATGGACTTGGGAGAGAGGAAGGGAGGGAAAGAGATGCTGAGGTGGGGGAGGGAATGGGTTTTTGGACACAGAAGGCATGGACTTGGGAGAGAGGAAGGGAGGGAAAGAGATGCTGAGGTGGGGGAGGGAATGGGTTTTTGGAAACAGAAGGCATGGACTTCGGAAAGAGGAAGGGAGGGAAAGAGATGCTGAGGTAGGGGAGGGAATGGGTTTTTGGACACAGAAGGCATGGACTTGGGAGCGAAGGGAGGGAAAGAGATGCTGAGGTGGGGGAGGGAATGGGTTTTTGGACACAGAAGGCATGGACTTGGGAGAGAGGAAGGGAGGGAAAGAGATGCTGAGGTGGGGGAGGGAATGGGTTTTTGGACACAGAAGGCATGGACTTGGGAGCGAAGGGAGGGAAAGAGATGCTGAGGTGGGGGAGGGAATGGGTTTTTGGACACAGAAAGCATGGACTTGGGAGAGAGGAAGGGAGGGAAAGAGATGCTGAGGTGGGGGAGGGAATGGGTTTTTGGACACAGAAGGCATGGACTTGGGAGAGAGGAAGGGAGGGAAAGAGATGCTGAGGTGGGGGAGGGAATGGGTTTTTGGACACAGAAGGCATGGACTTGGGAGAGAGGAAGGGAGGGAAAGAGATGCTGAGGTGGGGGAGGGAATGGGTTTTTGGACACAGAAGGCATGGACTTGGGAGAGAGGAAGGGAGGGAAAGAGATGCTGAGGTGGGGGAGGGAATGGGTTTTTGGACACAGAAGGCATGGACTTGGGAGAGAGGAAGGGAGGGAAAGAGATGCTGAGGTGGGGGAGGGAATGGGTTTTTGGACACAGAAGGCATGGACTTGGGAGAGAGGAAGGGAGGGAAAGAGATGCTGAGGTGGGGGAGGGAATGGGTTTTTGGACACAGAAGGCATGGACTTGGGAGAGAGGAAGGGAGGGAAAGAGATGCTGAGGTGGGGAGGGAATGGGTTTTTGGACACAGAAGGCATGGACTTGGGAGAGAGGAAGGGAGGGAAAGAGATGCTGAGGTGGGGGAGGGAATGGGTTTTTGGAAACAGAAGGCATGGACTTCGGAAAGAGGAAGGGAGGGAAAGAGATGCTGAGGTAGGGGAGGGAATGGGTTTTTGGACACAGAAGGCATGGACTTGGGAGCGAAGGGAGGGAAAGAGATGCTGAGGTGGGGGAGGGAATGGGTTTTTGGACACAGAAGGCATGGACTTGGGAGAGAGGAAGGGAGGGAAAGAGATGCTGAGGTGGGGGAGGGAATGGGTTTTTGGACACAGAAGGCATGGACTTGGGAGAGAGGAAGGGAGGGAAAGAGATGCTGAGGTGGGGGAGGGAATGTGTTTTTGGACACAGAAGGCATGGACTTGGGAGAGAGGAAGGGAAGGAAAGAGATGCTGAGGTGGGGGAGGGAATGTGTTTTTGGACACAGAAGGCATGGACTTGGGAGAGAGGAAGGGAGGGAAAGAGATGCTGAGGTGGGGGAGGGAATGTGTTTTTGGACACAGAAGGCATGGACTTGGGAGACAGGAAGGGAGGGAAAGAGATGCTGAGGTGGGGGAGGGAATGTGTTTTTGGACACATAAGGCAAGGACTTGGGAGAGAGGAAGGGAGGGAAAGAGATGGTTGTGTACACGGGGAATAGAAGAAAGGAGAATTTTTGGTCATAGGGAGGGAGTGAGGTACAGACAGTGGCATACCAAGGTGGGGGTGGGGGCGGTCTGCCCCGGTTTTACGCCCCAAGGGGGTGCACAGCTGGCCACCCTCCAGTGTTCTCCCTAGGCTGGCAAACTGCGTCTCTTTAGCCACTTGAGTGCCACCGCCGCCATTGGGAACAGGCCGGTGCCAAGTTCTCCCTGCTTTTCCCTGTGGGGCCGACCAACTCTCGCCACCCGCCTCAATTCTGATGTCGGAGAGGACGTTCTGGGCCAGCCAATCGCTGCCTGGCTGGCCCAGAACGTCCTCTCCGATGTTAGAATTGACGTCGAGTGGCGAGAGTTGGTCGGCCCCGTGGGGAAGAGAAGCAGGGCGAACTCGGCGCCGGCCTGTTCCCGATAGGGGCAGTGGCAGCCTATTCCCCAGTAGCGGTGGCAGCATTTTCCCAATGGTGGTGGCATAGGGGAGGGCAAGGAGAAAGAAAGAAAGGGGGGGACAGGGACCAAAAAAAAAAAAAAAAAAGAAAGAGGGCTGAGTGAAACAAAGAAAAATGGGGCACGGAGAAAGAGAGAAAGACAGACATACAGAATGAAAGGGGGTATGGAGAGAGAAAAAGAAAGAAGGGGGCAGGGTGAAACAAAGAAAAAATTTGGGGAGGGAATGAGGTCTGGAGGAGAGGAAGCATACAGGAGGCTGAAAAAAGGGAAGAAATATTGGATGCACAGTCAGAAGAATAAAGTGCAACCAGAGACTGATGAAATTACTAAAGGTAGGAAAATGATTTTATTTTCAATTTAGTGATCAAAATGTGTCCGTTTTGAGAATTTATATATGCTGTCTATATTTTGCACTATGGCCCCCTTTTACTAAACCGCAATAGCGTTTTTTAGCGCAGGGAGCCTATGAGCTTCAAGAGCAGCGTGGGGCATTCAGCACAGGTCCCTGCGCTAGAATCCGCTATCGTGGTTTAGTAAAAAGGGAGGGGGAATATTTGTCTATTTTTGTATAGTTGTTACTGAGGTGACATTGCATAAAGTCATCTGCCTTGACCTCTTTGAAAACCCGCAGAATATAAATGATAATTAACATTTTCTCTGCGTACAGCGTGCTTTGTGTTTTTAAAATTTTATTGTTGGTAGATCATTTTGACTTGGCCACAAAGGTAAGGGGGAGGGAGGGGAGCTGCTGAAAGAGTCTACCTTGACGTGGTTGCAGGCTTACAAATCTTTTGGTCAAAGAGTGCGGCGACAGAGAAAAGTATGTGTGTATTCGGCCCATGAATGAAATCATTAAAACATTATAAATTGCCAATAAATTGAAATGAAAACCAAAGGATTGTGAATCAAATTGATTCTCTGACAATACAAAGATTCCAACCTTTAAAAATGATGTTACATAGTTCAGGCAACTTTATAAAGAGTTTTTAGATACTAAAATCTTGTTATTAAGGTTTAATTGACGTGCTGGCACTTTGAGGAAATTCTTTGGTTTTGTGCGCCAGTTTGGGCACTCGGGCTCAAAAAGGTTAGCCATCACTGGCCTAGTGTTTGGCTCAGCTGCTCACATTTCATAAAGAGGAGAAAACTGTCACATTTCTTAGAGCTCAGCAAACCAGGCAGAAAAAAAACACCTTTTCACAGACTCACAGTTAACTCAGCTATCTCCATTTCCTCTGGCCAGCTCTCAACCACAGTGCTATTATCTTCCACCACCATCGGCTCTGGGGAAAAGAATTCTGGAAGTAAGTTACCAGCCAGCTCTTCAGTCATCTCCCAGTCAATGATGTGGAACTGCCCTGCAGAGTCTGAGGCAAGCTCAGCTATGTTACATAGTAACATAGTAACATAGTAGATGACAGCAGATAAAGACCCGAATGGTCCATCCAGTCTGCCCAACCTGATTCTATTTAAATTTTTACATTTTTTCTTCTTAGCTATTCCTGGGCAAGAATCCAAAGCTCTACCCGATACTGTGCTTGGGTTCCAACTGCGGAAATCTCCGTTAAAACCCACTCCAGCCCATCTACACCCTCCCAGCCATTGAAGCTCTCCCCAGCCCATCCTCCACCAAACGGCCATATACAGACACAGACCATGCAAGTCTGCCAAGTACTGGCCTTAGTTCAATATTTAATCTTATTTTCTGATTCTAGATCCTTTGTGTTCATCCTACGCTTCTTTGAACTCAGTCACAGTTTTACTCTCCACCACCTCTCTCGGGAGCGCATTCCAGGCATCCACCACCCTCTCCGTAAAGTAGAATTTCCTAACATTGCCTTTGAATCTACCACCCCTCAACATCAAATTATGTCCTCTGGTTTTACCATTTTCCTTTCTCTGAAAAAGATTTTGTTCTACGTTAATACCTTTCAAGTATTTGAATGTCTGAATCATATCTCCCCTGTCTCTCCTTTCCTCTAGGGTGCACATATTCAGGGCTTCCAGTCTCTCCTCATACGTCTTCTGGCGCAAGCCTCCTATCATTTTCATCGCCCTCCTCTGGACCGCCTCAAGTCTTCTTACGTCCTTCGCCAGATACGGTCTCCAAAACTGAACACAATACTCCAAGTGGGGCCTCACCAATGACCTGTACAGGGGCATCAACACCTTCTTCCTTCTACTGACTACGCCTCTCTTTATACAGCCCAGCATCCTTCTGGCAGCAGCCACTGCCTTGTCACACTGTTTTTTCACCTTTAGATCTTCGGACACTATGGTGTCTACTCTGTTACAAATCTTGGTATTATCTGCAAAAAGGCACACTTTTCCTTCTAACCCTTCAGCAATGTCACTCACAAACATATTGAACAGGATTGGCCCCAGCACTGATCCCTGAGGGACTCCACTACTCACCTTTCCTTCCTTCGAGCGACTTCCATTAACCACCAATTAATTAACCACCAATTAATAGTATAAGCCTTCCTTTGTTTTATAGAATTTTATACACATTTGGATTGGATGGGTGGGTGGGGGGAAGATATTTCTAGTATTATTTGGTAGTTATAAGTTCTGTTTTATTGTACCAATTGTTGTATTTTTTATATGCACTTTGTGTATGTTTGAAAATGAATAAAGATTTACAAAAAAAAAAAAAAAAAAAAGATCTGAGCAATCCTTTTCCAAATTTAAATAACTTTGGAAGATTTATTTTTTTCAGGGTAACTCTAAATGAAATTCATGGCATCAGTAAATCTATTATTAAATTAATCATTTGAATAGTAAATTGTTTTTATATTTTTTATTTCATTGTAAGAATATCTCTTGTTTGATTGTTTTCTCTTTCCTATTAATATTGGCATTCTCTTCATCGTGATTTGTTTTGTAAAAAGCTTTGACCTTTTGCGTTAAGAGAGACATCAAATGAAAAATAAAAATAAACATAATGAAAAGAACCAAAAGATTGTGGGACAGAAAATCAGATGTACCAGTTTGTAGTTTATTATGTGGCCAAATAACTTCATATCAGTAGGCTGGTATCAAGATATGAGCTTACACTGGAGGCTTCTGTGCTGTGCTGCTCATTTGTAGCCTCTTATACTGCATGGATTTTTTGTGACTATCACGTTTTTATATTTAAGGCAGCCAAGGGCCCTATAAGACCCCTGAGGAAGGCATTTTACTTTGCTAGAACTCAGCCTGTGTTATTTGGTTTTTATCTTGTGGGTCACTTGTGACTATATATATCCTTTGTAGCTTGTTTTTAAGTCATTTGGCCACTGGTATGTCTGATCTGTTCCACAATCTTTTTGTTGTTTTGCTGCTTCATCTCCTTTGTGCCACCTTTTGGATTTTGTTCTTTTGTCTTAAGGCATTACTGGTGCAAGATATTGTATTCAGTTCTGATGAATCAGAGAAATTAAACAAATTTCTGTAATTCTGGATAATGTAATGGGCCTGTTTGACAAACTGAACAATAGCAAATCAACTGGACCAGATGGTATACATCCCAGAGTGATGATAAAAATGAAAAATGAAATTGTAGAACTATTGTTAATAATTTGGAAATTTTCATTAAAATGCAGCATAGTACCAGAAAACTAGAGGGTGGCCAACGTGACGCTGATTTTTAAAAGGGTTCCAGGGGTGTTCTGGGAAATTATAGACCAGTGAGGCTGACGTCAGTGCTGGGCAAAATGGTTGAGACTATTATAAAGAACAAAATGACAGAATTTGTAAGCATGGATTAATGAGAGAAAGCCAACATGGATTTAGTCAAGGGAAATCTTGCCTCACCAATCTACTGCATTTCTTTGAAGGTGTGAATGAAGATGTGGATAAAGGTGAGCCATTTGATCAAGTTAAAATTTGATTACTCGCCTAACTTGAATTCTTGGTGAAATACAATAGTAAAAAAGGGGGAATACAAAATTTAAACAAAGACATATAAAAACTAAATACAAAGAGAAAATGACAAATAAGAAGAAGGAAAGAGGAGGAACCACAATAAAGTTTAGGCTAGAAAACATTAACGGAAAATACAATGGGAATAAAGGGAAAAATTCAATACTGCTGAATACCTATTGACAGGAACGAAAAGAAGAAAGAAGTTAAAAAAGAAAAAGTAAGATTAAAGAAGAACACCAGATTCATCTGGTGTGATATAACATTAGCTGAGCTGATGTCACCTGCTGGTAATATTTATTGAATGATGGTGTGGGATAAAATGGGGGGGGGGGGGGGGGGGAAAGTGAGGGGAATATATGAAGTGTTATTAAGGATCTATAGAATAAGGATTGACAAGTTTATAAGAGGAGATAAAAAGGGTTAATAGACAAGGCTTGTAAGAAAGAAAAATGATTAGGGAGGTTTCTAAGGTGATGGGGTGAAGCAGTCACGTGATTGTTGGATGTTATGGCAGGCTGGAGTGAATTCTGTGAGGAAAGGGGAACAGTAGAATACTCTCTTCATGAAAAGATTATCCCTCCCTCCTTCCCATTTGTGCTGGTGTTATGTTTTGTGTAAGTGTTGTGGAGGGGGAGTGTGGGGGGTACAGGTTTTATGTTGATTTGGGTGAGTTTGGTGGAGCTTATGGGGTTGGGGGAGGTGACCAGAAACTTGTTGGGCACCCTGAGGTCCAAAATAGGATGCAGATCACCCGTCTTCTTCGGAACAAGGAAGTACCGGGAGTAAAAACCCTTGTTCTGTTGGTCCAAAGGGACCGGCTCTATGGCGCGTAGCCGGAGCAAAGCCTGAGCTTCCTGAAGAAGAAGGGCGGTCTGAGTTAAGTTGGAAGGATACTCTCTTGGAGGATGTTCCGGAGGAACTTGATGGAACTGAAGAAAGTATCCCTCCCTTACAATGGAAAGGACACAGAGGTTGGTGGTAACAGTCGTCCATCGATGATAAAAATGATGGAGACGACCCCCGATGGGAAAAACAGGGAAGGGCAGAACGATGGAAGTTATGCTCTCTACGAGACAGTCAAAAAGGCTGAGGAGCCTTGGGGACAGCAGAAGGCTGCGGTTTTTGTTGGGGCTTCTGTTGGTGCTGCCTCTTCACAGGTTGACGGATGGCGGGTGCCTGCTTCGGAGGGTAGCGCCGCTGATAGATCATAGGCTGGCGAGACAGGTGAGAAATAGCAGGCTTGGGCTTCTGGCAGAGAATGGATTGAAATGACTCGTCAAAGAGGTCGGCTCCCGCACATGGAACATTCGCAAGCCTGTCCTGGAGATTCGGGTCCATATCAATTGTCCGAAGCCATGCCAGGCGCCGCATGGCCACCGAACAAGCAGCAGCTCTCGCAGCAAGATCAAAAGCGTCGTAAGACGATTGCATCATCTGCAGACGAAGTTGGGACAACGACGCCAGAACCTCCAAGTACTCGAAGCGAGCCTGAGAGTCCAAAAAGGGGAGAAACCTCTGGAGAATTGAGAGAAAAAACTCAAAGTAGGTCGCAAAGTGAAAGCTATAATTCAGGAGTCGAGAGGCCATCATTGAGTTCTGGTAGATGCGCTTGCCAAATCTGTCCATGGTCCTGCCCTCCCGGCCAGGAGGAACGGAGGCATAGACCTGGGAGGGATGAGACCGCTTCAAGGAGGACTCCAAGAGGGACTGGTGAGAGAGCTGGGCACCGTCGAATCCTTTATGGTGCATCGTGCGATACCTGGCATCCAACTTCCCAGGGACAGCGGGGATGGAGTAAGGTGTCTCGAAACATCTTATAAAGGTCTGGTCCAGAAGCTTATGCAGAGGCAGACAAAGAGACTCAGCCGGAGGCTGGGGAAGATGCATCGTCTCCAAATACTCCTTGGAAAACTTGGAACCCGAGTCCAGAGTAATATCAAGATCCACCGCCATCTGACGCAGGAAAGATGAGAAAGACAATTGATCAGCCAGAGCTGGCCTCGAGAAGGACTCGATGTCGAGGCGTCCTGATCCGCAGAGGCCGAGGATCGGCAGGGGGAGAGCGATTCCATGGCGTCCTCGAGCTCCGGCATAGGAGGTGGCGAGTAAGCCGGCGGAGAATATTCCTTAAAGGGGTGCTTATGACGAGGCGAGGCATGCCTCGATGAATGCCTTGATGAATGTCTCGAGCGATGACCAGAACTGTGTCTAGAAGCAGGTCTCGAACGTCGAAGCGAGCGAGGCTCAGACGAGGCGTCCAGCGAGTAGATGGGGCTGGAGGCTGTGGATCGAAGCAGAGGCGGCTGAGAAGAAGCCCCTCGAGGCACCCGCCAAGCCTCGAGGCTCAGCATTGAGGAAGGATCCGCTCCAGGCAGTGGGGAGGATTCAGCGCCATGAATCGAGTGAATCGGAGGTGGCACGGGCAAAGACTCTGCTCCTTGCGATGCACGCCCCGAAGCCAGACCAGCCACTTGCTGAGACTCGGCTCCCAGCAGTGAGAGTGACCGTCGAGGGGGCACCGGAGGCGACTCGACCTCGCGGGAGGCCTCCGCATGCCCAGGCTGGATTTGAGAGAGAAGCGTCGGCCCAATCTTAGTAAAGAGCTTGACGAAACGCTGCTCCATCATGGCATGGAATGAAGCCGGCAAAGAGGGATACGCATCTGCAATGGGACCTTCTGCACGGACTTCGCGGTCTCTGCCGCTAGGTTGCTTGGGCTTAGAAGCCTTGGGCACCTTGAGCACCACTGGAGCAATGGGAGGCTGCGTTACCTGACCTGAGGAGACAGCGGAAGGCACCGCAGCAGGCGTCGGAGTCGAAGCCGGCACGAACGAGGCAGGCTTGAGAAGATTAGAGGCTGAGGAGGTCGAAGTGGAAGTCGAAGGCGCGGAGCCCTGCGATAAGGACAGCTCCGATGACGCCTCCATGCTGAACAGCGACTCCCAGAAGATGCAGTGATGCTTAAAAGCACGTGCTGTAAGTGTGGAGCAAGGCTGGCACGATTTCGGAAGGTGTTGAGGCCCGAGACACTGAATACAGCGTCGATGAAGGTCCATCAATGAAATCGCACGCTGGCACTTGACACACTTCTTAAAACTGGCGACAGGCCGGGACATAGGCCGAAAAAGCTCCGCCGCAAGATTGAAGCCGTGGGGCCGTGGCCACATGGCCTGCCCGGTCAAACGAACGGAAGAAATTTTTTTTTTTTTTTTGAAAAACAAGAAAACGCAACGCGAATCAATGATAATGAGTAACAGAACCCAATACCGCGGACTCAGAAGGCACAAGAGAAGGTACTTCACGCAGAGAGTCGAAGACGGACTTCTCGGGTCCACAGAAAAGTAAGAAGTGAGGAGACGGGGGTCACGTGATGCAGCCTGTCTAAGTGGATGCGCGGACGGAGAGCTCCTGCCTCACGGATGGAAAACCGGCGTAAAAATCAACTTTTCTCCATCTCTGCTGGAGCTGCGAGGTCGTAGGACTGGAAACTACTACCCGTTCCTCAGTAGCCTGCTGGAGCGATCATACTGGAGCAGGGTATGCCCGTTAAATCGGCAAAGGGAACCCGGGACAAGCCCTCTATCACCCCCTCCAAAATGGCGGCAGAACCGGCCACTTTTACTATACCGGCCGGAGATTGGATCACCGACATCACGCACTCGGTCTCGGCGGCGCTGGCAGACAGACTAAACAAGATACAGTCGGCTGTGGACGAGATGAACGAAAAATTTGATTCCCACAGCCGACGACTGGCGGAAGTGGAGCAGCGAGTGGCCAACCAGGAGGACACTGCACGGGCCTCACTACGCAGGTGGAGGAACTGCAAAAATCTAACCGGGAGTTATTGGCCGCCCTGGAAGAGCAGGAGAACAGGAGCCGCCGAAACAATCTACGGCTGGTCGGGCTCCCGGAGACGGTAAGCGAGCCGGACCTCTATGTTGTCTTTAGCACGTGGCTGCCTGAGCAATTGAATTTGGCTGGAGGCGCTGAAAGCTTTACTTGTGAGCGAGCGCACCGCATTGGAGCCCGGCCAGCGGAGGGGGGGGAGAGCGAGGACTGCAATAGCCCGATATACCAACTGGCGGGAAAAGGAAATGCTACTTCGGGCCTATCGTAAGGCGGGGACCCTGGACTACAAGGGCTCTTGGGTCCTTTTGTTTAATGATTACTCCGTGCGGGTGGCGGCCCAACGCAAGACCATGGCGCCTTTCTGCACGGATCTCTAGAATAGAGGTATCAAGTTCGCGCTGGTCTACCCGGCGAAGCTACGGGTCTGGCATGATGGTAAAACCCTGACTCTCAACTCTGGAGATGAAGCTAAGGCGTTCCTGGCAAAATTACCTGCTTGATGAAACTTACTTGTCCGATGTAGCTGAAAAGGGCTTACTTGTCATCCAACTCTTGTTTTTACATCGTGAGGAGCTGGGTTCCACCTGGGCTAAGATCGCGGAGCTGGCGCCTGCTTAAGTACCTTAATATACGTCTTGTGGATGTAAGACCCAGGCTCCTGTGGAGAGTCCATTTCTCCCAGTTAAGAGCCAGCTATAGAGCCTGCTGAGGGGGAACCGTTCCGGCGGACTGTGCATACTGGTCTCTCTTTGTGCTGGCGAGGGCTCCTATTTCTATCCCGGCCACAATCTATTTTGTGAGACCTTTTGGGATCTACTTGGCGGGAGACATCATGGCCAGCTCGGCACTCTTTTTGGCACTATGTGGTTCCTACACAGAATTCGACCTGGACTTGATGGAGATACCTTACTGACTTAAGCAATATGTTTATGTTCTATTTTATGCGGGGCTGTAGGGCTCTTTGGGATGCAGAAGGGGAGATTTCTGAGGAGGGGGGGAGGTCTCCGGGCAGGCTGGGGGGTACATATGGGTATGTATGCTGGCGGGGAGGGCACAGCATGGGGGGATGGGGAAGGGGGGGTGGGTTGATGGGGGGATGTGGGGTGGAGTATGCATGGGGGTGTGTGACTGGATTGAGGTTGTGTGAGGGGGGGGGCTGCGTGAGGGTCAAGGTTGATGGGGCATCTGGATAATGGGGGCGGCGAAGCTTAGCTGGGAGGCTTCGTCTGCACTTATATGTTATTTCTGCACAGGCTCAGTTCATGAATGGCTAGTGGAAAATGGATGAATCTCTATGCTCTTGGAGGGATGTTTCCCTCTGGGTTTTGCGATATATAATATGTTCCTTTCTTTGCTATGGCTGATCTGAAGATTGTCACCTTTAATGTTGATGGCATCAGGTCCCCAGTTAAAAGATCTCGCATAATCACTCACTTGCGTAATTTGAAAACGGATGTGGCCTTTCTACAGGAGACCCACCTAACTCAGATTGAACACTCCAAATTGCGGAGGAATTGGGTCGGGGAAGTCTACTCCTCTACTTCTGGGGGCCGACAGAGGGGGGGGTGGCAATTCTACTCCATAAGCGGTTGCCCTTTGTCCTGCATAAACAATTGACGGATCGGGAGGGGAGATATGTCATTGTCATGGGGGAGGTCTGGGATCTAAAGCTGCTGCTTTGTAATTTATATGCCCCGAACTCCTACTGTCATAAATTTTACTCCAAAGTCCTCTCTATGGTATCGGCTCACCCGGATTACCAGGTGATCCTGGGGGGAGACATGAATATCACTGCAGACCCAGGGGTAGATTGCAAACCTCCCAGGGGCAGTTTAAGGGATCATGACAACAAGGGGGTGGGATTCCTGGCATAGCACTTAGGCCTGGTGGACGTCTGGCGGGCTTTACACCCGTATGATTCTGACTTTACCTTTTACTCTCATGTCCACAAAGTGTACGCCCGATTGGATTATATATTACTTGACCAAAGGCTGGTCTCCAGAGCTACTAGGTCGGACATAGTGGAATCCACGGTTTCTGACCACGCCACTGTGGATCTTACTTTGACTCTTGCAGCTGGTAGCAAGGCTTCTTCCTGGAAAATGGCACTGTATCTGAACCATGACCAGGAATTTCAGACCTACCTGCGGGCGCGTTGGGTAGATTACCAGGCCACGAACGATACTCCCGAAATAGGGCCGGTATCTTTTTGGTACGCCTCCAAGGCAGTCCTGAGGGGGCACATGATTGCATATACGGCTGCCAAACGCCGGGCTCGGGAAGCAGAACTTTTATGGCTTATGCGACAACTGCACCAATTCCGCAGGGCCCATATTTCCTCTCTGTCGGACTCTGATAGAACGGAATATAAGAACATACGAGAACGCATTGAGATTTTACTTCATCAGCGAGCGGAACGCACGCTTGCGTTTCAACGGTATAACATGCATAGGTGGGGGGGCAAGACGGGGAAACTCCTGGCGAACCTAGTGCGACCATATAAAAAACGTCAACTCATAACTGCGATTCGCGATACTATGGGAACCCGGCATGAGGGGGAACGCCAAATTACAGAACAGTTTGTCAGGTACTATGAGACCCTGTATGGTAAACGCCCGCTGGATGAGACTGCTCTTGCGGACTTTTTCCGGGGCCTATCTATTCCTCACCTGGAGGACGAGCAGGCTGCATCGCTGAGCCTACCTATATCCGAGGCTGAAATCCGCGTCTCCATTCGGTCCCTCAAACTGCCGAAAGCGCCAGGTCCGGATGGATTCGGACCTGAATATTATCGGATTCTTGAGGACCTGGTGGCGCAACCCCTGAGTGCAATGTATAATGCAGTAGCGGAGACGGGAGGCTCCTTTCCGGATAATATGGCCCACATAGTTCTGCTCCCAAAGCCGGGCAAAGACCCGGATCTGGTGGGGTCGTTTCGCCCCATCTCCCTTCTAGACCAGGATATTAAACTTCTGGCCGTGACTTTGGCGCGGCGTTTGAACCGCTTTCTCCCTGATCTTATTCACCCTGACCAGGTTGGGTTTGTTCCGGGCCGCTACGCCTCTATGAATTTGCTGAAGGTCTTGGGCGCGATTCATGACAAGGTGGGTCGGGGTGGCCAAGAGGCGGTGGCAGGACTGGACATGGAAAAAGCATTCGACAGCATCTCCTGGGATTACCTTTTTTGGGTCCTGCGCAGGTGTGGCTTTCAGGGCGAGTTTCTGGCTTGGGTGACGGCTTTATATCATAACCCCAGAGCGCGCTTATTGATTAACGGGGGTCTGATAGGGGATTTTGGACTGCAGAGGGGCACAAGACAGGGCTGCCCTCTGTCCCCCCTTCTTTTCCTTTTGGCTATCGAGCCCCTAGCAGCTAAGGTCCGACAGGACGAGACCATCAAGGGCATTGTGGTAAGGGGGCAGGAATGCAAAATCAGCTTATTTGCTGATGACATCTTACTTTATATGGACCAGGTTTCCGTGCACCTGCCCAGAGCATTGACGGTGATTCGAGCCTTCGGAGCCTTGACTGGTTTACAAGTTAACTGTAGCAAGTCGGAACTCCTACTGCTGTCAGGGGGCCCGGCGCAGCCTTGGCACGCGGTGTTGCCCATTGCACCCACGACTAAACCGATGCGCTATTTGGGAATATACCTTAGTACCGATCTGCCTACTCTTTATAATGCCAATATTCAACAACAACTTGACGCTATTGGAAAGTTGTGCCAGGCCTGGCAGGAATTACCTCTGGGTATCCTGGGACGGGTAGCTTTGGTAAAGATGGTTTTGGTTCCGAAACTTCTGTATCCCCTGCAGACTATGCCTCTTTGGCTTAGCAGGCGGGACAAATTTGCTTTTAAATCTACTATTTCTCGTTTCATTTGGAGGTCTCGAACACCTCGGATAGCGATGTCTAAACTTACATTGGACAAATGCCTAGGGGGACTTAATGTCCCTGATATTCGGCTTTATAATGTAGCGTCTCTTATTCGCTGGATTCATGAGGGTTCCACTGGGTGTTATCGTTATTCTCCCCGGGGTTGGCTAGCCGGCTGGAGCTCCCCCTTTCACTTTATGAATACATTACACCGCCAGGATGATCCCGGGAGGCGATACCTAGTTTGCTTTCGTTTTTTACGACCGTTTAGACTGGCATGGCGCTGGTGGCGGCGCAGACAACAGTTGTCGACAGAGGTGTCTCCTTTTGTACGTCTGGTAGGTAACTCCAGGTTTCAGCCGGGTTGGGGTAACTCAGTATTTCAGCAATGGGCGGCTCGGGGCTGCGTGACGATGGAGGACCTACTTGATCTATCTCCCGCTGGATTCCCATCCTTCCAACAAACACGGGACACGTGGGGCCTTCCCTCTTGTTATTTATTTTCTTACTTTCAAGTGCGTCACTATTGGGATGTTGAACGCAGAGGAGGTGATGGAATTTGGGTTAAGGGTCATCTGGATACTCTTTTTTTCGGCTACTCCGCCCATAGCTAACTCCCTTGCTCACTGGTATAGGGTCCTCAAAGTGTCTCTTCCCCTATCGGTGCTTACCCCTGTGCGCTCCTCCTGGGAACAGGATATGGGACAGGAGATCTCCGAACCACAATTTTTAGCTTGTTTCAGCACTTTATATTCTTATACTAAATCCGCTGACCTCCAAGAACTCCAGTATAAGATCCTCCACCGGGCTTATTTCACTGCTCAGCGAGGGGCGAGTCTAGGGCTTTGGAACAGTGATTTCTGTGTTAAATGCAAGAACAAAGTAGGCACGTACCTTCACTCTTTTCTGGAATGCCCCAAATTGAGTATATGGCGGGAGGCTCTCACCCTGCTAGAGCGCGCTGGGCAACGTTTCTTCTCCTGGGTCTGCAGACATCCCTCCAGGATCAAGGCTTCACTATCCCCCAATGTAGATTCTTCTATAATGTAATACTCGTAGTGAAAAAAATGATTTTGACTTATTGGATGTCGGTGGAGTCGCCACTGGAGGAGTAGACTTCGGGAAGTGGCCCAGTATGAAATTCAGTTGTATGCTAGGTCTCCGAGTGTGCTTAAGCAGCATTACGTTGGCCTGTGGGAGAGACTGAGGGACTTGGTGCCTTCACAAGCCCAGGACGGGGGACTGGCGCCTGTCTAGTTTTTCATTCTATGTTCTTCTTGGAACGCCCCTGAAATGCTCCATTCATTTTTCTTTCTATTATGCTTTGATGTCCCAGGGATGGGGGGGAGGGAGGGGAGTGGGGGAATGTGTGTTTTGCCTGAGAGGTGTGGTTGGTGCAGTGTGTGAATGGTGCTGCGAGCTCTTTGCGGTTTGCATGGATTATGTGTATAATATACAAAAAGGTGTGAGATCGCCGTCCCTGCTGGGCGACTTTGCCTATTTTTGTTGTCCTTTACCGCTTCTGTTTCCGATGCCCTCGATGACTTTTCTACTTGTTACATACTGTATCTGTGCGGGGGGATCTGTTTGGGAGGCTTCGCCTCTGCTGTTGTTCTTTTGCTTGTTATGGACACCTATTGCCTTGATGTAGTTTGATGTTGCGCCCTGTTGGGTGGTGTATCTTTCACTGCTAATAAACATAAGTTTAAAAAAAAAAAAAGAACCGAGGAGACACGCCCGGTGCATCAGGCGGGAAGGCACTCACGCATGCGCTGTGCGGGCGACTGGAAATTTCTGAAGTTTCTACAAGCAAGTATGCTTGTGAGACGTCCGTATCAGGGCTCCGTTGGATGACGTTACCCACTAGTGAGAATACCTGCCTGCTTGTCCTGGGTGAATTTTTATTTTTTCTCGAGTGAATGCCAGTTAACCACTTGTTTGTTTGTTTTTTTGAGTATTCAGAAGGTATTCAGACTATCCCTTGGCAGTGTCTGAGGTTTGAGAGTTCAGCATGGGTCTTCATTTAACAATGAAGGGATGTAAAAATGTCAAGTGAGGAGAAGATAGATGTCTCACAGTTGATCTTAGAGGGAATGAAATGTAGATGGTTTCTAGAAGATATGATTGGTGGCACGTAAGGTGCGCAGGAAAGCTAGCATCTTCTGGCCCTGTAAGAGAGATGAAAAGCATGGAAAGCCCCTAGGATTGAATGAGGGAAAGGAACTCCAAGGGAACTCTATGGGGATGTGAGCAACCACAGTGACCAATGAGACTCCGTTGAAGTGAAACTGGATCTCAAACAAGGGTACAAGTGCTGTGATCCAGTGTACCAAAGTAAAAAATAGAAAAAATTAGCTATGTCTGAATTGAAAAGTGCCTCGGATAGGCATGTGGAATCTCTGAGAGAGGAAGAGATAATGGCTACTACAGATGGGCAGACTGGATGGGCCATTTGGCCTTTATCTGCCATCATGTTTCTATGTTTCTTTTTTTCCATGAAAGCTTATTAAGATTTTGAAAAATACAAGAGAATATAAAACTGAAACATCAATGAGGTTCACAGTACATCAGTGCATGAATCAATACAAAACATAGAGTTACAATATCTGTTTGTATGCTTACATTCAAACTCAATGGAAGAGAGAAGAATATCAAAGTAATAACATCTTATATAGGTTTGAAGCTGCATGTCCTGTCTGTAATAAGACTGTGGCTTGAGTCAAAATAGAAGGGAAAAGAGTATGAAAAATTTGTCAAAGATTTTGATGACTAAAGCAGTGATGTAGTTGCAGCCATTTGTAGTGGTCTTTATCATTTAATGAAGAGCTTTCTCTTCATTTGGAGAAGGGGATCAAGGTTTTCTCAGGAATTAGAACATCATGAAGCCTGAATGGATAGATAAAGGTATTCTCAGGCTTCATGTTTCTCTGTAAGTGTGGAAAAACCTCCAAAGTGCTGAGGTAGTAAATAGAAGAGATGAAAGCTAATGTAGTAGATTGCATCAAATTGAAATGAATTCAGAATGTCAAAGGCATGTCCTGCCAATGAGAGAAACAACCCCTGTGTCCAACTGGATAGAGCAACTAAAGAAAGTGAAGCTATCCAGTAGCCATGCCCAAAGCTTTGGTAAAGAAAAACCTGGCAGTTGAAGGAATCAGTTTCTCTTTCACTGAAGAACTGTGAGAAACAGGTCAGAATTTCACACTTTTCCTGACTAAAAATGACTTTTCTTTTTCCTATTAATATTTTTCTCTGACAAAGGGGAGAGCCGTGACTGTACAGGAACGGGTCAGAAAAAGACTGACCGGCAGAGGGGAGGACAATCCTGCACATGCTCAAAGGCTTACTATAGCTAGGGGAGCGTACCGCTGTCAGAGACTTCACCATCAAGTGGGGCTGCATATCCCCTGTCTGCAGTGGCGTACCTAGGGGGGGGGGGGGGGGGGGGGCGGGCCACCCCGGGTACCAGCCCTGAGGGGGTGTTCCCGGCCTTGCCGCTCAGTCCCCCCCCACGCCCGAAGGACCACTCGCCCCACTGACCTTCCAGCACACCTATGAAGCAGCCCGCAGCAGGATCGCGACGTCAGCAATCCCTCAGCTGCTTGGGCGCTGCTTCCTGCGCCGCGGTCCCGTCCCTCCTCTGACATCAGAGGAGGGGGCGGGACCGCGGCGCAGGAAGCAGCTCCTAAGCAGCGCAAAGATAGCTGACGTCGCGATCCTGCTGCGGCTGCTTCATAGGTAGTGCGGGGAGGCCAGGGGGGCGAATGGTCCTTCGGGGTGGGTCAGGGCATCAGGCCTTCAGGGTGGGGCGGGCGGGCGGGCAGGCAGACTTTCAAGGGGGAGGGGGGGGACAGGCAGGCAGGCAGGCCTTCAAGGGGGGGTGCAGGTCGTCGGGGGGGGGGTGCAGACCTTCAAGGGGGTGCAGGCCTTCAAGGGGGGGACAGGCAGGCAGGCCTTCAAGGGGGGGACAGGCCTACAAGGGGGGGGGGACAGGCCTACAAGGGGGTGCAGGCCTACAAGGGGGGGGACAGGCCTTCAAGGGGGGACAGGCCTTCAGGGGGGGTGCATGCCTTCTGGGGGGGTGCCGACCTTCAAGGGGGTGCAGGCCTTCAAGGGGGGGGCAGGAAGGCAGGCCTTCAAGTGGGGGGACAGGCCTTCGGGGGGGTGCAGGCCTTCGGGGGGGGTGCAGACCTTCAAGGGGGTGCAGGCCTTCAAGGGAGGGGACAGGCCTTCAAGGGGGGGACAGGCAGGCAGGCCTTCAAGGGGGGGGACAGGCCTACAAGGGGGTGGGACAGGCCTTCAAGGGGGTGCAGGCCTTTGGGGGGGGGTGCCAACCTTCAAGGGGGGGGTGCAGGCCTTCAAGGGGGGGACAGGCCTTCAAGGGGGGACAAGCAGGCAGGCCTTCAAGGGGGGACAGGCCTACAAGGGGGTGGGACAGGCCTTCAAGGGGGTGCAGGCCTTTGGGGGGGGTGCCAACCTTCAAGGGGGGGGACAGGCCTTCAAGGGGGGACAAGCAGGCAGGCCTTCAAGGGGGGGGTCAGGCCTTCAAGTGGGGGACAGGCCTACAAGGGGGTGGGACAGGCAGACCTTTAAGGGGGGACAGGCCTCCAAGGGGGTGGGACAGGCAGACCTTTAAGGGGGGACAGGCCTTCAAGGGGGGACAAGCAGGCAGGCCTTCAAGGGGGGGTCAGGCCTTCAAGGGGGGGACAGGCCTACAAGGGGGTGGGACAGGCAGACCTTTAAGGGGGGACAGGCCTACAAGGGGGTGGGACAGGCAGACCTTTAAGGGGGGATAGGCCTTCAAGGGGGGACAAGCAGGCAGGCCTTCAAGGGGGGGTCAGGCCTTCAAGGGGGGGACAGGCCTTCGGGGGTGCAGGCCTTCGGGGTGGGTGCAGGCCTTCGGGGTGGGTGCAGGCATTCGGGGTGGGTGCAGGCCTTCGGGATGGGTGCAGGCCTTCAGGGGGGGACAGACCTTCGGGTGGGGGGTACAATCCTTCGGGGAGGGTGCAGGCCTTCAGGGGTGGGGTTTAGGCCTTCAGAGGGGGACAGACCTTCGGGTGGGAGGTAAAGTCCTTCGGGGGGGTGCAGGTCTTCAGGGGTGGGGTGTAGCCCTTCGGAGGGGGGACAGACCTTCGGGGGAGGGGGGTCCTGGTGTAAAAGTACACAGAGGGAGAGAGGGAAGGGGGGGTTCAAAGATACGTGCATATGCCAGACTTTGGGGGGTAGAAATAATGGGTCTAAAAACAGAGGAGTGGGAGAGAGATGGTGCATAATGGGATTTAGGGAGGGAAAGAACAGAAAGGGAGAGAACTTGGAAACAGGAGATGGTGTGGAGGGGGGATAGAGATACTGGATAGGAGGATAGTTGGGAACAGAAAGGGAGAGATGGTGGATCCTGGGGTGGTGGGGAGTTGAGAAAAGGTGAATCTGTGGATGGAGACAAAAAAAAGGAAAGATGCCAGATCTCCGGGAGAGGGAAGGGAAACGGAAGGGGAGAACAGAGATGGCAGACGGATGGTTAGCACGGAGAAAGGAGACCCTGGCAAGCAAGACAACAAGAGCCTGGGACCAACAAGATTTGAATATTGATCAGAGAACAAAAGGTAGAAAAAAATAATTTTATTTTCTGTTTTGTGATTACAATATGTTAGATTTGAAAAGTGTACATGAGACAGCTTGAAATGGGAACTTTTCTATTTTTGTGAATGGCAAGGCTGAGTTCAGTTAAAATATATGCTTTATAAGAAAATATAATAATGTGTTTTATAAAGTTTATAAGCATTGCTGGCATACTCGGTGAGGTGTTCCTAGTGTTGGTGGTGGTAGTAGCATGTCAGTGTGTTGAGAGGAAGAGGTAGTCTGGGAAATTCTGCTGAGCAAACTCTGGGCCCATTTCCACCCCCAGTTAGTCCACTCCACTCAACTGGTTCACACACTGAGTGGGTCTTTGGGTGTTATTTCTGGGTAGTTGTTTTAGAATCTCTTCCAGTGGTTTGTCAGTATCTCCTTCTGGTCCAAGGAAGGAAACTTTGTCAACCTTAGCATTGACCTTCAGAATATGTTTGTAACAGCGCTGCTTGTGTGGCATTAGGCTATGTAGTGATCGAAAGAAAAAAACAGACCTTTGCACATTTTTGCACTATATGGTGGGTGTATGAGGAGATTCATTTCCTGCACAGTTAAGTCCATGTGAAGTTACCTTGTGCTGTATTTGACATCTAGCAAGGTCTCTGTTTGGAAGGAAAGATCTAAGCTTAAAAATGAAGTGGCCAGAAGTTATGTTAAAAGTAGATAGCGTAGCTGGTTTTAAGAAAGGTTTGGACAAATTCCTGGAGGAAAAGTCCATTGTCTGTTATTAAGACATGGGGGAAGCGTCTGCTTGCCCTGGATTGGTGCACTCAGCAGCAACAAATACTAGTTTTGGCTGGCTCTTTCCCCGCATTTCTCCTCTCTTCCCCACGATTTAATATCCAGTTCAGGCAGTAAGTAAATGCATCGGCAGGGGGGGTCTGGTAAGTCTTGGGGGCTGGGGATGGAAGGTGAGAATCAGTTCTGTAGGCTATCAGAAATTTGCTTAATTATCTACTCACACAGAAAAGCAGTAAAGTCAATAGGTTCTCTGAGTGGGAACAACCTGTTTGATCTTGCACTCTTGTGATTGACCAATTGTTTATCACTGTTTAATTTATCACATTGATTAATTTGAGCACACCTGAGGTGTCCTATGATGGTGTGCACTGCAGGCAGAGGAGCCTTATTGTGTAAAGCACTGGAGAATTCTCTCCTGTCGCTTACCTCTCACGCTGAGGACACCCTGCTTCAGTATAATCATTTATATGATTTATCTTATAAACATTATTACGTGGTCTTTTCCTCAAGTGCTGAGACATCAGGTTGTTCCCACTTGGAGAACCTATTGACTTTTACTGCTTTTCTGTGTGGCTTTAACATTTTTGCTATTCAGTATACCTAAACTATTATTCAGTAGAAAAAATTTGGTTTGTTCAATCAAATCCTGTGTGGACATTGGACTTCTATGAGTGAATGTTCTGCTTGATTGAACAAACTAAATTTTTTCTACTGAATAATAGTCTAGGTACAATGAAAGTAAATAGCAAAAATGTTTGAGTAGATAATTAAGGAAATCTTTTTCATATTGCTTGCTTATGGACTGGGAAAAAAGACTGTTCAAGCAAATGTCTCCAGAACTGCTTTAATGGAAAAATGTGATTTTTTTTTTTTAAGTACTTTGTGAAATTTATTGTTGTTGTGAAATTTATTGTTATACTTTGTTTAAACTTAAAAAGCGGTGTCATTAACAGTGAATCTAATCGAAAAATCGATTCAACAGGGTGAATCGAATCGAATGAAATATTTTTCTCTGAATCGGGCAGCACTATTGGCTACCATGAGAATGGGCTACTGGGCATGATGGACCATTGGTGTGACCCAGTTAGGCTATTCTTATGTTATGTTCTCATCTGTAGGGGCCTTTGTTTTCACTTCTTATTTTAATGTATTTTTTTCCTGGGAACTTATCAGTGTTTTTTTATAATGGGAACAAAAATGGAAGAGAATTAATGTGTGTGGAATGGGGGGTAACTAATTTCTTCAGCTAAATAATTCAATCCACTTCAAACAGACATAGGAGAACTCACGCACCATTCACACACCCTCCAACCAAAAACGTCAAAAGAAAAAAACTGTTCGACAACCTCCTAGCCATTCGAGCTGCAACACTTGACCCCCAACTCTACAACCTATTGACCTCGACCACAAACTACAAAACCTTAAAAAAAGAAATAAAAACCCTTCTATTCAAAAAACACATAAAACCAAACTAACATAATCAGAACTGTCCCAAGCATCACCTGCAACTACTCCATATGTACTTCTGATGTCATGACAATTCAGACATAATTTATGTTATGTTATGTTTGGAATAATGGTTACATAAATGAGGTTCAATAAAAGAAAATTTTCACTGCCTGTTTCTATTCTGACCATTTATTCCATTTCATGGTTATTGGAAAAAAAAAAAAAAAAAAAAAATTTTACATGGGGGGGGGGGGGGGTGTCAAAAAATGATGGGCCCCGGGTGCCACATACCCTAGGTACGCCACTGCCTGTCTGTCTCCAATGAATGATTTGCTCCTTTGAAAGAATGTGAGCCATTCTTTCTTGCATCACCATATGCCTGGAACAGGTTGCCTGAATCAAGACGTCATGCTCCATCCCTGGCAGTACTCAAATCCAAGCTAACTCCCGCACACTGCTGTCAGATACCTAGACCCACTGTATCATTTCCTCTACCATAATCTCCCCAACTCTGAAATATCCTGTCTAAATTAGATTGCATGCTCTTCTGAGCAGGGACTGTCTATTGTATGTTAAAATGTACAGCACTGGGTACACCTTTCAGCACAATAGAAATAATAATTAAATAGTAGCAGAGCAGTAAAGTCACTTTAATGGCATCAATCAATAGAGGGAGACAGACATAGACAGAAATAGGACAGAATTATAGACAGAAAATATGCTGTTAGAAACAGACATGCACACATGCAAACACGCACACACATATAAACAGAGATATAAACACTGGCTACAATTATATATGTCACATCTAGAATAGTTACGAAGAAAAAGAATAAGATCAAAGGTTTGGGCTTACCTCATCATCAATGAACTAAAGGGAAGAATGAGATCAGTGATATTAGAGAAGAACTTCTCATGGGAAAGTCGACAGAGGCAGACAAACATATGAATACACACACACACAAAGGTAGACACACATATAATCACAGATATGAAGCCAGACACTCACACGCACACAGATGTAGATAGAGTGGCTACAAAGAGCAAGATTTTCTGATATAATAACACCAATTCAATACTTTTGACTTTGGCAATAGTTCAGAAAAACAAAAGCTTGGACTTACCCAACCTTTAACCTAAAGGGAAGAATGAGAGCAGTGATATTAGAGAGGAACATCTCATGGGAGAGTCACACAGCAGCAAAGTCACTTTATTGGCATTAATCAATAGAGACAGACACACATATGTTCACAGATATGAAGCCAGACACTCACACGCACTTGAGTCCCTCTGGATAAAGATTCCAGGACAGAGCGGAACAGACACAAAAATTGGCCTCTACTATCGACCCCCAGCACAAACGGAAGAAGCAGACACAGCAATGATGGAGGAAATCAACCATGAATGTAGAACAGGAAACGTAACGATCATTGGAGACTTCAACTTTCCGGGGATAAACTGGAACATAGGAACCTCAAATTGCGGCAGGGAAACAAAGTTCCTGGAAACAATAGGAGACTGCTTCCTGGAACAATTGGTGGGAGAACTGACAAGAGGAACCGCAACCTTGGACTTAGTCCTAAATGGCATAACTGGAAGGACAACAGATGTGGAAGTCTCGGTCCCGCTGGGGACGAGTGATCACAACATGATCAAATTTAAAATTGGCATCGGGAAGAGGAAGCGAATCAGGACCCAAACCACAACTTTTAACTTCAAAAAAGGGAATTATGATAGCATGAGAGCCATGGTAAAAAAACGACTCAAGAAAATGACAGCCAAAATCAAAACGGTCGACCAAGTATGGTCCCTACTAAAGAATACCATCACTGAAGCGCAGATTCTCTACATTCCGCAGATATCCAAAGGAAGGAAAAATAAGAACAAAGAAGAACCAGCTGGGCTAAATAAAGGGGTGAAGGAAGCGGTGAGGGAAAAGAGGAACTCGTTTAAAAAATGGAAACGAGAAGGAACAACGGAAGCCTGGAACAGTCACAAGGTCGATCAGAAGAAGTGTCACAAGGTGGTAAGAGACGCAAAAAAGGCCTATGAGGAAAAAATAGCGCAAGACGCCAAAAACTTCAAGCCCTTTTTTAGATACATAAAAGGGAAAAAACCAGCAAGGGAGGCAGTGGGCCCTCTTGATGACCAAGGAATAAAAGGGTGCATCAAGGAAGACAAACAAATTGCGGATAGGTTAAATTCATTCTTCGCATCTGTCTTTACCGAGGAGGACACTACAACAATGCCCGAACCAGGGAAAGCATTCAGGGGAGAAATTGAGGATAGCCTCATTACAGTGGATGTGGATTTGGACATGATATACTATCAAATCGATAGGCTAAAAAGTGACAAGTCCCCTGGACCGGATGGAATTCACCCGAGAGTACTAAAGGAACTTAAGATGGAAATCGGAGAGCTTTTACAAACCCTAGCTAACTTGTCAATTAGAACCGGAAAAATACCAGACGACTGGAAGATAGCAAATGTCATTCCAATCTTCAAAAAAGGATCGAGAGGGGAACCGGGCAACTATAGACCTGTGAGTCTTACGTCGGTTCCTGGGAAGATGGTTGAAGCAATAATCAAGGATAGCATAGTGCAACACCTGGAGAATCATGACCTGATGAGAGCTAGTCAACACGGCTTCAGGAAGGGGAAGTCATGCCTGACGAATTTACTTCAATTTTTTGAGAAGGTGAACAAACAAATTGATAGCGGAGACCCGGTGGATATAATATATTTGGATTTCCAGAAGGCGTTCGACAAGGTTCCACACGCTAGGCTTCTGAGGAAACTACAAAGCCATGGGATTGAAGGGGATATACTACGATGGATAGCAAATTGGCTGGAGAACAGATTGCAGAGGGTAAGCATAAATGGAAAGTTCTCGGACTGGGAAAATGTGACAAGCGGTGTGCCCCAAGGCTCAGTTCTTGGACCCATATTATTCAATATATTCATAAATGACCTGGAAGAGGAAACCACGAGTAATATAATCAAGTTCGCAGATGACACGAAACTATGTCGACCAGTTGGATCACATAAGGACATTGAAGAACTCCAGAGAGATCTGAACCAGCTAGAAAAATGGGCAGAAAAGTGGCAGATGAAGTTTAATGTAGACAAATGCCAAGTGAAGCATCTGGGTACGAAAAACAAGGAACATGATTATATAATGTTAGGTGTGACATTGGGCAAAAGCGAACAAGAAAAGGACCTGGGGGTACTGATAGACAGGAACCTGAAGCCATCGGCACAATGCGCAGCGGCGGCAAAGAAAGCAAACAGGTTGTTGGGCATGATAAAAAAGGGTATTACAAGTAGATCGGCAGAAGTCATCATGCCTCTTTACAGAGCAATGGTCAGACCACACCTGGAGTACTGTGTCCAACACTGGTCTCCTTACCTAAAGAAGGATATAACTCTGCTGGAGAGGGTGCAGAGGCGAGCCACGAAGCTAGTAAAAGGTATCGAGAATTTGAGCTACAATGAACGCCTCGTAAAACTAGGATTGTTCACCCTCGGGAAGAGAAGACTGCGAGGGGATATGATAGAGACTTTCAAAATACTAAAAGGTTTTGACATAATTGAATAAGAAACATCATTACTGACGTTGTCAAATGTGACTCGGACGAGAGGCCATAAACTAAAATTGAGGGGCGACAAGCCCAGGACTAATGTCAGAAAGTTCTGTTTTACACAGCGAGTGGTGGACGCTTGGAATGCTCTCCCGGAGGAGGTGGTAACGGAAATCTCCATTATGAGATTCAAGTGCAAGTTGGACGCACACCTGCTTGCAAATCACATTGAGGGATACGGGAAAACAGGGTCTTCATCAGGGAACACCTAGGACGTAAACAGGGAACACCTGGATTGGCCTCCACGTGTGCGGGTCACCGAACTGGATGGACCAATGGTCTGATTCGGTGGAGGCATTTCTTATGTTCTTATGTTCTAAAGTCTCCATGGTCCTAGCGGCTGCTATGTGAGAAAACGAGGCTGGCAAGTCTGTAAGGGCAACAGACCCACGCTTGTTCTGAAGAAGGGCTTGTTAGGTTTTCGTTCTTTTTTTTAGCGATTGTTGTTCTAGCCAAAAATACTTGTGATTAGTTGTCACAGGCAAAAAACTGGCAGTTGAAGAAATCAGTTTCTCTGTCTCTGAAGAACTGTGAGAAACAGGTCAGAATTTCACACTTTTTTATGTGTAAATCTCTTTATTAAAGGTTCAGAAAACAACAGCAAACAAGTGCAGTAAAGTAATTTCAAAAACAATCAGCAGTTAGAGTGTATCAGCAACCAACCCCAGCCCCTCCCACCCCGGGAGCAGCAGCAGCAGCAGCAAGTGCATAGAAAGGGATACCTCCGTTAACCACTCAAACCCCAAGTTTGTTCTGAAGTCATGCAAAAGGGAGTCCAACATCTGTTTTTCAGAGCTCCCACATCTCTCCTTTCCATCAGTGCATGGTGGATCATCAGAGACCTCCAATGTGACATAGTAGCTGGTTGTGGGGAAGCCAGCAATGCAAAATACTAGTTCTGCCCAAAACAATGGCTTTCCTAATAAAGGCTGCACAACCCGGTCGAATAGGGTGAAGACGGACCTGCAATGTAAAAAGAAAACTAGGATGTAAGCGCCATGAGCAATTCCAAAGTTGTGCCACATATGCTATAAGTTGAATCCAAAACATGTGTCCAAGAGTGGCGTGTGTCTGCAAACATTTAATACAATGATCACCTGCACAAAGTTTTGCTCTATAGGCCCTGTTAGGGGCATAGAAAGCCCGCAAAACAAATTTATAATTACGTTCTTTGTCTATGGCTTGAGTCAGATGTTTATGACCTAGCTGCAGGCCCTTTTTCAACATATCCGGCGTTCTAGAGACCCGTAGTTCTTGAGTCCATTTCTGCGCTAGTCCAACAAAGTTCATCTCTTCCTCAGCGGACACGTACGAAATAATGTCACCCGAGGACGGTCTTCGCTGCCTCCCAAAATAGGACTGGACTCTCTAAGTGTAGAGAATTAAAGTGAAGGTATTCATCCCATTTAGTCTGTAAATAAGCAGTAAATTGTTTATCCCCATGTAAATATGCCGGGAACCACCACCCACACCCAAGGCCCGATGGGCCACCCATAGAGACAGCCAACCAAATTAAATTATGGTCAGATACCTCCAAGGGACCAATTGTAGCCTCTTCTACCTGAGTAAATAAAGATTCAACAGTCAAAAGGTAGTCAATGCACGAAAAGGTATGATGCACTCTAGACTGGTGGGTATAATCATGGTCGGTTGGATGTAAGAGATGCCCTGGGTCCACCAACCCCAAGGATGGGCAAAAGTAAGGAATACCCTTAGTACTCCTCCCCAATGCTCCCACAGGAGAGTGGGATCCATCCATGGCCAGATCCAGAACTTGATTAAAATCCCCAGCTACTATCAATGGTAATGCAGGCTCTTTAATGCAAAGATTCACCAAGTTTTGAAAGTAAGGGTGAGAATACACATTGGGACCATAAATTATAAGCAAGCGGAAGGTGGTACCCCGCACTGTAATGTGGGACAGTGAATAGCTACCCTGGGGATCATGTTGTTTAATTTGAACCTCACAAGGTAAACCCCTATGAATCAGCAAAGCCACGCCAGCCTTCTTACCAGGGGAAGAAGCGTAATATGTCTCCCACCCAACTCCCCTTCAGTTTCGCATGCTCAGTATCAGTAAGGTGTGTTTCCTGGAGGCAGGCAATGTCCACCCTATGATGCTTCAACTGAGTGAGAATTTTCGTTCTCTTAATTGGGCACGTTATGCCTGACACATTTCAGGAAATGATTCCCAATGGGTGATTACTCAAGGTGTATCAGGGGACATACCATAAGCCAATAAATGTAAACAAAATCTACTGGGCACCCAGCCTTACCCAGAAGATAAAAGTGGTAAAGACTCCAGAGAAGGAAGCAGTACCCAAACACAGTACAAAAAATAATTTGCAACCCAACAACCCCAGTATGTGCAAACATATAGATCCCCCATAATAAAAAGCAAGCCCTAGTGCTGCCACTGCTCCCCAAAACCTAACTAACCCAACAATCCCCATCCCCCTCTTTCCCAAAGAAACCCCAACATATCCTCCCAATAGGGATACCAATGGAGGTACGAACTGATGCTAGATTAACAAGGCACCCCCTCCATGAACAGGCCAGTAATACCGTGATAACCCCTAGCAATTCAAATAACAGAGAACTAATACCACCAGTAAGGATCTGCAAAATGTTATGAAGGAATAACTCCACAAAATCTAAAATGCTGCGCCCTCAAGGTCCACTAGAAGTAGAAGTTCCCAGAGTAGCAATAAAGTCACCTGCAGTCTCCGGGGTGGCAAATGATTGCCACATGCCATTATGATGAATCTTCAAAAGCGCTAGATAAACAAATTGAAAATGCTGCTTGAGACCGACCAATTTTGTATACAGTAGGCAATAAGGCTTCCAACGTTCTGTCAGCACTGCAGAGTAATCTTGACGTATAGGCGCTCCGTCATACTTCAACTCATTCTTCTTCAATCGAAATTGATAAAGTAGTTCCACCTTGTGCCGATAGTTAAGCAATTTCACTATCACAACCCGGGAGTGCATATCTTGGCCATGTAGAGGCCCAATACAATGTGCACTGGGACGAGTATGGGTGGGAGAGGGATTTTATCCGTCAACCAATACTCCAAAAGTTCCAAAAAGCGCCGCTCCGGGATTGTCTCTGGCAGTCCTAAGAAACATAGGTTCGAGCGACGGAACCTATTTTCTAGGTCTTCCAGTTTCGTCGATTGTGCCCGTAGTAGGTCTTGCAGCCTGCGTGGTCGCAGTGTCCTCAATCGCCGATACCCATTGCTCCAATTCGGTTGTTCTCATCACCGCCTCTGACTAAATATGTTCTAGGTGAGTAATCTGGGCAGATATTTGCTCAAGCTGGGGTTCAAGTACATGTGCAATGGCTGCTTTTAAATCACTCAGTGCCACCTCAGTGAATTGGGACACTGTTGCCAATGGTGTCTCCACCATTTTGGTTTCGGCAGGCTGTGGATGGTCTCAATCTTTTTTGGCTGATTTAGCTGACATGGAAGCCTGAGACCAAGTAACAAATCTATCCATACAATCTGAAGGCAAACGCAAACCAAAAAACTTGAAAAAGGGGGGTTTAATGCAATGCAAGTTCATCCAGCATGGAGCTAGCAAGAAACCGTCCTCACCAGCCAATCACGTCACATGACCTCACACTTTTTTTAAATTATGGCCCTAAGGGTTAGAAAGCCAAGGCTTTCCTAACTAAAAATGACTTTTTTCTTTTTCCTATTAATATTTTTCTGATACAATAACACCAATTCAATACTTTTGACTTTGGCAATTGTTCAGAAAATCAAATGTTTGGACTTACCAAATTATAAGTAATGCAAACCTAAAGGGAAAAATGAGGAAGAGATCAGAGACAAGAGACAAGAAGACTTTGTTTAAAGAATGGAAAAGGTCAAAAATGGATGAAAACTGGAAAAAGCATAAACATCGCAGGTGCCATACGACAGTAAAAGGGGCCAAAAGAGACTATGAGGAAAAAATAGCTCAAAAGGTCTTCAAGCTGGTCTTTCAATATATTAAGGGGAAATGACCAGCGAAGGAAGCGGTGGACCATTGAATGACCATGGAATAAAGGGAGCGCTAAAAGAGGACAAAGCAATTGCCTACAAACTGAACACATTTTTTGTGTCTGTATTTAACAAAGAAGATGTACACAGCATACCGGAACCCATCAGGCTATATGCTGGAAATGAAGATGGAAAGCTGACAGGATTGACGGTCAGTCTAGAGGAGGTTTGTAGGCAGATTGATAGGCTTAAGAGCGATAAATCCCTGAGATTGGATGGCATCTATCCGAGGGTCATCAAGGAACTGAAAGGGACCATAGCAGAATTGCATCAACTAATAGCCAATTTGTCAATCAAATCGGGAAAGATTCCAGAAGACTGGAAGGTGGTGAATGTTATGCCGATCTTCAAGAATGGTTCAAGGGGAGATCTGGGAAACTACAGACCTGTGAGACTGACCTCTGTACCGGGAAATATGGTAGAGTCACTGATAAAGGACAGCATCTTTGATTACCTTGATAGACACAGGCTGATGAGGACCAGTCAGCACGGTTTTAGCAAAGGCAGATCATGTTTGATGAACTTGCTGCACTTCTTTGAGGGAGTAAACAGACAGATAGACAAGGGTGATCTGGTAGACATTGTATATCTGGATTTTCAGAAGGTATTCGACAAGGTTCCACATGAACGACTACTTAGATCTATTAAATCATATTTTGATACGTCAGCATTCAGAACCCTGGTTCAATCCCTCGTACTAAGTCAACTTGACTACTGTAACATCGCCTATTTAGCAATTTCCCAAAAGAATATGCGACGTTTACAATTAATGCAAAATGCAGCGGTCAGACTAATCTTCGGGCTAAAGAAATTTGATCACGTGACACCGTACTACTAGCAGTTACACTGGCTACCGATGGAAGCTCGTGTAAAGTTTAAGTTCGCCTGCCTCTGTTTTAAAGTACTATACGGATTAGCCCCTAAATACATAACTGACCTTTTCTCCTTCTCAGCTAATAGACACAAGAGAAGCTCACATTCGAACTTCGTTTCCCACCCAGTTAGAGGTTGTAAACTGAAAAAACACCTTGAACACCTTCTCTCACATCAAGCAGCATTATGGGGTAAAGAGCTAGAACAATTGCTTTCGCCCACTACCTATGAGGAATTCAGGAAGCGTCTAATAACATACCTGTTCCTGAAGTATTTAGATAACTGACCCATACATCTCTTTCTCCTCAAGAATGGATTTCTTGACCTATTAATCACTTTCTTCCACCCCTCTTAAGTTCAATCAATTTGTACCTTCATTTAATCTTTTGTAAACTGCATAGAACTTCATGGTAATGGGGTATATAAACTATTATTATTATTATTATTACTTTGGAAACTTGTGAGCCAATGAAATCAAGGGTGAAATTCTCACATGGATTAAAAACTGGCTGGAGCATAAGAAACAGAGAATGGGGGTAAATGGACAATACTCAGACTGGAAGAGTGTCACGGGTGGAGTGCCACAGGGCTCAGTGCTTGGACCTATGCTCTTTAACACCTTTATAAACGATCTGGACATAGGTACGACGAGTGAGGTGATTAAATTTGTGGATGATACGAAATTATTCAGAGTAGTGAAGATGCAGGTGGATTGTGAAGATCTGCAACGTGATATAATCAGGCTCGAGGAATGGGCATCGACATAGCAGATGAGGTTCAATGTGGATAAGTGTAAAGTGATGCATGTCGGTAACAAAAATCTCATGCACGAATACAGGATGTCCGGGGCGGTACTTGGAGAGACCTCCCAGGAAAGGGACTTGGGAGTTCTGATCGACAAGTTGATGAAGCCGTCCACGCAATGTGCAGCGGTCGCAAAAAGGGCAAACAGAACGCTAGGAATGATAAAGAAGGGGATCATAAACAGATCAGAGAAGGTTATCATGCCACTGTACCAGGCCATGGTATGCCCTCACCTGGAGTACTGCATCCAGCACTGGTTGCCGTACATGAAGAAGGACACAGTACTACTCGAAAGGGTCCAGAGAAGAGTGACTAAGATGGTTAAGGAGTTGGAGGAGCTGCCGTACAGTGAAAGATTAGAGAAACTGGGCCTCGAACAGAGGAGATTGAGAGGGCACATGATCGAAACATTCAAGGTAATGAAGGGGATAGACTTAGTAGATAAGGACAGGTTGTTCACCCTTTCCATGGTAGGTAGAATGAGAGGGCACTCTCTAAAGTTGAAAGGGGATAGATTCAGTACAAACATAAGGACATTCTTCACCCAAAGAGTGGTAGAAAGCTGGAACGCTCTTCCAGAGGCTGTTCTAGGGAAAAAAACACCCTCCAAGGATTCAAGAGAAAGTTAGACAAGTTCCTGCTGAACAAGAATGGGTGCTGGTAGGGCTAGTCTCGGTTAGGGTGCTGGGCATGATGGACCACTTGTCTGACCCAGCAGCGGCAATTCTTATGTTAGTATGTTCTTATCAGTGATATTAGAGAAGAACATCTAATGGGAAACTCACAGAGCCGCAAAGTCACTTTATTGGCAGCAATCAATAGAGGGAGACAGACATAAGAACATAAGAAGTTGCCTCCCTGGGTCAGACCAGAGGTCCATCACACCCAGCGGTCCGCTCCCGCAGCGGCCCATCAGGCCTATGGCCTGTGAAGTGGTCCCTGACTATTGCTATGCTCTACTTCTATCTGTACCCCTCAATCCCCCTATCCTTTAGGAACCTATCTAAACCTTCCTTGAACCCCTGTAGTGTGCTCTGGCTTATCACAACATCCGGAAGCACGTTCCATGTGTCCACCACCCTCTGTGTAAAAAAGAACTTCCTAGCGTTTGTTCTAAACCTGTCCCCTTTCAATTTCTCCGAGTGCCCCATTGTACTTTTAGTTCCCCACAGTCTGAAGAATCTGTCCCTGTCTACCTTTTCTATGTCCTTCAGGATTTTGAAGGTTTCTATCATGTCTCCTCTGAGTCTCCGCTTTTCCAGGGAGAATAGCCCCAGCATTTCCAACCTGTCAGCGTATGAGAAGTTTTCCATACCTTTTATCAGTTTTGTCACTCTTCTCTGGACTCCCTGAAGTACTGCCATATCTTTTTTGAGGTATGGCGACCAGTACTGGACACAGTACTCCAGATGTGGACGCACCATTGTCCGATACAGCGGCAAGATGACTTCCTTCGTCCCGGTCGTGATACCCTTTTTAATGATACCCAACATTCTGTTCGCTTTCTTTGAGGCTGTCGCACACTGTGCTGATGCTTTCAATGTTGTGTCCACCATCACCCCCAGGTCTCTTTCAAGGTTACTTACCCCTAGCAATGATCCCCGCATTTTATAGCTGAACATTGGGTTCTTTTTCCCTATGTGCATGACCTTGCATTTCTCTATGTTAAAGCTCATTTGCCACTTTTTTGCCCACTCTTCCAGCCTCGTTAGGTCCCTTTGCAGGTCTTCGAAGTCTTCCGTGGTTCTAACCCTGCTGCAGAGTTTGGTGTCAGTTGCAAATTTAATAACCTCACATAGGCAGAAATAGGACAGAATTATAGACAGATAGACAGAAATATGCTGTTAGATACAGACATGCACACATACAAACATACATATATAACACAGACATATATAAACACTGGCTACATTTAATATATGTCACATCGACAATAGTTCAGAAGCAAAAAGAATAAGATCAAAGGTTTGGGCTTACTCCATCACTAGCAGCGTTCATCTAATAGAACCACATTCTACACGACTCTCAGTCACGATTTCGCAAAACCACAGTACAGAAACTGTCTTAGCGTCACTGACTGACCAACTCTTCCATCTATTTTCTCTGGGAAAAAGTGCACTGGTCCTTCAGTTTGACTTGAGCAGTGCTTTTTACCTTGTAGACCATGACATTCTACTCAAGTGCCTCGATTCTATTGGCATTTCTGGTCAGGTAATAACCTGGTTCACAGGCTTCCTAAAAAAACGTACTTACCAGGTCCACAGTGACGGAACCTTTTCCTATTCTTGATGTAACCCCTGCGGAGTCCCACAAGGCTCCCCTCTCTCTCTCTTTCTGTGTTCAACATCTACATGGCATCATTGGCCCATATGTTATCTGACTTAAAATTGAAATCATACATATATGCAGATGACATTACAATTATCATTCCCATAACCTCACTGACACAAGAAACAGAACAATTGACCTCATCTGTTCTCACTAAGGTAGAACAATGGCCTACACAATTCAAACTAAAATTGAACCCAGAAAAAACCAAGCTTTTCCTGGCAAGTCCTAACCACAAGCTAATGAATACCTCTCTGAAATTAAATGGGTTAATCTACCCAATCAATTCCACCATCAAAATTCTTGGAGTCATCCTGGACCGATGCCTGACTTTTGAAGATCACACCAATGCCCAGGTTAAAAAATGCTTCTGTACCCTCTGGAAACTACGTACCATCAAACACTAGTTTGACTTCTCTTTACAATTGCTGGTCCAATCTCTAATCTTAAGCACCTTAGATTACTGTAATATCATATACTTGGGATCATTTAAGAAAACCATCAAATGACTTGAGAATCATTCAGAACACTGCCATCCATCTTATCTATGGTCTCAAAAAGTCAGACCATGTAAGCCCGTTCTTCAAAAAACTACATGGTTCCCAATGGAGGCAAGGGTCATCTTCAAGTTTGCCTTCCTCTGCTTCAAAACCATAACATGCTCATCCCCAATCTACCTTTTGTACCATTTTGTATTTCCAGGCAACACTTGCACACATAATACCTATCTGTTTGCCTTCCTCTCACTGAAGGGCTGTATCTACTAGAGATTCCTTGACAGATCACTGTCATTCCAAGCAGGCAAATGGAATAAATGTCTAACCACCCTCATTTCTAATTCACCCTCATACCAATCCTTCAGGAAATCAATTAAAACCTATCTCTTTGACAAATTTCTCTGACTCCTTCCTGCCTGTTTTTATCTCTGAAATACTTCCGGACATACCTAACTACTCTCGGCTTACTAATGTAATTGAAAGTATTGGGCGGGGGAGGGGGATATTTATTATTGGAAAATGTTTTTTATGAAATATAAAGGGATGGGAGGGAAGGGGATAAATTTAATTTGATAAGATTAATTGTAGAATTTCAAGTGATATATCTAAGTTAAAAATGTTAATACCAATGTTGATGTACTTGATGTAAGTTATAAAATGAATAAAGAATTATATAAAAAAGAAAGTATTTCTTTTTTTTCTTTGTAAATTCACTGTCTGTGTACAGTCTCTTCTGTAAACTGCTCTGAACTGATTGTGGTATTGCGGTATACAAAAATAAAGTTATTATTATTATTATTATTGTAAAATTAAAATCAACATTCTTGTTTATCAAATAAAGAAGGAAATCATTAGAAACTTATTTATTTGATAAACTTAAAGTTCAAGTTTATTAATTTTAATATACCGAACATCGACGGACACCTGGCCAGTTTACAATGTTAAAAATAAAAGGTTAAAAATAAATTATTATAAGATGGGTGTGTGTGTGAACATTAAATGGAAAAATTACAATTACGAATGTGAGCTTGAGGGTGAAGGGGAAGGGAAAGTTGATAATTACATCATTAAAAGAAAAATTAAAAGGAGAGGAAGAGAGTGGGAGGATATGACATCAGGAAAGGGGATCGCTTCTTAGAAGCGGTTTGTATTTAGTTTGCTAGCTATTAGGGAGGAAATATTTAAATGCTATGGTATGTGTCTTTGAATAAAAATGTTTTTAGTTTAATCCTGAATTTATCGAGTGAATTTTCAAGAAGGAGTTGAAGTGGCAAGGCTTTCCATAAAGTAGGATCTACTATAAAAAAAATTAGTTTTCCTAGTGTAATAGAATTCTTTGATGGAAGGTATGGTCAGTAGATTCTGATCGGCTAATCTAAGAGTCCGGGAAGGGCAAAAAGGGATGATGAGTTTATCAAGAAAAGATGGGAGATGCGAAAGTTTGATTTTGAAAACAAGCATTAAGGTTTTATAGGTAATATAGTGAGTAATGGGTAGCCAGTGAGCTTTTCACAGAAGAGGAGTTACATGATAATATTTCCCAACCTTATAGATAAGTTTCATTGCCATGTTATGAATGAGCTGCAGACGACGTAGTTCTTTTTGAGTGATTACATTATATAGAGAGTTACAGTTATCTAAATGAGAGATGACCAGTGAGTGAACAAGGGTTCTAATTGCATCAGTTTAGGGAACGAATGAGCCGAAGTTTATGGAAACAGGCTTTTACAACAGAGCTTATCTGGCCATCAAAGATTAAATCTTTATCTAGAATAACTCTAAGCAATTTTATTTTTGATTCCATTTTTATCGGACAAGATTTAATAAGGATTTAACAAGAATGTTGATTTTAATTTTACGATGTGGTTGTATTTTTATTCTTCTAAACTTTATTTTTAGTAATATTTGAAACTGTATTTTAACTAATGCTGTATCTGACTGTTGTATGAAGTATTGTTTTTATCCAACTTCCCGGGGACAGCGGGGATGGAGTAAGGTGTCTCGAAACATCTCATAAAGGTCTGGTCCAGAAGCTTATGCAGAGGCAGACAAAGAGACTCAGCCAGAGGCTGGGGAAGATGCATCGTCTCCAAATACTCCTTGGAAAACTTGGAACCCGAGTCCAGAGTAATATCAAGATCCACCGCCATCTGACGCAGGAAAGATGAGAAAGACAATTGGTCAGCCAGAGCTGGCCTCGAGAAGGACTCGATGTCGAGGCGTCCTGATCCGCAGAGGCCGAGGATCGGCAGGGGGAGAGCGATCCCATGGCAACCTCGAGCTCCGGCATAGGAGGAGGTGAGTAAGCCAGCGGAGAATATTCCTTATAGGGATGCTTACGACGAGGCGAGGCATGCCTCAATGAATGTCTCGAGCGATGACCAGAACTGTGTCTAGAAGCAGGTCTCGAACGTCGAGGCGAGCGAGGCTCAGACGAGGCGTCCAGCGAGTAGATGGGGCTGGAGGCTGTGGATCGAAGCAGAGGTGGCTGAGAAGAAGCCCCTCAAGGCACCCGCCAAGCCTTGAGGCTCGGCATTGAGGAAGGATCCGCTCCAGGCAGTGGGGAGGATTCAGCGCCATGCATCGAGTGAATCGGAGGTGGCACGGGCAAAGACTCTGCTCCTTGCGATGCACGCCCCGAAGCCAGACCAGCCACTCGCCGAGACTCGGCTCCCAGCAGCGAGAGTGACCATCGAGGGGGCACCGGAGGCGACTCGACCTCGCGGGAGGCCTCCGCATGCCCAGGCTGGATTTGAGAGAGAAGCGTCGACCCAATCTTAGTAAAGAGCTCGACGAAACGCTGCTCCATCATGGCATGGAACGAAGCCGGCAAAGAGGGATCCACATCTGCAATGGGACCTTCTGCATGGACTTCGCGGTCTCGGCCGCCTGGGGGCTTAGGCTTAGAAGCCTTGGGCACCTTGAGCACCACTGGAGCAATGGGAGGCTGCATTACCTGACCTGAGGAGACAGCGGAAGGCACCGCAGCAGGCGTCGGATTCGAAGCCGGCACGAACGAGGCAGGCTTGAGAAGACTTGAGGCTGAGGAGTTCGAAGCGGAAGTCGAAGGCACGGAGCACTGTGATAAGGACAGCTCCGATGACGCCTCCATGCTGAACAGCGACTCCCAGAAGATGCAGTGATGCTTAAAAGCAAGTGCTGTAAGTGTGGAGCAAGGTCGGCACGATTTCGGAAGGTGTTGAGGCCCGAGACACTGAATACAGGGTCGATGAAGGTCCATCAACGAAATCGCACGCTGGCACTTGACACACTTCTTAAAACCAGTGACAGGCCGGGATATATGCCGAAAAATCTCCGCCGCAAGATCGAAGCCGCGGGGCCGTGGCCACATTGCCTGCCCGGTCAAACAAGAAAACGCAACGCGAATCAACGATAATGAGTAACAGAACCCAAAACCGCGGACTCAGAAGGCACAAGAGAAGGTACTTCACGCAGAGAGTCGAAGACGGACTTCTCGGGTCCACAGAAAAGTAAGAACTGAGGAGACACGCCCGGTGCATCGGGCGGGAAGGCACTTGCGCATGCGCTGTGCGGGCGACTGGAAACTTCTGAAGTTTCTACAAGAAAGTATGCTTGTGAGACGTCCGCATCGGGGCTCCGTTGGATGACGTTACCCACTAGTGAGAATACCTGCCTGCTTGTCCTGGGATAATTTTTATTTTTTCTCGAGTGAATGCCAGTTAACCACTCGTTTGTTTGTTTTTTTCAGTATTCAGAAGGAATTCAGACTGTCCCTTGGCAGTGTCTGAGGTTTGAGAGTTCAGCATGGGTCTTCATTTAACAATGAAGGGATGTAAAAATGTGAAGTGAGGAGAAGATAGATGTCTCACAGTTGATCTTAGAGGGAATGAAATGTAGATGGTTTCTCGAAGATATTGGTGGCACGTAAGGTGCGCAGGAAAGCTAGCATCTTCTGGCCCTGTAAGAGAGATGAAAAGCATGGAAAGCCCCTAGGATTGAATGAGGGAAAGGAACTCCAAGGGAACTCTATGGGGATGTGAGCAACCACAGTGACCAATGAGACTCCGTTGAAGTGAAACTGGATCTCAAACAAGGGTACAAGTGCTGTGATCCAGTGTACCAATGTAAAAAATAGAAAAAATTAGCTATGTCTGAATTGAAAAGGGCCTCGGATAGGCATGTGGAATCTCTCGGAGAGAGGAAGAGATAATGGCTACTACGGATGGGCAGACTGGATGGGCCATTTGGCCTTTATCTGCCATCATGTTTCTATGTTTCTTTTTTTCCATGAAAGCTTATTAAGATTTTGAAAAATACAAGAGAATATAAAACTGAAACATCAATGAGGTTCACAGTACATCAGTGCATGAATCAATACAAAACATAGAGTTACAATATCTGTTTGTATGCTTACATTCAAACTCAATGGAAGAGAGAAGAATATCAAAGTAATAACATCTTATATAGGTTTGAAGCTGCATGTCCTGTCTGTAATAAGACTGTGGCTTGAGTCAAAATAGAAGGGAAAAGAGTATGAAAAATTTGTAAAAGATTTTGATGACTAAAACAGTGATGTAGTTGCAGCCATTTGTAGTGGTCTTTATCATTTAATGAATAGCTTTCTCTTCATTTGGAGAAGGGGATCAAGGTTTTCTCAGGAATTAGAACATCATGAAGCCTGAATGGATAGATAAAGGTATTCTCAGGCTTCATGTTTCTCTGTAAGTGTGGAAAAACCTCCAAAGTGCTGAGGTAGTAAATAGAAGAGATGAAAGCTAATGTAGTAGATTGCATCAAATTGAAATTAATTCAGAATGTCAAAGGCATGTCCTGCCAATGAGAGAAACAACCCCTGTGTCCAACTGGATAGAGCAACTAAAGAAAGTGAAGCTATCCAGTAGCCATGACCAAAGCTTTGGTAAAGAAAAACCTGGCAGTTGAAGGAATCAGTTTCTCTTTCACTGAAGAACTGTGAGAAACAGGTCAGAATTTCACACTTTTCCTGACTAAAAATGACTTTTCTTTTTCCTATTAATATTTTTCTCTGACAAAGGGGAGAGCCGTGACTGTACAGGAACGGGTCAGAAAAAGACTGACCGGCAGAGGGGAGGACAATCCTGCACATGCTCAAAGGCTTACTATAGCTAGGGGAGCGTACCGCTGTCAGAGACTTCACCATCAAGTGGGGCTGCATATCCCCTGTCTGTCTCCAATGAATGCTTTGCTCCTTTGAAAGAATGTGAGCCATTCTTTCTTGCATCACCATATGCCTGGAACAGGTTGCCTGAATCAATACGTCATGCTCCATCCCTGGCAGTACTCAAATCCAAGCTAACTCCCGCACACTGCTGTCAGATACCTAGACCCACTGTATCATTTCCTCTACCATAATCTCCCCAACTCTGAAATATCCTGTCTAAATTAGATTGCAAGCTCTTCTGAGCAGGGACTGTCTATTGTATGTTAAAATGTACAGCACTGGGTACACCTTTCAGCACAATAGAAATAATAATAAATAGTAGCAGAGCAGTAAAGTCACTTTATTGGCATCAATCAATAGAGGGAGACAGACATAGACAGAAATATGCTGTTAGATACAGACATGCACACATGCAAACACGCACACACATATATACAGAGATATAAACACTGGCTACAATTATATATGTCACATCTAGAATAGTTCAGAAGAAAAAGAATAAGATCAAAGGTTTGGGCTTACCTCTTCAATAAAGGGCCAACTAAAGGGAAGAATGAGATCAGTGATATTAGAGAAGAACTTCTCATGAGAAAAGTCCCAAAGCAGCAACTCACTGTGTTGGGATCAATCGACAGAGGCAGACAAACATATGAATACACACACACACACAAAGGTAGACACACATATAATCACAGATATGAAGCCAGACACTCACACGCACACAGATATAGATACAGTGGCTACAAAGAGCAAGATTTTCTGATATAATAACACCAATTCAATACTTTTGACTTTGGCAATAGTTCAGAAAAACAAAAGCTTGGACTTACCATAGCCCACATTATGTAAGGCTAAATGGAAGAACGAGAGCAGTGATATTAGAGAAGAACTTCTCATGGGAGAGTCATAAAGCAGCAAAGTCACTTTATTGGCATCAATCAATAGAGACAGACACACATATGTTCACAGATATATACAGACACACAGAAATACAGAGACAGACACACACATATACACAGAGGAAGACACAGTGGCTGAAGGATACTGGTTTGCATATCAGATTCCTCCATATCCAATGAGCTCTCCGCAACCATCTGTGCAACTGGGTGTAGGAGGGTAGTTGCTCCGTCAAGACTTGTAAATAATTATTATTAGTATTTTTTGTAACTTCCACCACATTTAGAACCCACCAACTTCTTCAGTGGCATCTCCCCAATAAGATAATAATAATAATAATTTTTATTTTGTATACCGCCATACCCAGGGAGTTCTAGGCGGTTCACAACAGTTAGTTGAAATACAAACAGTGTGGTTGAAATTGAAGAACATAGTAGCACAATCATAAAGTCAAAGTAGTTATAACTAGTTATAAGAAAAAAAAGAGAGCCACTGCCACTCATGAATTCAAACTCTCTGTCTAATATGCCCATACCAAAATTCAGCAGCAGGAGCTTCTGGGTACTTAGTTAATAATTATCATATTATAAGTATTAATAATATAGAGTTTTCCCTTTTTTTTACTTGCTGTGATGGCAGCGATAGGATTCCATCACCTTGCAGAGTCAAAATATGGCCCCGAGGGGAGGGAACAAGAGAAGAAGAACGTGGCTCAATAAAATCTTCTTAACGGTGCAGCCTGCAGAGTCCCTGCGTGGGAACTGTATTTTAACTAATGCTGTATCTGACTGCTGTATGAAGTATTGTTTTTATCCAACATCCCGGGGACAGCGGGTATGGAGTAAGGTGTCTCGAAACATCTCATAAAGGTCTGGTCCAGAAGTTTATGCAGAGGCAGACAAAGAGACCCAGCCGGAGGCTGGGGAAGATGCATCGTCTACAAATACTCCTTGGAAAACTTGGAACCCGAGTCCAGAGTAATATCAAGATCCACCGCCATCTGACGCAGGAAAGATGAGAAAGACAATTGGTCAGCCAGAGCTGGGCCTCGACAAGGACTCGATGTCGAGGCGTCCTGATCCGCAGAGGCCGAGGATCGGCAGGGGGAGAGCGATCCCATGGCAACCTTGAGCTCCGGCATAGGAGGAGGTGAGTAAGCCGGCGGAGAATATTCCTTATAGGGGTGCTTACGACGAGACGAGGCATGCCTCGATGAATGCCTCGATGAATGTCTCGAGCGATGACCAAAACTGTGTCTAGAAGCAGGTCTCGAACGTCGAAGCGAGCGAGGCTCAGACGAGGCGTCCAGCAAGTAGATGGGGCTGGAGGCTGTGGATCGAAGCAGAGGAGGCTGAGAAGAAGCCCCTCGTGGCACCCGCCAAGCCTCGAGGCTCAGCATTGAGGAAGGATCCGCTCCAGGCAGTGGGGAGGATTCAGCGCCATGAATCGAGTGAATCGGAGGTGGCACGGGCAAAGACTCTGCTCCTTGCGATGCACGCCCCGAAGCCAGACCAGCCACTTGCCGAGACTCGGCTCCCAGCAGCGAGAGTGACCGTCGAGGGGGCACCGGAGGCGACTCGACCTCGCGGGAGGCCTCCGCATGCCCAGGCTGGATTTAAGAGAGAAGCGTCGGCCCAATCTTAGTAAAGAGCTCGACGAAACGCTGCTCCATCATGGCATGGAACGAAGCCGGCAAAGAGGGATCCGCATCTGCAATGGGACCTTCTGCACGGACTTCGGGGTCTCGGCCGCTAGGGGGCTTGGGCTTAATAATAATAGTAATAATAACTTTATTCTTGTATACCGCAATACCATGGAAGTTCAATGCCTTGGGCACCTTGAGCACCACTGGAGCAATGGGAGGCTGCGTTACCTGACCTGAGGAGACAGCGGAAGGCACCGCAGCAGGCGTCGGAGTCGAAGCCGGCACGAACGAGGCAGGCTTGAGAAGATTCGAGGCTGAGGAGGTCGAAGTGGAAGTCGAAGGCGCGGAGCCCTGCGATAAGGACAGCTCCGATGACGCCTCCATGCTGAACAGCGACTCCCAGAAGATGCAGTGATGCTTAAAAGCACGTGCTGTAAGTGTGGAGCAAGGCTGGCACGATTTCGAAAGGTGTTGAGGCCCGAGACACTGAATACAGTGTCGATGAAGGTCCATCAATGAAATCGCACGCTGGCACTTGACACACTTCTTAAAACCGGCGACAGGCCGGGACATAGGCCGAAAAGCTCCGCCGCAAGATTGAAGCCGCGGGGCCGTGGCCACATGGCCTGCCCAGTCAAACGAACGGAAGAAATTTTTTTTTGAAAAACAAGAAAACGCAACGCGAATCAACGATAATGAGTAACAGAACCCAAAACCGCGGACTCAGAAGGCACAAAAGAAGGTACTTCGCACAGAGAGTCGAAGACGGACTTCTCGGGTCCACAGAAAAGTAAGAACTGAGGAGACACGCCTGGTGCATCGGGCGGGAAGGCACTCGCGCATGCGCTGTGCGGGCGACTGGAAACTTCTGAAGTTTCTACAAGCAAGTATGCTTGTGAGACGTCCGTATCAGGGCTCCGTTGGATGACATTACCCACTAGTGAGAATACCTGCCTGCTTGTCCTGGGATAATTTTTATTTTTTCTCGAGTGAATGCCAGTTAACCACTCGTTTGTTTGTTTTTTTGAGTATTCAGAAGGTATTCAGGCTGTCCCTTGGCAGTGTCTGAGGTTTGAGAGTTCAGCATGGGTCTTCATTTAACAATGAAGGGATATAAAAATGTGAAGTGAGGAGAAGATAGATGTCTCACAGTTGATCTTAGAGGGAATGAAATGTAGATGGTTTCTCGAAGATATGATTGGTGGCACGTAAGGTGCGCAGGAAAGCTAGCATCTTCTGGCCCTATAAGAGAGATGAAAAGCATGGAAAGCCCCTAGGATTGAATGAGGGAAAGGAACTCCAAGGGAACTCTATGGGGATGTGAGCAACCACAGTGACCAATGAGACTCCGTTGAAGTGAAACTGGATCTCAAACAAGGGTACAAGTGCTGTGATCCAGTGTACCAATGTAAAAAATAGAAAAAATTAGCTATGTCTGAATTGAAAAGTGCCTCGGATAGGCATGTGGAATCTCTGAGAGAGGAAGAGATAATGGCTACTACAGATGGGCAGACTGGATGGGCCATTTAGCCTTTATCTGCCATCATGTTTCTATGTTTCTTTTTTTCCATGAAAGCTTATTAAGATTTTGAAAAATACAAGAGAATATAAAACTGAAACATCAATGAGGTTCACAGTACATCAGTGCATGAATCAATACAAA
This sequence comes from Geotrypetes seraphini, assembly GCF_902459505.1. Classification (NCBI taxonomy): domain Eukaryota; kingdom Metazoa; phylum Chordata; class Amphibia; order Gymnophiona; family Dermophiidae; genus Geotrypetes; species Geotrypetes seraphini. The sequence goes on from NC_047085.1 coordinate 523,709,165, forward strand.
ACATAGAGTTAAAATATCTGATTGTATGCTTACATTCAAACTCAATGGAAGAGAGAAGAATATCAAAGTAATAACATCTTATATAGGTTTGAAGCTGCATGTCCTGTCTGTAATAAGACTGTGGCTTGAGTCAAAATAGAAGGGAAAAGAGTATGAAAAATTTGTAAAAGATTTTGATGACTAAAGCAGTGATGTAGTTGCAGCCATTTGTAGTGGTCTTTATCATTTAATGACCAGCTTTCTCTTCATTTGGAGAAGGGGATCAAGGTTTTCTCAGGAATTAGAACATCATGAAGCCTGAATGGATAGATAAAGGTATTCTCAGGCTTCATGTTTCTCTGTAAGTGTGGAAAAACCTCCAAAGTGCTGAGGTAGTAAATAGAAGAGATGAAAGCTAATGTAGTAGATTGCATCAAATTGAAATGAATTCAGAATGTCAAAGGCATGTCCTGCCAATGAGAGAAACAACCCCTGTGTCCAACTGGATAGAGCAACTAAAGAAAGTGAAGCTATCCAGTAGCCATGCCCAAAGCTTTGGTAAAGAAAAACCTGGCAGTTGAAGGAATCAGTTTCTCTTTCACTGAAGAACTGTGAGAAACAGGTCAGAATTTCACACTTTTCCTGACTAAAAATGACTTTTCTTTTTCCTATTAATATTTTTCTCTGACAAAGGGGAGAGCCGTGACTGTACAGGAACGGGTCAGAAAAAGACTGACCGGCAGAGGGGAGGACAATCCTGCACATGCTCAAAGGCTTACTATAGCTAGGGGAGCGTACCGCTATCAGAGACTTCACCATCAAGTGGGGCTGCATATCCCCTGTCTGTCTCCAATGAATGCTTTGCTCCTTTGAAAGAATGTGAGCCATTCTTTCTTGCATCACCATATGCCTGGAACAGGTTGCCTGAATCAATACGTCATGCTCCATCCCTGGCAGTACTCAAATCCAAGCTAACTCCCGCACACTGCTGTCAGATACCTAGACCCACTGTATCATTTCCTCTACCATAATCTCCCCAACTCTGAAATATCCTGTCTAAATTAGATTGCAAGCTCTTCTGAGCAGGGACTGTCTATTGTATGTTAAAATGTACAGCACTGGGTACACCTTTCAGCACAATAGAAATAATAATAAATAGTAGCAGAGCAGTAAAGTCACTTTATTGGCATCAATCAATAGAGGGAGACAGACATAGACAGAAATAGGACAGAATTATAGACATACAGAAATATGCTGTTAGATACAGACATGCACACATACAAACACACACATGCATATATACATTCAGATATAAACACTGGGTGCAATTTAATATATGTCACATCTAGAATAGTTCAGAAGAAAAAGAATAAGATCAAAGGTTTGGGCTTACCGTATCATCAATGATCAACTAAAGGGAAGAATGAGAGCAGTGATATTAGAGAAGAACTTCTCATGGGAAAGTCGACAGAGGCAGACAAACATATGAATACACACACACACAAAGGTAGACACACATATAATCACAGATATGAAGCCAGACCCTCACACGCACACAGATATAGATAGAGTGGAGACAAAGAGCAAGATTTTCTGATATAATAACACCAATTCAATACTTTTGACTTTGGCAATAGTTCAGAAAAACAAAAGCTTGGACTTACCGAACCATCAGGCTAAAGGGAAGAATGAGAGCAGTGATATTAGAGAGGAACATCTCATGGGAGAGTCAAACAGCAGCAAAGTCACTTTATTGGCATCAATCAATAGAGACAGACACACATATGTTCACAGATATATACAGACACACAGAAATACAGAGACAGACACACATATACACAGAGGAAGACACAGTGGCTGAAGGATACTGGTTTGCTGTCAGATTCTTCCATATCCAATGGTTCTGAAACTGGAGACATAGCCCACCACGAGCTCTCCGCAACCATCTGTGCAACTGGGTGTAGGAGGGTAGTTGCTCCGTCAAGACTTGTAAATAATTATTATTAGTATTTTTTGTAACTTCCACCACATTTAGAACCCACCAACTTCTTCAGAGGCATCTCCCCAATAAGATAAAAAAGAGAGAGCCACTGCCACTCATGAATTCAAACTCTCTGTCTAATATGCCCATACCAAAATTCAGCAGCTGGAGCTTCTGGGTACTTAGTTAATAATTATCATATTATAAGTATTAATAATATAGAGTTTCCCTTTTTTTACTTGCTGTGATGGCAGCGATAGGATTCCATCACCTTGCAGAGTCAAAATATGGCCCCGAGGGGAGGGAACAAGAGAAGAAGAACGTGGCCCAATAAAATCTTCTCAACGGTGCAGCCTTCAGAGTCCCTGCGTGGGAACCAACGTCCCAGTGTGGCTTTCCTATTAGCCGCTGAAAGCACCCACGTCCCAACACTTACCTGGGATATCCAGGAGCTGCCAATGCTGGGGTACAGCCAGTTGAGCTGGAATGGCACTTCCCTCCCCCGCTGGAACAGAAGCAGGGCCCTGAGGGGAAGGAGCCATAAAAACCACTGGCATTTTCTCCGTGCCGGTTTGTAGTGAAATTGGAGGCATAGATATCTTAACTTCTAAAGTCTCCATGGTCCTAGCGGCTGCTATGTGAGAAAACGAGGCTGGCAAGTCTGTAAGGGCAACAGACCCACGCTTGTTCTGAAGAAGGGCTTGTTAGGTTTTCGTTCTTTTTTTTAGCGATTGTTGTTCTAGCCAAAAATACTTGTGATTAGTTGTCACAGGCAAAAAACTGGCAGTTGAAGAAATCAGTTTCTCTGTCTCTGAAGAACTGTGAGAAACAGGTCAGAATTTCACACTTTTTTATGTGTAAATCTCTTTATTAAAGGTTCAGAAAACAACAGCAAACAAGTGCAGTAAAGTAATTTCAAAAACAATCAGCAGTTAGAGTGTATCAGCAACCAACCCCATCCCCTCCCACCCCGGGAGCAGCAGCAGCAGCAAGTGCATAGAAAGGGATACCTCCGTTAACCACTCAAACCCCAAGTTTGTTCTGAAGTCATGCAAAAGGGAGTCCAACATCTGTTTTTCAGAGCTCCCACATCTCTCCTTTCCATCAGTGCATGGTGGATCATCAGAGACCTCCAATGTGACATAGTAGCTGGTTGTGGGGAAAGCCAGCAATGCAAAATACTAGTTCTGCCCAAAACAATGGCTTTCCTAATAAAGGCTGCACAACCCGGTCGAATAGGGTGAAGACGGACCTGCAACGTAAAAAGAAAACTAGGATGTAAGCGCCATGAGCAATTCCAAAGTTGTGCCACATATGCTATAAGTTGAATCCAAAACATGTGTCCAAGAGTGGCGTGTGTCTGCAAACATTTAATCCAATGATCACCTGCACAAAGTTTTGCTCTATAGGCCCTGTTAGGGGCATAGAAAGCCCGCAAAACAAATTTATAATTACGTTCTTTGTCTGTGGCTTGAGTCAGATGTTTATGACCTAGCTGCAGGCCCTTTTTCAACATATCCGGTGTTCTAGAGTCCCGTAGTTCTTGAGTCCATTTCTGCGCTAGTCCAACAAAGTTCACCTCTTCCTCAGCGGACACGTACGAAATAATGTCACCCGAGGACGGCCTTCGCTGCCTCCCAAAATAGGACTGTACTCTCTAAGTGTAGAGAATTAAAGTGAAGGTATTCTTCCCATTTAGTCGGTAAATAGAATCATAGAAACATAGAAACATAGAAATAGACGGCAGATAAGGGCCCACGGCCCATCTAGTCTGCCCACCTTAATGTCCCTCCCCTACCTTTGCCCTGTGAATAGATCCCATGTGCCGATCCCATTTGGCCTTAAAATCAGGCACGCTGCTGGCCTCAATCACCTGTAATGGAAGACTATTCCAGCGATCAACCACTCTTTCAGTGAAAAAGAATTTCCTGGTGATCACCTCGTAGTTTCCCGCCCCTGATTTTCAACGGATGCCCTCTTGTTGTCGTGGGACCCTTGAAAAAGAAGATATCTTCCTCCGCCTCGATGCGGCCCGTAAGATACTTGAACGTCTCGATCATGTCCCCCCTCTCTCTGCGCTCCTCGAGCGAGTATAGCTGTAATTTGTCAAGCCGTTTTTCGTATGGTAGATCCTTGAGTCCCGAGACCATCCGGGTGGCCATTCTTTGCACCGACTCCAGTCTCAGCACATCCTTGCGATAATGCGGCCTCCAGAATTGCACACAGTATTCCAGGTGGGGCCTCACCATGGATCTATAGCAGTAAATTGTTTAACCCCATGTAAATATGCCGGGAACCACCACCCACACCCAAGGCCCGATGGGCCACCCATAGAGACAGCCAACCAAATTAAATTATGGTCAGATACCTCCAAGGGACCAATTGTAGCCTCTTCTACCTGAGTAAATAAAGATTCAGCAGTCAAAAGGTAGTCAATGCACGAAAAGGTATGATGCACTCTAGACTGGTGGGTATAATCATGGTCGGTTGGATGTAAGAGATGCCCTGGGTCCACCAACCCCAAGGATGGCAAAAGTAAGGAATATCCTTAGTACTCCTCCCCAATGCTCCCACAGGAGAGTGGGATCCATCCATGGCCAGATCCAAAACTTGATTAAAATCCCCAGCCACTATCAATGGTAATGCGTGCCCTTTAATGCAAAGATTCACCAAGTTTTGAAAGTAAGGGTGAGAATACACATTGGGACCATAAATTATAAGCAAGCGGAAGGTGGTACCCCGCACTGTAATGTGGGACAGTGAATAGCTACCCTGGGGATCATGTTGTTTAATTTGAACCTCACAAGGTAAACCCCTATGAATCAGCAAAGCCACGCCAGCCTTCTTACCAGGGGAAGAAGCGTAATATGTCTCCCACCCAACTCCACTTCAGTTTCGCATGCTCAGTATCAGTAAGGTGTGTTTCCTGGAGGCAGGCAATGTCCACCCTATGATGCTTCAACTGAGTGAGAATTTTCGTTCTCTTAATTGGGCACGTTATGCCTGACACATTTCAGGAAATGATTCCCAATGGGCGATTACTCAAGGTGTATCAGGGGACATACCATAAGCCAATAAATGTAAACAAAATCTCCTGGGCACCCAGCCTCACAGAAGATAGAAGTGGTAAAGACTCCAGAGAAGGAAGCAGTACCCAAACACAGTACAAAAAATAATTTGCAACCCAACAACCCCAGTATGGGCAAACATATAGATCCCCATAATAAAAAGCAAGCCCCAGTGCTGCCACTGCTCCCCAAAACCTTAACCAACACAACAAACCCTTCCCCCTCTTTCCCACAGAAACCCCAACATATCCTCTCCATAGAGGATACCAATGGAGGTACGAACTGACGCTAGATTAACAAGGCACCCCCTCCATGAACAGGCCAGTAATACCGTGATATCCCCTAGCAATTCAAATAACAGAGAACTAATACCACCAGTAAGGATCTGCAAAATGTTATGAAGGAATAACTCCACAAAATCTAAAATGCTGCACCCTCAAGGTCCACTAGAAGTAGAAGAAGTTCCCAGAGTAGCAATAAAGTCACCTGCAGTCTCCGGGGTGGCAAATGATTGCCACATGCCATTATGATGAATCTTCAAAAGCGCTAGATAAACAAATTGAAAATGCTGCTTGAGACCCACCAATTTTGTATACAGTAGGCAATAAGGCTTCCAACGTTCTGTCAGCACTGCAGAGTAATCTTGACGTATAGGCGCTCCGTCATACTTCAACTCATTCTTCTTCAATCGGAATTGATGAAGTAGTTCCACCTTGTGCCGATAGTTAAGCAATTTCACTATCACAACCCGGGGGTGCATATCTTGGCCATGTAGAGGCCCAATACAATGTGCACTGGGCCGAGTATGGGTGGGAGAGGAATTTCATCCGTCAACCAATACTCCAAAAGTTCCAAAAAGCGCCGCTCCGGGATTGTCTCCGGCAGACCTAAGAAACATAGGTTCGAGCGACGGAACCTATTTTCTAGGTCTTCCAGTTTCGTCGATTGTGCCCGTAGTAGGTCTTGCAGCCTGCGTGGTCGCAGTGTCCTCAATCGCCGATACCCATTGCTCCAATTCGGTTGTTCTCATCACCGCCTCTGACTAAATATGTTCTAGGTGAGTAATCTGGGCAGATATTTGCTCAAGCTGGGGTTCAAGTACATGTGCAATGGCTGCTTTTAAATCACTCAGTGCCACCTCAGTGAATTGGGACACTGTTGCCGATGGTGTCTCCACCATTTTGGTTTCGGCAGGCTGTGGACGGTCTCGATCTTTTTTGGCTGATTTAGCTGACATGGAAGCCTGAGACCAAGTAACAAATCTATCCGTACAATCTGAAGGCAAACGCAAACCAAAAAACTTGAAAAAGGGGGGTTTAATGCAATGCAAGTTCATCCAGCATGGAGCTAGCAAGAAACCGTCCTCACCAGCCAATCACGTCACATGACCTCACACTTTTTTTAAATTATGGCCCTAAGGGTTAGAAAGCCAAGGCTTTCCTAACTAAAAATGACTTTTTTCTTTTTCCTATTAATATTTTCTGATACAATAACACCAATTCAATACTTTTGACTTTGGCAATTGTTCAGAAAATCAAATGTTTGGACTTACCAAATTATAAGGAATGCAAACCTAAAGGGAAGAATGAGGAAGCGATCAGAGACAACAGACAAGAAGACTTTGTTTAAAGAATGGAAAAGGTCAAAAATGGATGAAAACTGGAAAAAGCATAAACATCGCAGGTGCCATAAGGCAGTAAAAGGGGCCAAAAGAGACTATGAGGAAAAAATAGCTCAGAAGGCGAAGAACTTCAAGCTGTTCTTTCAATATATTAAGGGGAAATGACCCGCGAAGAAGCGGTGGACCATTGAATGACCATGGAATAAAGGGAGCGCTAAAAGAGGACAAAGCAATTGCCTACAAACTGAACACATTTTTTGTGTCTGTATTTAACAAAGAAGATGTACACAGCATACCGGAACCCATCAGGCTATATGCTGGAAATGAAGATGGAAAGCTGACAGGATTGACGGTCAGTCTAGAGATGGTTTGTAGGCAGATTGATAGGCTTAAGAGCGATAAATCCCTGAGATTGGATGGCATCTATCCGAGGGTCATCAAGGAACTGAAAGGGACCATAGCAGAATTACATCAACTAATAGCCAATTTGTCAATCAAATCGGGAAAGATTCCAGAAGACTGGAAGGTGGTGAATGTTATGTATCTCTTCCACCCTGCAACGGGTGGCTTTTGGTTTACATATTTAAATTCCTTAAGCCTTTTGTTACTATTTAGGCTTAATTTCGGATGTTCGATATCAGATTGTTAAATTTCCGATTGTGACATCAGACGCCGTCGGACTAGTATTTAATCCCGTGAGTTTGGGTAAAGTATGAAAAACGACGACGACGGCTAAAGTGGCTTATCTATCGGGCCGTGATACTATGCAGTCTCCCCATGGTTAAAACTTAAAATCTAAAATTTAAAATCTTAAAATCTAAATCTTGCTGGCATAAACAGGTATGTAAAAAGAGAATTTTAAATTGATCCTTGGGCATTTGAAAATAGAGTTGTAATATAAAGAACCTCCCGGTATTATTGAGAGTTGAAAGTAGTTGAAATAAAAAAATGTTATTGCATTTGATAACCTCTTTTAGAAGCCTTTTAGGAAATACTGGATATTTAATGCGTGTCACCGTTAGCTCCGCCACTATGCGTTCATTAACGCGAGTATGAATGTAAGCTCTCATGCTATTTACATATTATAAAATTTGAATTTAAGTCCTATTTTGTTTTATTTGTAGTTTGAATGCTGGTGCCGTTCCTGACGAAGCTCTTTTATTATGAGCGAAACGGATATCTTCCGTCGTCATGTCATGTCATGAAGCTAAGTACTTCATAATTCATATATTTTGAATGAGAAAGCACTTTGTGATTGATGAAAAAATCAGCACATCAATAACATTTAGAAATAAATATGCATCAATAACATTTAGAAATAAATTTGCAAATAAGCGAATAAGATGGGCATAATATACAACTAAGTTTTAAAATTAAAGTTTGAAAAAGAAGAAAATAATAATAATTAAAGAAAAATAAATAAATAAAGTAGTTTTTAGATAAAATTGAGAAAATAGGAGAATATACAGGACCAATGATAGCTCACTTTTTGGTTATTGGCTTGTGACATACATCGGACCTTTAGCTGTGAGCGCTTGAGATCCTTAAGTATTACTCCTGTATATCCAGTTGGATATTTTCTCTTGTGTTTTAGCCAAATCTGTTGATTATTTAGTACAATTCAATATATGTCATATCTACAATAGTTCAGAAGAAAAAAGAATAAGATCAAAGGTTTGGGCTTAGCCCGTTAAATGTGAACATCTAAAGGGAAAAAAGAGAGCAGTGATTTTAGAGAGGTACTTCTCATTGGAAAGTTACAAAGCAGCAAATCACTGTGTTGGGATCAATTGACAGAGGCAGACAGACAAAGACAGAAATAGGACAGAATTATAGACAGACAGACAGAGATATGCAGTTAGATACAGACATGCACACATACAAACATGCACACGCAGACATACAGACAGAAATAAACACTGGCTACAATTCAATATATGTCATATCTAAAATAGTTCAGAAGAAAAAAAGAATAAGATCAAAGGTTTGGGCTTACCAATCTGTAAATCTAAAGGGAAAGAAAAGAGCAGTGATTTTAGAGAGAAACTTCTCATGGGAAAGTTACAAAGCAGCAACTCACTGTGTTAGGATCAAGTGACAGAGGCAGACAGACAGACAGAAATATGCTGTTAGCCTTCAAATAATTTGGCTGGTGGTTGGCAGGAACTGAAGACCATAGAGGTACTTAGAAAGGTATTATCTGAAAAAAAGATCACTTAGAAATTAGGCACTTTGAAGTTTAGTATATGCCGTTGTGGATTGATGGTGTTAGATACAGACATGCACACATACATACAAACAAACACATGCATACATACAGACAGAAATGAACACTGGCTACAATTCAATATATGTCACATCTACAATAGTTCAGAAGAAAAAAGAATAAGATCAAAGGTTTGGGCTTACCCAATATTGAGGAAGTTACATTTAAAGGGAAAAAAGAGAGCAGTGATTTTAGAGAGGAACTTCTCAGGGGAAAGTTACAAAGCAGCAACTCACTGTGTTGGGATCAATTGACAGAGGCAGACAGACAAAGACAGAAATTGGACAGAATTATAGACAGACAGAAATATGGTGTTAGATATAGACAACACAAAAGAATCCAACAAAAACCGCAGTACCGCCAGCGAAAAGCAAAAACAAAAAAACAAACTGCAGGATCCTACGTACGAGATGCAGGCAATGTTTATTGTACCAAATATTTTATGGGTAAAGAGTTTTGAATAACACCCTAATATGTTTAAGATCAGTATGTCTGACACTATTTTCAGTTCTTAATAGATTACATATAGACTCAAATGGTAAAGCCACTATGTACATTTGTGTTTAAAGTCTACATCTATTTTTGCAACTTCTCAGACAATGTTTATATGTCCCTATTTCTTTAGATAGTATCCATATGAGATTGGTTTGTTTTTTATTTTGCTTTTATTTACATCTCCTTGTTTTTCTGATCTTGATGACTGTCCTTCACTCATGTGGGTACTTCAGCTCTACTTTCAGTTTTTTACACAACAATATCCAAATAGCACCAAAAGGTTCCACAAAGAAAATGGCTTCCTGTACAGTACAGATGTCTGTTTAAAAGTTTGTTTATAGCCTTTAAAACTCTTCATGTTTCCAACCCTCTGGAAGACACAATGACAGTAAATGAAAAATCCTTATAATTGAAAGTCAAAGAAATGTGTGTGCATTGGAACCCATTACATCTTTCTTGGTGGGGGAGAGTCCAAACTATTAAAACAATGATTTTGCCTGTAGTTTGCTACCAAATAAGTGTGTTGCCGGTTTATTTTCAAGGGTCCTTTTATAAAAAATTGAATGGAATTCTCACTAAGAAAGAAAGAAAGAAAGGAAGAAAGGGTGGGGACAAGGAGACAGAAAGAAAGAAGGAAGACAGACAGACAGAAAGGGGGCATGTAGAGAGAAAGACAGACATACAGAAAGAAAGGGGGCATGGCGAGAGAAAGAATGAAGGGGGTAGGTGAAAGAAAGAAAAAGTTGGAGAAGGGAATGAGGTCCGGAGGAGAGGAAGCATACAGGAGGCTGAAAGAAAGGGAAAAAAATTGGATGCACAGTCAGAAGAAGAAAGTTGCAACCAGAGACCCATGAAATCACCAGACAACAAAGGTAGGAAAAATGATTTTATTTTTAATTTAGTGATCAAAATGTGTCCATTTTGAGAATTTATATCTGCTGTCTATATTTTGCACTATGGCCCCCTTTTTACTAAACTGCAATAGCGGCTTTTAATGCAGGTAGCCTATGAGAATCGAGAGCAACACAGGGCATTCAGCACAGCACCCTGCGTTATCACAGGCTGAGTTATCACAGTTTAGTAAAAAGGGAGGGTGTATATTTGTCTATTTTTGTATAGTTGTTACTGAGGTGACATTGCATAAAGTCATCTGCCTTGACTTCTTTGAAAACCTGTGCAATATAAATGATAATTAATATTTTCTCTGCATACTGTGTTTATTGTTGGTAGATCATTTTGACTTGGTCACGAAGGTAAGGGAAGGGAGGGGGAGGAGCTGCTGAAAGACATCTAGTAATCCTTGCAGGCTTGACTGTGCAGGGAATTATTTTTGTAAAATCATGTTTTGTTATGTGATTGGCATTATTTAGACTTTAATTTCTATGAATGAATAGAATGAAAATGATATAAAATTGCTTGCTTGTTTTTATGTGCGTGCACTGAAGGGAAATGGAGAGAGTGAGCTGAAGACGCTGAAGGGAAATGGGGAAGAGAGTGGGGAGAAGATGCTGATTTATAAATTGATAATTGTACAGAATATTGTTTCTTTTTATACTTTAAAGTTCAGAATAACGGTATTCGAGGCTTGTGTGGATGGATCAGATGGTTTGTGGGGATGGGGACAAATTTTTTCAACAATTCAACTCAAATCAGAACCCTATATGGAAAAATATACACACTCTGCAACACTAAAAAGCCTTAATAACATACATTCATCATCTACACAACATAACATATACACCAAGAAGCTTGAGAAGCATGATGGGTCTGGAAAATGTGCATGTGAAGCAGTGCAAACATTACCTCTGACGCAGCGATACAATGCGAAACGGAGGGTTTCCAGTTGGGTTCAGCGGCTGTCTGGCCTTGATGGAGAAGCCAGTAGCAGCTAAGTGGTTTTTTCTTGTTTAACTGCTTTTTATGCTATGTCCTGGACCGTATTGCTATAGTTCTCATTAGCCCACTGATATCACCATTTGGGGCATGAGTGCCCTGGCGTGCTGTTTGATATCATTCTGCAGGCTATCACAGTGCTTTTTTCCTTACATAATTTTGCTTACACGCAGGAGTGATGTCTTTGAAGGAGTGGAGTTTTTTGGTCAGATGAAGCCGAACTGAGGCTGTTTTCTCCACTTCTTGTTTTGCTTCTTGGTGTGTATGTTATGTTGTCTTCTTGACATCCACCACCCTGTATTGGTTTGGTACACTGCTTTGTTCTTTATAAGCCTCTCGCATTGCCTCTCTATTATATATATATATCTCTGTAGTATATGTACAATCTCCTGCATGGTAAATCTACATTGTTCTTCGCTGTTTAAACACCTTTACTGAATATGTACAGTTCTCATTGTATCTTCGCTGTAAATGTACAGTCTCTTACGTTGTAAACCGCTCTGAACTGTTTGTGGTACTGCGGAATATAAAATAAAGTTATTATTATTATTATTATATGATTAAGGCCTTTTAGTGTTGCAGAGTGTGTATCTTTTTCCATATAGGGTTTTGATTTGAGTTGAATTGTTGGAATATACTAACCCTGGTCCCGAGGTATAGTGTTTAGTGTGACAAATTATTTCCACATGTCATTCTCTAGGCTCTGTCACGAATCGATTTCGACTATGTGCGGGCAAGAGGGGTGTCAGTCGGGTTGATGTAGCCATCGTAGTGCAAGCGGGCATGGGGTATGGCTCTCAAAAAAAAAATCTTAATCGTTGTACTGCTGATTTTGGCTCTTTTGACTAATGAGTTTGCCTACCACTGTCCTAGGGCATCAGGCTACCAAGTGGTATAAATTAATTTAGGAATATTTCAATAAGAAACCAAAAATGAGCCTAAGGGATATTTGAAGCATTGAGATAAAGCAAAAGATTTTTACTACTCAATCTCTATGGGCTTCAGGGCCGTTACCACTGAGTAGCCACTAGCACAGCTTTGTAAAACAGGCTCTATGAGACAAGCTTGGTTTTTTTCTGTTATATAGGGATTTTAGGACCCCTGTTCATTTGCAAAAATTAGTTCAAAGTCTAATAGATGCTGGCATGGTCATCTTGATATAGGGACACTGGATCATCTGTTGTATTATTGCCCCTTAATACTCAACTTCTAGAAGTCACAATTAATAGGATACTGGATACTTCCATTCTAATGTCATATGATATTGTCCTATTCAGAACTATATTACAATCCAAGTCTCCAATTTCTGCAGCTAAGAATAGATTACTTCTTGTGATGACTGGGATTGCTATACAGATGATCACAAAAAACTGGAAAAATTGCGATAGACTGAATCCTACCTTTTGGTGGAATCCCTGTGCTTATTCTATCGATATGAAAGTATGAATTCAGAACTAACTGGTCATTATAAAAACTTTAAGGAGATTTGGGGCCCATTAGCAGATTTTCTAATCACCAATTAATAGTAGAAACCTTTGTTTAATAGAGTTTTATACACATCCGGGAGAGGGGAAGATATTTAAATTTAAATCACTTTGGAAGATTTTTTCTCAGGGTAAATCTAAATGAAATTCATGGCATCAGTAAATCTATTATTAAATTAACCATTTGAATACTATATTGTTTTTATATTTTTTATTTTCATTGTAAGAATATCTTGTTTGATTGTTTTATCTTTCCTATTAATATTGCCATTCTTTTCATCGTGATTTGTTTTGTAAAAAGCTTAGATTTTTTGCATTAAGAGGGACATCAAGTGAAAAATAAAAATAAACATAATCAAAAGAACCAAAAGATTGTGGGACAGAAAATCAGATGTACTAGTTTGTAGTTTATTATGTGGCCAAATATGGAGGCTTCTGTGGTTTGCTCTTCGTTTGTAGTCTCTTAAACTGCATGGATTTTTTGTGACTGTCACGTTTTTATGTTTAAGACAGCCAAGCGCCCTATAAGACTCTTAGGAAGGCATTTTACTTTGCCAGAACTCGGCCTGTGTTATTTGGTTTTTATTTTATTGGTCACTTGAAACTATATACATCCTTTTTAGATTGTTTTTAAGTCATTTGTTAAGTCATTTTGTTGCTTCTCTTTTGTGCAACATTTTGGATTTTGTTCTTTTGTCTTAAGGCATTTCTGGTGCAAGTTATTGTATTCAGTTCTGATGAATCAGAGAAATTCAAACAAATTTCTGTAATTCTGGATGATGTAATCGGCCTGTTTGACAAACTGAATAGTAGCAAATCAACTGGACCAGATGGTATACATCCCGGAGTGCTGATAAAAATGAAAAATGAAATTGTAGAGCTATTGTTAATAATTTGGAAATTTTCATTAAAATGCTGCATAGTACCAGAAAACTAGAGGGTGGCCAACGTGACGCTGATTTTTTAAAGGGTTCCAGGGGTGTTCTGGGAAATTATAGACCAGTGAGGCTGACGTCAGTGCTGGGCAAAATGGTTGAGACTATTATAAGAACATAAGAACATAAGAAGCGCCATCTCCGGATCAGACCTTCGGTCCATCAAGTCCGGCGATCCGCACACGCGGAGGCCCTGCTAGGTATACACCTGGCTTATTTTATAGCCAACCATATCTTTATATGCCTCTCTCAAGGAGATATGCATCTAGTTTGCTTTTGAAGCCTAGGACTGTCGATTCCGCAATAATCTCCCCTGGGAGAGTATTCCAGATGTCAACCACTCTCTGTGTGAAGCAGAACTTCCTGATATTAGTCCTGAACTTGCCCCCCCTTAGCTTCATTTCATGTCCTCTTGTCCGTGTCAAATTGGACAATGTAAATAATCTTCTCTGCTCTATTTTATCGATTCCTTTCAGTATTTTGAAGGTCTCGATCATATCCCCACGCATTCTCCTTTTCTCAAGGGAGAACAATCCTAGTGTTATAAGTCTATCCTCATATTCCAGTCTCTCCATACCCTTCACCAGTTTTGTTGCTCGTCTCTGCACCCTCTCCAGCAGTTTTATATCCTTCTTTAGGTAGGGAGACCAATGTTGGACGCAGTATTCCAAGTGGGGTCTGACCATTGCCCTATAAAGCGACATTATAACTTTCTCCGATCTACTCGAGATTCCTTTCTTTATCATGCCCAACATTCTATTTGCCTTATTTGCCGCTGCCGCACATTGTGCCGACGGCTTCAGGGTCCTATCTATCAGTACACCCAGATCCCTTTCTTGTTCACTTTTTCCCAGAGTTGCACCTGACATTCTGTACTCGTAGTCCTTATTTTTACTGCCTAAATGCATTACCTTGCATTTCTCCACATTGAACTTCATCTGCCATTTCTCCGCCCATTTTTCTAACTGACACAAATCGCTCTGGAGTTTCTCACTGTCCTCCTGCGATCTGATTGCCCGGCAGAGTTTTGTGTCGTCTGCAAACTTGATGATCTCACTGGATGTTCCGTTTTCCAGGTCATTGATATAAATATTAAAAAGGATCGGCCCAAGTACCGAGCCCTGGGGTACACCACTAGTCACTTTCTCCCAGTGGGAGAACTTCCCATTTATGCCCACTCTCTGCTTCCTGTTATCCAGCCATTTGCCTATCCATCTTTGTATATCTCCCTCTATGCCATGGCTTTGTAGTTTCCTGAGAAGTCTTTCGTGTGGAACTTTGTCAAACGCTTTCTGGAAGTCCAAGTATATTATGTCCACCGGCTTTCCACTATCAATTTGCTCGTTCACGGTCTCAAAGAATTGGAGTAAATTTGTCAAACACGATTTCCCTTTCCTGAATCCATGTTGACTGGGTTTCATCAAGTTGTGTGTGTCCAAGTGCTGAACTATGCTATCCTTGATCAGTGATTCAATCATCTTGCCGGGGACAGACGTAAGACTCACAGGTCTATAGTTGCCCGGTTCTCCTCTCGATCCTTTTTTGAAAATTGGCGTGACGTTTGCTTTCCTCCAGTCGTCTGGTATCTGACCAGTTCTGATAGACAGGTTTGCAAGTTTTTGCAATAACTCTCCAATTTCAACCTTCAATTCCTTCAAGACTCTCGGGTGAATTTCATCCGGTCCAGGGGATTTATCACTTTTAAGTTTGTCGATCTGGTAGTATATCTGATCTAAGTTCACTTCAACTGTGGTGAGGCTGTCCTCTATTTCTCCTGTAAACAGTTTCTCCGCTTCAGGTATTGTTGAGGTGTCCTCCTTCGTAAAGACGGACGCAAAGAAGGAATTTAGTTTGTCTGCGATTTGTTTATCTTCCTTGATGTACCCTTTTCTTCCATTGTCGTCCAGGGGTCCCACTGCCTCTTTTGCAGGTTTTTTCCCTTTCACGTATCTAAAGAAGGGCTTGTAGTTTTTGGCCTCCCGGGCTATTTTTTCCTCATAGTCCTGTTTTTCATCCCTCACCGCCTTGTGACATTTCTTCTGTTCATCTTTATGTTTGTTCCAGGCTTCGGTTGTCTTCGTGCATTTCCATTTTTTGAAAGAGTCCTTCTTTTCTTTTATGGCTTCCTTCACCTGTATGGTAAGCCATGCCTTTAGTTCTCCGATCTTTGGAAATCCTCGGAATGTAGAGATCTTGTGCTTCTGCAATAGTATTTTTCAATAGGCACCATGCCTGATCTACTGTTTCAAGTTTGTCCACCATCTTCTCGAGTCGTTTTGTTACCATGGCTCTCATGCAATCGTATTTACCCTTTTTAAAGTTTAAGGTGGTGGTTAAGGTTTTGGCATGTTTCCCTTTCCCGATGTCAAGTTTAAAGTTGATTACATTGTGATCACTCATTCCCAGTGGAACCATGACTTCTACTTCTGTTATCGGTCCCGTGAGACCATTTAGGACCAAGTCCAAGGTGGCGTCGCCTCTTGTCGGCTCTTTTACCATTTGCTCCAGGAAGCAATCCCCTAGCACCTCCAGGAACTTGGCCTCCTTGCCGCAGTTGGAGGCTCCTAGTTTCCAGTCTATTCCTGGGAAATTGAAGTCTCCCAATATAACTACATTGCCTGTCTTGCATACTTGTTTGATTTCCTCCATCATTTCTGAGTCAGTGACCTCCGCCTGTCCTGGGGGACGATAGTAAAGGCCAATTTTTGTATCTGCGCCATTGTGACCAGGAATTTTGATCCAGAGGGACTCCAGCTTCTCTTTCCTGTCTGTTGTAATCATTCCAACAGAATCTATTCCTTCCTTAACATATATAAAGAACAAAATGACAGAATCTTGCAAGCATGGATTAATGAGAGAAAGCCAACATGGATTTAGTCAAGGGAAATCTTGCCTTACCAATCTACTGAATTTCTTTGAAGGTGTGAATGAAGATGCGGATAAAGGTGAGCCATTTGATCAAGTTCAAGTTTCAAGTTTATTTAAAATTTGATTACTCGCCTATCTTGAATTCTAGGTGAAATACAATAGTAAAAAAAAGGGGGAATACAAAATTTAAACAAAGACAAATAAAAACTAAATACAAAAAGAAAATGACAAATAACAAGGAAAGAGGAGGAACCACAATAAAGTTTAGGCTAGAAGACATTAACGGAAAATACAATGGGAATAAAGGGAAAAATTCAATACTGCTGAATACCTATTGACAGGAACGAAAAGAAGAAAGAAGTTAAAAAAGAAAAAGGAAGATTAAAGAAGAACACCAGATTCATCTGGTGTGATATAACATTAGCTGAGCTGATGTCACCTGCTGCTAATATTTATTAAATGATGGTGTGGGTAAAATGGGGGGCAGAGGGTGAGGGGAATATATGAAGTTTTGTCAAGGGTCTATAGAATAAGGATTGACAAGTTTAGAAGAGGAGATAAAAAGTGTTAATAGACAGGGCTTGTAAGAAAGAAAAATGATTAGGGAGGTTTCTAAGGTAATGGGGTGGAGCAGTCACGTGATTGTTGGATGTTATGGCAGGCTGGAGTGAATTCTGTGAGGAAAGGGGAACAGTAGAATACTCTCTTCATGAAAAGATTATCCCTCACTCCCTCCCTCCCATTTGTGCTGGTGTTATGTTTTGTGTAAGTGTTGTGGAGGGGGAGTGTGGGGGATACAGGTTTTATGTTGACTTGGGTGAGTTTGGTGGAGCTTATGGAGTTGGGGGAGGTGGTCACAGCTTTGGGTGGGGTGGAAAACGATGTTTGGCCCAGTTGGATCTGGGAGATAAGCAGTTAATAAAGAAATAAATGTAACACTCATATATGATACCTTTGGAAGGGGAAGCATGGTCTTTCATCACCGTGGGTCATGTTTGGGGGAATGTTATAAGTTTAAAAACTTAACTGGAGCTAGTTTCGACACCGAATAGCTCCCTGGGGGGAGTGAAATATGCATTGGGGGTTTGTTGGTCTTTGGACACAGATAGATAATAAAGCTGCGGCCAAATATTTATTCCAATAAAATTGAGTTGTGTGATTATTTATTGATGGTGATTAGCTTTCAGTTGCAGGTGACAGGAATGCAAATGCTAATGTTATGTACAGAAGAGTCTTTAAAAATGAAACATTTCAATGAATTTCTCTAAATTCGTTTCCGTTCTTATGTGTAAAGGCAAGGAGTTCCAAATCGTGGAGGTGGTCACTGAGAATGTTGGTAGTCCCCAGTAAGTTACGCCAGCAAGTATTTCAGGCTTTGCACATTGATCCTTATAAGGGACTTAAGTCAGAGGGGCAGACGGTCAGTATAGTGGCCAGGGATAGAACGGGACATAAGAAGCTGGGTGCAACAATGCCCTCCATGTGTTGCTGAATAGAAATTGAGAGAGGAAAACTCTTCTAGTGAGGCCACTAAAGCTACTGAAGTGGAAGTTAAGGCCTATATGAGAATAAAAATAGGGTAAAGAAGAGAGAAACACATCTGATTCTGAGATGCAGACGGATGTCTGAAAAGGCTAAATTACCTTATCAGGCAGTTGGCTGCGATTTGTACAGTGCACAGAATCTTGTGCTACCCAAAGGCAAATGGATAGTAGTGTCAACTGATCTCCAGATAGCAGTGCCGGAGGGGTGTTACGGATGAATAGCGTCCAGGTCCGGGCTGGCAGCAAGATATGGTTTGCATGTGGGAGCTGTAGTCATTGATCCAGATTACCAGGGTATAGTGAAAATCCTTTTGTTTAATATGGGGGAAGAGGATTATAAAATAAAAGTAGGGGATCGAATTGCCCAGATAATTGGTGAAAAAGCACACTTTCCTACCATATTAGAAGTTGACTCTCTTGACACCACTGAACGGGGTTAGGTTCCACAGGAAAAGGTGAGAAGTCAGCTAGGCATAAGAACGCAGAGGTCATGTCTCGGCGTGGGGAAGAAAATATGCCGGTGCCCCAATCCAAATCACGTAATACGATGATGCAATATCACTCAGCAGGACGGGACAGTTACGTCTTACGTTCTGACGTAATAGTCTCACCGGCTTTTCATTAGCTTTAAATAGCGTCTGTACTTGTGCTTGCTTGGTTCGAGACATTCAAGAAGAAACATAGTTTGAGTGAACCAGGTTTTTCAATCTTATGGTGAGTGTGTTCATTCAGTTCATAGCCATTAGTAGCTTATTGAGCTTTTATAAGTTGTATATAACTACACTATTATGAATGGATTTTTACTGTATTATTTCTTGTTTTCAGTGACTTCACCTCCAGCTTTAAAATTAGCTGTCTTGTCGGTTCCCTGACACAGCAACGAAACGTGGTACGTTGGAACCAGTCACTATTTAAGTTAAGTTATCTCTTACAAAAATATAAATCTTATGGAAGCATTTACAGTGTTAGCATAGCTGTTAAGGCTAGCACTTTATGTATTGAAAGTTTCTCAGAGTTTTTTGAACACTGCAATGATTGGGTGGTGAGGCGGAGTAATCAGCCTTCATGTCTCTGAGCAGAGTTCTAAATATAAAATTAATTTTTTGAATATATAAATCACATTTTTTGATGATCCAGCAGTGACTTTATTTTGTTTCACTGACCATTTTAGTCACTCCATATCAACGGTTTGAATTGGTTACCCCTGTACATATTTTTTGACTTAGGGTGCCCCAATCTAGGCAAAAGACAAATAGGTTCTCGGGAGGGGGATATGTCACAGGGTAAGTCCTGTGACTGAGCAGGGTAGTGAAAGGACTGGTTGTGCTAGTTAATGGGCTGGGTGTCTCTCTGACCTTAAACCAAAAAAAAGATTACTGGAAGCCTTAGCGGCTTGTGCGGGTTTCTTGCCTTCCTTTTGGAGCAAGAACCATAAAGTTTTAGGCATTGCCCGTCTTGGCAGTCTCTTTGGAGACCTTTTCTTTTTGAAGTTTTTGCCATAGACTGGATTGTGGGTCCTAGTTGGGAGGGACCACAGCCAACGGTCATTGTGGGAGGAGGTCCCTTCTGCCCTGAGCTCTGCATCCAGAGAGTTCAGAGGCGGGTCTAGTCTAAAGCTTCCAGAAGTGATTGCCAGCAGAGACTGTATCCGACTAATAGAGTGTATTCTAAACGTAGTTGAATCTATGGACTACTGCCTTGATGTAATGAAGAGTCATTTTGGACTATTATTGAGAAACGCAAGTTTATTTTTCTTTTGGAACTGTGAAGGCAATTGAGGGTTGTGAAAGCGGAAGTTCCTATGGGAATAAAGAACTTTGTTTTGGAAGCAAAACTGGGTGTTTTTCATTTGATCCACCAACTCCAATCAGTACTGATAATCCGCTCGGTCAGCACCATGTGCTCTGGGCTCTTTTGGTCAATCCTGCTTGGGCGCGGCCCGGCCTAGGTGATGCACGGTGACAATATGTAGCCCCACTTGATGGCGAGTACCAAATTGAAAAAGTATATGAGAGGTGGGAAACATCCTGAATAAGAATTAAGATGAAAATTCACCATGCAGAAGCTGTTGGTCGCTCTCTATGATCGACAATTGACACAGGCGTAATCAGGTGTGCTCTGGGGTAGCACAAATTAATACAATGTGCTATCGGAGAGGAGAGAAAGAGTTCTTTCTCTGTGCTATCATATTGCATTTTATTGTTTTTTTATTGTTGTTGTTTTTTTTGTTTTATTGTATTCCTCAGTAGCTGATATAGAGGAAACGAAAAGCTGATTTGGTTGGCGAACTGAGTAGTTGCCTAGAGGTAAAAACATAATGCTCCTCTGCAGTGGACAGCATGGAGACCTTGGTCTGCTGGAAAGGAATGCAAAGGAAGAAACGACGATGATAAAGTAATAGATTGGTGTAAATGAAAATCCTTACCAAGTGTAGGAAAGAATCTGGGATGAGTTCGGAAAAAACCAAACACTCTAGTAGAAAAAAATGTATGAAATAAGTAGAATAAGTAAGGCGTGTTTGAAGTTCACTACATTCTCAAATCTGCCCACTTATGAACCCTTCCTCCCTGGTGCCCCTCTTTCATGCATATCTTTGTAGCCCTCCCTCCAGTTTGTCCCTTCGACTTTTGAAGTCAGGTACACTACTGGCCTCGACCACCTGGCGTGGATGTTTATTCCATCGATCAATCACCCGTTCAGTGAAGAAGTATTTCCTGGTGTCACTATGAAATCTTCCCCCCTTAAGTTTTAGCGGATGCCTTCTTGTCGCCATGGGACCTGTAAGAAAAAAAATTTCTTCCTCCACCTCAATTCGACCCGTGATATATTTGAATGTTTCCATCATGTCCCCCCTTTCTCTGCGCTCCTCGAGAGAATATAAGCACAGTTTGGCCAGACGTTCTTCATATGGGATGTCTTTAAGTCCTGAGACCATCCTAGTGGCCATTTTCTGGATCGACTCCATTCTCTTCACATCCTTTTGATAATGTGGCCTCCAAAACTGGACACAGTACTCCAGGTGAGGTCTCACCATGGATCTGTACAACGGTAGTATGACTTCAGGCTTTCGGCTGATAAAGCCCCTTCTGATGCAACCCAGCATTTGTCTTGCCTTTGCTGAAGCTTTCTCCACCTGATTGGCAGCTTTCATATCTTCCTGGATGAGTACTCCCAAGTCCCTTTCTGCAGTGGTTCTTGCTAAGTTTTCGCTGTTCAAGGTGTATGTTCTGCATGGATTTCTGCTCCCAAGATGCATCACTTTACATTTTTTGGCATTAAAGTTAAGCTCCCAAGTACCGGACCATTGTTCCAACAAAAGCAGGTCCTGCTCCATAGTGTTGGGCCTGGTTGCGCTATCAGGTTCTGTTGCTCTTCCCATGATGTTGCATAGTGTAATTTTTCCTCAAAGTCCCTGAGTTAGATCCATAACAAAGATATTAAATAGCATCGGGCCCAAGACTGAACCCTGTGGCACTCTGCTGGTCACTTTTGATGTGTTTGAGGGAATACCGTTCACCATTACTCTTTGAAGTCTGCCGCTAAGCCAGTCTTGTACCCATGCTGTCAGTGTTTTTCCTAGTCCTAATGAGTTCATCTTGGTTAATAACCTACGGTGTGGGACACTATCAAAAGCCTTGCTAAAGTCTAAATACACGACATCCAGGGACTCATCCTCATCCAGCTTTTTTGTTACCCAGTCAAAGAAGCTTATCAGGTTGGATTGACAAGACCTTCCCTTTGTAAAGCCATACTGGTGGGAATCCCTTAATCTTTCACCATCCAGAAATGTGTCCAATCTGTTCTTGATCAATTTCTCCATGAGTTTACTCACTATCAATGTGAGACTCACCGGTCTATAATTTTCAGCCTCTGACCTGCATCCCTTTTTGTGGAGCAGGATAACATTGGCAGTTTTCCAGTCCTGGGGAACTTTCCACTTGCCTAGGGAAAGATTGAAGAGTACAGCTAATGGCTCTGCCAGGACATCACACAGTTCTCGAAGTACTCTTGGGTGTAAATCGTCCGGGCCCATAGCTTTGTTCACTTTCAATTTTGATAATTCTTGGTAGACTTCGCTCGCAGTAATTTCTATGTTCCCGGAAAGGGTCCTCCAAATTCCCCTTTGTCTGTAGCTGAGGACCGAATCCCAGTGCTTCGCAAGTGAAGACTGAGCTGAAGGTAGTTGTTGAGTAGTTCTGCTTTGTCTGCGTCCGAATCTATAAAGTTGCCGTCAGCTTTTCTTTAGGCGCCCAATGCCGCCTGTGGTTTTCTTCCTGTCGCTAACAAATTTAAAAAAGGATTTCTCCCCATTCTTTACCTGCCTAGCTATTTTTTTCTTCCATCCAGAGTTTGGCATTCTCTGACTGTCGTTTTGACTTTCCTGGCTTTGGCTAGATAGGTTTCCTTAGCTTCCGGTTGTTGTGATTGTTTATAGTTTGTGAAAGCTTTTCTTTTTTGCTTTACTAGTTCTGAGATATCCGTGGAGAACCACTGTGGTCTATTTTTTCTGCGTAGTTTGCTCATGGTTTTGATGTATAGGTTGGTTGCTCCTTGCAGGGTAGATTTCAGAGTCAACCATAGCTCCTCCACATTGTCTGTTGTGCTCTGGTTTTGCAGTTCTTTGTAGACGTAGTCCCCCATACCCTGAAAGTTAGTTCCTTTAAAATTTAGAACCTTGGTCAATGTGTTTAGCCTAGTGAATCCTTTCTTGAGGTGGAACCAAACCATGTTGTGGTCACTGGATGCCAAGTTGTCTCCTACCGATACCTCTGTTACACTGTCTCCGTTGGTGAGCAACAGGTCCAGGATTGCCTCGTCCCTGGTGGGTTCCAGTACCATCTGCTTGAGGTGTGCTCTTTGCATGGAGGCAAGTAGCCTCTTGCTGCCGCCGGTTGTATTATAAGGTTCGTTCCAGTCCACATCGGGCATATTAAAGTCTCCCACCAGCACTGTATCTCCATGCAGTGTGATGGTCTCAATGTCATCCATTAGTTCGTCGTCTGCATCTTCTTTTTGTCTTGGTGGTCTGTATACAACACCAAGATATAGGCATTTCTTGTTGCTCCTGGCTAAGTTCACCCAGAGAGATTCTCCCGTGTACTTGATGTCTATGATTTTAGTGACTTTGATGTCATCTCTAATGTGCAAAGCTACCCCTTCGCCTGATTTGCCCTCTCTGTCTCGACTGGAGTAAGTTATATACTGGAATGACCACATCCCATCCGTGGGATTCCGAGAACCATGTTTCTGATATCGCCACTACATCAAGGTCGGTGTTACTCATTTCCGTTTCAATTTCCAATATTTTGTTGCCCAAGCTACGGGCATTAGCATACATGGCTGTCCATTCTATCTTTTTGCATGGAGTGTTATCTGACTGAGATAATTTGTCCTCCTCATTCTTGCCTCTGTTCCCCTCAATCTGGCCTTTAATTTTGCCCTTGCCCCCTCCCATCTTGCCCCCTTTCGTCTTACCTTCAATTCTACTTTTTCCCCCTGGTCCCAAGATGGGGTCTCCATCTCTCCCTCTGTCCCCCACTCTATCAGCTTGATTGCTTACTACAGATACTAAGTCTATGTTTCTTGCTTTACCTCCCTTTTTCCCTCTGTCCCCTTTAGTTTTCATACGATTACTTACCTCCGAGTTACTTACCCAACTTGTGTGAGAGTGGGTCCCCTCCCCCGGCTCACCTAGTTAAAAGCATTCTGGAGCAGGTGAGCCAGGCGTCGTCCCAGGACGTTCTTCCCTCTTCTGGTTAGATGCAGCCCATCCGGTCCCTGCAGTCCCTGAAGTGCATCTCCGTGGTTCAGGAATCCAAACTTCATCTCCTTGCACCAACCCCTAAGCCACTCATTAGTCCTCTTGATCCTTTCTTCCCTGGATCTTCCTTTGTCTCTTACTGGTAGGATTGAGGAGAAGACCACCTGCGCTTCGAGTTGTTTTAGTTCTTCCCTTAGGGCTTTAAAGTCTTCCTGTCTCTTCTCCAGTGAGCTCCTGGCGGTGTCGTTTGTCCCGATGTGGATGAGGAGCATTGGATAGTGGTCTTGGGGCTTGATTATTTCTCCAATGCAGGTAGTCACGTCCCTGATCTTGGCTCCTGGTAGACAGCAGACCTCTCTTGCCTGTAGATCTGGTTTGCATACCGGTCCCTCAGTTCCCCTCAGCATGGAGTCCCCAATGACGACCACTCTGCGCTTCTTCTTTTGGAGGATACTGATTTGTTGCTTCTTGGGATGGAGCTGTCTGCCGGGTTTCGAGATTGCACTCCTGGAAGTCTTCCTGAATATCCTCCTGAGTTCTTCTGGTGGGTCTTTCTTGTAGGAGCTGAAATATGTTGCTCAGGGTGATCTGCGGAGTTGATGTGAGGTTGCTGAGCTTGCTTGAGGATAGCTAAGTGGAAGACTGTCTTCTGTGCTTGCTTGTAGTGGTGACTAGTTGCCAGGTTCCGTCGTCTCGAGTCTCTTTTTGTTTGCATGCAGAGGTGACTAGTTGCCAGGTCTCATCGTCCTGAGTCTCTTCTTGTACCCCAGCCGACACTTCCAATGTTGCATGTCTGGTTGGTTCGGGTGTCCTAAGGATGGTCCTGTCTTCGTGCCCTTTTTCAGAGACCTGAGACAGTTCTAGGAGGACTCCATTGATGAATGCCTCACTCTCCCGGATACTTCTCAGCTGCTGCACTTCTTCCCTCAGGCTCTTCAGCTCCTGCATGATGTCTCCGTTGGGCTATTGCTGGGTGTCTTCTTCTGTCTGTACAGAAACTGATGTCTTCAGGTGGGGCTCAACTTCAGTCTGTACAGAGATCTCCGCCTTCCATCGGAGGAGGTCCTCTTCAGTCTGCACGGAGACTGTGGCCTTCATCTGGATTTCTTCGGCCGGGGGGTTGACCTTGATTGTAGTCTTGGTGCTTCTTGTCTTCCCTGCCATTTCTGGTCTTGTCTTTTCACTTGGGTTTGTACTCTAGTTGTTGCTTGTACTCCGGTGGTTAGTTTGTCTGCTGTGTTTTGTTTTGCCTGCTTGCGCAGGTTAGTTTGCCCTCCTGCCTGCTGTTAGTCTTCGGTTGTTAGTTTGGTAGGTGTGTGAATGGGGTGTGAGTTTTCCTTTGTCTGGGGTGTGAGTTTTCCTTTGTCTGGTTGAGGTGGTTTGGATGAGGAAGTTGTTCAAGTAGGTTGGGCTATCTCCGTTTAAACTTTTAAATAGTAGACAGTAGAATTTGAATAGTATTCTTGCTGGAATTGGAAGCCATTTGAACATGAGAGTTGAGATATGCCTCTGTGATGTGGTCGTGTTTCCTCAATGAGTAGATGAGTCTTAGAGCTGTGTTTTGAATTGTTTGTAGTTGTTTTGCTATTGTAGCAGGGCACGGGAGATAGAGGATGTTGCAATAGTCTTGTAGTCCTAGTATTAGTGATTGTACTATGAGCTGAAATTGTGTTTTCTCAAAGAATTGTCTGACTTGTCTTAAGTTTCTCATAACTGCAAATGATTACTGTACTGTTTTATTGATTTGCGGTTGCATGGTGCAGCATCTGTCTATTGTTATTCCCAGTAGTTTTAGGGTGGGTTGTATGGGGTAGTTAATTGTGTTGATTTCTATGTTGGTTATGGTTGGGGTTTTATTATTTTCGAGGAGGATGAATTTTGTTTTGTCTGGGTTCAGCTTCAGTTTGTGATCTTTCATCCAAGTCGCTACTATTTCAAATGTTTGGTGTAGTGCGTCTGTCATGGAGGGCTTTGGTTGATCAAAAGGTATGAGAATGGTGATGTCATCTGAATAACTGTAGGAAGATAGGCCTAGTTTATCCAGGTGGGCACTGAGGGAGGCAGTGTAGAGGTTGAAAAGAGTAGGGGATAGTGGCGATCCTTGGGGTACGCTGCAGGGGTTTGACCAAGTTTCTGACTTTTCTTTATCTGATTTTACTCTGCAGGTTCTGGATTTTAGGAATCCTTTGAACCATGAGTATACTTTATCTGCGATACCTATTGTGTCCAAAATTTGTAGTAGGGTGTTATGGTCCACCAGGTCAAATGCAGCGGTCAGATCCAGTTGTATGAGCATCATTTTTTTCCCTGTACTGAGGTGTTCTCTAGCAGTGTTCATGAGGGATCCTAGTAGAGTCCCTGTGCTGAAGTTGGTTCTGAAACCGGATTTCGTGGGGTGGAGTATGTTGTGGTCTTTTAGATAATTGGAGAGGAGTTTGGCTACTAGCTCTTATATTATTTTGACATATAGTGGTATGGAGGCAATGGGTCTGTAGTTGGATGAAGGGATGTAAAAATGTGAAGTGAGGAGAAGGTAGATGCCTCACAGTTGATCTAAGAGGGAATTAAATGTAGATGCTTTTTCGAAGATATGATTGGTGGCACGTAAGGTGCGCAGGAAAGCTAGCATCTTCTGGCCCTGTAAGAGAGATGAAAAGCATGGAAAGCCCGCTAGGAATGAATGAGGGAAATCCAAGGGAACTCTATGGGGATGTGAGCAACCACAGTGACCAATGAGAATCCGTTGAAGTGCAACATGTGAAAGAAACTGGATCTCAAACAAGGGTACAAGTGCTCTGATCCATCATACCAATGTAAAAAATAGAAAAAATTAGCTATGTCTGCAGTGGCGTACCTAGGGTATGTGGCACCCGGGGCCCATCATTTTTTGACACCCCCCCATGTAAAAAAATATTTTTTGTAAGGACCATGAAATGGAATAAATGGTCAGAATAGAAACTGGCAGTGAAAATTTTCTTTTATTGAACCTCATATATGTAACCATTATTCCAAACATAACATAACATAAATTATGTCTGAATTGTCATGACATCAGAAGTACATATGGAGTAGTTGGAGGTGATGCTTGGGACAGTTCTGATTGTGTTAGTTCGGTTTTATGTGTTTTTTGAATAGAAGGGGACTTTTTATTTCTTTTTTGAAGGTTTTGTTGTCTGTGGTTGAGGTCAATAGGTTGTAGAGTTGGGGGTTGAGTGTTGCAGCTTGAAAGGCTAGGAGGTTGTCGAACAGTTTTTTTTCTTTTGACGTTTTTGGTTGGAGGGTGTGTGAATGGTGTGTGAGTTCTCCTATGTCTGGTGAGGTGGATTGAATGATTTAGCTGAAGAAATTAGTTAACCCCCCTCCCCCCCCATTCCACACACATTAATTTTCTTCCATTTTTGTTCCCATTATAAAAAACACTGATAAGTTCCCAGAAAAAAAATACATTAAAATAAGAAGTGAAAACAAAGGCTCCTACAGATGAGAATATAACATAAGTATAGCCTAAATGGGTCAGAACAATGGTCCATCATGCCCAGTAGCCCATTCTCATGGTAGCCAATCCAGGTCTCTAATACCTGGTCAAAACCCAAAGAGTAGCAACATTCCATGCTACCGATCCAGGGCAAACAGACACATCCCCCATGTCTTAGTAACAGACTATGGACTTTTCCTCCAGGAATTTGTCCAAATCTTTCTTAAAACCAGCTACACTATCTGCTTTTACCATAACTTCTGGCCACTTCATTTCTAAGTTTAGATCTTTCCTTCCAAACAGAGACCTTCTTAGATGTCAAATACAGCACAAGGTAACTTCACACGGACTTAGCTGTGCAGGAAATGTGAATTTCCTCATACACCCACCATATAGTGCAAAAATGTGCATAGGTCTGGTTTTTTCTTTCGATCACTACATAGCCTAATGGCACACAAGCAGCGCTGTTACAAACATATTCTGTAGGTCAGTGCTAAGGTTAACAAAGTTTCCTTCCTTGGACCAGAAGGAGATACTGACAAACCACTGTAAGAGATCCCAAAACAACTACCCAGGAACAACACCCAAAGACCCACTCAGTGTGTGAACCAGTTGAGTGGAGTGGACTAACTGGGGGGTGGAAATGGGCCCGGAGTTTGCTCAGCAGAATTTCCCAGACCACCTCTTCCTCTCAACACATTGACACGCTGCCACCACCACCACTAGGAACACCTCACCAGGTAGGCCAGCAATGCTATAAACTTTATAAAACACATTATTATATTTTCAAAGCACATATTTTAACTGAACTCTCTGACATCCTCAGCCTTTCCATTCACAAAAATAGAAGGAAGAAAAGTTTCCCGTTTCCTGCTGCCTCATGACCCCGGCCTATACAATATTTTTCTTCTGTAGACCCTTCAAAAGTTTGACCAAATCCTCATTTCACTTGCATTATAAAGTACCGAGGATGCCATCTCTCCCAAATCCCAGGTCCTAAAGTCTAAGACAGTAGCGCAAACTAGTGCTGCCAGATTCAGGAAAAAAAATTTTCATTCGATTCAGCCTATTGAATTGGTTTATCGATTCGATTTTCCTGCCCAATTGGGTGTTTTGTTTTTTTTTTTTCCAAACATCCTGGTGGGTTTATTTTATGGCTTTTTCACCCCCCTTTGGCTTCTCCAAACCACACTGGCGCTGTGGTGTAAATAAAATAAAGAAACAAAAAGGACTTTTCCTCTCTCTGTTAAATCCTAGCTTACATTTGTGGTCTTAACACCAGCTCTGGCAAGATACACATTTCAAATCTGACATATTGTAATCACAAAACAGAAAATAAAATTAGTTTTTCTACCTTTTGTTGTCTGGTTATTTTTCAAATCTTGTTGGTCCAAGGCTCTGGTTGTCTTCTGATAACTTGCTTGCCAGGGTCTCTTTCTTTCTTCTTTCTCCGTGCTAACCATCCATCTGCCATCTCTGTCCTCCCCTTCCGTTTCCCTTCCCTCCCCTGGATGTCTGGCATCTTTTCTTTTTTTCGTCTCCCTCCACAGATCCACCTTTTCTTAACTACCCTTTCATCCAGCAGCTCTCCCTCCTTCCCCACCACCCCAGGATCCACCATCTCTCCCTTTCTTTTCCCAACTATCCTCCTAAACAGTATCTCTATCCCCCCCTCCACATCATCCCTTGTGTCCAACTTCTCTCCCTTTCTGTTCCTTCCCTCCCTAAAACCCATGGTCCATCATCTCTCTCCCTCTCCTCTATTTTCAGACCCATTATTTCTTCCCACCCAAAGTCCGGCATATGCACGTCTCTTTGAATCCCTCCCCTTTCCCTACGTGTACTTCTACACCAGGGCCCCCCTCCCCTGAAGGCCTGTCCCCCTTAAAGGTCTGCATCCCACCCCTGAAGGCCTGTCCCTTCCCGAAGGCCTGCCTGCCTGTTCCCCTTGAAGGCCTGTGCCCCCCCTTGAAGGCCTGCATGCCTGTCCCCCTTGAAGGCCTGTTCCCCCCAAAGGCCTGCACCCCCCCCGAAGGCTTGTCTCCCCTTGAAGGCTTGCCTGCATGTTCCACTTGAAGGTCTGTCCCCCCCGAAGGCCTGCACCCCACCGAAGGCTTGTCCCCCCCTTGAAGGCTTGCCTGCCTGTTCCCCTTGAAGGCCTGTCCTCCCCGAAGTCCTGCATCCCCCCGAAGGCCTGCACCCCCCCCCTTGAAGGCTTGCCTGCCTGTCCCCCCCTAAGACCTGCACCCCCTTTGAAGGCATGTCCTCCCCCCTCCACAAGGCCTGCCTGCCTGCCTACCCCACCTTGAAGGCCTGCTGCCTCCCCACTACCTCGAAGGACCGCTCACCCCCACCACCACCACCAGGAAGCACTGCTCATCCCCCCGGCCTCCCCGCATCATTTCCCTGGGGAAACAGCCTGCAGCAAGATCATGATGCCTGCGATCTTTGCCTGCTTCGCCTGTTTCCTCCGTCATGATCCCGCCCCTCCTCTGACGTCAGAGGAGGGGCGGGACCGCAGCGGAGGAAACAGCCGAAGCAGGCAAAGATCGCTGGCATTGCGATCTTGCTGCAGGCTGTTTCCAGACGCGACACCCGGCGGGGGGGGGGGCGGAACTGGACCGGGAGCACCTCTTCAGGGCTTGCACCCGGGGCGGACCGCCCTCCCCGCCCCCCTATTAGTATGCCACTGTATGTTTGAACTGAAGGCCTGAGATAGGCATGTGGAATCTCTCGGAGAGAGGAAGAGATAATGGCTACTACAGATGGGCAGATTGGATCAGCCATTTGGCCTTTATCTGCCATCATGTTTCTATGTTTCTTTTTTATTCCATGAAAGTTTATTAAGATTTTGAAAAATACAAGAGAATATAAAACTGAAACATCAATGAGGTTCACAGTACATCAGTGCATGAATCAATACAAAATATAGAGTTAAAATATCTGTTTGTATGCTTACATTCAAACTCAATGGAAGAGAGAATTGATATGAAGTAAGGTTTCAACATTAAACACTGCTGGAAAATGATTGCAAATATGCCTGCAAAGGAGACCAGTGTCTATTGAAAAAGACTGTGGTTCCAAATTTCTTAGCATTCATATTTATAGTCATGCAAAAGTGATTGCCACCAGTGATGTGAGGAAAGAGAGTAGTTGACTTCCAATTAGAAAGAATGAGCCTAAGCACTCTAGAGAGAAGAATATCAAGGAGTTTAGTAGGATTTTCACTTAGAACCATTCCTGGAGCGTGAGACTTGAAAATTACTCTGGAGAGAGATATCAGTTTGGATATCAAAAGTTTTTAGTATAATATTCCAAACTTCTTTCCAATATTGTAATACAGATGAACAATCATATATCATATGAAGTAATGAGCCAACAGCTCGTCTACAGTTCCAACAATTATTAGACGGAAGGAAGCCTGCCAGTGAGAACACAGGGCTTTATGGTACAGGAAATAAATGGATTGGGACATGTTAGCTGAAGCCAAAGGCCTTGCCATTCTTTTCCAAAATTGTGACCAGCCCTGTTCCCCCAAGGGAGAACCACAATCTTTTCCCCAGATATGTTGCAGGCTCTCTATTGAAGAAATATCTGCAGGTAATAACATCTTATATAGGTTTGAAGCTGCATGTCCTGTCTGTAATAAGACTGTGGCTTGAGTCAAAATAGAAGGGAAAAGAGTATGAAAAATTTGTAAAAGATTTTTATGACTAAAGCAGTGATGTAGTTGCAGCCATTTGTAGTGGTCTTTATCATTTAATGACCAGCTTTCTCTTCATTTGGAGAAGGGGATCAAGGTTTTCTCAGGAATTAGAACATCATGAAGCCTGAATGGATAGATAAAGGTATTCTCAGGCTTCATGTTTCTCTGTAAGTGTGGAAAAACCTCCAAAGTGCTGAGGGCTCAGACTGAGGAAGTAAATAGAAGAGATGAAAGCTAATGTAGTAGATTGCATCAAATTGAAATTAATTCAGAATGTCAAAGGCATGTCCTGCCAATGAGAGAAACAACCCCTGTGTCCAACTGAATAGAGCAACTAAAGAGAGTGAAGCTGTCCAGTAGCCATGGCCTAAGCTGTGGTAAAGAAAAAACATAGTTAGGCTTTGGGTTTGGTTTTTTTTCTTCTATGTATTGAGGAACTACTGTCCATCAGCATTCTGAAAAAGATTGTAGTACAGATAGGGAAGTGCATTCATTATATATTGAACAGCAACATATTGGACTTGCGTTGTTTCAAAAATGGCAAGATTAAAAGCACCAAGGAAGTGCAGGATCTGGACTACGAAGAGTACTAGGAAATAAATCAGGTTATGTGTGTTGTGTGCTTTTCCTGAACTGTGGTACAGCACCTCCTATGCCACTGGAACCAAAGAAGGTAGGGTGGTAGGAGCCGAAGAGCTGATTTGAGCTTCCCTTGCAGTACCTACTGTAAGTCCTGAGTAGGGGTAGGTAGTCACATTGATGAGGGTCGTGAGAAGGATGTAGATCGAGGCAATACCTACTTGATTTGTAGGAGGACCACGAAACCAAAGGTCATTGTGGATAATTCACCTCCCCTGGCAGGCTGAAATAAGACCTTGAGGGGAGGGAGCAGAATGTCCAGGTACCAGTATCTGCCAGTCCCCCCATACTGCTGGATACCGGTCTGCTGTCAGATTCTCCATATCCAATGGTTCTGAAACTGGAGACATAGCCCACCATGATCTCTCTACAACCATCAGTGCAACTGGGTGTAGGAGGACGGTTGCTCCGTCAAGACTTGTAAATAATTATTATTAGTATTTTTTTAAAATTTCCATCCACATTTAGAACCCAACAGCTTCTTCAGTGGCATCTCCCCAATGGGATGAGGTAGCTTGGGGATAGACCAAACACAGTTTTGTAGTAACATAGTAACATAGTAGATGACGGCAGATAAAGACCCGAATGGTCCATCCAGTCTGCCCAACCTGATTCAATTTAAATTTTTTTTTTTTTTTCCTTCTTAGCTATTTCTGGGCGAGAATCCAAAGCTCTACCCGGTACTGTGCCTGAGTTCCAACTGCCAAAATCTCCGTCAAGACCCACTCCAGCCCATCTACACCCTCCCAGCCATTGAAGCCCTCCCCAGCCCATCCTCCACCAAACGGCCATACACAGACACAGACCGTGCAAGTCTGCCCAGTTACTGGCCTAGTTCAATATTTAATATTATTTTCTGATTCTAAATCCTCTGTGTTCATCCCACGCTTCTTTGAACTCAGTCACAGTTTTACTCTCCACCACCTCTCTCGGGAGCGCATTCCAGGCATCCACCACCCTCTCCGTAAAGTAGAATTTCCTAACATTGCCCCTGAATCTACCACCCCTCAACCTCAAATTATGTCCTCTGGTTTTACCATTTTCCTTTCTCTGGAAAAGATTTTGTTCTACGTTAATACCCTTTAAGTATTTGAACGTCTGAATCATATCTCCCCTGTCTCTCCTTTCCTCTAGGGTATACATATTCAGGTCTTCCAGTCTCTCCTCATACGTCTTCTGGCGCAAGCCTCCTATCATTTTCGTCGCCCTCCTCTGGACCGCCTCAAGTCTTCTTACGTCTTTCGCCAGATACGGTCTCCAAAACTGAACACAATACTCCAAGTGGGGCCTCACCAATGACCTGTACAGGGGCATCAACACCTTCTTTCTTCTACTGACTACGCCTCTCTTTATACAGCCCAGAATCCTTCTGGCAGCAGCCACTGCCTTATCACACTGTTTTTTCGCCTTTAGATCTTCGGACACTATCACCCCAAGGTCCCTCTCTCCGTCCGTGCATATCAGCTTCTCTCCTCCCAGCATATACGGTTCCTTCCTATTATTAATCCCCAAATGCATTACTCTGCATTTCTTTGCATTGAATTTTAGTTGCCAGGCATTAGACCATTCCTCTAACTTTTGCAGATCCTTTTTCATATTTTCCACTCCCTCTTCGGTGTCTACTCTGTTACAAATCTTGGTATCATCTGCAAAAAGGCACACTTTTCCTTCTAGCCCTTCAGCAATGTCACTTACATACATATTGAACAGGATTGGCCCCAGCACCGAACCCTGAGGGACTCCACTAGTCACCTTTCCTTCCTTCGAGCGACTTCCATTAACCACCACCCTCTGGCGTCTGTCCGATAGCCAGTTTCTGACCCAGTTCACCACTTTGGGTCCTAACTTCAGCCCTTCAAGTTTGTTCAACAGCCTCCTATGAGGAACTGTATCAAAGGCTTTGCTGAAATCCAAGTAAATTACATCTAGCATATGTCCTTGATCCAGCTCTCTGGTCACCCAATCAAAAAATTCAATCAGGTTCGTTTGGCACGATTTACCTTTTGTAAAGCCATGTTGCCTCGGATCCTGTAACCCATTAGATTCAAGGAAATACACTATCCTTTCTTTCAGCAACACTTCCATTATTTTTCCAACAACTGAAGTGAGGCCTGTAGTTTCCTGCTTCATCCCTGTGACCACTTTTATGAATAGGGACCACATCCGCTCTCCTCCAATCCCCAGGAATCACTCCCGTCTCCAGAGATTTGTTGAACAAGTCTTTAATAGGACTCGCCAGAACCTCTCTGAGTTCCCTTAGTATCCTGGGATGGATCCCGTCTGGTCCCATCGCTTTGTCCACCTTCAGTTTTTCAAGTTGCTCATAAACACCTTCCTCCGTGAACGGCGCAGAATCTACTCCATTTTCTCGTGTAACTTTGCCGGACAATCTCGGTCCTTCTCCAGGATTTTCTTCTGTGAACACAGAACAGAAGTATTTGTTTAGCACATTTGCTTTCTCCTCATCACTCTCCACATATTTGTTCCCAGCATCTTTTAGCCTAGCAATTCCATTTTTTATCTTCCTCCTTTCACTAATATATCTGAAAAAATTTTTATCTCCCTTTTTTACATTTTTAGCCATTTGTTCTTCCGCCTGTGCCTTCGCTAAACGTATCTCTCTCTTGGCTTCTTTCAGTTTCACCCTGTAGTCCTTTCTGCTCTCCTCTTCTTGGGTTTTTTTATATTTCATGAACGCCAACTCTTTCGCCTTTATTTTCTCAGCCACTAGGTTGGAGAACCATATCGGCTTCCTTTTTCTCTTGTTTTTATTGATTTTCTTCACATAAAGGTCCGTAGCCATTTTTATCGCTCCTTTCAGCTTAGACCACTGTCTTTCCACTTCTCTTATGTCCTCCCATCCTAACAGCTCTTTCTTCAGGTACTTTCCCATTGCATTAAAGTCCGTACGTTTGAAATCTAGGACTTTAAGTATCGTGCGGCCGCTCTCCACTTTAGCCGTTATATCAAACCAAACCGTTTGATGATCGCTACTACCCAGGTGAGCACCCACTCGAACATTAGATATACTCTCTCCATTTGTGAGGACCAGATCCAATATCGCTTTTTCCCTTGTGGGTTCCGTCACCATTTGTCTGAGCAGAGCCTCTTGAAAGGCATCCACAATCTCCCTACTTCTTTCCGATTCCGCAGTCGGAACATTCCAGTCCGCATCCGGCAGGTTGAAATCTCCCAACAGCAGAACCTCCTCTTTCCTTCCAAACTTTTGGATATCCACAATCAGATCCTTATCAATTTGCTGCGATTGAGTCGGAGGTCTGTAGACTACACCCACGTAGATAGAAGTTCCATCTTCTCTTTTCAGAGCAATCCATATCGCTTCTTCCTCTCCTCTTCGCTGAGACATGCGAACTTGAATAGTACTCTGGATTCAAATGGCAGCCAGTGCAGTTTATGGTAGAAAGGGATGATATGTTCCCATTTGTTTAAGCCAAATATAAATCGGACGGCAGTATTATGAATCAGTTTTAGTCTCCTGGTGGTTTTCTTCATGGAGCCTAGGTAAATGATGTTGCAATAATCCAGGATGCTGAGAATGGAGGATTGTACTAACAGTCGGAATGAGGTGTCATCGAAGTATTTTTTTATGGTGCAGAGTTTCCAGAGCACCGAGAAGCTTTTCCTGACGGTAAGATCAGTGTGCTTCTCAAGGGATAGGTGTTTGTCTAGGGTGACTCCTAGTATTTTTAGGGTTTGTTCTAGGGGGAAGTCCGATCCATTCACTTGAATTGAGGTATCTTTGATTTTATCGTTGGGGGAGGCCAGGAAGAATTTAGTTTTGTCTGAGTTTAGTTTTAGTCTATAGGATAGCATCCAGAGTTCTATCTGCTTGAGTAAGTGTGATATAGAGTTAAGCAGCTCTAGGGTGAAACTGGTTAGTGGGATGATTATTGTGATATCATCTGCGTAAATGAAGAATTTGAGGTTGAAGCTGTGCAGGAGGTTTCCCAGGGAGACGAGATAGACATTGAATAGGGTGGGGGATAGTGGTGAGCCCTGGGGAACTCCACAGGAATTGTCCCAGCTGTGGGAGAAAGACTCGTTCTTGATCACTCTGTAAGATCTATTACTTAGAAACCAGCTGAGAACCTGTCTTGAGATGCCGATGTGTGCAAGGCAGTTTAGGAGAATAGTGTGGTCGGCGAGGTTGAAAGCACTGCTTAGGTCAAGTTGCAAGATTAGAGCGCTGGAACCCTGGCTGAAGAGTGAGTGAAGGTAGTCGAGTAGAGCGGCTATGATGGTTTCGGTGCTATGGCCAGAGCGAAAGCCTGATTGGTTGTCGTGTAAGATGTCGAATTTGTCCAGGTATGTGGTGAGTTCTGCATTTACCGCCCCTTCAGTTATTTTGGTGACTAACGGGATGCTGGCGATAGGTCTGTAATTAGATGGGATGTTGGGAGGTTCTTTATGTGCTTTATGCATTTCTAATTTGAAATCTACTTAAATTAATTTTTAGAAGATGTTGCATTGAATAGTCTTGCTGACTGCAGCAGTGGGAGGGGGAACACTCCTCTTGCTGACTTACAAGTGCATTCACTCTGAAGCCCCCCATATCTGTCTTCACTTATCTCCCCCTATGCTCCCTACCCCCCGTGATCTCCGTTCATCAGGCAAGCCCCTCTTATCTGTACCCATCTCCAAACTCTGTCCATTCTTTCTTGCATCATCATATGCCTGGAACAGGTTGCCTGAATCAATACATCATGCCCCATCCCTGGTAGTATTCAAATCCAAGCTCTCGCACACTGCTGTCAGATACCTAGACCTACTATATCATTTTCTCTACATAATCTCCCCAACCCTGAAATGTCCTATCTAAATTAGACTGCACGCTCTTCTGAGCAGGGACTGTCTATTGTATGTTAAAATGTACAGCGCTGTGTACGCCTTTCAGCACAATATAAATAATAATAAATAGTAGCAGAGCAGTAAAGTCACTTTATTGGCATCAATCGATAGAGGCAGACAAACATATGAACACACAAATGCTCACAAACACAGACAGATAAATGAATCCAGACACTCACATTACATTACATTACATTACATTAGTGATTTCTATTCCGCCTGTGCCTTGCGGTTCTAGGCGGATTACAAATTATAAGAGATCTGGACATTACCGAGAGAATTACATAACAATGATTACCGAGAGAATTACATAACAGTGATTCATGTACTTTACATGGTCTGGTAGAGGATTATAAATTATAAGATATCTGGATTTTTCCACAAGAATTACATAGCAGAGAATCAAGTGATAACAGGATACAGTGGAGAATATCAGTATATACGGGTTACAGAAGGAAGATTACCAAACAATGAAAGAATAATTTTGGAAGATGAGGTTCTAGGCGTTGACATACACAGAGGTAGACACAGTGGCTACAAAGAGCAAGATTTTCTGATACAGTAATATCAATTTAATACTTTTGATTTTGGCAATAGTTCAGAATAACAAAAGCTTGGACTTATCAGATATAAATACTAAAGGGAAGAATAAGATTAGTGATATTAGAGAAGAATTTCTCATTGGAAACTCACAAAGCATCAAAGTTGAAATTATTCATTAGAGGCAGACAAAAATATGAACACACAAATGCTCACAAATATAGACAGATAAATGAATCCAGACACTTACATACACAGAGGTAGACACAGTGGCTACAAAGAGCAAGATTTTCTGATACAATAACACCAATTCAATACTTTTGACTTTGGCAATGGTTCAGAAAAATAAAAGGTTGGACTTACCGGATAATAATCGCCCTAAGCAGAAGAACAAGAGCAATGATATTAGAGAGGAACTTCTCATGGGAAAATTACAAAGCAGCAACTCACTCTGTTGGGATCAATTGACAGAGGCAGACAGACATAGACAGAAATAGGACAGAATTATAGACAGACAAACAGACAGAAATATACTGTTAGCCTTCAAATAATTTGGCTGGTGGTTGGCAGGAACTGAAGACCTTAGAGGTACTTAGAAAAGCATTATCTGAAAAAAGATCACTTAGAAATTAGGCATTTTGAAGTTTATAATATGCCATTGTAGATTGATGGTGTTAGATACAGACATGCACACATACAAACAAACACATGCATACATACAGACATAAATGAACACTGGCTACAATTCAATATATGTCACATCTACAATAGTTCAGAAGAAAAAAGAATAAGATCAAAGGTTTGGGCTTTCCTTATCATTAATGTCCAACTAAAGGAAAGAATGAAATCAGTGATTTTAGAGAGGAACTTCTCATGGGAAAGTTACAAAGCAGCAACTCACTATGTTGGGATCAATCGACAAAGGCAAACAGACATAGACAGAAACTGGACAGAATTATAGACAGACAGACAGACAGAAATATGGTGTTAGATATAGACAACACAAAAGAATCCAACAAAAACTGCAGTACTGCCAGCGAAAAGCAAAAACAAAAAACAAACAAACTGCAGGCTCCTATGTACGAGATGCAGGCAATGTTTATTGTACCAAATGTTTTATGGGTAAAGAGTTTTGAATAACACCCTAATATGTTTAAGATCAGTTTGTCTGACACTATTTTCAGTTCTTAATAGATTACATATAGACTCAAATGCTAAAGCCACTATGTACATTTGTGTTTAATGTCTACATCTATTTTTGCAACTTCTCAGACAATGTTTATATGTCCCTATTTCTTTAGATAGTATCCATGAGATTGGTTTGTTTTTTGTGCTTTTATTTACATCTCCTTGTTTTTCTGATCTTGATGACTGTCCTTCATTCATATGGGTACTTCAGCTCTACTTTCAGCTTTTTACACATAAATATTTCTTTTGTTGTTCACTTATATGGTGATTTCAGCTCTCCTTTCACTTTTCTAAACACATTTCTTTACTTTATATGTTTCTCTGATATCTTTTCTGTTAACCACACAAATATTTTTATAATTGAGATATTTCTTTAAGGGACACATATACTTCCTGCCACTCAGACATCCTAGGACATGCCTTTTAGCCAATCGCAGCTATCCACACTCTAAGCCGGCCCCTTTATTATCTGCAAGTTTCCCGTGGCATTTTTGTTTTGCTTTGACTAGTTTTGCATCGCATATTTGAATTGCGGAAGAATACCATACATGTGGTTGGTAAGTTTACATTTCTATTCTTATCCTACCATTCTAGCAATTTTAAGTTTAGTTTCCTTTATATTTTAGAGCTCATGTATCTTCAATGAGCCTTTTTAGACTGCTGGAAGGGCGAGCCCCGGCAGGCTTCAATGCTATTTTTACACACACTTATAGTAGAATGCAGTAATACAAACGACAAACGTTACCCATAGAAGTGATTTTGTATGCAATAATGACGGTATTCAGATACAGTTATCCGGTAATGGCGCCTAGACCGAAAAGCAGTGCTCATAATTTCTGCCCCCCTTGTTCCAAGTACGAAACATGTTTGGGCTTACTTGATGGGTTATGTTTATTTCCCTCGCCTCTTTTTAACCATACGTTTTAAACCAAAAGCTTTTTTAAATACATTTTATAACATGTTTTTTCTTTGTATTTGGACGTTTTTAACCTTTTATTCATACACTTCTAACTAGTTTTTTTCTTTTACTTCAGTTTTATATCTTTCATTGCGGTTTTTTAGCAACCATGATAGGTCCCCATTTGTCTTTTCATAGATCTCTTCAGCCTGTCTTCACTCACTTGTTTGTGGTCTTTGTTTTGACCCAAGTTTAGCATTGTTAGGAGTCACTTTCGTATCATTTGTAATATTGCATAATATTTAAGCACATTGTTGTGGCCCTCTACAGATTTGGGAGCATTTTTAGAATTTTATATTTCTATTCTTAGTTTTTCAGATTCACGCTCACACTCATAAACACAAGCTAATTAGAATTTTTGCATCTTCAGCACTTAGGTCAAATTATCATGTTCACCATGGTTACATGCATGAAATATACCCACACTAGTTTCCATCTTCTTACTCTTTCCGCACATTATTTCCATTTTTTAATTTCATAAGTCTATTTGATCTCATATATTTGTCCACATGGATCTTTATTTGATTAATTTAGCATACCAATTCATGTTTATTTATGTATACTCATATCTGAAACACAGACCGTATCGGCTCCCTTGGTTTGATATAAAGTGGTATTTTTAACTGTATAAAACATTTGGTACAATAAACATTGCCTGCATCTCGTACATAGGAGCCTGCAGTTTGTTTTTTGTTTTTGTTAGATACAGACATGCACAAATACAAATGCAGACATACAGACAGATATAAACACTGGCTACAATTTAATATATGTCACATCTAGAATAGTTCAGAAGAAAAAGAATAAGATGAAAGGTTTGGGCTTAGCCCTTCAAGAATTGTGTGAAACTAAAGGGAAAAAAGAGAGCAGTGATTTTAGAGAGGAACTTCTCATGGGGAAGTTACAAAGCAGCAGCTCACTCAGATGTAGATAGAGTGGCTGCGATGGTTAACAGATTTTCTTTAGCTTCATATAGACACAGCAGAAAAAGTCATCCCTCGTTTAACTCTCCTGTTCAGGGCTGCAAAACTAAGAAATTTCTAAACCACATGTTAGCGACCCAAAGAATTTCGAACCTTCCTGCCTACAGTTTATTCTTACAAACAGTTTAGAACACAACTGAAGACCTATCTTTTGACAAAATCTGACTACTTAACTTTCTTTATTTCTCCCATTGTGACCATTGTTAGTAATCCTTTGTAAACCGCGTTGAACTAATGGCTACGTGGTCTAAGTACAATGTAATGCAATGTAATATATTCCCTGGAATAAGTTCACATAGGAAATCTAATACAACAGCACTTAACTTTGAAAAAGGAGACTATGACAACATAAGGAGAATGGTAAAAAAGAGACTTAGAGGTGCAGCTGCAAAGGTCAAAAATGGACATCAGGCGAGGATTTTATTCAAAACTACCAAAACAACAAAATCCAAATAGCACCAAAAGATTTCACAAAGGAAATGGCTTCCTGTACAGTATAGATGTCTGTTTAAAAGTTTGTGTATAGCCTTTAAAACTCTTCATCTTTCCAACCCTCTGGAAGACACAATGACAGTAAATGAAAAATCCTTATAATTGAAAGTCAAAGAAATGTGTGAGCATTGGAACCCATTACATCTTTCTTGGTGGGGGAGAGTCCAAACTATTAAAATGATGATTTTGCCTGTAGTTTGCTACCAAATAAGTTTCAAGTTTCAAGTTTAATCAGGTTTGATGCATCGCTTATTACATACTAAGCGATTAACAATAAAATATAAATTGTACAGTTTTTTAAAAAGGGGGAAAAACAAACTGACAAAACAAACATACTCGGGCACATGTGGAAAGGAAAAAGGAGGGAAAAAGTTACAAAATTGTTGTTCTTCAGATGAGAAGAAAGGAAAAGCCAAGTAAGGGGAAAAACATGAGGTTTGGGGTAAAATTATTAGGAAAACTTTTTGTTTAAAGATTAAAAGAAGCTTTAAAAAGAAAAGTTTTTAAATGGGTTTTGAATATTTTGAGGTCTTTTGTTTCTCTTATATATAAAGGTAGGGAATTCCAGGTAAGAGGGGCCATTACTGAGAATATATCATGACGTCTGGTTCCAATAAGTTTTAAAGAAGGAACCATGAGCAACCCTTACATTACATTACATTACGGATTTCTATTCCGCCTGTGCCTTGCGGTTCTAGGCGGATTACAATATAGAAGATGTCTGGGCAATTCCAGTAGAATTACATTACAGGATAAGAGTAAATTACAGGAACAGTAAAGAGTTATGATACATCAATTTAACAGAAGATGATACATAACACAGAGGATAATGAGTTGTGGAACGAAGAGAACGAGTCGTGTTGTATGGAATTAGTAGTCGGTCGATAAATTGAGGTTCGTTGGTGGATAATATTTTAAATACCAAAAGCAATATTTTATATGTTATGCGTTGATTAATGGGAAGCCAGTGCGAATCTATAAGAAAAGGAGTTACATGGTCATATTTTTTTCCGTTATGAATAATTTTAATTGCAGTGTTCTGGATTATTTGTAGGCGTTTTTTTTCCTTTTGCGTAATGTTTAACAGTAGGGAGTTGCAATAGTCAAGCTTAGTGATAACAAGGGAATGTATCAAAATATTTAGAGATTTATTTTCTATGAATTTGGACATGGATCGAATCAAACGCAAACGGTAGAAGCAACATTTGACTGTGTTGTTAATGTGTTCTTGATAGGAAAATTTGTCATCGATGATGACCCCTAGTATCTTTAGTGATGATACTAAAGTTATAATTGTATTATCTATTAAAAATGGGGCTGATAGTTCTAGTCCCTGTTTCATTGGGAAAAATAGTGCCTTGGTTTTTGTTATGTTTAGGGCTAGTCTGTTTTGCGTGAGCCAATTTTTTATTTTTTCTAATTTTTGATTAATTATAGATATTTCGTTGGGATTTTCGGGGTTAAAAGGATGAGTTAATTGGATGTCGTCGGCGTAAGCATATACAGTAAAGCCTATTGATTGACTTAGGCTTAATAGTGGTGAAAGAAAGATGTTGAAAAGTAAAGGAGATAGAATAGAACCCTGAGGAATTCCATAGTCGTGTGAGAAAGGCTTAGAGGTTGTATTATTAAAGCGTACCAAGGATGATCGATTGCTTAGAAAAGAAGTAAACCACTGTAATGTAAGATCACAAACGCCTATGGTTTTTAGTCTGTCCAGAAGAAGAGAATGGTCAATAGTGTCAAAAGCCGCCGAAAGATCAAGGGAAAATAGTATAACCGAGTTGTGATGATCTAAGTTATAGATAATGTTTGTAGTGAGACCTATTAATGAGTACTCTGTATTGTGGTTTTTCCTAAAACCGGTTTGATTAGGATGCAATACGTTGGTTGATTCTACAAAATCCGACAGTTGATTAAATATTACTCTTTCAGTGATTTTCGCCAAAAAAGGGATGTTGGCTATGGGTCGATAATTCGCAGGGTCTTCTAGGCTTATTTTATGATCCTTTATTAAGGGGAGTATTGTGGCTGTTTTCCATGATTGAGGAAAAGTTCCGGTTTTAAGACTTTTTGTTATAAAGGCGTGTATAAAGGGTCCAAAGCAGGAAAAAAAATTCTTTAAAATTGAAGGAGGGATAATTTCGGATGGAGAACTTTTTAGATTTACTTTTTGGATGATGCGTTCAATGTCTGTCAGAGTGGGTATGTTAAAAGTAGAGCATTTTGCACAAGGAAGTTGATGGTTATTTGGAGTGTCTGGACGATCAATGAGTGAAATGGGATCAAAGTTTTTTCGTATATTTTTAATTTTGTTGCAGAAGGCATTAGCCAAGTCTTGAGCTGTAAGTTCCGTTGTTTTAATTTCTTTTTGTGCATTTGGTTTAAAAGATTTTAAAATGGAAAATAATACAGAAGGATTTTTAGCTGTTTTAATTTTGTTAGAATAGTAAGATTTTTTGGCTTCATTAGTTTTTATTTTGTAGAAAAGTGATTGTTCTTTATATAAATCCGAATTTTCAACTGATTTATTTTTGCGCCATTTTCTTTCGAGAGATCTAAGTTGCCTTTTAATCAGGGAGAGCTCTGGTGAGTGCCAGGGATTTTGAATGTTTCGACTGGAAATGCTTTTCTTAATAAGTGGTACTTCATTGTCTAGTAAAAATTGGATAGCTGAGTTCCAAGTGTTAAGTTGTTCTTCTAAAGAATCCGTCTCTGAAATTATGAAGTTGGAGTGAAAAAAAGAAGAAACGGAGGATAGCTCTAATTTTGTGTAGTCCCGATAGGAGATTTTTTTAGCTTGTTTGTTTTTTTAGAAGTAGACTAAAAGAAATGAGATGATGATCTGACCAGGGCATAGGTGTATTATGGATGTTGGAATGTGTAAAATGAACACTATTTGAAGTTAAAATCATATCCAAGGTATGTCCAGCCGAGTGTGTAAAGTCTTGGATTAGAGGTTGTAAGTTTAGAGTTTTAATGTACGTTACAAAATCGCTAGTGATAGGGTTTGTGTATTCATCAAAATGTATATTAAAATCACCTCAAATCAAGGGGTAATCTGATGAAGAACAGAAATCAAAAATTAAATTTTGAAGAAGAGATAGATTGTTTTGGGTTATAGGAGGGGGATTATAAAGTAATAAGATGTCGATTTTTGGGTTAACATTAACTTTAATTTGAAGAAATTCAATTGCTACGTTGCCGAGGGAATGGTCATTGATTTTTATTAAGTTGTCAAAATAGATTATGGCTAGACCACTTCCTTTGCGATTATGACGGTGGTTAAAGACAAAAGAGTAGTTTGGAGGGCAGCAGTAGGAGAGATAGGCTTCTTCGCCTTCTGCCAACCATGTTTCTACTAAGCAGAGAATTTGAAAACCTTGTGAAATGATTGTTTCTTTGATTAGGTGATATTTTCCTTTAATGGATCTAGTGTTTATAAGTCCTAGTTTTAAATTTATTTCTTTTGTATTGTTTGAGTTGGAGCACGCTAATTGGGAAGTATATTGAGAAGTATGGTCAGTACTAATAGAAGAAGGGTTTTGCAAGATGACTGGTGTAATTATCGGTGGTCGCGGAATGAAAGCTTTATTCTTTGGGGGACGGTAACCCCAGTGTGTTGGAATGTTTGATGCTGAATTTGAAGAAAGATTTGATTGGTGGAGAGCTTGTGAAGGCATGGTTAAAAAAAGTAAAAGATTCAATAAAAATAGACAGTTTAGATAGAAAAGCCAGCTAGGGAGTTGCTTAATACTTAAAATTATTTTTCTAAAAATGATAATGGTGGCTGCGCCCTCAGGTTGCGCACGAAGGAGCGCACTAAATGGCCGGGTTAAGTAGAGCATGGGCAGACCTGGAGGTGGGAGGAGTCCAGCGGGCCGCCGCTTTGCGACGGCGATTCAAAGAAGAAAG
Source organism: Geotrypetes seraphini (assembly GCF_902459505.1). Lineage (NCBI taxonomy): Eukaryota > Metazoa > Chordata > Amphibia > Gymnophiona > Dermophiidae > Geotrypetes > Geotrypetes seraphini. Next base: position 523,753,825 of record NC_047085.1, read on the forward strand.
AACTCTAAAAAGCACAATAGTAAAAGTACAAGTAAGTAAACAGCTAAAAAAAACAAAGTAAAATATAAATTATTCTAAAAGGTGACTTCTGTGCGCTGGTGCATTCAGGTGTGTTGCATTCAGGTGTGTGCATTCAGGTGTGTTGCCGGTTTATTTTCAAGGGTCCTTTTATAAAAAAATTGAATGGAATTCTCACTAAGAAAGAAAGAAAGGAAGAAAGGGGGGACAAGGAGACAGAAAGAAAGAAGGAAGACAGACAGAAAGGGGGCATGGAGAGAGAAAGACAGACATACAGAAAGAAAGGGGGCATGGAGAGAGAAAGAATGAAGGGGGTAGGAGAAAGAAAGAAAAAGTTGGAGGAGGGAATGAGGTCCGGAGGAGAGGAAGCATACAGGAGGCTGAAAGAAAGGGAAAAAAATTGGATGCACAGTCAGAAGAAAAAAGTTGCAACCAGAGACCCATGAAATCACCAGACAACAAAGGTAGGAAAAATGATTTTATTTTTAATTTAGTGATCAAAATGTGTCCATTTTGAGAATTTATATCTGCTGTCTATATTTTGCACTATGGCCCCCCTTTTACTAAACTGCAATAGCGGCTTTTAATGCAGGTAGCCTATGAGAATCGAGAGCAACACAGGGCATTCAGCACAGCTCCCTGCGTTATCACAGGCTGAGTTATCACAGTTTAGTAAAAAGGGAGGATGTATATTTGTCTATTTTTGTATAGTTGTTACTGAGCTGACATTGCATAAAGTCATCTGCCTTGACTTCTTTGAAAACCTGTGCAATATAAATGATAACTAACATTTTCTCTGCATACTGTGTTTATTGTTGGTAGATCATTTTGACTTGGTCACGAAGGTAAGGGGAGGAAGGGAGAGGAGCTGCTGAAAGACATCTAGTAATCCTTGCAGGCTTGACTGTGCAGGGAATTATTTTTGTAAAATCATGTTTTGTTATGTGATTGGCATTATTTAGACTTTAATTTCTATGAATGAATAGAATGAAAATGATATAAAATTGCTTGCTTGTTTTTATGTGCGTGCACTGAAGGGAAATGGAGAGAGAGTGGGCTGAAGACGCTGAAGGGAAATGGGGAAGAGAGAGTGGGGAGAAGATGCTGATTTATAAATTGATAATTGTACAGAATATTGTTTCTTTTTATACTTTAAAGTTCAGTATAACAGTATTCGAGGCTTGTGTGGATGGGTCAGATGGTTTGCGGGGATGGGGACAAATTTTTTCAACAATTCAACTCAAATCAGAACCCTATATGGAAAAATATACACACTCTGCAACACTAAAAAGCCTTAATAACATAGCATTCATCATCTACACAACATAACATATACACCAAGAAGCTTGAGAAGCATGGTGGGTCTGGAAAATGTGCATGTGAAGCAGTGCAAACATTACCCCTGACGCAGCGATACAATGCGAAACGGAGGGTTCCCAGTTGGGTTCAGCGGCTGCCTGGCCTTGATGGAGAAGCCAGTAGCAGCTAAGTGGTTTTTTCTTGTTTAACTGCTTTTTATGCTATGTCCTGGACAGTATTGCTATAGTTCTCATTAGCCCACTGATATCACCATTTGGGGCATGAGTGCCCTGGCGTGCTGTTTGATATCATTCTGCAGGCTATCACAGTGCTTTTTTCCTTACATAATTTTGCTTACACGCAGGAGTGATGTCTTTGAAGGAGTGGAGTTTTTTGGTCAGATGAAGCCGAACTGAGGCTGTTTTCTCCACTTCTTGTTTTGCTTCTTGGTGTGTATGTTATGTTGTCTTCTTGACATCCACCACCCTGTATTGGTTTGGTACACTGCTTTGTTCTTTAAAAGCCTCTCGCATTGCCTCTCTATTATATATATATATATCTCTGTAGTATATGTACAATCTCCTGCATGGTAAATCTACATTGTTCTTCGCTGTTTAAACACCTTTACTGAATATGTACAGTTCTCATTGTATCTTCGCTGTAAATGTACAGTCTCTTACGTTGTAAACCGCTCTGAACTGTTTGTGGTACTGCGGAATATAAAATAAAGTTATTAATATTATTATTATTATTATATGATTAAGGCCTTTTAGTGTTGCAGAGTGTGTATCTTTTTCCATATAGGGTTCTCATTTGAGTTGAATTGTTGGAATATACTAACCCTGGTCCCGAGATATAGTGTTTAGTGTGACAAATTTTTTCCACATGTCATTCTCTAGGCTCTGCCACGAATCGATTTTGACTATGTGCGGGTAAGAGGGGTGTCAGTCGGGTTGATGTAGCCATCGTAGTGCAAGCGGGCATGGGGTATGGCTCTCAAAAAAAAATCTTAATCGTTGTACTGCTGATTTTGGCTCTTTTGACTAATGAGTTTGCCTACCACTGTCCTAGGGCATCAGGCTACCAAGTGGTATAAATTAATTTAGGAATATTTCAATAAGAAACCAAAAATGAGCCTAAGGGATATTTGAAGCATTGAGACAAAGCAAAAGATTTTTACTACTCAATCTCTATGGGCTTCAGGGCTGTTACCACTGAGCAGCCACTAGCACAGCTTTGTAAAACAGGCTCTATGAGACAAGCTTGGTTTTTTCTGTTATATAGGGATTTTAGGACCCCTGTTCATTTGCAAAAATTAGTTCAAAGTCTAATAGATGCTGGCATGGTCATCTTGATATAGGGACACTGGATCATCTGTTGTATTATTGCCCCTCAATACTCGGCTTCTGGAAGTCACAATTAATAGGATACTGGATACTTCCATTCTAATGTCATATGATATTGTCCTATTCAGAACTATATTACAATCCAAGTCTCCAATTTCTGCAGCTAAGAATAGATTACTTCTTGTGATGACTGGGATTGCTATACAGATGATCACAAAAAACTGGAAAAATTGCGATAGACTGAATCCTACCTTTTGGTGGAATCCCTGTGCTTATTCTATCGATATGAAAGTATGAATTCAGAACTAACTGGTCATTATAAAAACTTTAAGGAGATTTGGGGCCCATTAGCAGATTTTCTAATCACCAATTAATAGTAGAAGCCTACCTTTGTTTAATAGAGTTTTATACACATCCGGGAGAGGGGAAGATATTTAAATTTAAATCACTTTGGAAGATTTTTTTTCAGGGTAAATCTAAATGAAATTCATGGCATCAGTAAATCTATTATTAAATTAACCATTTGAATAGTATATTGTTTTTATATTTTTTATTTTCATTGTAAGAATATCTTGTTTGATTGTTTTATCTTTCCTATTAATATTGCCATTCTCTTCATCGTGATTTGTTTTGTAAAAAGCTTAGATTTTTTGCATTAAGAGGGACATCAAGTGAAAAATAAAAATAAACATAATCAAAAGAACCAAAAGATTGTGGGACAGAAAATCAGATGTACTAGTTTGTAGTTTATTATGTGGCCAAATATGGAGGCTTCTGTGGTTTGCTCTTCGTTTGTAGTCTCTTAAACTGCAAGGATTTTTTGTGACTATCACGTTTTTATGTTTAAGACAGCCAAGCGCCCTATAAGACCCTTGAGAAAGGCATTTTACTTTGCCAGAACTCGGCCTGTGTTATTTGGTTTTATATTTTATTGGTCACTTGTAACTATATACATCCTTTTTAGATTGTTTTTAAGTCATTTGTTAAGTCATTTTGTTGTTTTGTTGCTTCTTCTCTTTTGTGCAACATTTTGGATTTTGTTCTTTTGTCTTAAGGCATTTCTGGTGCAAGATATTGTATTCAGTTCTGATGAATCAGAGAAATTCAAACAAATTTCTGTAATTCTGGATGATGTAATGGGCCTGTTTGACAAACTGAATAGTAGCAAATCAACTGGACCAGATGGTATACATCCCGGAGTGCTGATAAAAATGAAAAATGAAATTGCAGAGCTATTGTTAGTAATTTGTAATTTTTCATTAAAATGCTGCATAGTACCAGAAAACTAGATGGTGGCTAACGTGACGCTGATTTTTTAAAGGGTTCCAGAGGTGTTCTGGGAAATTATAGACCAGTGAGGCTGACGTCAGTGCTGGGCAAAATGGTTGAGACTATTATAAAGAACAAAATGACAGAATCTTGTAAGCATGGATTAATGAGAGAAAGCCAACATGGATTTAGTCAAGGGAAATCTTGCCTCACCAATCTACTGAATTTCTTTGAAGGTGTGAATGAAGATGTGGATAAAGGTGAGCCATTTGATCAAGTTCAAGTTTCAAGTTTATTTAAAATTTGATTACTCGCCTATCTTGAATTCTAGGTGAAATACAATAGTAAAAAAAAGGGGAATACAAAATTTAAACAAAGACAAAAACTAAATACAAAGAGAAAATGACAAATAAGAAGAAGGAAAGAGGAGGAACCACAATAAAGTTTAGGCTAGAAGACATTAACGGAAAATACAATGGGAATAAAGGGAAAAATTCAATACTGCTGAATACCTATTGACAGGTACGAAAAGAAGAAAGAAGTTAAAAAAGAAAAAGTAAGATTAAAGAAGAACACCAGATTTATCTGGTGTGATATAACATTAGCTGAGCTGATGTCACCTGCTGGTAATATTTATTAAATGATGGTGTGGGTAAAATGGGGGGGCAGAGGGTGAGGAGAATATATGAAGTTTTGTCAAGGGTCTATAGAATAAGGATTGACAAGTTTATAAGAGGAGTTAAGAAAGGGTTAATAAGCAGGGCTTGTAAGAAAGAAAAATGATTAGGGAGGTTTTTAAGCTGATGGGGTGGAGCAGTCACGTGATTGTTGGATGTTATGGCAGGCTGGAGTGAATTCTGTGAGGAAAGGGGAACAGTACAGTGCTTTCTTCAGGAAAAGATTATCCCCCCTTCCCTCCCATTTGTGCTGGTGTTATGTTTTGTGTAAGTGTTGTGGAGAGGAGGTATGTGGGTACAGGTTTTATGTTGACTTGTGTAGGTTTGGTGGAGCTTATAGGGTTGGGGGAGGTGGTCGCAGCTTTGGGTGGGGCAAAAAATGGGGTTTGGCCCAGTTTGATCTGGGAGATGAGCAGTTAATAAATAAATAAATGTAACACTTGTATGCGATACCGCTGCGTTGGGAAGCATGGCCTTGCGTCACCATGGTTCATGTTTGAGGGAATGTTATAAGTTTAAAGACTTTACTGGAGCTAGTTTCAACACTGAATAGCTCCCTGGGGGTGTGTGAAATATGCATTGGGGGTTTGTTGGTTTTTGGACACGGATTGTATTGTAAGTGGAGATAATATTCAGATAGATAATAAAGCTGCGGCCAAATATTTCTTCCAATAAAATTGAGTTGTGTGATTATTGATTGATGGTGATTAGCTTTCAGTTGCAGGTGACGGGAATGCGAATGCTAATGTTATGTACAGAATAGTCTTTAAAAATGAAACATTTCAATGAACTCTTTAAATTTCTCTAAATTTGTTTCCACTCTTATATGTAAAGGCAAGGAGTTCCAAATCGTGAGGGCAGTCACTGAGAATGTTGTCGTATGAAGAGTACTGATAATCTTTAATGAGGGTACAAAAAATAGTTGTTGAGATATAGAATGAGAGCAGTGATTTTAGACAAGAACTTCTCATGGGAAAGTCATAGAGCAGCAAAGTCACTTTACAGGCATCAAGCAATAGATGTAGATACACTGACACAGACACAGATATGAACCCAGTAACGTAAATTCACACAAAGACAGACACAGTGGCTACAAAGAAGTAGATTTTGTGATTACAGTAACATCAATTTAATATACTTCTGCAATAGTTCAAAAGAAATAAAGTTTGGACCTACTTGATCATCACTTGTGGTGTTACTCTAAATGGAAGAATGAAAGCAGTTATTTTAGATAAGAACTTCATCTTGAAAGAGACCTAGGGGTGATGGTGGACACAACATTGAAAGCATCAACACAGTGCGCGACGGCCTCAAAGAAAGCGAACAGGATGTTGGGTATCATTAAAAAGGGTATCACGACCAGGGCGAAGGAAGTCATCATGCCGCTGTATCGTGCAATGGTGCGCCCATCTGGAGTACTGTGTCCAGTACTGGTCGCTGTACCTCAAGAAGGACATGGCAGTACTTGAGGGGGTCCAGAGGAGAGCAACTAAAATGATAAAAGGTATGGAAAACTTTTCGTATGCTGACAGGTTGAAGATGCTGGGGCTCTTCTCCCTGGAAAAGCGGAGACTTAGAGGAGACATGATAGAAACCTTCAAAATCCTGAGGGGCATAGAGAAAGTGGACAGGGACAGATTTTTCAGACTGTGGGGAACCACTAACACAAGGGGTCACTCAGAGAAATTGAGAGGGGACAGGTTTAGAACAAATGCTAGGAGGTTCTTTTTTACCCAGAGGGTGGTGGACACATGGAACGCACTTCCAGAGGTTGTGATAGCCCAGAGCACATTGCAGGGTTTCAAGGAAGGTTTAGATAAGTTCCTAAAAGATAAGGGGATTGAGGGTTACAGATAAAAGAAGAGGTAGGTTACAGAAATGGTCAGGAACCACATTACAGGTCATGGACCTGACGGGCCGCCACGGGAGCGGACTGCTGGGCATGATGGACCAATGGTCTGACCCAGTGGTGGCAACTTCTTATGTTCACACAGGAAAGTCTCAGAGCAGCAAAGTCACTTTATTGGCATCAATAAATAGAGGCAGACAAACATATGAACACACACACAGTGGTACATAAGAAGATAAGAACATAATAATAGCCTACTGGATCAGACCAATGGTCTAACTAAATCAGTAGCCCATCCTCATGGTGGCCAATCCAGGTCACTAGTACCTGGCCAAAACCCAAGGAGTAGCACAATTCCATGCTATCGATCCAGGGCAAGCAGTGGCTTCCCTCATGTCTCTCAATAACAGACTATAGACTTTTCCTCCAGGAAATTGTCCAAACCTTTCTTAAAACAAGCTACAATATCCACTCATACCATAACCACTGGTTTTGAAAGTATTTCCCTGTAACTTCTTTGAGTGTCCCCTAGTCTTTATAATTTGATGGAGTGAAAAATCAATCCACTTGTACCCGTTCTACTCCACTCAGGATTTTGAAGGCTTAAATCCTATCTCCCCTCAGCTGTCACTTTTCCAAGCTAGAGAGCCCTAACCTTTTTAGTCTTTCCTCATATGAAAGGAGTTCCATCCCCTTTATCATCTTGGTTGCTCTTCATTGAACCTTTTCTAGCACTGCTATATCTTTCTTGAGATAAGGAGTCCACAATGAATGCAATAGTCAAGGTGAGGTCGCACCATGGAACGATTCAGAGGCATTATAACATACTTAGTCTTGTTAACCATCCCTTAGTAAATTATATAAGCGATTTATTAAATACGAATAAAAACTTGAAACTTGTCACAAACAGACAGATACAGACATGCACATAATTCACATAAATAAGGTATAGGCGGAATAGAAGTCCCTAATGTAATGTAAATGAACACAGAGATAGACACAGTGGCTACAAAGAACAATATTTTCTGATACAGTAACATCAATTTAATACTTTATACTTTTGCAATAGTTCAGAAGAAATCAAGTTTGGACTTACTGAAACCTGAGTATTATTTACGCTGGCCTGAATGGAAGGATAAGAGCAGTGATTTTAGAGAACTTCTCATGGGAAATTTACAAAGCAGCAAAATCACTTTATTGGGATCAGTCAACAGATACAGACACAGACACAGAGAAATACAGAGACAGACACACACATTGTAGCGTGGCCGGTCCTCAAAGCTCGCAGTAACCGGCTCACGCTCGCAATATTCTCCTCCAGCGTGCTTCCCAAGAAGGAGGAAAGTCCCTGTTGTACATAAACTTATCTTATGTGAAAAAAACAGGATGGCCTCACACAAGTAAGTAATGAATAACAAAAGTCAAATTTATTGTTCAATTCACAAATCAAAGTAAAATGCATCAAAAGAAAAATGTATTCAAGAAAAAAGGTCTTTGGCAAAAGCATACCACATAATGTGAAAGAAACCAGCCTGGTCTGGATCATGTTCCAAAGTTCCTTAGCAATGTCCCAGGTGTAATAAAGTCCCTTAATAGTCCTTGACTCCTCCAGAGTCTTATTGGAAATTGGCAAACTCTGTGTGGTATACTGTACTATACAGCCTCATTAAATGCAGCAACCAATACGGTAGATTTGTCAAAGGGTTCTGTGGCATCCAAAAGAAAAATAAACTCCCAAACTATTCACCATGACACAGTGTAAATCCTGTCTCAAACTTCCAGGATATTCACACCTGCTTGCTGAAGTTTTGTTCCACAGCAGCTCTTGATAAGCAAGAAAAAGAAACTTTCTCACAACAGCAAAACCCTTGACTAGCATATCTTTCATTCATTAGCAGACTCCAAGCAAATCCTCAGGTTCAACAGAAAAGGAAACATTTAACAAAACTCAGCACACAAAAAAAACAATTCTAAATTAATTAGTTTCCATTTCTTCACCCATTCCCACCTCAGGTAAAGTGCTGTACTCCATAGCTTCACCTTCAGGATTTACCAGGGTTGTATCCTCTAGTTCAGTGTCCAACATCTCAATGTCCCTTGGCTCAGGGGGACTAGGAGACTCCTTCCACATGGGAGCTTCTCTTCTGTCTCCTTTCCTCTTGGTCAGCCAGCCCTCTAAATGCTGCCAAGCTGCTGTACCACGCCCAGCCCTACTCCGGGGCTGAACTTCCTTCAGCTGTGTTTTCCTTCTCCCCTGCTTAGCCAGCTTGACACAAAATGGAGGATTTAAAGAGCCCTTACCAGTTTTCATCAGGCTGTGTTCTGCCTCAGGTTTAAACACAGCCTGTGCTTCCTGATCTTGCTCTTGTCTATCAGGGATAACATGGTTGGCCCGGACTAGTTTCAGGGAGTGATTTTTATGACTCTTTCCTGGCACAAGGCCGGCATTGGACTCGGGCTTGTGACAACATATACACAGAGGTAAACACAGTGGCTGCAAAAGTGCAAAATGTTCTGATACAGTAATATCAATTTAATACATTTTACTTTTGCAGGAGTTGAGAAGAACAAAAGTTTGAACTTACCGAAACAACGTGACCTCTAGTGCCTGTCAAAGAAGAGCTTGAATTTAATGTTGCTGCTAGGTTTATTTGGTAGTCTAAGGAAAATACATGAATTAAGTTAAAGATGCCAATAGGTTTGATATGCCTAATATAACCCTGTACTCATTCTCTGTGACAATTTCTTTGCAAACCACCCCCTGCCCTGGTAACTGTAACCAGTGGAAACTTGTCAGTGGGTATCATGTTCCTACAGTTAAATAACCACATTTAGAATATAAACAGCACCTCTGTCTCCCCATGCACCCCACTAACATAGGAGAGAGATGTCGGTCATAAAGCCTTCTAGGTATTCACAGTGAATATGGAGGCTTCTGCTCAAAGTCCTGTAATAATTTCAAGGTTACTTACCCTGGTAGCAGAAGCTCAGAGCCACCAGCAGAAAAGCTACTGCGATCTTCATGGCTGGGTTGGTTGTATATTGAGTCTTGAGCTTCAATAGACAAAGGAATGTAGGTAGAGAGCCCTGCGCTCAGAGCTCAGATATATACTGTGAATATTCTCCATACTCCGCCCAGGATCTCCGGTGACAGCTCAGCTTCTGGCATCATCTGTGAGATCATCTGACTCAGATCATGCAACAAATATTGAACAAGTGCCAATCTTCTAAATCTGCTTAAGACTTTCTTTGAGAAAAGAAAGCAAGTAATGTCCTAACTGACATGCATTTTGTAAATCAAAAGAAAGATGTGTACAAGGCACATCAGATATTGACAGGTTTGAACCCCAATTTTGGATAAATTTGAAAGTTCCCAGAATCTTCTGAAGCTATTAATTTTCCTAGTCACCAATAAGTAATTCTAGGAACCTTTTCTGTATGGAAACAACATTTTTCAGTAAAATCAGGTATTTATAAAACTGTAGAGGGAGAAAGGATCCACTTTCCTTTTTGTTTTTTTACAGTATAGGTGTAGGTTACTCCTTCCTGACTCAGCTAGGGAATGAGGTCAAGAGGGGCAGTCTATGGCATAGAGCTGCCCTTATTCTCTCCAAAGTTGGATGGAGCACAGGGTCAGCTAGCCATAGGCAGACTTAAAGTTGTTGCCTTGGGGTGCAAGTTTTGGATGATGGCAGAGATCCACTGCTTCAAAGCCACATAAACTGACAGAACCATTAACAGTCTTCCAATAACCCCTTCCTTCTATGCTTGGAACTGCAGCAGATTGTTCTCCAGCCTTCTCATTGTCTGCCTCCAAATGAAGTCTCTTATCTGTTCAATGATACCAGCTTTGCATTGGGGTGGGGGCATTGAAAATGATCTGATGTAGGTTAAAATCATTACAAAATATTTATATCTTAATCCTCTGATTACACAAAATGTATTATTAATTGCTGTAAATGGTATTTCAGTCAAAGACACCTTGGATGGTGTGGATAACATAAGGACAACGATTGTGAAGCATGGAAAAAAATCCAGAATTTCACTGTTAATATTTAATGCTAGAAAAGCAGGGTTGTACATTTGGGCTGCCCAAATCCAAGCGAGTGGTAGAGCACCTGTGCAAGAAGAGGAGCAGAACTTGGGGTGATCGTATCTGATGATTTTAAGGGATTATGACTTGAATATCACCTATTTGTACAAAGCAGTTTACATGTAGGTACTTCAAGCATTTTCCCTATATGACCAAGTGAACAGTGGAAGATTAAGTGACTTGCCCAGGGTCACAGGGAGCAGTGTAGGGTTGGAACCCAGAACTTCCCGAAGGCAGCCAAATAGATAGAAAAGGAGTAAAAAAAGCCAGAAGGACGCTTGGCTGCATAAGTAGAAGAATGGCCAGTAGGAACAAAGGAGGTGATAATGCCTCAGTATAAACCTCCGTTTAAAGGACTGGTATAATTGGGGCGATTGCACCTCAAAAAGATATAAACAGGATGGAGTTGGTCCAGAAGGCAGCTACATAAGAACATAAGAGAAGCCAATGTGGGACTGCTCAAAGGTTCCTGAAGCCTTTTATCCATGTTTCCAACATGGCCAACCCAGGTCGCAAAATCCCCAAAAGTATAATCGATTTTATGCTGCTTATTTTAGGAATGAGCAGTGGATTTTCCCAAGTCCATCTTAATAATTGTTTATGGATTATAGGAAAATATCCAAACCTTTTTTAATCCCTGCTACGCTAACTGCTTTCACCACATTCTCCAGCAATGAATTCCAGTGTTTCATTACATAAGAACATAAGAATTGCTGCTGCTGGGGCAGACCTGGTCCATCGTGCCAAGCAGTCCGCTCATGCGGTGGCTCTTAGGTCAAAAACCAGTGCCCTAACTTAGACTAGCCTTACCTGCGTATGTTCTGGTTCAGCAGGAACTTGTATAACTTTGTCTTGAATCCCTGGAGAGTGTTTTCCCCTATAACACCCTCCAGAAGAGCGTTCCAGTTTCTTACCACTGTTGGGGTGAAGAAGAACTTCCTTACATTTGTACGGAATCGAGCCCCTTTTAACTTTAGAGAGTGCCTTCTCGTTCTCTCTACCTTGGAGAGGGTGAACAACCTGTCTTTATCTACTAAGTCTATTCCCTGCATTATCGTGAACATTTCGATCATGTCCCAACTCATTCTCCTCTTTTCAAGGGAGAAGAGACCCAGTTTCTCTAATCTCTCACTATACGGAAACTCTTCCAGCTCCTTAACCATTTTAGTCGCTCTTCTATTGACCCTTTTGAGTAATACTGTGTCCTTCTTCATGTACGGTGACCAATGCTGGACACAGTATTCCAGGTGGGGGCCCACCATGGCCCAGTACAGTGGCATGATAACCTTCTCCAATCTATTTGTGATCCCCTTATCATTACTAGCATTCTATTTACCCTTTTCACTGCCACTGCACATTGCGCAGATGGCTTCATTGACTTTTTGACCAGGACTCCCAAGTCTCTTTCCAGGGGGGTCTCTCCAAGTACTGCACCGGACATCCTGTATTCTTCTATTGACATGCATCACCTTACACTTAACCACGTTAAACCTCATTTGCTATGTTGCTGCCCATTTTTCGAACTTGTTTATGTCACGTTGCAGGTCTTCACAATCCTCCTGCATCTTCACTACTCTAAATAACTTCGTAATGTCTTGCAAATTTAATCACCTCACTCATCGTACCAATTTCCAGATAATTTGTAAATATATTGAAGAGCAAAGGTCCAAGCACCAATCCCTGCGGTAATCCACTCGTGACACTTTTCCAGTCCGAGTATTGTCCATTTACCCCCACTCTCTGTTTCCTAACCGCCAGCCAGTTTTTAATCCACGTGTGTATTTCACCCTGAATTCCATGGCTCGCAATTTTTCAAAGTAGTCATTCATGCGGAACCTTGTCGAACACCTTCTGAAAATCCAGATATAAGAACATAAGAAGTTGCCTCCGCTGAGGCAGAACAGAGGTCCATCTTGGCCACCGGTCCGCTCCTGCGGCGGCCCATCAGGCCCATTGCCTGAGCAATGGTCCTTGACTATTTCTATAACCTATCTCTACTCCTATCCCTATAACCTACGTCAACTCTTATCTGTACAATGTCGACCTGTTTACTCCCTCGAAGAAGTGCAGAAAGCTTGTCAAGCAAGATCTACCCATTTTACTCTACTCAGTCTATACCTCTGTCATGTCTCTGCTGAGCCGTCTCTTCTTCAGGCTGAAGAGTCCTAGCCACTTGAGGCGTTCATCATATAAAAGTTGTCTCATCTCTTTTACCATTTTTGTCGCCCTTCTCTCTATCTTTTCTAATTCTGCTATATCTTGTTTGAGATGCAGCCACCAGAATTACACACAATATTCGATGTGTGAGTGCACCATGGAGCGATACAAGTGCCTTAAAACATTTTCATCCTTGTTTTCTTTTCATCTCCTCATCACTCATAACATTGAATTAGCTTTCGTAGCTGCCACCGCTCACCGAACTGAGGGTTTCAATGTATCCTCAACAATGGACTTCGGTGTGCATATCTTTTAAATATGAAAGGGTATTTGCAGGAAATTGAATAAGCTGTGGGAACCTGTAAGAAATTATAGTAACTGCTAGTTTCATGGGTATTCTCTCTTGACATTATAACGGTACAAAGCTGACTTCTACTTTTAGACTACCCTATATAGGCATGATTGCATTGTATTGCTCAGTATTATATCTGCACATGCCCAAATCAAGGCCCCTTTGAATGCTGCTAGAAGCGCACCTTGTCTTTCAATTTTCAGCCAAACCTGTTTATTTGGGTAAAATAATAGTGGAAATGGTTTTGAAAATTGACCATTCCCAACCACTGACTTCTGCATTATGATAGGTTATGAAATGCAAGTTCACAAAGCGTGCAGTAGATCTATCTGAGACAGAATGAATTGCTAAGAGGAAAAAGATGGAGTCAAGTACATACTTTCTTTAAAAAGAGGTCACTGCTCTCTCAACCTTGCACAATTCTTCCTCGTCTGTTCTCTAGCCAAGAGCCAATAACTAGAACTGTGCCTAAAATGGCATTGGTTAATCTTAACAGAAAAATGAGGAGTGGATGAAGATAGAGCCCTCCACTGGGTAGCCGAGCTGGCCCCCTTGTTGAAGAAAAAGCCTCAAATTACTGGTGAGCGCACACAAGCAGTCAAAAAGACTTCTGATATTTCCCAGATTAGTGGAAAGTCCATTTTGCCCTGAGGAGGAGGTTTATGTACCGTGAAACGTTGGCTCGGAATATATGGACTAAGAACTATGTTCATACCATTTTTGAAACTGGCTTGGTGTTGGTCATGTTGATGAAAGTTTTTGACGCCAGTGATGTGGATGATGGTGGTTGGGCTTGCGTGTGCTCCCCAGTAACCTGAGGCTTTTTCTTTCATCGAGAGTGCTAGCTCGGTGACCCAGTAGAGAGTTGTATCTTTGCATTGTTTTAGTGGTTAAATTTATACACACCCAACATATGCATTACTAGTCACCATTATTAGTAGTCATATGGGAGATATGAAACAGCAGACAATTACCATGTGCTAAACTTCTAAAATAATACAAGCTCAATGCTGGCGTTAAGGCCCTAACACACCTTAGTAAAAGGAGCCTTATGTCTAGCAGTTTATCTAATTATCTCCTCTCTTTGTTGAGAAAACTGAAAAGCAGCCATCAATTGATATGATTTCCATATGCTCAGTCCTCCTGCCGGAACCCCCCTGGAACCCCCCTCCCCCCCAAACTGGTAATCGCGGGCAGGAGGATGCCCAGTCCTCCTGCCGGAAAGCCCGATGACCCCCCTCCAAACTGGACGGGTCTTGCTGCCGCCAAGCCGATGGGCCCGCCTCATGGAAATGAGACGGGCCCACCCCTTCCCGGCCCATCCCCGCTAAATCTAAGGCCTGATTGGGGAGCATTTTTTTAAAAAACGTGCATCCCGATTGGCTGATTAGACAGCTGTAGGACGCCTACAGCTGCCTAAAATCGGGGTGCACTTTGGAGAATCAGGCCCTTTGTGTTTACTAAGCTCCTGTAGAGACCCACCCATTTGAGTTAAAGTGTCTCCTAGCGATTCTTTTACAGTAAGGGTACTTACCTCAGACTTAGAAGCGGAGTTTTGGTTCGCCACATCAGGATTGTTACTTACTGCTCCGGTGTAAAAGTGGGTACCCACCCCCGACTTACCTAGTTTAAAGCCCTTCGAAGTAGGTGGGCTAGACGGTGTACGAAGACGTTCTTACCTCTGTTGGTCAGGTGGAGTCCGTCTGGTCCTTGTAGTCCCTGTAGTGCCTCTCCGTGATTCAGGAATCCGAAGTTCATTTCCCGGCACCATCGTTGTAGCCACTCATTCATCTTCAGGATACGTTGGTCCCTGTCCCTTCCTCTGCCCCTAACAGGAAGAATTGAAGAGAATACTACCTGTGCTCCTGTCTGCTTCAGCCTCTTTCCCAGAGCTCCGAAGTCTCTGGCTATGTCCTCCAGGGTGTTCTTGTTTCAGGCAGATACTACTATTTATCACTTCTGTGGCAGTGACAGGCTTATCCAGCGCTGTGCATTGATATTTCATAGAAGGTCCCTGCTCATAAGAGCTTACATGATAAATTACCTTGTTCCAGGCAGATACTACTATTTATCACTTCTGTAGCAGTGACAGGCTTATGTAGTGCTGTGCATTGATATTTCATAGAAGGTACCTGCTCAGAAGAGCTTACATGATGTTACCCTGTTCAAGCTGGGATTTTGTAACAGCTCCTACTGATGCTACTATTTATCACTTCTGTAGCAGTGACAGGCTTATGTAGCGCTGTGCATTGATATTTCATAGAAGGTCCCTGCTCAGAAGAGCTTACATGATGTTACCCTGTTCCATGCTGGGATTTTATAACAACTCCTACTGATACTACTATTTATCACTTCTGTAGCAGTGACAGGCTTATCCAGCGCTGTGCATTGATATTTCATAGAAGGTCCCTGCTCAGAAGAGCTTACATGATAAATTACCCTGTTCCAGGCTGGGATTTTATAACAACTCCTACTGATACTACTATTTATCACTTCTGTAGCAGTGACAGGATTATCCAGCGCTGTGCATTGATATTTCATAGAAGGTCCCTGCTCAGAAGAGCTTACATGGTAAATTACCCTGTTCCAGACTGGGATTTTGTAACAGCTCCTACTGATGCTAAAAACAGATAATTGATGTTCCCTATACTATTTCCCTACCCAGAATTTCCTATATATAATCACAAAACTCATCCTTCCTCTAAACATTTCATGCATATCAATCTTTTCCCCAAATCTTTACAGAAATTATTCCCAGAAAAAGATTTCCAAGGCAGTTTCACAACTTTGCTTCACTAATAGTCTCTCACCACATTCCACAGAAATCGGTCACAGGAGCATCTGATTAACTTCTCCAGAAATCAGGTTCAAAAGCAGTTCATAACCTTTCTTCACCAATATTTCTCTCACAACATTACACAGGAATCTCACACAGGACCTCCCATAAAATCTTCTCCAAAAATCAGCACCACAGACTTGTCACTCAGAGAATCTCTCAAAATACTTCCCAGAAGATTCTCACAGACTATTTCTAGCATCAAATAGCTTCACATCCGCCAGAAAGAAATGTTTTCACCCTTGGATAAAGACCAGAATCTATATATTAAACCTCCAATTCCTACTTAAAATTCAATAAAACCTTCTCACAAGGCACAGAAACCAAACTACCTCCACCCAGACCCAACTCTCAAATCTGACAGTTCAAATGTTCATACAGCGGATGCTGATCTCTGCATGAGGACAAGAAACCTGTGCAGGAAATCAGCAACAGAAAACCAAAACTGCACCAATACAAAAGACACACAAAATAGGAAAAAAACACAGTTCTTACATTGCAGATCCTCTCTGCTTCAAAAACCCTTCTTTAAACCCTGTTTTTCACTCAGGTAACTTTTAAACTTTTAACCACGGTTACATTTGCCACCACAAAAGAGAAAAATTTTCTGTCAAATATTTACAAAACTACCCCTGAACAAACTTTTCTAAATTATTTCAAGGATACAAAATAGGAACAGCAGAAATACATATACAGTAGACACTCTTCAATACACACATTACTTTCTCCAACACATGCATTTTTTTCACAATAAACATTTGGATTGCCAACCATAGTTTCATATATAAATTGGGGCTTTCCACCATCTCATTAATTTATCATTTCTGAAGATTATTTTCATCAAAAATTTTCTCTAAATAACACTCAGTCTGTCCTTTTTGGGATTTCCACATTGAAATCTCTCCTTCTGGATATATCTCTTTTGTTACTGAGTTTGGGATTTTTTTCTCTTTCACAGTCTTCCTTTCACTGCTTTTGTTTTGCTTACAAATCTGTGTTCAGACAAGTTACTTTCAATCCATGACACACTCTTCCTTTTCTTCATATAATTGTAATACAGTCTCATTTGCTTTTCTACAACCTTTCTCTTTGAGTACTTTGCTAGATCTTCTCGACTGATGTCTATTGCATATGTCTTTTCTAGCTTTCTCCATTTTATACTTGTGTTGTCTTGATCCTATACTAGTTATGGGAAAACATTTGAACAAGGACTGTCTCCATAAAAACTGTGTACTTCATTCCAGATGCCTGATAAAACCCCAGAAACAAGTGATAATTGCAATAGTAGCAGCAATAATTTAATCTGGTAATGCTCACTCTTAATTACTTCAGAAACAAGTAATAATTGCCATATTACCAGAAATATGTTTATCTGGTAAAGTTCACTCTTAATTGTTCCTTGAGGTGAAACCAGTGGCGTACCAACGGGAGGGGTGGGGGGGGGGGGGCAGTTCCGCCCTGGGTGCACGGCCCAAAGGGGTGCACAGCTAGCCACTCACCGGGGAATAGGCTGCCGCCGAGGAAAGGCTGCCATTGCCATCATCACAAACAAGCCGGCGCCGAGTTCTCCCTCCCTGCTGCTCTTCCCCACGAGGCGACCAACTCTAGCCGTCCAACGTCAATTCTGACGTCGGAGAGGACGTTCTGGGCCAGCCAATCGCTGCCTGGCTGGCCCGGAACATCCTTCGACGTTAGAATTGACGTCGGGCAGAAATGAAAATAATCAGACAAGAAGATGTTAAGGAAGAAGCGTGGATTAATAATATCATCAAGTAAATAAAGTACCAGGAGATCAACAAAGAAAAGTATGAGCTAGTATATAAGGACAGGAATGTTTAAGAGTTGCAGAGAAGTAAGAGATAAATTCAAAGAAATGTGCAATGTAAAAAAGTCACATATAATTAAGCAGCGAAATGTTCAAACAATAATGAAAAGGTATATAATCATATTTTGTAGCAAGGAATATCATATATTAAGATTCACATATGATAGACCAATAAACAACATAAAGGAATGGAGAGAAAAAAACAGCACATAGCAATCCCCCCTTTTTTTTGTTGTTGTTGAAATATGAAATCGGTTTTTAAATCCATGAGTCAGTATGTTATGAAAAAGGAAAGATAATATATAGGAAGCATTAGCAATTCATTTTGTAGGATGAGTTCAATAAAAGATAATTACAGAAAGTATATAACTGAGTAAGTAATCAACAAATGCAGGTGTGGTGACAGGAAACCAGTAGTTGATAAGTTCTACAAAAATATAAGCCATAGGGGAGATGCCAATAAATCAAGATGATTAGACATCAAATAAAAGGTATGAATTCACACAAAATTATAGTACAATTAACATTGCAAACTGAGAGGGAAATCTATTCAGTAAGCAATAGAGGGATGTAGGAAAAAACGTATTTCAGCTTAAAAGTATGAAAAATGCTACAAAATTCATCAATTAGGAGAAAATGATAAATAAGAAGCATTAATAATGTATTGTATAAGCTGCATACAGCAAGTATAGGACGATGTGAAAACAAGTATGAGAGATAACTGACAATAAAGAGGACATATGGGAGATTCAAAGGACAAATTAAACACATTAGAGAGAGAGCAACAAATTCATTAGGGACATGAGGATGCTAGGGAATTATCCAAAGGTATAGTAACAAGATAGGGAAAATAAAGAATGCAGTACATTAATTCACAGTTGTATTAGTAAACCATAGAATACAAAAGGAGACTTAAAAACCAATATTAAAGAGTGAGGATGAACAACTTATAAATTAAAACAATCAAGGGAAATGCAGTAACCTGAAAGATAGAGAAATTAAAGGAAAAAGTTGGGTTTTCTTATAGCACCATCGTAATCTCACAGTAGACTGGGGAGAGAATCAATACCAACATTAGCAATTAGGAAATCAAAAAGTGTGAGGTTAGTCAATGCAGTAATTCAAAACAGGGTAATAGCCTTCAAGTTGGAGATAAAGAAAGGCAGGAGTATTGTGCATTATAAGTGGAAGCAGTAAGCAATACCAGAGAGTATAAGAGCAGTAAAAAGCCCCGAAGGTAGGGAAAATGCAGAAACAAATCAATGCAAAAAATCATTTAAAGAAAGAAGACATAAGTGAGAAGACAATTATGGAGAAAGAAATCAGTTGGATAATGAAAAAAAAAAAGCTTTTTAGTAATTAACAGTCCTCAGGCAGGGCAGCAGCCATTTTGTGTAATGAAAACACGAGGACAGGGAGGAAAGCAAAATAAGGGGAAAGAGTTCTCAGCGAGTTCAACAGATCTCGCAGTAGTTCAATATGTGGAAACCGAAACCAAATGTCTGCTTCAAACAGAGTTAACCATTAAGCAGAAGAACAGTAACATAGTAACATAGTAGATGGCGGCAGATAAAGACCCGAATGGTCCATCCAGTCTGCCCAACCTGATTCAATTTAAATTTATTTTTTTTTTCTTCTTAGCTATTTCTGGGCGAGAATCCAAAGCTTTACCCGGTACTGTGCTTGGGTTGCAACTGCCGAAATCTCTGTTAAGACTTACTCCAGCCCATCTACACCCTCCCAGCCATTGAAGCCCTCCCCTGCCCATCCTCCACCAAACGGCCATACACAGACACAGACCGTACAAGTCTGCCCAGTAACTGGCCTTAGTTCAATATTTAATCTTATTTTCTGATTCTAAATCTTCTGTGTTCATCCCACGCTTCTTTGAACTCAGTCACAGTTTTACTCTCCACCACCTCTCCCGGGAGCGCATTCCAGGCATCCACCACCCTCTCCGTAAAGTAGAATTTCCTAACATTGCCCCTGAATCTACCACCCCTCAACCTCAAATTATGTCCTCTGGTTTTACCATTTTCCTTTCTCTGGAAAAGATTTAGTTCTACGTTAATACCCTTTAAGTATTTGAACGTCTGAATCATATCTCCCCTGTCTCTCCTTTCCTCTAGGGTATACATATTCAGGGCTTCCAGTCTCTCCTCATACGTCTTCTGGCGCAAGCCTCCTATCATTTTTGTCGCCCTCCTCTGGACCGCCTCAAGTCTTCTTACGTCTTTCGCCAGATACAGTCTCCAAAACTGAACACAATACTCCAAGTGGGGCCTCACCAATGACCTGTACAGGGGCATCAACACCTTCTTCCTTCTACTGACTAAGCCTCTCTTTATACAGCCCAGAATCCTTCTGGCAGCAGCCACTGCCTTGTCACACTGTTTTTTCGCCTTTAGATCTTTGGACACTATCACCCCAAGGTCCCTCTCCCCGTCCGTGCATATCAGCTTCTCTCCTCCCAGCATATACGGTTCCTTCCTATTATTAATCCCCAAATGCATTACTCTGCATTTCTTTGCATTGAATTTTAGTTGCCAGGCATTAGACCATTCCTCTAACTTTTGCAGATCCTTTTTCATATTTTCCACTCCCTCTTCTGTGTCTACTCTGTTACAAATCTTGGTATCATCTGCAAAAAGGCACACTTTTCCTTCTAACCCTTCAGCAATGTCACTTACATACATATTGAACAGGATTGGCCCCAGCACCGAACCCTGAGGGACTCCACTAGTCACCTTTCTTTCCTTCGAGCGACTTCCATTAACCACCACCCTCTGGCGTCTGTCCGACAGCCAGTTTCTGACCCAGTTCACCACTTTGGGTCCTAACTTCAGCCCTTCAAGTTTGTTCAACAGCCTCCTATGAGGAACTGTATCAAAGGCTTTGCTGAAATCCAAGTAAATTACATCTAGCATATGTCCTCGATCCAGCTCTCTGGTCACCCAATCAAAAAATTCAATCAGGTTCGTTTGGCACGATTTACCTTTTGTAAAGCCATGTTGCTTCGGATCCTGTAACCCATTAGATTCAAGGAAGTACACTATCCTTTCTTTCAGCAACACTTCCATTATTTTTCCAACAACTGAAGTGAGGCTCACCGGCCTGTAGTTTCCTGCTTCATCCCTGTGACCACTTTTATGAATAGGGACCACATCCGCTCTCCTCTAATCCCCAGGAATCGCTCCCGTCTCCAGAGATTTGTTGAACAAGTCTTTAATAGGACTCGCCAGAACCTCTCTGAGCTCCCTTAGTATCCTGGGATGGATCCCTTCTGGTCCCATCGCTTTGTCCACCTTCAGTTTTTCAAGTTGCTCATAAACACCCTCCTCCGTGAACGGCGCAGAATCTACTCCATTTTCTCGTTTAACTTTGCCAGACAATCTCGGTCCTTCTCCAGGATTTTCTTCTGTGAACACAGAACAGAAGTATTTGTTTAGCACATTTGCTTTCTCCTCATCACTCTCCACATATTTGTTCCCAGCATCTTTTATCCTAGCAATTCCATTTTTTATCTTCCTCCTTTCACTAATATATCTGAAAAAAATTTTTATCTCCCTTTTTTACATTTTTAGCCATTTGTTCTTCCGCCTGTGCCTTCGCCAAACATATCTCTCTCTTGGCTTCTTTCAGTTTCACCCTGTAGTCCTTTCTGCTCTCCTCTTCTTGGGTGTTTTTATATTTCATGAACGCCAACTCTTTCACCTTTATTTTCTCAGCCACTAGGTTGGAGAACCATATCGGCTTCCTTTTTCTCTTGTTTTTATTGATTTTCTTCACATAAAGGTCCGTAGCCATTTTTATCGCTCCTTTCAGCTTAGACCACTGTCTTTCCACTTCTCTTATGTCCTCCCATCCTAACAGCTCTTTCTTCAGGTACTTTCCCATTGCATTAAAGTCCGTACGTTTGAAATCTAGGACTTTAAGTATCGTGCGGCCCGCTCCTCCACTTTAGCCGTTATATCAAACCAAACCGTTTGATGATTGCTACTATCCAGGTGAGCACCCACTCGAACATTAGAGATACTCTCTCCATTTGTGAGGACCAGATCCCATATCGCTTTTTCCCTTGTGGGTTCCGTCACCATTTGGTCTGAGCAGAGCCTCTTGAAAGGCATCCACAATCTCCCTACTTCTTTCTGATTCCGCAGACGGAACATTCCAGTCCGCATCCGGCAGGTTGAAATCTCCCAACAGCAGAACCTCCTCTTTCCTTCCAAACTTTTGGATATCCACAATCAGATCCTTATCAATTTGCTGCGATTGAGTCGGAGGTCTGTAGACTACACCCACGTAGATAGAAGTTCCATCTTCTCTTTTCAGAGCAATCCATATCGCTTCTTCCTCTCCCCAGGTCCCTTGCATTTCGGTCGCTTGGATATTGATCTTTACATAGAGAGCTACTCCTCCACCTTTATGACCATCTCTGTCCTTCCTAAAAAGATTATATCCCGGTATGTTTGCATCCCATCCATGTGATTCACTGAACCATGTCTCTGTGATAGCAACAATATCTAGATCTGCCTCTAACATCAGGGCTTGCAGATCATGAACTTTGTTGCTTAGACTGCGAGCATTTGTGGTCATCGCTTTCCAGCTCTTTTTCAGCGATAATCTCCTTTTTCGTATGGATTTTTGTGTCGTTTCACTTTCCGTTGCAATACTAAGAAATGAGTTGCTGATATTGCTTATGTTGCAGCCTTTACTACTATCACATCTTTTCTTTTGCCGGGGATGGTCTCTATAATTGTCCTTCGTACATACACCACCCCCACCTTCTAGTTTAAATGCCTAGAAAAATATTGTCTAAATTTCTCTGCAAGGTTTCTTTTTCCTGCTGTAGTAATATGTAGCCCATCAGTGCAATATAGCTTCTTGTCCTTCCATGTATTTCCCCATCCTCCTATGTACCTGAAGCCTTCTTGATGACACCAGGCTCTGAGCCATCTATTAAAGTCCTCTGTGGTTTTCACTCTTTGCTCTCCCTTTCCATATGCAGGCAGTATTTCAGAAAAAGCTAAAGTCTTTACAAAAGGTTTCACGCCCTCACCAAGCTCCCGAAAAGCTTTCTGTGCTGCAAGTGTGGAGTTGTTGGCCAGGTCATTTGTTCCCAGATGGATAACAACATCAGTGTTAAAATCCTTAGTTTCTTCCTTAATTATAGTCTGTATTTGCCTGGAACTCCTGGTAGCTGAGGATCCTGGAAGACATTTCACTATTTTGGTCTCCTCGCCCTGTGTTCCAAGGTTAATGCCTCTGATGATGGATACCCCAACAGTAATAGTTTTCTGTTTTTGGCTTTTTTATTTGTACTTAGGGTGCGCTTGTTCTCTTGAGTTACCTTCATTGGTTCCAGTCCCACCTCCCTTCTGTTTTCCTGAGTATCGCAGTGCACTAGTGGAGCGAAGGAATTCTGTAGAGGTAATATTAGTGAAGGTGGATGTTTCTGTGTTATATGTCGCAGTCTTCCTGAGCCTACCTGTGACCCATTTATTCCTGGGCTTCAAATCAGCTTCAAAACAGCTTCAAATCAGAGTCAGGAGACATCGAGGTGTCTGCAGTGGCAAGAAACACTGACACTTGCAGAAAACATGGATCCAGTGAGAGAGGAGAAAGCAGGCACTTTCAGGAGTTTTTTGACTGAGTCTGATCCAGGTAGGCTTGCAGGAGTTCGGGTGAATCAAAGACTTTAGTGGAATTATTTAAGGTAACAACCATCCGTGCCGGATACTGGAGACCATAGCGTGCGTTGAGGGATTTCAGTCGTGGTCTTAATGCAAGGAAGGACTTTCTTTTTCTAGTTTTTGCAAGATCAGGCACAATTAGTATCTTCCGTCCGTCGATGTTCAGTCCAGGGTGATTCTTGGCCGCAGTGAGGATTTGTAGAGCCTCTGGAAAGCGAAGGAATTTGGCTACCACCGGGCGTGGGGAGGACTGATTGAGGCGCATATGAGAGGGAACACGGTGAGAGCGCTCAATGTCCAGCTCGCAGTCAGGGTCCATATTTAATACCTTAGGTAGCCATTTCTTAAGGAATTCAGTCATATCAGACCCTTCAATATCTTCCTTTAAGCCAACGATTCTTAAATTATTGCGTCTGCTTCGGTTAGTAATATCCTCGAGGTCTTGTTCAAGCTTTTTTATACGCTTGTCAGTGAGATCTTGAAATTGAGCTGACTCCAAGGCAGCAGAGTCTGCACGGGATTCAAGCTTTTCAATTCTCAGTTGAAATTGTGTCAGAGAGGAGTTGATCTCAGCAAGATCATCTTTAACTCTTTTGTAGTTTCAAAATGTTTTGTGGCTCTGATTTCTTCCAGCATAACATCATTTGAGGTGGCAGACTTTTTCTCAGGAGCCATTTTCTCCGGTGTCAGGGATCCTGTTTGGTCCTTTTCAAACTAGCAGTGGAGCTAGGAGAAGTATCCATTTTACATGGTTTAGAAGCTGACATGTTCAACTTTTGAAAAAAGTAGATGAGAAGTCCCAAAAAAAGAGAAAAGATGTCAGGCAATCAATAATCTAAGTAGAGAGGGAGGAGAGAGAGATTCAAGCATCCATCTTGTCTATGGCTTAGACACGCCCCTTTATTTTATATTTTCATGATTACAGTGGTACCTCGGTTTACGAGTGCACCAGTTTGTGAGTGTTTTGCAAGACGAGCAAAAATTTGCAAAATCGGTGCCTCGGAAACCGAGCATGGCTCGATTTACGAGCACACCCCCCCCTGCAATCTGGCACCCCCTCCCCTGCGATCCGGCACCCTCCCTGCCTTGAACCGGCACCCCCCCCCCGCAACGATCCGACCCCCCCCCGCCACGATTGGGCACCCCCCTGCCGCTTCTTACCCTCATCTGGGCTCTTGAAGATCTGCCTAGTGGGGGGGAACGCATCAAAGCGAGTTTCATTATTCCTATGGTGAAACTCGCTTTGATAAACGAGCATTTTGGATTACGAGCATGCTCCTGGAACGGATTATTGCTCGTAATCAAGGTACCACTGTATATCATAAATAATAAAATCCTAGAGCGCGCATGCACTGTTGAAATATCGTGAGTCCTGGTGGCATGAGGTGTGCTTCTGTGTCACTCCTCACGGCACCTGCGCCAGCGACTCATCAAAATTCAGCCGGGGTGGGGAATCTGCATTGCACAAGTGCTCCAGCTCCGGATCGGATCCTGCTGCTCTTTCTCCCCCCCCCCCCAACCCCTTTCCCGGCTCCGGAGGGGATTCGGTCTGAGCCCCGGGTGGGGGCAGGCTGCCGGTCCCCGGTCCAATCCTTCCTCTGGTTCAGGTTTTAGTTAGCCGCTCCCCAGTTACCTCGGATCCGCTTCGGGATCGGAAACCGGCTCCGGCCGCAACGGGGGCAACCGACTCGGCTTCTCCCTTTCTTTTTTCTCGCCCTGGGAGGAGGATCGGGGAGGGAAAGACGTCAGTCCAGAAGCAGCTAGACAAAAGCGCAGCCCAGCGGGGAGAAGAGGCAAACGTGGATCGTGTCCACATTTTTTATAAAGGTTAGTACCAATAACAACATGTTTCATTTAACATATTGATATATATCACAGTAATGATGTATTTTATTATCTCTCATGTAATTTACAAACTTAAAAATGGGAGGTGAAAGGGCCTCATAAGTGGAATAGCCTAGGGCCTCTTTTCATCTCAATCCGACCCTGGCTCCATGCATATTCATTAGGGCTAGCCTGAAAACCCAATTGGCCTGCTTTAGATGATGTGATATCAAATGGAAAAGTGCTACAATCATTCGATATTACAAAGTCTCAAGCATATAAATGGTTGAAGTTGAAGCAGGCCATTCAGAAAGGGTTCCCTGATTGGCAAAATTTCAATAATCAGTATAGTTACTGGGAATATGTTTCCAGATAGATTTCCTAGAGCATCAGGCCGCCAAGTGGTATAAATTAATTTAGGAATATTTGAATAAGAAACCAAAAACGAGCCTAAGGGATATTTAAATCATTGTGACAAAGCAAAAGATTTCTGCCACTCAATGGCCACGGATTTGGTCTTGGAGGATGAGATGTACAGCCTCAGAATCTACAAAGCCACACTAGTGGCTGCCACGTGGCAACAGCCCCAAAGCCCTTTAAATCTCTATGGCTTCAGGGCCATTACCACGCAGACAGCCGCTAGCACAGTTTTGCAAAACTGCCCTGTTTTTTTCTGTTATATAGGATTCTTTGGACCCCTGTTCATTTGCAAAATTTAGATAGTTCAAAGTCTAATAGATGCTGCATTGTCATCTTGATATAGGGACATTTGTATTGTAACCGTGGTTAAAAGTTTTAAAAGTTACCTGAGTGAAAAACAGGGTTTAAAGAAGGGTTTTTGAAGCAGAGAGGGATCTGCAATGTAAGAACTGTGTTTTTTTCCTATTTTGTGTGTCTTTTGTATTGGTGCAGTTTTGGTTTTCTGTTGCTGATTTCTGCACAGGTTTCTTGTCCTCATGCAGAGATCAGCATCCGCTGTATGAACATTTGAACTGTCAGATTTGAGAGTTGGGTCTGGGTGGAGTAGTTTGGTTTTCTGTGCCTTGTGAGAAGGTTTTATTGAATTTTAAGTAGGAATTGGAGGTTTGATATATAGATTCTGGTCTTTATCCAAGGGTGAAAACATTTCTTTCTGGCGGATGTGAAGCTATTTGATGCTAGAAATAGTCTGTGAGAATCTTCTGGGAAGTATTTTGAGAGATTCTCTGAGTGACAAGTCTGTGGTGCTGATTTTTGGAGAAGATTTTATGGGAGGGTCCTGTGTGAGATTCCTGTGTAATGTGGTGAGAGAAATATTGGTGAAGAAAGGTTATGAACTGCTTTTGAACCTGATTTCTGGAGAAGTTAATCAGATGCTCCTGTGACCGATTTCTGTGGAATGTGGTGAGAGACTATTCGTGAAGCAAAGTTGTGAAACTGCCTTGGAAATCTTTTTCTGGGAAATAATTTCTGTAAAGATTTGGGGAAAAAGATTGATATGCATGAAATGTTTAGAGGAAGGATGAGTTTTGTGATTCTATATAGAGAAATACTGGGTAGGGAAATCAATTATCTGTTTTTTTCCTAGCTAGAAAGTATTTTAGGCATCTTTGGGGTTTTCCCTTCTTGATTTGTTTTAGTCAGAGTAGTAGGTTGGTTCCAGGAAGAGAGATTCTTGCTAGCAACATTGCGCCCTACGTGGTACCCATACATAGAAAGAACATAAAGCCTCAAATACCCAAATCTGGCAAAAAAAAGACCTCTACAGAGGGGAAGTAGAATTTCTTTCTTTAGATTTGATCGACAGCATTTGGAATCCTTAGTGCTTCTTTATATCTATTTTGCGTTATGGTTTAATGAACATTTTTTATTTCCAGGTTACATATACAATTTATTATTACATTCATTATTATTTGTTTATGTAATTTCACTCCTTCTCCCGGGGGAAAGGTATCAATT
Organism: Geotrypetes seraphini; assembly: GCF_902459505.1. Lineage (NCBI taxonomy): Eukaryota > Metazoa > Chordata > Amphibia > Gymnophiona > Dermophiidae > Geotrypetes > Geotrypetes seraphini. The sequence continues at coordinate 523,781,001 of NC_047085.1, forward strand.
TAACCCTCAAGAGAGATACTTTTACCTCAGTTTGAGAAGGAGGGGGTTACAGTATTATTGACCCCTTAATCACTCGGCTTCTGGAAGTCACAATTAATAGGATACTGGATACTTCCATTCCAATGTCCTATTCAGAACATATATTACAATCCAAGTCTCCAATTTCTGCAGCTAAGATAGATGACTTCTTGTGATGACTGGGATTGCTATACAGATGATCACAAAGAACAGGAAAAATTGCGATGGACTAATCCGACCTTTTGGTGGGAATCCCTGTGCTTATTCTATCGATACGAACGTATGAATGGTCATTGTAAAAACTTTAAGGAGATTTAGGGCCCATTAGCAGATTTTTCTAATCACCAATTAATAGTAAGAAGCCTTCCTTTGTTTAATAGAGTTTTATAAACATCCGGGAGGGGGGGAAAGATATTTCTAGTATTATTTGGTAGTTATTAAGTGCTGTTTTTTTGTACCAATTGTTGTATTATTATTTGCACTTTGTCTATGTTTTAAAATGAATATAATGTATTAAAGAGATCTGAGCAAACCTTTTCCAAATTTAAATCACTTTGGAAGATTATTTTTCTCAGGGTAATTCTAATGAAAATTCATGGCATACAGTAAATCTATTATTAAATTAACCATTTGAATAGTATATGATTTATATTTTTTATTCTCATTGTACGAATGTCTCTTGTTTGATGTTTTATCTTTCCTATTAATATTGGCCATTCTCTTCATCGTGATTTGTTTGTAAACCGCTTTGATCTTTTTTTAATTCTTTATTTGATTTTTAATCAAAAACAGTGTCATACAAATAAAAGAACAGTAGGTATTCCATACATTACATTAATTTCTGTTCAGGTAACATAAATATCATTCAAATTAATTTCAGATATTACATCTAATAATATCAGGAATATTATGTAAGATATAATACAAAAGAAGAATAAAGTTTTCCCATATATCTCTATCAATATTTACTCTCCTCCCTCCAACCCCACTTCCTCCCTGGATGTGTAAAGATGAATAAACCAAAGAAAGATAGGATGAAAAATACATTATTATGTTTTTACAAATTTAGTCCAATGGGCTCCAAATTTTATTGAATACCTTACTAAGGTCCCCTACACTCTGCATTAATTCGTTCTATATCTATTTGTAAGTGCACACATTCGCCCACCAAAAAGTATAATTTATTCTATCATGGTTCTTCCAATTACTTGTAATTAATTGAATAGCTTTACCTGTTAAGATCAAAAATAGATGACTTTTATATTTATCTAGAATGGAGTTTCACATGTAAAATTGTTCCACAAATTATAGCCTCATATGATAATGGAACATTTGAATCTAGAACTAGTTTATTTGTCCCCAGATTGACTTCCAAAATATTAATATATAATAGTACTGGAATAGGGTAAGTGATAAATAGTAATATCAGCCTGTAACATGGTACTTATCATGTAAGCTCTTTTGAGCAGGGACCTTCTATGAAATGTCAATGCACAGTGCTGCATAAGCCTGTCACTGCTACAGAAGTGATAAATAGTGCATCAATAGGAGTTGTTACCAAAATCCCAGCCTGGAACAGGGTAAACTTTATCATGTAAGCTCTTCTGAGATGGGACCTACTATGAAATGTCAATGCACAGCGCTACATAAGCCTGTCACTGCTACAGAAGTGATAAATAGTAGTATCAGTAGGAGTTGTTATAAAAACCCAGCATGGAACAGGGTAACATCATGTAAGCTCTTCTGAGTAGGGACCTTCTATGAAATGTCAATGGACATCGCTTCATAAGCCTGTCACTGCTACAGAAGTGATTAATAGTAGTATCAGTAGGAGTTGTTATAAATCCCAGCATGGAACAGGGTAACATCATGTAAGCTCTTCTGAGCAGGGACCTTCTATGAAATATCAATGCACAGCACTACATAAGCCTGTCACTGCTACAGAAGTGATAAATAGTTAGTATCAGTAGGAAGTTGTTACTAAAATCCCATGCATGGAACAGGGTAATTATCATGTAAGCTCTTCTGAGCAGGGACCTTCTATGAAATATCAATGCACAGTGCTACATAAGCCTGTCACTGCTACAGAAGTGATAAATAGTAGCATCTGTAGGAGCTTGTTACAAAATCCCCAGCCTGGAACAGGGTAACTTAATCATACTGTGCTATCTGTAAACATGCAATACCAGTTGGCAGCTGATATATTCAGACACAGCACAAAGGTGACATCGAATACCCAAACGCCCTTACTAGGTAAACAACCATTCTTATGCTGGCATAATCGAAGGAGGCCATACACACAACATATCCTGCCTGTGCTTTGTTGTCAGTTTATAATGCCACAGCCCCTCTCGCGCCTAACTTCTCTTCCAAATCAACTAACCAAACCTAACATTTTAGTCCGGCTCATCTTCATATAATAAAGCTTGACTTGGCTTACAATAAACTAAAAGAAATTAAGAGACAAAAAGAAAACCAGAACTTGCAATTTTGAGAATAATGAAGTTTTTTTTTTTAGTTCAAAGATTTTTATTGATTTTAATCAACAACCAGAACAGGAAATGATAACAATAAGCTGCAGAAAAGAAGAAATCTTACAATGCGATACAAGAGATTGAACCATGCAGCCAACCAGTGTGCCGTAGGTATGAAATAACAGAATGAGCCACTATATAACCTATATATTCAACTGAAATGACAATAAGAGTTGCCAGACTCCATATTTTGAGAGTAGGAGCTTATAGACTTCTGCTTCTCAGCAATAACACTTTCATCCTTTACCCTAAGGCAAAGCCTATTCCACCAACAATGTCAAATGAACAACAGCAATCTTGCATAACATTGGGACTCAGATATCAGCCATACATTCAATTACCACTTCACTTCAATAACTCAAGTACAACTATAAAATTATTGGCATAACATTGGCCGCAGCTCTATTTATATTAATCTATTAATTCCATAACAAAGTGTAATAGCTGATAACAGATTTCAGCCTATATCAAATACAAACTTGAAATTATGGTATACTCACTGGAGCCATTCGGCAACGAAACTAGCTCCAGTATACAATAAATGAATTGATAACATTTCATGTGATTTACGGTGCCGTCAAGCCACCTTAACTCGTGGCGGTGTCGCCCACGAGTCCATGTTTCAATGACTCCCATAGCAAGTCTTCACTTCACACCTTCTGCAATAAATGTTCAAATCTAGGCCACAAGCAGTGACAGAGACACTCTTGTCACTGCTCCCCCCATAAACTACGACCAATTAGCCAAGCAAAAAACCATCCAGTAAATCGTGAATCGTACTCAGGAAGATATTAACCCCAATTACCGATAAATGAACCCCATCAGGTCGGAATAAACCAGGACAGTTAACTGAAATGAGATCATGTAGTAAAACTAACCCACCCATCAGAGCAACAAATTTAGAAATTTCTGCATTTACCCGCCTCTGAAGGCGCTCCACAGCAGCTGGCTTCCTTGCTCTCTTCCAAAAACGCCTTGGCAAAATATGGGACCATACCAGGCGAACCATAGGGACCAAACAAGCCAGTGACAAGAAATCTGCTTTCATCTAATGAATCAAGTGAACCCCTTTTATTGTACACAGATCATTTCCCCCTAAATGAATAACAATAAGGACTGGAGAAGAGAATCGCCTTGCTTGTAACTGGTCCCAGCACATCCCACGAAGGGCTAGCCAGCGAATTCGGATGCCATGTTCAACCAGTCCAAGATTAGGACCCCAGATGGATTCACTGAGAAAAACAAAAGTAAGAATAATCTATACAGACTTACCTATGGGAAGTCCATCGTCCCAACCATTGGATCAGAGCTGGTGAGGCTCCTGCAGCACCAATTCGAAATGAATGCGTGCCATATAGACGAGGATCCCTACCTATGCAGTCAATCCCCGTCTCAAAATGGAGGCAAATTGATATCGTGTTAAAGGAGTCTCATTGGCATGCACCAACCAAGAAACTCCCCCACCAGGCCGAGCTCTATCATATAGCCCTGCACAGCGAACAGGACACAGGGGTAAGGAATTATCCTCATGCAAGACACACCATTTTCTTTTTCCTTCCTGATCTGTTTTAGATTGGCCAAAATAGAGCCGCAAATAAGAGCTCTCCAGAATTACATCTTGCCGTGGCATACCAAGCTCTCCTTGCGCATATCCGACAGGCTGCAAAAAATGCTATAGAAAAAGCCAGTTGAAACAGAAGTAGTTCGACTTCCGAAGAACAAATTCCCCTTAAGCTTGCACACAGCTCAACCAACTGATTAT